>NW_003852419.1:15407556-15422400 GCF_000181295.1 Otolemur garnettii
TGACCTAGTATTCTGCTAAATTAATATACCCATGAGAATCCATGGATCGTTTAACAACTATTTTCTGATTACCTGCTGTATGTCATATGCTTTGGTTGGTAGTGGTGATGTACATTGCCATGTCTGGATCTTTGCAATTCATACTTACTCTACCCTAGTGACTGAAGACCTC
Source organism: Otolemur garnettii (assembly GCF_000181295.1). Taxonomy (NCBI): domain Eukaryota; kingdom Metazoa; phylum Chordata; class Mammalia; order Primates; family Galagidae; genus Otolemur; species Otolemur garnettii. Next base: position 15,407,729 of record NW_003852419.1, read on the forward strand.
ATCTTTAACACTCAACAGTCTCAACTGTATTTCTGTGTATATAAAAAATATATTTTCTTTTTGTCATTGGAAGTTGACTCCTGGCTTCTTAGGCTGTATTCTGTGCTATTGACATGTATTATAGACTCTCTAAATGAATTTTGGAAATGTTGAGTTAAATGGCATTCTACAGGTTGGTTTGTTTTATAATATCAGTACTTTGTAGATTTCAATATGGTAAGATATGTGAATTTCTAATTTGAATATAATATATGGGGTTTCCCAAAGTGAGAACCTGGGAAAGCTCACCCCATGGAAGACATTTTGGGTACTGTGGTTTAAAGAAATTTTTTTGTTTTGTTTTGTTTTTATTTTTACCCATTTCTCTCACCTTTTCTGCAAACAGAAGTGATGCCACCAAGAAATGAGAAATACAAACTTCCTGTTCCACTTCCAGAAGGCAAGGTTCTGGATGACATGGAAGGCAAACAATGGGTCCTGGGCAAGATGATTGGCTCTGGAGGATTTGGATTGATATACTTAGGTAAGGTATAGTGCAACTTATCAAATATTCTAATGTGTGTGACTGTAATTATGTAATGATATTTAAAAAATGAAACTGAAAGAATAATAGAATTCATAAATGCACTTTATTAGAATTCATGAGTTACTCTACGAAGCAGTAACATGAAGATAGTTGATCTCAAGTATAATGGTCTAGGTTCATGATGTGACTGACCCACTCCTTGTTGTCCATGTTTTCCTAAATAAGTCTTAGAAGTCTTTTCTGAGTATAATTATACAATCTGCCAGACAAAATGCTATTTATTTTTTTTTTTTTTGAGAGCTTGGAAACACGCTTTACAGTTCAGAAACCGCAACTGGGCTCCACAGGAGAATTAGTAGATAACTTAAGGAATCTATTGCATAGAACGAATTAACTTCTCTTTGGTGCATCAAGAGTGGTACTGGTTATATACCATCCTTGGGATAAATGAAAAGACAGGCACATGAATTATTTTCTCTATTCTGTGGTACAGGTAAGGAACCTTGGTTGGCTAAGCTTTTACACTGTATTTGCATTTAAAAATTACACTGAATTTAAATAGATCAGTCAGGGCCATCTTAATCTGTGGTGGAATGAGGAGGAGATGTTCATTATAAGCGTGGTTTGGTGAATAGAATAAGATAAATATTATTGATTTTTAAAACATAGCCTCAAAGATTAATTCTCCTGTAATAAGTGTATTGATTCATATTACCTCTGTTTCTATAAGAGTTTAAGAAATTGATAAAAGACCTCCTTCAAAGGAATCTTGGGTTCCTTGTCAAGTATTTCCAAACATGTTTCATGAATTATGAAGGAAAAAGATACTCTTATGGTAAAATTAAGATTGTAATTTTGAATGAATGGATGAAATTTGGTCAATAAGCAACTGCTTAGTAATTACCTTAATGTCTAATCTAGTTGGAAAGACAAGATTAGCACAACAAAATTTTATGGGCTAAAGGGTATTTCCTTATTTGAAGGGTTCGAACTTGCTTGAAAACTGCTAATTCTAAGTGTCAGATTGGGTAGACAGGTAGCACTGTTCAGTAGAAATGTCATGTAAGCCACATACGGAATATAAAAGTTTCTAGAGGCCAGATTAAAATAAATAGGCAAAATTTATTTTTTAATTGTATATGAACTTTATGGACACTCTGTATATATTTAATCCAAAATTAAAATTTTAATAAGTTGTTAACATGAAAAAAATGAAATATTTTACTTTTCTAGTGAGGGTTTTAAAAATCCAGGGTATATCTAATTTTTTTTTTTTTTTTTGCCGGGACTGGGTTTGAACCTTCCACCTCTGGCATATGGGGCCAGCACCCTAATCTTTTGAGCCACAGGCACCACCCAGAGTATATCTGATCTTAAGAGCTGAATAACCACATGTGGCTAATGGCTACCATATGAGGTAGTACAGATAGAGACCAGGTGAATACTTGGAATCCACAGAGAGTAGAATTCCCTGTAGAATCAGGGTCAATTGAAACTTGGAAGCAGGGAATTCTCTTTTGTGGTGAAGAGTTAAGATCTCTAGTATACCATCTTGACTCAAGGTCAGAGATACGGAGTTGAATAAATTATTTCTGATGTGTCTAAGCTATGGTCTTGGATCTGACAGCTTATCACTTACAGTTTTATTTTCCTAATGTTTGAATTATTTGAGTGATCTTGAAATAAGCATTGATGATAATCTTTTTTCTTTTTAAAATGTAAATGTTATATGTTTTATGTACTTAAATTCAAGTGCACGTTTAAGATAAAATTGTATGTCTATGCACATGTATGTAAATATGTCTACAAATACTGCTTGTGTGGTTCCCGTTATGAAAAAGGAATGTATTTTCTCAGGCATGTGACTTAGTTGTTCATATTTAAATATAGAAAAATGTTTGCTTCTTTTGGTCTAAGTACATGTCACTTTTTTTTTTTTTACCTATTTTTCTCATTACCAAAATACTATGTTTTATAACACATTTCAGGGTTTGATGTATTATACAGCACTGCCTACTATCTGAATTTTATTTATATTTTGTTTGTTTATATATTGGGAGACCAAGATCTTCCTCTGTTGCCCTGGCTGGAGGGGCATGGTGTCATCATAACTCACTGCAACTTCAAACTCCTTGGTTCAAGCAGTCATCCTGCCTCAGGCTCCCAAGTAGCTGGGACTTCAGGTGTGCACCACAATGCCTGGCTAATTTTTCTATATTTTGTAAAGATGGAGTCTTGCTATGTTTCAAGCTCCTGACCTTAAGTGCTGGGAGTTCAGCCTCCCATAGTGCTAGGATTGCACGTATGAGTCACCACACCCAGCTCTATCTGATTTTTAGAACTTGCACCCTAGGAAGATTAGGAAGTATACACCATTGGGGAAAGGATTTTAAGGAAAGTTTAGCTATTTTGAGAAAAAAGGTCCCACACTTCAGCATATGTTATAATATATAACTGTGTGTTCTAAATGTTGTCATTGTTTCATGAAAGGTGAAGCTAATGAATCGTAGACTCAGTTAAACTTTATTAAACTTAGTTTTTAATAGTTTGAAAGCTATGTAAATCCATATGAAATTATACCATGTTTTTGCATTTTATCATGATCTGGTCACTTCCTGCGTATAAATGAAGAAGCAGTTAAATTCAAGCTTTCTTTAATACCTTTGTGTCCAGCTACATTCTTTTCAAGTATTATTTCCAAATACTCTGTTTCAGCAGACACTTTGTAAGCATTTACTGCCTAAGGCTGAGAAGAAACTAGCTTCTATGTCCAACTCATTGTGCATGTACAACCGTTCTCTAGCTTTGAGATCAATAGCCAAGGCCTTTCAGTAGTCAGCAATGTACAGTAAAGGGGAAGGGGCAGTGAAGTTTGGTATTTACTCTTGACTTGGAGAAATCATTTCTAGCGTTAATAGAAATAGTTGTAAGAGAAAAGAAAAGTTTGAATGTAAGAACAAAGCCAAGGTTTGTTCTTTCTATATGAAAAGAGAGGGAGTAAAAAAAGAAAGGAAATTGGTTTAGGTGATGGGAAAGATTGTCATTTTACTACTGAGTAAGTGAAAAAGTTTTCACTGACGGTGAGAATTCTCCTTTAATGCTGAGCATAACATAGAACCAAGTAAACTAAGGGAGAATAGCTTAAATAAGAGCAGGGATTTTGGTGTTAGGCAAATCTAAGTTGAATCCTGACCTGACAACGCCACTTACAAACTAGTGACTTTTACCTAGTCACTTAATCCTTTGGGTTTTTTTGTCTCTGTTCTTCATAATTGGGATAATAATTATGAGGATTAAATGAGATAGTTTTTTAAAGAACTTTTCCCAACTTGGAACTTGGGAAACACTTAATAAAGGTAAATTATTTACCTAGAATTTCCCATTCTAAATATGTAGTTCCACAGTGGATGAGGATGGTGGCAAAGACCCTTTGGAAGGATTTATCCTGCCCTGGTCTGTGGTAGAGTTAGTTGCTAAGGTGGTGAAGCTAAGGACAGAGAGAATGCCAACAGAAGATTTCATGACATTTTACTTACTGACCTGTATCTTTTTCTTCCCTTAAAATTTACTGTAATAGCTGTGATGGATGGTGAAAAATTCTCATTTAAACTGTAGCTTATCTGCTTCAGATATGAAAGATATTGGGCTTCAGAAATTATTCAAAATCTGGAAAAACAGAATTATAGTACAAACTTCAGCCACATTCCTTTGAAGGATGATTATACGAGTAAAAATAGATATGATTTATCTGTGGAAGTTTTCGTTTTTTGAAGTTAGGCATGATTATGTCCATTTCGCATCTTTGGGGTGTCAAGCATAGAATAGATGTTCAGCAATTGCACCAGAGAGATTGAGACTGAGGTTGGAGCACTTCATCAGACAAGTCAGTTTGCTTCGTCCTCTTTCATGATTGTAGATGTTACTCTTGGCTCTAGTCTGCAGTCTTTCCGATGAGTACTCTTACTTATTTGACACAATACAACATTATCAAGCCATTTTAATTGTTACTGGGCAATTTTGCAAATGATACTGTGGGGATTAAAATAAGGGGAAAAATGTGAGAATAAGGATAAAACTAGACACTAGAATATATGATAGATTAATTCCCAGACGAAGGTGTAGATAATAGGTAAGAACTCAAAAAGAAGGGATCACTTGTGGTTTTGTAAATGTAATGTACTTGTTGGATCTCTAGACAAGGAAAAGTCCTTAGAGGATGTGTTACTTTTCTATGTTTTAATTTTGCGTTTCTAAACAGATAGTAGTTTACCTGTCAGTTAAGAAATCTAAGTGTTTAAGAAGGTTTGGGTTCTTCTAAGAAAAGAGAGTTCTTCTGAGGCCTAGCCTTTACTTGTCTTTTTATTTTTTAAGTATCCTCTTTTTAACATATTTTATATTATGGTTCTTCATAACATTTTACTGTCAGACGTTTTTGCCTAGAGAAATGGTTTATAAACCACTCCTCTCTCCATGCACTTACATATTTGGTCTCTTCCACTGTACCTCGTACTATCTCGTGACTGTTGACAGCAGTCAAGGGTTTGTTGTTTTTTTTTTCCCTTAAATTTGAAACCTATTGCTATGGGGAAATTTCTTCTTCCTGAAATGAGCTCACCTCTATTGCCACACAATAAAAGAATTCTCAGCTTTTGAGAGCTTCTGGCTTCCTTATGAAATATGGATAGACTTCTGCTTCTGAAGTGTTTTAGGTTTTTTCTTTAGATGAAGAAGAGGAATAAATAGTATGAGGTGTGTTTCTTCTTTTAAGACACAAGAATATCTATATTTACAAAACGAGAAGAAAATTAAGAAACTTTAAAGCTTTAAATGAGAGAGTTCTTTAGAAATTAGCTATTGAGATGATGAATTTTTGTTCATCACCCATGCTTAGAGCTGCTTCTGGGTTTTACACTGCTCAGATACTTGATTTTGCCATAAGTGCTTCTTTTAGACTGTTTGCCTCTTATAGCTCCATTACATGGACTTTTTCCTGAACACTATGTAGTAGTCCACATGAAAGAATATTTTAGGAGGAAAGATAGAAAACTCAGTAGTTTTTTTCAAGATAATTGTTGAAGACTTCCATTGTTTCTTTTTAAAAGGATGACCTTTAGTTAGCCAGGTGGATTTCTTTCCTTTAACATCTCCAGTCAAGTAATACTTGAGGGAAAAGATTCTGTAGAAAGATACCCATCGAAGGCCAGAAACATCTACAGATGCAGTGTGATCCCAAGCAATGAAGCATGTGGCCCTTCATTGGCATTATATGATAACAGGAGGATCTTCTGGCAGCAGAACTGACTTTTGCTGCATTCCGCATCCTGCCCCTCCAAACCCATATTTGATTGGCACCTATGCCCTATTGAAACTGGCATCACACCTTCTGAATGGGCACAGTGCCAGGCAAGCAGATGGGTATGGGCAAAAGCATGCCAGAAACCCAGTATGTGAATCAAGTTTAAGTATCAGGGGCCCAAATTCCCATCCAGGGATATAAAAACTGCAGTCTGTTGAGAGCTTTTTGTGCTTAAGGTTAAAGGACATGCCATTTCCACTCTAGCTTAGAGGTTGATTAATTTTGAAAGTCAAATAGGAGCTCCTGTGGCTGTGTCAGGCAAAATTCTATCTTTGGTGAATGAGAATTACTACTTCATGTAGGGAAGGGAAGGTATTGTAATGAAGTTTCCAATGAGAATTACTCTCCTGCAAGTGCCTCCAGCACTTAAGCAGCATGCATTCAGTGGAGATGAATATTTCTATTCTCCAACAGAGCCAGGTGCAATCAAAGCCAGATCTTCAACCTGCTGCAGTAAAGAACCCTAAATTTAGAAAGGGCAAGCAAAGTTTAGAAGAACTCCTTGGTGGCAGCTCTTCTCACCATGAGCTGATGAAGCTTCACAAAAGTGTATAAAGGAGTTGAAGGGAAAACTCCAAATAAAAAATCTCCAGCCTGAAACAGAAAGGTCTTTAACAAACCAAAGCAAAAAGTTTAGTCCCTTCTCCTCAAGACAGAAATCCTTCTGAATTTTCTATCAATAAAAACTTAGTTAACCAAAATGTTAGAACCAAATTAATGCATAAGTAGCAAAACTTCCTATTTTTACATTTATTTCATTGCATGTCTATCATGTATATAAACTTTGCTTCTTGAATAATGGATTTTGCATAAAATTGAGTTCTAAACATCATATTCCTTATGATTGTCTCACACCCACTACAGAACTCCCCCTTTCCCCCCCAAAAAGGGCACTGTTCCTTGTGATCATTTTAGTCATATCTTCTAAGTGTTCTTAAATTTACAGGCATGCCTGTAAGACCAGCTGTGGCCAAGAGGAGCTTTTCCTAATCGCCTTATAGCCATTGCTTTTGCTTTTCCACTGTGTAAACTTTATCTATGAAACAGATTCCATGAGACCGTTGTGAATACTTCAACGTATTCAAAACATATAACTGCCACAAATTAAACTACTAAAACTAAAGCTGGTGCATTGTAACTGCCAAGTGAAACTGGCACGTCCCTCTGTCAGACTGCAGGAGAGTATGCCATACAGTCCTCGGAAAACACAATTCATCCAGAAGCACTCTTGTCACTTGCTCTGATATTAAACCAGAGAAAGTGACATTAATTAAAGAAGTGACATGAGCCAACAAAGGCAATGAATTTTAAGCTTTGGCTCATGTGCAGACCTTAATCCAACCTGTTCCTGCTTAGGTATTGTGGCCGTTTTTGAAGAGTAGTTAGTGTGGCTACTTGTACTCCTCATCCTCTCATCTTGCCATTATGAGACACATTTTTAAGAACTTAACATTTTATATCCAGAGTTGGACTGGTTAATTGGCACCCTGGTAGTCATTGCAGGGCTTCCCAAAATAGTAACGTGGTGGCATGTGATGCATTTACTGCACTTGGTAACTGTGTGAGATGTACAATAACTAGAGGTACAGGAGAGCTGGTCTAACAAAAAGGCAAGCAACAGCCAAACAGCAGAGCTTCTAGTCTTGGTAGACTGGAAGCTAGGAGGGTCTGTTCCTAAGACTGGTGTGGAAACAAATGGTAGGCTTTATGAAAATTCTAGCATGCTAGAGAGCAAGCAGGGGAGCATTTGTAACTTCTCTCTCTCTTTCTTTGTTCCATAGCATGCTTTCTCATGATACTCATCATTTCACATGATTGCTACTTTGTATACTGTCTTTTTAACCACTCCTTAAACATGCATGTGTGCACACGTTATAAATTCCTTATAGGCAGTCAAATGGAGTGCTTAAATACAGCCTTGCATGTTATAGTTTTTAAAAATTGATATGTTAGATTAGCTTCAGAACTAGTCTATTATGGAAAAGTAGTTTTTCTAATAGGTTGTCTGAGACTAAGTTTTGTGCTTTATACTATATGTGATCTGTATGTAAGGCTCTGTACTTTCAGATTGAGAGACATTTTGTATATTTCGGGGAGCTTGTGGGGGAGAGAAGTTTCTGGTCATTCTATTTTCAGTTAAATTTTTAAAGTAGAAAAAGCTATATACTTAATTTTTAGATTGTAGCCTTTCTTGGGAAAAGTCTACCATGGGGGCTTAAAAATGGACATTGTATTAAGACTGCCTGTTTCGTGTTTAGAGTAAAACATTTCTACTGAGTAGCATTTATTTGAAGTAGACCTAATAGCAAGTAAAAACTTTTTGGGAAAATGGATGATGTTTACTGTTAAACGGATTGACTCGTAGGCATGTAACATGCATAAGAAATCAACTTTTCAAAGAATGTAAACACAACTTTAACAGAAAATAAATTATTGGAATTTCTTTTAATCCAAGTCTGCAAGGTTTGATTAAGGGTTTCATATGTAGTCAGAAGCTTTTGTTATGGTTTCTGGGCATAGGTATTTTATGTTTGAAACTGGGAATTTTCTATCTGTGTAATTAGTCATGAGGTTTAATGTACATTTTTTATATCAGGCAGACAATGGCTTCAAAGAGACAGCAGTGCTGCAAAGGAGCAAGAAAAGAAGGCCAAAGTTGACACACACAGAGGCAAAACAGTGTAGGAAAAATCAACACGTTTTGCAAAATCAATCATTGAAAATGTGTCAGCGTTCAGGAGACTGTCTTTAATTTGCAATCCAAGTGAAATAGAGTATTTAAATATGAGAGGCAGTATTATTGAGCCCAGCATGCCTGCTACCACTTGTTTGACTAGCTTAGAATAGAACACTGAGAAGCAAGGGCTCAAAGTTAAATGAACATTTATACATTTTAAAATCAAATGAAAGATTCGGAGTATATTCATGAATTAAATTTTTTTTTTCCCCAGAACTCTAAATTTAATCAGCTGGAATTACTTTTAAAGTGTCATTCTATTTAACTTTCGGGAATGATGAATTTGCCTTTTAATAAGGATGCTGTATTTTATCATGAAGATGAAATAAACTGTCTTTTGTTAATTATTCCCCAGAGACACTGGCCATTTTTCTCTCTCCAATGCTTAGTGTGGTGTAAAGGCAGCTTCCCGCAAATTTGTTTCAAGGAAGAGCAACCAGAAGCCTCAACATGTGTGAGAGAGGCGCACAGAGAACACAGCTCCCTTTTCAGGTGTTCTGAGTGCCCCCTAAGGAACCTCTGACAGGTACTGTTACCAAAGCCTCACCGAGGAGGCCAGGCACGCAGACCACAGGAAAGTAAAAAAGAATGAAAGAAGAGTCTGTTAAAGAGTAGCAGATGGGTCAGATTTGTCTGTGGCATCTGATAACTGCTGGGACTGGTTTTGAAATCTTTATAAGGAAAGTATCTATCTTCATCATCAACTACTAAAATTTTTAAGTGTGTGCCAAGTTCTTGTGTTAAGTGCTTTATTTCCTTAATCCTCCCAAAAACTTAATAAGGAAAATATTAAGGCCTAAGGAGGTGAAGTAAATTGCCTCCAGGACAAAGTTTCAATAAGTATCTCCATCAACATTTGAACTTGGGTTTCTTTGCTCTCCTGATTGATGTCCCCTGTCAAAGAACACTTTGAATTTATTGCTAGCCAGAGAAAATAGTGGCAAATGGCGTGCTTGTGACAAGCTCATTTCTAAAGTCACAGCAAAATATGTAATTGATAGTATTGGCAGCTAATTTAAGAAATCTGTTAGTGATGATGCTAATAATGGTGTCATTTTCATTCAGATTGACAACTCAAGGCGTAGAGCATCAGTGATATGTTTTTAATATTAAGATCACAAAAATCTGTGGAAGAACATCTGATATTTATAGTAAACCTAATGCTAAAGCACTGTAAAAAATATATTAAAAAGTACCATGCCTTAGATCAAACAATATTTTTATGAGGAAAAAGTGAGAATTGTCACCCAGTAACACATATGATCTGATGAGAAAGATCTGATGGATTTTTATGCTTTTATAAAAATGAATAAATTTATCTAGTTTATGGGAATTTTATACATTTGTTTGAGTGAAATAAGCAACAGGAAGGTCTAAAGAATCTTCTTCAAACCCCTGTGGTAGGATTTTAACAAATATGTAGAACTAGATTTTTAAAAACAATATTGAATTATTCTTGACCATGGATGGCAGTTCAAAGATACCCTGCTTAGGAAACGAGGTAGGTCCTTTAAAGTGTGAAACCAACAAAATACTTGGGTAAATGAAATCTTGTTAAAAACTATGTCCCCTTATAGAATTTGTTTTGAGCACCAAAGTATTTTTTTTTGTAGCAAAAGTAAGTTTTAGAAAATTATTTAATTCTTTCAAGATACACAATAGTAATGATTTATTACATACCTATGGGCAATTCATGAAGAAATTATAACATTTTATTTAGAGGTGTAAATTCTTAGGTATTTTTATAGAGAAGTATAAATGTTTTGAAGTTAGCTTGTTTAAAGGAATCTGTTAAACAGATTATTTTGGGGTGAAAGAACTTTTAAGTTCCTTTGACTATAAAAATCTGTGGGGTCCTGGAAGGTAGTGTTACATATATAAATGCTCTGTCGATATTGAAACATGGATACAGTCATAGGCTTTAAGGAAAGGATTGATGAAGCTGAATAAAGAATTAGTTGTACTAGTAATAAGCAAAGCAGAGTCACAGAAAAATGACATACAGAGATCAAGAATCAAAAATAATGGCTCTGTTATCTTTTCATTTAGTATATCTTAAGATAGTTAGAATATTACATAAAATTATGAAGCCATGCAAAATAGAAACCATTATGAAAAATAGAAGAAAGATTTCCCTTATTTGCAGCCTCATTTCAACATAAAGATTAGAAAGTATTTCAAAAAAGCAGGAATAGGGCTGGGCTAACAGATTTTCAAAACTAAAATATAGAATTTACAATATCTTTAAGGAAGGAAGGTTAAGAACTACTTTAGCCCTTACTTTGTAAACCTGAAAGTAGAAATACTTCTTGATGGCAAAAGGAAACAGGACCACCGTTTCAGTATATTGTACGGCCAAACTGAATGTGTCTTAGGAGACTAAAGGAAATACTGGAGATCTTAGAGAACCTGAAGTCATTCCATAACAGATTATCACTAAGGTAAAATAGTCTTGGAAGTACTTTATGATTAAAATACTCATGATTTAAAGAGATAAGTGAATTAAAATATTGAGATTTTATGATACAAAGTAAAACTAGTAAATTATGGAACTTATTTTAAGACTTAAGTTATGAACATAGAATTTTACTGCTAAATTCACATTTCTAGATTAATGAATTGTAGTTGCAAGGTAAAGGATTACCAGCTAACCTGAAATTTAAGTTACATTTCAACCCTTCAAACAAGTTCAAAATGTATTTTCATAAATAATAATGAAAACAGCTGAGTTAGAGTATATCAGAGTTAACACTATTTGAGATATAAATGGATTGAAATACATAATTTGTTGTAAGATGAAATAAATATGTAATGTGTACCAAAACCAGTAGGTAATTGGTGAAGAAGAACAAATAAAAATAAAAATTATTGGATTAATACAATTGTCAGTTACTACTTTAGATAGAATGTCTTAAATCCTCTATTAAAGAATGCTATTTCATAGAACTCCATAGGGCAAGATATTTCATGCACATGTAAGTAAGAGTAAAACAATGAGAGGGTTTGTTTTACATTCTATAGTAAAAATCATTGAGAACTACACCAGGATAGTACATGAAAGTTTAGTAGAACATACGGAAAATGTAATGATAGAATTTAATATACTAAGAATGCTACTGTTTATATCCTTGAAGAGAAAATTCAGCAGATACTCAATAAGAAATTATTATAAGTATCACTGAAAATGCATAAACAATTTGGAAAATGCCAAAGCAGTTACCGGTAAGTCTTCACACTGGCCTCTAAGGAACACAAGCATAGAGGTGAATGGGGGAAGGGTTCTGGTTTCCCCTTCCATATTTCTACCTGAGCATTTCTGCTTTTATCTGTTTTATAAGCAGGCACACTTTGCTTTATTGTGCTTTAAAGATAAATGTTTATGGAAATTCTGCAAAAAGCAAGTCTATCAGTGCCATTTTTCCAACAGCATGTGCTCACTTCATGTCACATTTTTGTTACCTCTCATAATATTGCAAACTTTTTTATCATCGTCTGTTACAGTGATCTGTGTAATCAATGCTCTACAATGTTACTATTGTAATTGTTTTGAGGAACCACAAATCGTGCCTACATAAGACAGTGAACTTAATTGGTAAATGTCATGTGTGTTGTGACTGTTCCACCAACTGGCCATTCCCTCACCTCTTTTCCTCTGCTCAGACTCTCTGTTCCCTGAGACTTAACAATATTGTCACACATCTTTCACTTAAAAGGTAAAAATGATCAAGCTAAGTGGAGAAGGAATGTCAAAATCCCACATAGGCTGAAATCAAGGATTCTTGTACCAATAGCCAAGTTGTGAATATAAAGAAAAAGTTCTTGAAGGAAATGAAAAGTGCTACTCCAGTGAATATGTGAATGATAAAAAGAGTGAAACAGCTTTATTGCTGATACAGAGAGAGTTTTAGTGGTCTAGATTGAAAATCAAACCAGCCACAACATTCCTTTAGGCCAGAACCTAATCCAGAGCAAGGCCCTAACTCTCTTCAATTCTGTGAGTGGTGAGAAAGGTGAGGAAGGTGCAAAAATGTTTGAAGCTAGCAGAGGTTGGTTCATGAGCTTTAAGGAAAAGAGGCTGTCTCCGTAAGAGTGCAAGGTGAAGCCGCAAGTGCTGATGTAAAAGCTGCAGCAAGTTATCTAGAAGGTCTAGATAAGATAATTGATGAAGATGGCTGCCCTAAACAACAGATTTTTCAATGTGAATAGAACAGCCAAGAGCCTTCTGGAAGAAGATTCCGTCTAGGACTTCACAGCCTACCTTCGAAAGACAGGCTGACTCTCTTAGTATGGGCCAACACAGCTGGTCACTTTCAGCTGAAGTTAATGCTCATTTACAATTCTGAAAATCCAAAGGCCTTTAAGAATTATACTAAGTCTTCTCTGTGCTCTATAAATGGAACAAAAAAGCCTGGGTGACAGCACCTCTGATTATAGTTTACTTGACTACGCTAAGCCCACTGTTAGGCCATACTGTTCGGGGTGAGGGGAGATTTCTTTCAAAATATTACTGCTCGTTGGCAATTCACCTAGTCATCTGAGAGCTCTGATGGAGATGTATAAGGAGATTAATGTTTTCATCCCTGCTAGCGCAGCATTCATTTTGCAGCTCATAGATCAAGAAGTAATTTTGACTTTCAGGTCTTATTTAAGAAATACATTTTGTAAGGCTATAGCTCTCATAGTGATTCCTCTGACAGACGTGAGTAAAGTGAATTGAAAACATTCTGAAAGGGATTCACCATTCTAGATGCCATTAAGAACATTTGTAATTCATGGAAGGGTCAAAATATCAGCATTAACAGGAATTGTTGAGCTAATTACAACCCTTGTGGATGACTGAGTAATTCAAGACTTCGGTAGAGGAATTAACTGCAGATACGGTGGAAATATATAGCAAAAGAACTAGAATTAGAAGTGGAGCCTGAAGATAGGACTGAATTGCTGTAATCCCACGATAAAGTTTGAATGGATGATTGGTTGCTTCTTAGGAATGAACAAAGAAAGTGGCTGCTTTAGATGGAATCTACTGGTGAAGATGCTATGAATGTTGCTGAAGTGACAACAAATGATTTATGGACTTACTTGATAAAGCAGTGACAGGATTTGAGAGGATTGACTTCAATTTTGAAGAAATTTTACTGTGGACAAAATGCAAACAAATAGCACCAGACGTTACAGAGAAATATTTTGTAAAAGGAAGAGTCAATTGATGAGGCAGACTTTATTATTGTCTCATTTTAAGAAATTGCCACAGCCACCCCAACCTTTAGCAGCCCCCACCCTGATCAGTCAGTAGTTATCAACATCAAGGCAAGACTGTCCTCAGCAAAGAGATTATAATTTGCTGAAAGCTCTGATTGTCATTGGCATGCACATTTGTTTTTAGACATAATATTATTGCACACTTAATAGACTATAATACAGTGTAAATATATTCACTGGGAAGCCAAAAGTTCATGTGATTTGGTTTATTTCAGTGTTTGCTCTGTTGCAGTGGTCTAGAACTGCATTTGTAATATCTTGGGCTATCAGGATTCCAAGAAATATTCCATTTATAAGAGTTTTGAAGATAACATTGTGCTGTAGTAATCTAAGTTACAAGGTTTAATATCTTATTAATATGATATTTTAATTTGGTGAGTCTTTAACAGTATTACAGAGAATAAGCTTTTTCCTCAAGTATGTACACAAGAATTCATTTTAAAAATTCTGTGTGTAGTGCTTTAGTAAATATGAAAAATAATTTTTTTATGTCATTTTGTAATCTATTACTGGAAGTAAATACCAAGATCACCTTGCTTGTTCCGTTTTTATCACCTACATTCTGTTTCCAGTTTGTATGTATTCAAATAGTGCTTACTTGAATAAGAGAAGTCCACTTTCCTTTGAAACCTACTGTTTTACTTTTGCATTTTCTACCAAAGTTGTACATTGTATATTTCTTTTTTTTTTTTCTTTTTTTTTTTTTATTGAACGGTAACTATGTACATTAATGCACTTCTAGGGTACAGTGTGGGGTTTTCACATGCAATCTGAAATACTTCCATCAACTG
>NW_003852419.1:15430664-15449905 GCF_000181295.1 Otolemur garnettii
CTCGCCTCAGGAAGGTTGAAGTGCACTCTTCAATCTTCTCTCTTGTCTCTGCTCCAAACCATCAGCTAATTTGCTAAGGTTCTGTCCTTTCAGCCTCCTTCTGGACGGGAGCTTCTGTAAAAAGCTGGCTGCAGTTCGCCATCTTGGCTCCGCCCCCCTGTATATTTCTTTTCTGCAATATTTTTGCCTCTTTTGTCACTGAGCATACACTATTTTATATTACACTTATGTAGTTGTATCTTTCTCTTTTTAAAAAATTAATATATGGAAAAAATCTTCCTCATGTCATCTCTTTGTAGTCTTAGCCTCTTTTACGTGTACCCTAACCCCTGGTAACCACTGAACTGTTCTCTATCACTGTGGATTTCTCTTTTTGATCATGTACAGGATGTTGTAAATGGAGTCATGAGGTATACAGTTTTTTGAGATTTTTTTTTCACTTAGCATTAAGCCTTTGAGATGCTTCAAGTTGTTGTACATGTAAGTAGTTCAATTATTTTTATTGCCAGATAGTATTCTATTGTATGAATGTATCACAGAAAGTTTATTCTATCATGGAAGGACATTTAGGTAGTGTGATTCCTTCAGCTTTGCTTTTTTCTTCAAAATTGTTTCAGCTATTTAAATTACTTTGTTTTTTTCATATAGATTTTGTTTTCAGTTTATAGGAAAAAACTTTGTGGGGTATTGATTGGAATTGAGTTGAATCTGTAGAAAAATCTGTGAAGAACTGACGTTTGAACTATAAATACAGTCTTATCTCCTGTTAGGTCTTCTGTGATTTCTTTTTTCAGCTTTTTGTAGTTTTTAGCATGTTAGTCTTTATGTGTAAATTTCTCTTTTTAATTTTGGTGCTATTGAAAATGTTACTGCATTCTTAATTTCAGTTTACATTTATAAATTATTAGTATATAAAAATGTGATTGACTTTTGTGTTGACTTTATATATCTTGATAAACTCATTTATTCTAGGATTTTTTTCTTTTTGGCATGTAGTTTGGGATTTTTTTTATGTAGACAGTTGTGCCATCTGCAAATAGGGAACATTTTATTTCTTTCTTTCCAGTCTCTGTGCCTTTTGTTTATTTTCTTGACTTAAGCTTTGCCCTATCTTTCTGTGTTCTATAATATCTCTTGTCCAACTTTTTGGTTCTGCCTTTCCTTTTTCTCATCCATTCCTTTTATTGTCTTTATCATCTATATGTTAAAGTCCCTTTCTGTCAAATCCACTAATTCTTTACAGGTGGACTCTTCTGCAGTAGCTGCCTCAAGTCTTCAGGGGAATTGCTCTGTGTTGGTTTTTCATGTAGCCCAAATTTTTCTGTTCATTCCTCCTCATGTGTTCTTTCTTCGTGTTCACCTGCTTGTCCTCCTTTTTCTTGTCACTTCCTCCTTTGCTTCAGATTACCTTGTCTCAGAGCTGTTAGCACTGCTGTTGACCCCATAAATGCCATTGGTGCCAGTCAGAGGAAGGAGGCAAGGCTTATCTTCCAGAACCTTCTTCCTCCAGTCTTGGGCCATGTACCCTCATTACCGCCACTCTTTCCTGGCCTGTTATATGTAGACAGGGCAGGGCAGAGGATTGAGTCTTCCCACAGCTCAGCTAAGTAGCCGCAGGGATCAGAGTGCAGCTCAGCCCATGACATGCACAGGCAGTGGCCAAGTCCTATTTTGTATATTATTTTCTTTTAAGTACTGCTTTGGCTATATCCCACAAATTTTGATATGCTGTAGTTGTCTTATATCTTCATTTGTTGAAAATTCTATCAGTTCATGTTATAATTTTTGCTTCATCAAATATGTTTCAAAGAACTGACGAGAAGGTACATATACATGACATTTTTCCAGATATTTGCCACTTTTTCTCTTCCTTTACTCCTGATAGTCTACATTTTCTTGTCTCAGTGTCTTTCTTTAGCAGTTCTTACAGAGCAACTCAGCTTGCCATGGATTCTTACTTTTTCTTCACCTGAGAATGGCTTGGTTTAGCCTTCTTTCTTAGATGGTATTTTTGCTAGATATTGGATTCCCTTTCATGGTTTCTTGTGTGAAACCTACAGTCATTCAAGTCATTCTTTCTCTATAGATAATGTTTTGTTTTACTCTGGCTCCTTTTAAGATTTTTCTTTTTTAGCTTTTAGCAGTTTGGCTATTTGATTTCCTTGCATTTGAGTTTGTATGTTTATGTATATTTAAAACTTGGGATATTTCAGTCATTATTTCATTAAATATTTTTTCAGTTCCATGTGCTTACTAATCTACTTCTGGAACTCCAGATGTTCAATGTCTTGTTACTGCCTGCAAGTTCCTTAGGCAGTGCTAATTTTTTTCTTATTTTATCTCTCTGTTGTTCAGGTTGGATGAATTTCTATTAATCTATCATCAAGTTCAGAGACTTTCATATGTCATCTCCATAACTGTATTCAGCTCACTCAGGAATAAAACAAAGTATTTTTTGTTAGGTATTTTTCAGTTTTCATTTGATTTTTCCTTGTATATTTTATGTCTTTGCTGCATTGTTCTTTCTATAAGTTCTATAAGTGCTTACTTTTACTTGCTGGAGCATTTTTATAAAAACTGCTTTAAAGTCTGTCAGATAGTTTTAAAATCTCTGTCATTTGGGCTTTTGTATCTGTTGATTGCCTTTTCTTATGTATTTTTTTCACCCTGGTTCTTTGTATGTCTAGTAATTAGATATGGATATGTATGTTGAATATTAGACAAATTTAGGGCTTTATTTCTAACAGAGAATATCAATACTTTTAGTATGTGCTCTTCCTGGTTGCCTTCAGTCCTTAAGTTCTGATAAGTCTACTATGGTTTGGGGGCCATTACCTGGTTTAGGTTTCAATAGCAGAAGTGTTATTCAGGTCTTTTCCATTGCTTTCCACTCAGTGGCCAGTCTGGATTTGGGCATTGGTCTATCCTGTAAGATATTAATATGCTGTTTAATGTTAGCTTCACTTATGCACAGCTTGCAGATGAGCCCAGGAGTTTATAACTTTCTCTGGTGGCTTTCCCAAGCTCTTCTCCCTCCACGATGTCTTTGGTGCATTGTGGTTCTGGGGGAATCTCCCTTTCTAGTTCTCTGACCAGAAAGCTGAGCCTTTATTTATCCTGCCCTGCTACACCCTGGTGTTTAGGGCAAGTGGCAAGAGGATGGAGAGAAAAAAAAGTTTACTGGATCACCTTACTCTCTTGTTACCATACATGGCTCATTTGATTAGAGAGAAAAAAGTTACCCTCCTTCAGGGTTTAGGTCTCTGTGGGCCTCAGAAACTGCCACCACCACTATCAGGTGCTGGTATGGGAGAAAACTGAGAGGAAAAAAATGAAGGAAATAAGACAAATAGCATTTCCACACTTTTTATGCTTGTTGGGAGACTCATTTCCTACTCTTCCCCACTTTTCCCTTCTTATTTGGAGAGGTCCTCTTGGGGTTTATTACGTTTACACTGATGCCAGTTTTCAAGTTTGGGGCTTTGAGTTCAGACCAAGTGATACTGGAGGGGATAAAATGGGATATCCAGTGCAGTTTTGATGCTACTATGAATTTTCACCTTTTTTCATGGTCTGCTTGTTAGATTATTATTTTTAATTAGCAGATTTAATTTTTTAGAGCAATTTTAGGTCTACAGAAAATTGAGCAGATAGTAGAGTTTTTGCTTTCCCACTGTTGTAGTTTCCCTTATTATTAATATATTGAGTTAGTATGGTACATCTGTTATAATTTATTAACCAATATTGAAGTATTATTACTAAAAGTTCATAATTTAAATTAGGGCTCACTTACTGTGTTGTATAGGTTATTTTTGTGTGTGTGGTGGTGGGATCTCACTATATTGCCCATGTTGGCCTCAGCCTCCCAGTTGTGCCATTGCACATGCCATCATTCTTAAGCTTCTGTGTGGTATAGTTTTATGAGTTTTGATAAATGTACAATGTCATATATTCACCATTACAGTATCATACAGTCTGGTTTCACTGCCCTGAAATTGTTTTGTGTTACACTTGTTTATTCCTTTCCCCTCCTATTCTTTAGCCCCTGATAAGCACTGATCTTTTTATTGTTTTTATAGTTTTGCCTTTTCTAGAATAGCATATAGTCAGAATTACACAGTAGAGAGTCTTTTCAGATTGGCTTCTTTCACTAAGTATTAGTATTTAAGGTTCCTCCCTGTATTTTTGTGGCTTCATACTGCATTTCTTTTTATTTTTAAACAATATTTTAAATAAATAATAGCTTAGATATGCCACAGTTTCTCTATTCACCTTCTGAAGAACATCTGGTTGTTTCTAATTTTTTTCAATTATGAATGAAGTTGTTAAAAACATTCTTGTGCAGATTTTTGTGCAGGTACAGTTTTTAGTTTATTTGTATAAGTACCTGGGAGTGTGATTCCTGGATTTTATAGTCACCCTGTGTTTTGTAAGAAACTTTGTACCATTTTACATTCCTCTTATTCCATATACTTGTCAGCATTTGGCATTGTCAATATCTTGGATTTTATCCATGTTGATAGAGCGTAGTTCTATGTCATTGTTTTGATTTGAGTTCCCTGATAACATAGTATGTTGAGCATCTTTTCACATGTTTGACATCTTTATTCATTTTTTTTTTTATAGAAAGATCTGTTAAATCTTGTACCCGTTTTAAAATTAGTTTATTGGCTGGATGCAGTGGCTCACCCATATAATCCTAGCACTCTGGGAGGCCAAAGTAGGAGGATCACTTGAGCTTAGGAGTTTGAGAACAGCCTGAGTAAGAATGAGCCATGTCTCTACTATAAATGGAAAAATTAGCCTGGTGCAGTGGTGTGTGCTTGTGGCCCCAGTTGTTGTGGAGGCTGAGGCAGGAGGATCTCCTGAACCCTTGAATTTAAGGTTACTGTGAACCAGGCTGACACAGTGACATTCTAGCTTGACAGCATGAGTCTGTCTCCAAAAAAAAAAAAAAAAGTTCATTTTTTGTTGTTGAGTTTTAGTAATACTTCATATATATTTTATAAGTGTTTCAGTATATATTTGGCAAATAGTTTCTCTCTGATGGTGATTGATCTTTATTCTAGATGACCGAGATTTTCATCTGTGTTATCTTCTAGAAGTCTGATAGTTTTGCATTTTACACTGAGGTCTGGTATCTGTTTGCGTTAATTTTTATGTAAAGTCAGTATCTAGGTTCTTCTTTTTTTTAATATAGATGTCTAGTTCCTGTACCACATTGTACCCCATAAATGCAGTAATGTACACAGTTAAGAGCGAAATAAAAAAAAAGACTTTCCTTTGCTCTGTTGTAAAGATTGGTTCACATATATATGAACATGTTGCATCTGTTTCATTCTATTTGACTTGATTGTCTATGTTGAAAATACCAAAGAATCAAAAACCACCCGGACCTAATAAATTGTTATAGGAAAGTTGAAAGATATGAACTTAATATATAGAAGTCAATTTCTTTTATACCAATAATGAGCAGTTGCATTCTGAATACCATTTATATTAGCATGAAAAGAGAAATACTTAGCTATAAATGTAAGAAAATATGTACAAAAGATGACAACTACAAAAGTCTGAATCAAAGATCTCTGTGTGTAGAGAGATATTCCATGTTCATGAACAAGAAGACTCATGTTTTTAAGATGTTCTTTTCAACTTGTCATGAATTCAAAGCAATCAAAATGCCAACAAGTTAATTTATGGGTACTGACAAATTAATTCTGAATGGCAAAAGATCCAGAACAGGGAGCATAATACTAAGGAACAACAAAGAGAACTCTACTCAACTTCAAAGCTTTCTATAAAGCTACAATAATTAAGACAATATCACACTGTCAAAAAAACAGACAAATAGAATCAGTGGAATAAAGCAAACGGTTCATTAAAATCCTAAGCTCAATCATTTAAAGTCAAAGACTATTTTTTTAACTACTGTTTGATTTCTTTAATGATTCTATTTCTATTTAGATTTTGTATTTTCTGAACTTTTTTGGTAAATTATGTTTTTTTTCTAGGAAATTGCCATCCTTCTAGTTTTTAATTTTATTGGTGATAATATTGATAGTTTTGGCTTATCTTTTTCAAAATCTCTTCTCGATCTGATTTTGCTCTCTTTTCTATTCTTAAATAATTTTGCCAGACTATTGTTCATCAATTTACAAAGACCGATCTTGATTCTCACTTAACCTTTTTACTTTTTAAATTTATTTTGTGACTTTTAAATCATCACTTAATTTCACTATCCGGAATGAGGCTTGGCTCACAGTAGAAAATAAATATTTGTTTTATTAATTAATGATTGTTTATTTTAATATAAAAAGACCTCTAGTAACTAGAACAATTTATTTGTTCATATGGAATTTATATCTGTAATAGTTTTTGATCTAGTCAATTGATTTTAGATTTAGTTCCTCCAATGTAATCTGATTTGGAAGGGTGTAGACACTGTTGTGTAGCTACCAGATAAAAAGTATAGAGATGTTGTAATTGTGTTCACTTGAAATAATGTTGAAGGAAGATTTAGATTATAATGGTTGAAGACAATGAGGACTGGGACCTTGGACTGTTTGGGTATCTTTTTTTGCAATGGTAACTCAATAAGTTCTTCATCTTGTTGAAATCCCTATTTTCCTTCTGTACTTTTCAGTTCTTACATTCTGTTGGGTTTAAAGATTTGCTGCTATTGGGTCACTTCCTTTCAGACAAGAGGCGGGAGGAAGTTTCTGTGGTCTGCCTCAGGAAGTGAGCACACTCCTCTGAGTAGGTGCTGTTCTAAGAGGACAGGTGAGACAGGATGTCTCTCCCCAGCCGTGGGTACCATACTAGTTATTCAGTTTCTCAGAGGGTGGCAGGAAAGTTTTTTCTCCTGCTTTCTTCCATACCAAAACTAGACCCCTTCTTCTGTATATACTTTCTTTAGTTTTTTTTTTTTTCTTCCTAGATATAGATAATTCACTTTTCCTGTTCTCTTAGGACTGTTAATGTGGGTGAATATGAAATAACATTACGTGAGTGAAGATGAAAATAGAATTTTAAGTGATACGAATATGTTTAATTTCTTTGTTACTATGAAGAGGTCAGGTAGGACTAATGATATTATAAGTTATAGCTAACATCAACTAGCATTGAAACAGTATGTTAGTCACCAGACTAATAGCATAGCTGATATCAAAAACTTTGAGGAATGGCTAAAGGCTCAACTGTAATGTACAATTTATGTACTTTAATAAATTCATGATGTATATTTTACATCTAAGATGTGAATAAACGGAAAAAATTAGTGAAGAGCAGTTGATAGAAGAAAGAAAAGAAAAATATTAAGAGAGTAATAAGAGGACACAGCATTACTGAAATTATATCTGAAGAATTTGATTTTGTTCTTAGTCTAAGTCCTGTTTTTCAGTTGCATTCCTACTTGTTCCACCTTTTCTCTTTTCCTTTTTCTTAAAACATCCTAACAAACACTTCACACAGTGCCTGGCATATTCTGGCTTCTTAATAAATATTGGCTAGTTGAATGAGTGATAGAATACATGAATAAAGTGTGAATAAATGAACGACAAAGTTTTAGGCTTCTACGATTCAAATAAATATACATGTAAACTTCTCTTACTTGGATTTGAAAACAAAATAATCTTTTTAAGAGTTTAGGTAATACAGAGGAAGGGATTAGTTGATTCTAAAATTTGAACACTAAATTTTTTCAAAATTGGATTACATATCTACTACAAATGTATAATTAGAGTAAAATGAAGTAAGATATCTATTCTTTTATGGTAGCTAAAAAAAATTTAAAAAATGAAGAGAACTTGAAATTGAAATGATGTTATGAGATACATACTCTGTAATGTAGTAATAATGCTAGAAGATTATTTTTAAAGTCTCTATTCTTATTTTTAACCTAGTTTATTCTAGAATTTGGTCAAGTAGAAATTATTTTGAACTTTGCTTAAAATGAATCTAGTTTCATTTTTGAATTATTATAGATTTTAAATTAATGCAATTGAACTTGTGAATTTTATTATACGTTATCTATTGGGTTTGATGCCATATGATTAGAAACATTTCCAACATTTTGGGTCTGTGTGATTATATTTTTCTGTTGGTTTTTGTATTTGAAGTTTTAAGTATGGTTAGCAGTAAAGAGCACGGGCAGTGATGCCAGGCAGATCTGAGTTTTTATCCAGTTTGTCACTTAGTGAAAGACTTACTCATTCACCCTCTCAAACTTTTGTAGCATGTGGTATAAAAAGTATGATAGTTACTGTCATCTACTATCATAAGAGGTTGTTGGGATGATATAATAAACTACTAATGTGTAAAGTATCTAGGTTATGGTTGGGGACTCAATAATTGGGAGTAACTTTTTTTCCCATTGTGTTTTTCTCTGCAGCTTTCCCCACAAATAAACCAGAGAGAGAGGCACAACATGTAATAAAAGTGGTAAATATTACTCTTACATTTGGATTTCACACGTATTTGACATTTTTCTTTTCTGCTTTCTTTCTTTGAATGTTTCCCATCTTAATTTTATTATTTACTTATCTATAAACCTAATGTTCTGATATATTTTCACATTATTAAAATATTGAGACTGGGGAAACATTGTTCTTCTCTATTGCCATCTATCATGTGGGTATCTTATCTACCTAACTGTCTTCCTTTCTTCCTCCGGCTCTCCCTCCCTCCTTCCTTCCTTATTTTTATACCCTAAATGGTCAGGTCCTTAATACTCAGCATAGGTTTTAATTCTGTTTGTATTGCCTGTGCCTAAGACAATGAATAGAATATAGTAGATTGCTCAATAAATGTATCATGTATGAATGAACCACAGGATAGTTGCAGTGATGAACATGTTAGTATATGGCTAGTGTCAATTTCTTTATATGTACAATTCTCAGTGCTTTTAGTAAGAGCTTTCTTTAAGAAGACCATTTTTGTGTATAAAACTGAGTAGGAATAGTACGGTAATGTGTTGTTTATAAATGAGATTCTTCAAGTTTATTTAGTGTTTTTCTGAGATTTTTAGTGAAAATCTGATATATATTTTATAAAAAGTGATAAACTGATCCAAAATACTATTATATGTTGTTACCTATAGTCAATATTTTTATAATTGAAAAATCAATTCCATTTTTAGATTTTTTTTCCCAGTAAAATTAATTATTCTTTTCTTTCATAGGAGTATCAGGAAAATGGTCCATTATTTTCTGAACTTAAATTTTATCAGAGGGCTGCAAAAAAAGAATGTAGTAAGTGAAATTAGAAAAATAACTATTTTCAGATATGTACTTGGTAAAGTGAATTTTGATATTTTGGTCTTTTCCTAGTCTTTTCCAATTAACTGTTCTAACATATAAAAGCAAGATAAGTGGTATACAAATATTGATATGATATATTTAAGGAATTAAATATTTTATTTTATTTTATTGTTTTTGAGACAGAGTCTCAAGCTACTGCCCTGGGTACAGTGCCGTGGCATCACAGCTCACAGCAACCTCAAACTCCTGGGCTTAAGCGATTCTCTTGCCTCAGCCTCCCAAGAAGCTGGGACTACAGGAGCCCACCACAACGCCCAGGCTATGTTTTGGTTGTAGTTGCCATTGTTGTTTTGCAGGCGGGCTGGTTTCGAACCCACCAGCTCCAGTGTATGTGGTTAGCTCCCTAGCCACTGAGCTCCAGGCACTGAGCCAGGAATTAAATATTTTAAAGTAAAGGTTGTTTGTACTACTTTCTATAAAATGTTGTGTTGTTGATCTAAGCTACTGTGCATAATCAAAGTGTAAAGATAGTAGAATGAAATTATTGCTTTTACAAAAAATTGTATAGAAAGGCTATAAGGGAAAGACATTAAAATGGGCAGTAGATGTGATTAAACATTAATATGTTTAAGAAAATTTTAGAAACCTGAATGTTGGCAAATTAATTAGCTGGGTAGCAGATGTAAGGAATACCAGTTAGAGGATTTGAATGTGAGACAAATGTGAGCAGAGATGAGGAAGAATGAAAGCATTTTATAAATACCCTAAATACACTATGATGTACATGGGCTTAGTAAAGCATTAAAGAAGTAGACAGGAGTAATGACTAATCAAAGTCCATTACATCATAGTTAGGAAAAAGAATGATGGGTCTGGCCTCAATAATTAACTTTGTTTTCCTTCATAAAGCCTTCTAAGCATTGAGACTGTAGTCTTTACTAACTGTTTAAACTATGTCAGAGTGACAAATAGAATCCATTAAACTTGATTGTTTATCAGTAGAGCTGTCTTAAACATTAAACATACATGGTAGAAAAGTAAAAAAATGATTACACTACCTGATTAAGTGGATTTGATTTTTTTTTTTGTAAACGAAGTTTAATCAAAACAATTTCTCTGTAACATAATTTCAGAGTAAGATGATTTTTCAGCCCTATTTCCGTTCTTAACAATGGCTTTAGATTTTGAAGTAATAGAGAAGAAAAAACCATCTCTCTACTAATCCTTTTGTAGTTAACATATGTTTTATTTAAAAATTTAGTTAGCATATAAAGTAATGAATTTTTTTCACAATTAGAAACATCTACGTGCGTATATAGTGCCCATGTATTTTATAAGACTGTGACTTTTGTTTTTGTTATTACTGATTTAATTTTAAAATTTCTGTATGTGTTTTTTGTTAATTATAGTGATAACAAAGAGTTTGATGCCATTAGGTAGCTATAGTTGATTTTAAAAATTTAAAAAACTTTTCCCTTTTAGGAAAGTCTAATTACTATTTTGGTTAGCTAAATAGGTTTTAGTATCTATGTGAAGGTACAAAATATCTTTTTAAATAACATGAATCTTTTTTTGTTGTTAAATTTGCCTTTGCAGTCAAAAAGTGGATAGAGCTCAAACAACTTGATTATTTAGGAATTCCTATGTTTTATGGATCTGGTCTGACCGAATTCAAGGGAAGGAGGTAAAATGACATTATAATCAAGTATTGTTCTATTTCCATTTCTTAGGTGCTGTATGAGTTATCTATTACTGTGTAATAAACTACCCAAAACATACTGGCTTATGAAAGCAAACTTATAATATCTTAGTTCTGTGTGTCAGGAATTTGCAAGATGCGTATTTGTGTGGTTCTAGCTCAGGATCTCTCATGAAGCTGTAGTTAGCTGTGGTTGGGTGTGACGGGCAGCTCAAGGCTCGACTAGGAAAGGATCTGTTTTCAGAGTCACTTGTAGCAATTAGTAGACCTAAGATCTGCTTCTGAATTTGCTTTTGCGATTGTTGGCAGGCCTTCTTGACCAGGTGTGTCTCTGCCTAAGCTACCTGAGTATTAAGCATATAAAAAAAAGGGCACCTGGCTTCCCCTAGAGCAAGTATGGAAAGAAAGCATGCACAGAGAGTGCATCCAAGAAGGAAGTTATGTTTTATTATAACACAACCTTAATTATAGAAATATCTATTCAACCACCAAATGTGGCTTGTCATCACATTAATAAAGAGTTGATTTTTTAAGATAGGCAATATTATTTTATTTCATAGATGAGAAAATAGGTTCAGACATCAGTACTTTATTCAGACTGTATTTGAATGCTGGAAATAAAAACAAATTGAGAAAGTAAGTTTGAAACAAGGTAAAAGGGGACTGAAGGACTGAATCATGGTACATCCATGCCTCATATATGCAGCCTATTAAAGGAATCTTCTAGAATCAAATAGAGCTATACCAATTGATGTAGAAAGATTTCAATGAGGTACTATTGAAAAAAGTAAGATAAATAAAATGCATATGGTAAGATCACAGTTTTTGTAAAACAAATTGTTTTGTGTGTGTATACACAGATATAGAATGGGGGCTGATATGGGTATCTAAGTAAAGGGAATAAAAGAAGGGTGGAGAGCGGCAATGGAAAGGAAAAGGAAGAAGTGTACTTTAAAACAACATATTTATAAATATATGGAGGCAGTACAAATATCTTGTAAGATCAGGAAATAAATACAAATATTCTGTGTAGGAAAGTAATTTGTTTAAGTCCATAAGGGGAGAGGGTGAAAAATGAATTAAATTCAGGACTACCTAATTTATTCTTTTTTCATGAATTAAGACAGTGAGTGGGTAAGTACAGCGTTCTCTTCTACTAACTGCAAAGTAAATAGTAGTATCTTTCTGTAGAAGAATAGCAGGACATCCACTCTTTATAGTTTAGATTGCATTATACTTGATTGTTAGGGCAGGAGTATTTTTCCTTGTTTCAAATTTTTGAATAGACAGTTTCAAGCATTATTTCTTCAGAAAGATCATGTTTTTATGTCTCTTTCTTATAGTTACAGATTTATGGTAATGGAAAGACTAGGAATCGATTTACAGAGGATCTCAGACCAGAATGGTACTTTAAAAAAATCCACTGTCCTGCAGCTGGGTATCCGAATGGTAAGAAGGAATGACTCCATTTTCCGGTTATTTACTCATTACAATATACAAATCTTTGCCCTTTGTTGAATTATCAAAGAATGAAGGGTTATTGCCCTAGAAATGTCAGTTATTGAGAATACAGAGCATTTTGGTGAAATTGATAACTGTGGGCTCTGTAGGTGACAGAATACGCTGTGTTTGGCACTGCAGACTCAATTAGGCTTTGGTTTTACAGTTTTATCTTCCTGTTCTTGTACAGCTCTGTTTTACATACCAGAACAGGCTTTCATTGCTGTAAGAATAACCTTTCTTTTGTCAGTTATATTTGTGACAATGAAAATCGTGACAAAATATACTTTTTTCCACACTAACCATGTGATAATGTGGGGGTACTATAATGTTTTTGTTATGAGTTTGGGATGGTGGCAAGAACTAGTTGTGGCCATGAATAATACGTACTTTGCCAAATAAAAAGCAATGAAATCTTAATAGCACCCAGGAGCGTATTCACACATTTGTTTATACCACGTATTTGCCTTATCTTGTTTGCGTTTTGTTTGCTAAAGTCTCATTTTTTTCCATTTTTAATAGAATGGCGTTATTCATGCCAGGTTAGGATGTGGCAAATAGAACATATTAATTTTTCCATTCATCCATTAATCCATCCACTCAGCCAGTAAATGTTTACTGAGCACTGGGTGTATGTAGGGTGACCAGACGTCCCGATTTTGGCGGGGCAGTCCCACTTTCCAACAATTTGTCCCGCTTCCTGTGGCATTTTTAAAAAGTCCCAATTTTTGGAAAGAATGCACAAACCGGCTGGAGAACAAGAAAGGAATATATGGTTTTTGGCCACCATATGGCTATTTCGCCAGAATATGAGTTTTATACTATTTTTGTTAATTTTATAATGTTAACTGTAATAAATAATTGCTGAGAAGTGATTATCGAGAACTGCTTATCAAAGTTTGCATTGTTGTCAGGCCCTGCCCTGCGCTGTCCCGTGCCCCCGCTCCGCCCCCTGGCCTGTTGTCCCACCTTACAGATGTTAAAATCTGGTCACCCTAGGTGTATATGATATACAAGGCTGAAGGGCTCTAAAGATGAAACGAAGGACTTTTCTAATATAGTGGAAGAATGCCTTTCCTGTACTCACAGACATGGCATTTTGTGCTGAGGTCCTCAAGACCTGATTTGAAATTATTGCTTAGGTGAGGAATTGCTGTGTGGATTTCATGATTCTTTCACTGCAAGTCTCTGATTTTATGCTATCTTTTTCCTCTTTGCACAGTGTGGTTTGGCCACTGGGCTATCTGGAGCATAGGCATAAGCATTTTTGGATCCTGGTTTCCTTCTGTAAGAGTTTTAGTTAAAATATTTGATTAATATCTAATGAGGATAATTTTACTTTTTCCAGGATGAGCAACTAGAGGATGTGTTATGATAGAATGGAGTAATTAACTGATAATTGTGAAATATATCACTTTGTCATTGTTAACATAAATAAAATCCCATGTTATTCTATATTCAGAATGTTCAAGATGGTCCTGAGTTCTAATAACAGTATAACCTTTTATTGTCTGTTTCATTTCACAGTTGGATGTACTGGAATATATACATGAAAATGAATATGTTCACGGTGATATAAAAGCAGCAAATCTACTTTTGGGTTACAAAAATCCAGATCGGGTAAATACATATTTAGCTTTTGCTTTTGGTAAAGGTCCTCAAAGTACCATACTGAAACATTCAAAAAACTAATGCCTAACCCAGAAGAGTTTACAAATGTGAGGGCTTAACATGATGAATGTTATAATTTATCTTGCCTTTGTTATCTAATCTTAATCTTTACCCCCAAACTAATGAGTAATTAAGATAAGAAACTGAGAGTCTGAGGGGTTAAGTAATGTTGATGGGCATATAGTTTGAGAAATGACTGAGAAGGAATTTGAATCTTCTAGAAAATACGGATATGCAGATAGCCATCAAAATCCATTGGTAGTGAGGAAACATTTATGCAGAGGAGAAAGAAAGCTGTCATATTAGATCCTTTTTTCCTTCTGTATAACCAATTAAGTTTTAAATAGAGAAGCATTTCCAATAGAACTTTTTGTGATGATGGACATGTGTTTGTCCAGTGTGGCCATTAGTACTTAAAAAGCAGGTAGTATGACACCAACTGCTAGCGAGTATATGGAGCAACAGGAATTCTAATTCATTTCTGATGAGAATGAGAAATGATACAGCCACTTTGGAAGACAGTTTGGCACTTTTCAGAAGACTAAACTGCTCTTACTGTACCATCCAGCAGTTGTGTTCCTTGGTATTTACCCAAATGGGTTGAAAACATACATGCATACAAAAACCTGCACACAGATGCGTATAGTAGTTTTAGTCATACATGTCAAAACATTGAAGCAACCAAGATGTCCTTCTGTAGGTGAAAGGATAAATAAACTGTGATACATTCAGATGATGGAGTATTATTTGTGCTAAAATGAACAAACTATCAAGCCTTGAAAAAACATGGAGTAAACTTAGATGTGTATTACCATGTGAAAAAAGCCAATTTGAAAAGGCTTTACTGACTACATCATTCTGACTGTATGAATTCTGGAAAAGTCAAAACTTTGGAGACAATTAAAAGGTTACTGGTTGCTTGGGGTCTGGTGATAGGGGAGGGCTGAATAGGGGGAGCACAGAGGATTTTTAGGACAGTGAAACTACTCTGTTTGATACTGTAATGGTGGAAACATGTCATCATACCTTTCTGGGCACACACTGAGTGTACCACACTAATAGCCTTAAACTATATACCGGAGGTGATAAGGAGGTGTCAATGCAGGTCCATCTATTATAAGAGATGTACCACTCTGGTGAGGAATATTGATAGTAGGGGAGAGCTAACGTGTGCTGGAGGTGTAGGGGCGCTCACTGTACTTTACACTCAATTTACCTAAATTGCTGTAAATTTACCTAAATTGAACATAAAATTTCTTTTTAAAAATGTCTATTTAAGAAATATGGCTTATGTTTTTACGTATGAAAACATCAACATGGAGGAATGAGTATTAACATAGCTACTATCACATCACAGGTTTAAGGAGTTAAGAAATCAAGTCTATAAAAAATTAGAAAAGATGTAGTTAAATATTTAACTGATCTCTGCATAGGTAAAGAAAATTTCTAAATAAAAATGCAAGAGAAAAAATATCTTTTAAAATTTTAAGATATCTTTATACTAAAAACTGATATAATGAAAAGTAAATGAGAAACTGGGAAATATATTTAGATAAATATTTGAGAACATCTAGCAAGCACTAAAAAAATAAGAAAAACACAGAATGCTTTCCTAAAGCAATGTTTGAAAGGAATGAACAGACAAAACACAAGAAATACAATTGTTCTTAAAAATATGAAAAAAAGTCACCTTTGCTAAAAGTGAAAAATAGGGGGATCAAAATAGCAAGGCTCTGTTTTTAAAAGACTCATCAAATTAGAAAAGTCTAAAACAATAATCTGATAATATTGAGGGTGATGAAGGTATAGGCATTCCTATAATCCCTATGAGGATGTAAATTAAATGGGAATATGAGAATGAATTATTAAGTTAATGGAAGGCCAATTTGGCTGTATATACTAAAAGCCTTTAAAGTGTGCATACTTTTAGGGTTTTGATATTGAGACAGAGTTTACAAATAGCCACCCTCTTAAATGTATAGTCCGATGTGTTTTGACACATGTGTATTATATAAGCTTCACTATCTTTATTATAAAACATTGCTTTCATCCTCCAAAGTTCCTTCATTTCCCTTTACATTTTCCCTCTCTTGCCCCCAACCTCTGGCAATGATTCCTGCCCCTACGTTTTTACATTTTCAGGAATACACACATATAAAGAATCTTCGTAAGTTGACCACCCAAGTGACTGTAACAAACTTACCAAGGTACAGAGGTGGAAAGCATAAGGAAGTAGGCCTGCAGTATTGATACGTGCATGTGGTGCATGTCTGGTCTGTGACAATTAGGTCAACGTAAGGAGGTGGTCAGTGTAGGGAGATGGTCAGCTGTAGGGGTTCTTGTGTATATAAATGGAACTATATGTACTCTTCTGTGTCCATCTTCCTGCACTTAGTATACTGCTTTTGAGATTTATCCTTGTATTTCGTTAATAGGTCATTCCTTTTTATTGCTGGGTAGTATTCTGTTGGAAACTACTATCATTTTATTTACCTATTATGTATCTCTGGGTTGTTTCCAGTTTTTGACAATTATGAATAAATCTTCAAGTATTCCTGTACACTTGTTTCTGGAAGGTTGTACATGAGTACATATGTTTTAGTTTCATCTGGGTAAATAGGAGTAGAATTTCTGAGTCATATGGAAGTGTGTGTTTAACTTAAAAACTGTCAAGGTATTTTCCGGAGTGATCTTACCATTGTATATTTCCATCAATAAGGTATAATAAGGTGATGCAATTTATCGCATCAACAAGGTATGATAAATTATTTGCTCCACATCTCGGTTCCATTAAGTCTTTTAAGTTTTAGTCGTTATAGCAGATGTTTGGTAATACCTAGTAATGTAGATTTACATTGATTATCTCTAATGATTAATGATACTGAATTCTCTTTCAGTGTCATACTGTCGTGATTAGTGTAGTCTTAAAATTAGGTAGTATGAATCTTGGAGTTTTATTCTTTTTTTTCTTCAAAATTGTTTTGGCTAATTCTGGCTATTTCGTAATAACATACAGAATGTTTTACAATTAGTTTATCAGTTTCTCCCCCCAGATATGCTAGGATTCTAAGTGACATTGTGATAAACTATAGATCTATTTGAAGGAGTCGGTATCCTAAAAATATGAAGTGTTTTGACTAGGTGTCACACTAATTCACCATACCAAAAAAATAATCATTTCAATACTCAGTTTTATTTATTTCACTTTTATTTTTATTGACCTTATAATGTTTTTCTAATTTCCCTTGTGGTTTTGTTTTTGACTTGGGTTATTTGAGATTATGTTGTGTATTTTCCACATATTGGGTTTTCTCTCTGCTCTTGATTCTTAATTTAATTGTTGTGGTCAGAGAACTACTGTGTATTATTTCAGTACTTTTAAGTTTATTAGGAATTATTTAATGTCAGAAGACGTGATAGGGGCTAACTTGTTGAATATTTCATAAACATTGAAAGTAATATGTATTCTGCTATTTGTTTTGGGGTAGGGTGTTTAATAAATGTCTATTAGGTCAAGTTGGTTGTATTGTTGTAATTTACTATATCCTAACTGAAAAGAGTCTGGAAACTTGCAATTATACTTACAGATTTATCTTTTTTTTTTTTTTAAATCCCTGTCAGTTTTTGCCACATAAGTATTAGAATTATGTTATTGGTTGGTTATGTGTTTAGGAGTTTTGTGTCTTTTTTGTGACTTGTCTCATTGTTATGAAATGTGCATCTTTATCCTTGATAATATTTTTTTGTTTAGAAATCTACTCTGTCTGATATTGGTATGGCCACAACAGCTTTCTTTGTATTTTCGCACTGAATATCCTTTCCAGTTTTTTATTTTTTTCATTTTTATTTATTTATTTATTTATTTTTTGACAGAGTCTCACTTTGTCACCCTCAGTAGAGTGCAATGGCGTCACAGCTCACAGCAACCTCCAACTCTTGGGCTTAAGCCATTCTCTTCTCTCAGCCTCCCAAGTAGATGGGAGTACAGGCACCTGCCAAAACGCCCAGCTATTTTTGTTGTTGTTGTTGTCACAGTTGTTTAGCTGACCTGGGCCTAGTTCGAACCTGCCACCTTCAGTGGTTGTGGCTGGTGCCGTAATCACTGTGCTACAGGTGGTGAGCCTCCAGTCTTTTATTTTTAATCTGTTTCTGTCTATATGTTTAAGTTAAATTTCCTGGAGATAGTTTGTTCATTTTGAAGCCTATTTTAAGCTTTGTTAGCATACGTTAGGAGTAGCCTGTACTCTATAGTTTATCCCCACTTCCATATTGCAATGTTCTGTGATTCTTACTGAACTCCCCATGAGGACTGTGCCATGGCTGGCCACAGCCAGCTCACTGTGAACCCTGGGAATTTATTCTACTTTCTAGGCTCCATCAGTTCCTTGCTCTACCATTTGTCCCACAAAGAAGACTCGAGAGCATTCTCTATGCAGATTTCTGCAGCTCTCTTCTCTGCACTCCACAGTTTCATGCTCTATTGGAACCTCTCTGAACTCTCTATTCCAGTGTGATTGTTATCAGGAAAAATTAGCAGAGTTCCAGCTCTGGGGATAGATTTATCACCAAGCAGTAAGCTGGAGCATTTGTAGGTGCCACCTAATCTTTCTCCATTTTTTTAAGGATTATAATGTCATGCTGTTTAATATCCCAAAACAATGTCTTTCATTTTATCCAGTTTCCTAGTTACATGCAGTGAGAATGTAAATTCAGCTGCTGTTATTTAATCATTGTCTAAAACAAAAAGTTTAAAATTTTTTTATTTCGATAAGTTTTCTTTTTATGCTTTTTGCTAATATTTAAATTATTTTTTTAATTTCCTTGGTATTGAAGAATATTTTGGATATGAGTTTTATTAGGCCTTTATTTAGTATGTATTTTGCAAATATTTTCTCCCAGTTTGCCTTTTGTTCTCTATGCTTGTGATGTTTTATTGCCATATAGAAGGTTTAAATTTTTAATATGGTCGAATTTATCAATCTTTTATTCACCATGGATTTTGAGTCATGTGCAACTTCTGACTTCTCCATGTGCAACATGCTGACTTCTCCATGTGCAACATGTCTCCATGTGCAACATGTCTCCATGTGCAACATGTCTCCATGTGCAACATG
>NW_003852419.1:15449925-15467942 GCF_000181295.1 Otolemur garnettii
TCTCCATGTGCAACATGTCTCCATGTGCAACATGTCTCCATGTGCAACATGTCTCCATGTGCAACATGCTGACTTCTCCATGTGCAACATGAACTTCCTTATGTATGTAAAACCTCTCTTGTTCTACAGAGAGGTTTTATTAAGAATTTTATTGTGTAGCTTCATTTTTAAATTTAAATCTCTCACTCATTAGAGTTTAATTTTTTACATGATGAACAGACACAGTGTTTTTTCCCTAAGTGATTTTCAGTTCCAACATTATTTATTTTAAAAACCTATCTTTGCTTGCATAATATTAGAGGCTACTTTTATTATAAACTAAATTTAGTAATGTACTTGGGTTTATTTCTCAACTTTCTGTTGAACAGCACTAGTTTGTTTATGTATCATTACCAAGCATAAATACTAGCAACTTAATTTTTGAGTCTTAATAGTATATTTTATCATTTATTTTTGTATCTCAGTAGATTTAGGGGATACAAGTGTTATCTGTTATGTGGATGAACTGTATAATGTGGAAGTTAGAGCTTTCAGTATATACCCATCAGCAGAATAGTGTACACTGTACCTGATGAGTAGATTTTAATATTTCCCCCTCCTCCCACTAACCCCTTCTTAGTTTTCAATATCCAGTTGCACCACTTTAGATCACATATACCCCTCATATAGCTCCCACTTATAAGCGAGGACATGTGGTATTTGTTTTTCCATTCCTGAGATACTTTACTGACAATAATAGTCTCTGGTCCCATCCAAGTTACTGCAAAAGACGCTTTCATTTTCATTTTACATTTTCATCCCTTCTTACACACTCCATGTGTGTACTCCTCCCACCCATTTTCTTTATGTGCTTATCAGTTGATGGGCACTTAGGTTGATTCCATAACTACAATTGTGAACTGCGCTGCCATGACATTGGGTAGGTACAGGTGTCTTTTTTTAGAAAATGACTTCTTTTGCATCGAGTACATAGCCAGTAAGTAGTAGGATTGCTAGATTGAATGGTAGGTCTGACCTCTAGTTTTTTGAAGGCTTTTCATACTGTTTTCATAGAGGTTGTACTAGTGTATAATTTCAGCACTCCCTTTCACTGCATCTCCACTAACATTTATTGTTTTTTGACTTTTTAATAATGGTCATTCTGAGATGGGTAGGATGGTATCTCCTTGTGGTTTTAGTTTGCATTGCCCTGGTGATTAATGATGTTGAACATTTTTTCATATGTAACTTAACCATTTATTTTACTTTGAAGAAAATCTGTTCATGTCTTTACTCACTTTATGATGTAGCTATTAGTTTTTCTTTTTACTGGTTTGAATTCTTTATAGATTCTGAGTATTAGCCCTTTGTCCGACGTATATTTTGAGAATATTTTCTTCTCTGTAGGTTGTCTGTTTACTCTGTTGATTATTTCTTTTGCTATGCGGAAACTTTTTAAGTTAAGTCACATTTATTTTTGTTGTTGCTATATTTTCTTTGGAAGTCATAATCATAAATTCTTGCCTAAGCCAATGTCTAGGAGAGTTTATTATTTTTTAGGAGAGTTGTTCCTATGTTTTCTTCTAGAAATTTTATGGTTTCAGGTTTTACATTGAGGTCTTTAATCCATTGTGAGTGAAGTTTTGTATATGGTGAGAGATGGGAATTTAGTTTCATTCTTCTGTGTGTGGGTATGCAATTTTTCCAGCACTGTTTATTGAATAGGGCATCCTTTCTCCAGAATGTTTTTTTCTTGCTTTGTTGAAAATCAGTTGATCATAGCTATATGGCTTTATTTCTGGGTTCTTTAGTCTCTATTTCAGCGGTTCTCAACCTATGGGTCGCCACCCCTTTTTAAAAATGAAAATACATTGCAGCATTAGGAAGGTTGAGAACCACTGCTCTATTTCTGTTACCTGATGGTTCTGGCTAAGACTTTCACTACTGTGTTTAATAAAAGTGCTAACAGTGGGCATCCTGTCTTGTTCCAGTTTTCAGGGCAATGCTTTCAACTTTTCCCCATTTAGTATAGTGTTGACTGTGGATTTTTCATATTTGGCTTTTATTATTCTGAGGTGTGTTCTTTCTATGCCTGGTTTCTTAAGAGTTTTTATCTTGAAGTATTGCTGGATTTTACTGATTTTTCTGTATCTGTTGAGATGATCATGTGTTTTTTGTTTTGTGTACCTTGAACCATCCTTGCATTCCTGAGATAAAATCTACTTTATTGTTTTTTTGTTTTGTTTTGTTTGGTATGTTGTTAAATTCAGTTTGCTAGTATTTTTTTGAAGATTTTTGCATCTGTGTTCATGATGGATATTGCTCTATAGTTTTCTTTTTTTGTTATATCCTTTCCTGGCTTTGGTATAGGGTAATAATGGCTTTGTAGAAGGAGGTAGGATAGGAGTTCTCAACCTGTGGGTTGCAACCCCTTTGGGGGTCTCCTGCATATCAGATTATGGTTCCTAACAGTAGCAAAATTACAGTGCAATGAAAATAATTTTTTTAACTGCTTAGATACATTTACTTCTGGCCTTAAATTCA
The DNA here is from genome assembly GCF_000181295.1 of Otolemur garnettii. Lineage (NCBI taxonomy): Eukaryota > Metazoa > Chordata > Mammalia > Primates > Galagidae > Otolemur > Otolemur garnettii. The sequence continues at coordinate 15,452,449 of NW_003852419.1, forward strand.
GTGGTTCAAGTAAATTTCCTTTACACTTTATAGACCTATTGAGGATTAAATGACAACATACATAAAGAACATAGCACAGTACATATAAAAAATGTGGTCATTGTGCTGACTTCTCCATGTGCAACATGAACTTCCTTATGTATAAAGAGAAAAAAAATCTCAAGTATCCTCCTAAGTCTATAATCTTAAACTACAGGACAATTAATCAAGGTATACCCTACTAGCATTCAGCCTTCACTATCGCAAAGGATTATTTTTCAAGTTAACTCTGCTCAAGTCTTTGCATTCTGGCCCTTCCTCACAAATACCACAAGTATGGTTAAAAGCAAGAAGATAAGTAGTGCTCCACAAGCCAACATGATACCCACAGTCTGAATCCTATATATACATTCTACTCAGGCTGCCTTGTGTCTTTGTACAGGACTTTATTAAAGGTCTTTACTGAGCAACATCCAGACTCCAGATACATCCGCGAAGGAGACCCTGTTATGCTGTGGGGACTGGCTGGGGCCTGGCAGGTAGCTCTGGCTTCCCACCCTTCTGTTCCGAGATAGGGGTAGTAGGCAGTATCTCATCTTTGGGTTCTACAATGCTCACGTGATCAGGCAGAGGTTTTTGAGGGGCAGTCTTACCAGTAGGGTCCCAAGGTAGCATGATCTTCACCTTAACACCCAACATACCCTGTGGGAACGACACATGGTGCACTGTGGTGTCAACGTAGTGGTTAACAGGGTCCCCACTGTGGATCATCAAGCCATCCATAAACTTCATGGACTTCATCCTCTGTCCTCGGAGTTTCCCAGACACCACAACCTCGTGTCCCTTGGCTCTACTCTCCATGATGAATCGCAGCACACCATAGCAGGCTCCCTGCACTGCAAGGCCTCCAAAGAGTTTGTAACACAGAGATTCTGCCTGGGCAATGGCACACAGACCTCTTGTGGCCACCTTTTCAACGTAAAGCTCTACACTGCCCTCTGGGAAGCCAAACCTTTTCTGAACTACAGCAGTCAGTTCCCGAATGCGTCAGCCCTTTTCACCAAGAACATTCTGTGTTCTGGTGGCTAAGATAATGATTTCTGTCCTGGTTGGTATAAATCAAACCTCAACTCCAGAGTAGCCATCTTCAGCCAGTTCACAAGTGAGAAACTCATTCAGTTCAGCTTTGAAGATGCCATCAGCAACAAACTTCCTTTTCTTGGAGATACAAACTGCTATCTTGCCGCTGCATGCTGCCAAAAGGAAAAAGAACGAAAATAATTTTATGGTTGGGGGTCACCACAACATGAGGAACTATTAAAGAGTTGCAGCATTAGGAAGGTTGAGAACCACTGATGTAGAATAATCCTTCTTATGTCATGGAACAGTTTCAGTAGGATATGAACTAGTTCTTTGTAGCTCTAATAGAATTTGGCTGTGAATCTATCCGGTTGGGGCTTTTTTGTTTGTTTTTGTTGTTGGGAGTTTTTAAATTACTAATTCAATCTTGTTCCTTGTCATTAGTCTGTTCAGGATTTCTATTTCTTCCTAGCTTAGGCTTAGGAGGTTGTGTATTTCCAAAACTATATTTGTATGGCAGATACCAACACTGTACACTTAGCCTATACCAAGTATAGGCTATGTTATTACCCTTGAGGGACCAGCCCCGTGTGTGTTGTTACTCTTGAAGAGCCTTCCAGTGGAACAGGTGTTGAGGTGGAAGATACTGATACTGATGATCTTGACCCTTTGTAGTTGTAGGCCTAGGCTAATTAATATGTGTGTTTCTGGCTTGAGGTTTGTTTTTTTTTTTTTTTAGAAGGAGTCTTATTATGTCACCCTTGGTAGAGTGCCGTGGCGTCACTGCTCATAGCAATCTCAAACTGTGGGGCTTAAGCCATTCTCTTGCCTCAGCCTCCAAAGTAGCTGGGACTACAGGTGCCCGTCACAATGCCCAGCTAATTTTTAGTGCAATTTTCATTGTTGTTTAGCAGGCCTGGGCTGGGATCAAACCAGCCAGCCCTGGGTGTATGTGGCTGGAACCCTAACCACTGAGCTACAGGCACCAAGCCTCTGTCTTGGTTTTTAACAAATTCAAAAGTGAAAAAAAAAAAAAATAGAAAACTCCTATAGAATAAGGATATAAAGAGGGAAAATATTTCTATACAGCTGAGTAATATGTATTTTAAGCTAAGTATTATTTCAAACCATTCAAAAGTTTTGTTAATCGTGACGTTTATAAAGTAAAAGATTACATTAAGCTAAGGTTAATGTATTAATGAAGGAAGAAATTTTTAAAATACTTGGCATAGGCTAAGTGTACAGTGTTTATAAGGTCAAAGTAGTGTACAGCGGTGTCCTAGGCCATCATCTTCCTTTACCACTCACTCACTGATTCACAACAACTTCCAGTCCTGCAAGCTTCATTCTTCGTAAGTCCCTGTACAGGGGAGCTATTTTATGCCGCCTCCTACCATTTTTGTACCATACTTTATGTTTAGAAACACAAATATTTACCATTGTTTTAGAGTTGTGTACAATATTTAGTGTAAGCAAACAGTGACAAGTTATACAGCTTGGTATCCTCGGAACCAAGGCTGTACCATATAGGTGGCAGGCTGTGCCGTCTGGGGTTGTGTAAGTACACTCTCCAATGTTCACACAATGACAAAAATTACCTCATGATGTGTTTCTCAGACCATATTCCTGGTGTTAAGCAGCACATGACTATATTAAGAAAAATACACTTATAGAAGTGATATATCCTTAGAAAAAATATAACTCAATTTCAGGTAACTTTTTGAACATTTATTGTGTTAGACATTATGTTCTATTCTTTAATAAAATAATGTCTCTAAACTTGTGCTTTTCTGATAAGTAGGTAGAAATTATCTTCTTGGACTACCTAAGTTTTTTAATTCTCTTTGAAACGTTCCTGATTTTGGATTATAATATGGTGTTGCACAGGTGATAACTGGAAAGTTAGACCTATGAGTGCTCATCTAGTAGTATTTGGAAAACAAATGTATTCTTGTTATTTAATTAGTGATGACATTTCCAAAAATGATACAGAGTGGTGTTCTGGAGTAACATCTCTTTGCCTGTATCTCCCAGTTACTAGTGAAGAAAGCTAAAGCAATTTAACTAAAACAACTTTTATCTCAGTGGTAAGATTCTTATCGCACATCTGGAAGGGCATCCGTTTGTTGATCTGAATATTTCATGCACCCACTTTCATCTCTGCTCTTATAGGAAGCCTTTCTTGATGGTTGTGGTCTATACTGATTCTTCTTCTCCTTTTTATTATTTCCTCGAGCTCCTTTAGCTCCTAATATATACTTTAAATTTTTGTCTACTCAGGTCTCACTTGCCTTGTCTTACACTCTGAAGCAGAATGAACTCTTTATGCTTATGGGTAGGTACACTTCTTTTTCTCTTGTTTTTTTCATAGCACATATGCTTCTGTTTCTTATAACCCTTCAAGAAATACTCTATTGATTACGTAAGACGTTGAGGTTAGTCTTGTCATAATATCTGTCATCTGACTTAGTGACAGGAGTCCCTCGATTGCAAAGGAGTACCTTTACCCATCATGCTCCATGTGTTTCTGTTCCAAAGCTGCCTACTAACTCAGAGTATGGCCCTCACAGCTAGAGAACTGTTCTCTACCTGTGATTTTTAAAAACACTTGTCAGTACTTCTTGACTACTTGGAATTGTGCTGATCTGAGAGTAAGGGTAGCAGGTTCCAGCTCTGCTTTGGAGCAGAATTGTAGCCTGTAGCAAATCATTTAACCTATTTGGACTTTGGCTTTCTTGTCTAAATATGGGATTTCTACTAAATGATTTTAAAGGTTCTTTCTAGCTGTAAAATTCCGTGATTCTCTGAAAATGTGTTCTCCAAGTACTAATGCTCATTGCAAAAAGTTGATTATGTTTCCAAAATGACTTGCTTATTGTTATGCAAGGCAGTTAAAAAGTTTACATTTAGAAAAAAAATTTAATGATCTGGTTGAAGGATTTGTAGCACCTGACCTGTATCTAATAGCAAAATGCTCACTTTTAGGGTTCCTAGGATATCACTGGGTAGGGTCATAAGCCTCATTAAAGTGGCTTGTTCACTGTTTGCTAGAGGGAATTCTAACACAATCCATTTATCAATCATGGTTGTTTATCAAGTGGAGTGTGAATGTGTTTGTAAGCATTTTACATGGACTGTGCATGTAATATAGTTACCGTTTAGCATTTCCTTTGTTGAACACATAAAAATTTAGTTCTGGTCACCTCTATGTGTGAGCATGTATAAAATTCAGTTCTGATAATATTCCTGCATTTCATTATCTTTAGAGTAGTGGGTTATATCTTTGCTTGATGACTGCATAATATTAACAGGTAGTACAGCTGGTGAGGCTACTTCAAAACTGTATGCATTTCGGTGTGGAGTGGTAAGGAAGACTGGAATACCTTTCATCTACCACAGCTCATTTTTCCAGGCCGTTGGCACTTGTGTGGTATGCATGTGGTAACCTCTGTCGCAGGCACCCTATTGTGCACATGCAAACGGCTAGGGGAAAGGAGTTCATGCATCACTAGCGCCAGCCCCACCAACAAGGTGGGCTCCCCCTGTCAGGTTCCAGAAGAAGATGACTTAACTGTATTTGAGTAAATGTAGATTATTGTATTTTACTTAATAAAAATAAGATATCCCCTAAAAATAAGCCCTAGTGGCCAGGTTTGAACCTGCCACCCTCCTTATATGGGGCCAGCTCCCTGCCCACTGAGCCACAGGTGCCACCCTTTATTAAAATTTTATAAAATTATTTAATCACATGCATTTTTTAGCTAAATAGTGTTTCTATTCTCAAATTTCAGTAATAATATGGGCATAATCAGATTAGAGCCATATTTATAAAGTCCTTATTCATATATAGACTATGCAAATGACAGTTATCTGAATACGAACTACTAGAGTCTTATTATTGGGAAGTAACGATGAGCAGAAAATACTGAAAAAAACAGCATCATAATTTAGAAACTGTGGTTTTTATATTTAAAATTTTTGTGAAGCTTATTTTCCAGTGTTACTAAGAATGTATAATTAAATACATAATTTTACATTTAGGATAATAAATTACTTTAAACTTTTTATTTAAAAAATTTTCAAACATGCTGAAAAATAGAGAACTCCTATCACTTTGATTCAAAATTTTATTTGATCTGTTTCTGATGAAAACATTTTGAAGTAAATTATAATCATGACAGTTTATCCACATGCTTAAATATTTGTGCATCTTCGAAAAATAGGACAGTTTACCAATTACATATCAGAATGTTATTACCATTCATAACAAAATTAGCAATTATTCCTTAATATTAGGTATAGTTTTATTTCTCCTATTTTATTTTTTCTAAAATTTATAAGGCTATGAGAATACAGATAATTGTTATTTCAATTCACTTAAGCTCTCTTTTCCTTTTATTGTGACCTTTCAAGTAGTCTTCTGTGCCATAGCGTCCCTTTCTATAAATGGCATAAGTTTAGATCATGTGATCTCTTTGCTCTCTTTTCTCTCTCATTGCCTCTGACTCACTGTGTAGAACTGGTTGTTTGCTACAAGTCTGACTTAGAAAACCTGGTACAGAACCAGGTGAATGTGATTTTCTTCAGTTATGTATCAGAAGAGCAAGTTTTTTGTCTTATAAGTAGGAAAGAAGGGTTATTGTTTTATCTCCTGTTGTATTTCCATCAACTGCCACAGAGTATGGAATATAAAAGCACTTAGTAAGCGAGAAATTGAATAGATTAATGTATAAGTGAATTTATTACATAATCAATGTTCAGATGTAATAGGTAAAGCCAACCAAGTGGAGGAAGATGTTGTATAGCCAGGTGCAGTAACCGAGTCGTTTATACATTTCTTAAGTTTCTATTGGTGGAGATCTAGGGACGGCATCAAGAGACCTTTACTGTTTAATATGGCCATTGTGAATGTTTTCTTATGGCAAAACACTGTCAGCATATTCACAAGGAGTAACTGACAGTGGTCATTGCTGTGAGTTAATTTGTGTCCCCTCAAAAGCTTTTGAAGTCTTTATCCTTGCTGCCTGTGAATGTGACCTGTTTGGAAATAGAGCCCTTGTAGACAGTCAAATTGAGAGGAAATCACTGGGTAGGGCCTTAATCCAACATATAGTTTCCTTACAAAAAGGGGACACTTAAAGACAGATAGGCATAATGTAACGTACCTTGTTCCAGTATCCCTGCAAAACTAACACAGAGACTTAGACATAAATCTTTAGGTAGAGGTTGAGATCACAAATTTTCCAAATAAGTTTAATAGGAAGCTCAGGATAAAGTTCTACTCCATGTAAATTGCTAACACCTTATCATGAATACCATTGTTTTTTAGCCATGTGTGAGCTTTGGGCAACAGAATAGGAATAGAGAAAAAACAGAGAAAAGTAGGAACAGAGGGCAGAAAAAGACATACATTTATTCTGCCTATGACCCTCCAGGTAGAGCCAAACCAGTTAGTGTTTCTAAAATGATTTGTTTTTACATATCAGGCCTCCAAGAAGTTTCTACTTTAATATATACAGTGGCATCTCATGGGACCCCCACTTCAAAATGCAGGTAGTTAGGTATCCTTGTACAAGATCAGAAAGGAAATATAAAAAGAAAAGTATTTACTTTTTCCTAATCCCAGAAAAGTATTTACTTTTTCTTAGAAGAAAGTTGAAACTATTTTCTGAAGCTAAATTTTGTGTGACTCTCAATTTGGGGGATTTAGTATAGCATAGTTAAATATTTGAGCTCTGGAATCAGCCTCCTTGGGTTTAAGTCCTGGCTTCATCCTTTGTTACTTCTGTGTTCATAGCCACATAATTTTACCTCTTTAATTTGTCTTATTATCTAATAACATACCTCCCTCAAAGTGGTAATGATCAAATTATTTAGGCATGTAAAAGTTGTAGACCAGTACACAGCACATAGTGAGCACTCAATAATAGTTAGAAAATATTTTTATGATTGTTATGCTGATAACAGAAGGACACTTTATCTTATTTTTCACTGCAAGAATTTTTTTTTTTTTGTGAGACAGACTCTTTCTATGTCATTCTCAGTAGAGTGCTATGGCGTCAGAGCTCACAGCAACTTAAAACTCTTGGGCTTAAGTGATTCTCTTGCCTCTGCCTCCCAAGTAGCTGGGACTACAGGCACCCACCACAACGACTGGGTATTTTTTTTTCTTGCAATTGTCATTGTTGCTTTAGCTGGCCTGGGCTGGGTTTGAACTTGCCAGCCTCGGTCTATGTGGCCAGGGCCCTACCCACTGAGCTACAGGCACTGCCAAGAATTCTTTAGATTTATAAAATAAGATTTGTATTCTAGTTATTAAGAAAATAGTAATGAATTGAACTTAGTAAGTATAGTTTCCCCCAGGTATGTAGCTTGATAATAGACAACCTTTTACTTAGAGGAAATAGAATAGTAAGGATCTAATTTCTATGATGAGGGGAAAAGTTTTCATACTTTAGTAACATATATACTCTGTAAGTGTACATTTAATAAATCATCTATCCCAATAATATAGTTCCCAGGGAAGTTAATGCTTCTGAAAAACTCATGTGTATTGAATGCTTACTGAGTTCTAGTGGTTATAATTTATTTCTGAAAACCAAATACAAACATGATCAAAAAACTGATGGTGACCAAAATATTTGTGCATCCTGATTCACAAAGGGTTACATAAAGGTTACTTACAGGTTTGTTTTAGTTTTTTTTCCTTTAGACCCAGAGTTTCATACTGTTGCCCAGACTATAGTGCCTTGGCATCAGCATAGCTCACAGCAACTTCAAACTCCCTGGGCTTAGGAGATCTTCTTGCCTTAGCCTCCTGAGTGCTTGGAACTATAGGTGCTTGCCATAACATCGGCTAATTTTTCTATTTTTGGTAGAATCAAGGTCTTGCTCTTGCTCAGGCTGGTCTGGAACTCCTGAGCTCAAAGGATCCTCCCACCTCAGCCTCCCAAGTGCTAGGATTATAGACAGGAGCCACTTACTTATAAGCTGTTTAAAAAGCTACTATGAGAAAATGGAATTTCTGAATTTTGAATTACTCATTGAGCAGCATAATTTGGATGATATATAGATACCCTTGATTAGCGGCTCTTTAATACTTTGGAGCGCCAAGGGGCTATGTGGCTATACATGTAACAATGGAACTATTGCTCGTAACCTCAAATGCTATCTTTGAATTTAATAGAATTCACAGTAAAATCTATTTCAAGTAGGCTGTTTCCAACGCTGGATAGCTGTGGTTTATGTAGACACACCTTACAAATGTTGAATCCTTTTGTAATATAATAATGATAATCAAATTATATCAGCTAACATCTGCTTTTCGCAGATATACCAAGTTCTGCTCGTGCTTACTATCATATTGAAAAGACTTGATTAGGTTCTGATTTGAATTACACAAACAGGAAGGCCATTAAGTGCATGCAATCCAGATTCCCCTCTTTGATTGCTTCTTTATTTTTTTGTTATAGGATAAATGTAAGTTGTGTGTCTTGATATTAAACTAGAAGTTAAAAAGGGAGGGTAGTGTAGTTTTTTTTCTACATAGTCCTTGAGAACATATGTCAAAAGGACAAATTGGAAATAGGCAGTAATTGGAAGGATTTCCTATGGTAGGTGAAGGTATTTTTAGTGAAAATCAACTTCTATGAACTATAGAGGGAATTTCCCCCAAAAGTCTGCAAAGCATATTAAGTCACAGTCTTATTTGATCAATTATGCTTTCAGGATGGAATAGAAAGAAGTCATGGGGTCAAAATGCTAATATCATTGAGGATGCTTCTAAATATATGTCAGTGATTTGATACTGGAATTCATGGCACCATTTGACACGGTTACAGACGTGGGCCTGTGGGGTGATAGATGCAGTGGTAATGGTAAGAGGCACAGCTCCTCTGGTGTTTGTTCATGTAATTTCATAGGTATGTCTTGAAGTCTCTCACTCTCAGTGAATATTAAATATAAATAAACAGAAAGGATAGCATTCCACATTGGAAATACAAATAGGTAGTTATGAGATCCAGGAGGAAAAAAAAATTCAACATAGAAGGAAATAATTTTAATAATAAGCACATGTTGCTTCCATCAGGAAATAATCTGCAGATTATGTAGCTCACTAAAAGATAAATTTTGAAAAATATATCTTTATGCTTATTCTAACAAACCCCATATTCAAAAAGTAAACTTGCACCAGTTTTAAGTTGCCTTATTTTGTATAGACTGAAGTGATGTGACAAGTATCATTTGTGGCATTTTATTGTTGGCAAACAAGGTAGGGAGGTTGAGAATCGAAAAGCACAGTTTAATAAAAGAATACAGAGTATGAGTTTATATCAAAACGTAGTAAGTAGCGTCTGTGAGGCTGCATACACATTTTCACAGGTATAAATGATTCTTGTGAGTATGAATCTGCAGCTTACTCATTCCGTGATTCATTTCCGTCACATAGCGCTTTGATTACTAGGTGTGCATTGGGTTTGTTGGGAAGATTGTCACATTATGGTATGTTGTTGAAAGAATAGGAATGTGCCTTATTTAAATAAGATAGCTTTTTTAAGGAAGAGCTTTTCAAGTTGCTAAATACTTTAATGTATCTTCCCAGGGTTTTGTTTTCTTTAGTTTTTATTGGTTGAAGATTTTTTATTTATTAACAATAAATGCTATTCATATTGCAAACTAAATTGCCGTTTTCAGTTTATTGTTAATTAAACAATCTGTCCAGTTTCAGAATCTTCACTCCTTATCCATGGTATTTTCTGGAACAACTTCTACAGTTTTAAAAGTGTTACCTAGATTGATATTTTTGAAAGGCACAAATAGTGACTATCTAGTCACTAGTATAATTTCCCTAGTATAATTTCCACCAATCTCTCATTATGAGAGCTTAACAAACACATTTCTTATCACAGTAAGATATGCTAATTAAAGGGATTTAATTGTGTAAAATAGCCTAAATTATGATGAGGTATTAGATTGTACAACAGGAAGAAGTTAGTTTCTCTATACATTTCTCTTCAAAAGTGAACCTCATTTTGGGGACTGCATATGCATCTGTTCTCTCTTGTGAATCCACAAGGTGGAGGCAAAATAGCGAACAAACGTGATTTAATGGGTGGTCACACTCCCCTCAACAGTGACATTATTTGTTCACGTTAGTGTCCTACTTCATTGCCCTGAGTAGAGTGCCTTGGGTAGAGTCACAGCTCATAGCAACATCAAACTTTTGGGCTCATATAATCCTCTTGCTTCAGCCTCCCAAGTAGCTGGGACTACAGGCTCCTGTCACAACGCCTGGCTAGTTTTTCTGTTTTCAGTAGAGACAGGGTCTCGTTGTTGCTCAGGCTGGTCTTAAGCAATCCACCTACCTCAGCCTCCCAGAGTGCTAGGATTATAGGCTGAGCCACTGTGCCCAGCTGGTGTCCTTTCTTTGGCAGATTTCTTGTATCCCTTTTCAACTATGTTCTACTATCAGTCATTTCAATACTGTATCAAGTATTAAGAAATGTTTTCATTCAAGTCAGTCTGACTGTTTGGTACCTGGGATTCCTGGTTGCTAAGGAGCCCAGAAGGCAGCAGATTTGATCCTTGATGGGAAGGAGGCCCTTTATTTTTTTTTCCATCAGCTTACTCTGTCACTCAGTTCTTCATAAATTAACAGAACCAGGAGGTAGCTGGAGTAGGGTGTTAGTCACCGATGAACCAGGTGACTTTGGAACAAAGTGATTAAATCTTTACAGATCCCCTCTTCCTCCACTTACTCCTTTTCTCCATTCATTGGCTCCTCAGTTACCCAGACAGTTAGACTGTTTACGGAATTATCTTCTGACTCTCAAACACAATTGTGCAGTAACTTAGGGCTGTCTTCTTTGCTTCCCTTCTCCTTCACCAGCACCCTGTCCACTGCCTGGTGCCTGGACTGATACCCGATACCTTCTAAATAGACTTCCTGCTTACATTTCTCTCTTACGATGCTGCTAGTGCTGGTAATATTATTTATTTATTCCTTGACTAAAAAACATTGAGTGCCATCTATTTGTTTACGACATAGCGTCCCAGCTTCCTAACGTGGCTTCCGAGGCTCTCTGTAAACAGATGCCAACCCTTTTTCTGGCTTGTGTGTGTTTGTCCCACTTGGTCTGCTCCCTTCTCAAACTGATCCATTCCCTGGTGGTCCCTGTGTGTGTTTCTTTTTCCCTGTCTCCGTCTGTAAAAATCTTCAGAACCCAACTAAATGTTGCTGCTTTTTCTGAATCTTCCTTGTACCAATAGCCTTTCCTTGCTCAGTCACAGAGATTGTTGTGCTTTCGTCAGAGTACATGTTATCTCTGGGCCTGCAGATGTGCTTCCGTCATCTGCCTTACCTCAGCTTGGGGCATATGGAAAAAAACCAGCCCTCTGGTCAGACTGATTTAGGTTCAAATCCCAGCTTTGCCAGTTTCTAGACATTTTGTTTTATACAGAGCCCCTAACATTATTCATCCTGTTTTCTCTCCCTCAGAATCTTAAAATAAGGGTTATGGAGGGTTAAATCATTTGACTTCTGTAAAACATTTAATGCTCTTAACAAGTATTCAATAAATACGCATTTCTTTTTCTTTCTATTTTAAAATGTATAATTCCTGATAGTTTATTATGCTTGGCACTTAAGTGTCTATTGAAAATAATTTAGTTCAATTTATCCAATTGCTATCATCAAGTTAAATCAATAAAAATTTATTCAGACCTGTACAGAAGGCCTTAGAGTAGGTGCGTGCTGTCATGGATACAAACATATATATAATATATAATGTATAACATTATTCTGGTCCATTGTCTCCTGGGAACTTCTAGCCTCTAAATGTGGAACCAGGGTGCAAGTAAAAGAAAAGCTAGATAACTTTATATATTGTTAAAATAGCCAATTCTTGTAAACACAGGTGAAAGCCCAATACATTGCCTTGTGGTTAAAGGGATCCCTATATGCAAGGATAGGATTCTGTTCTGAGTGGTGAACCCAGGCTGTTTGATAGGAAGTGGATAAAAAGCACTTGGGTATGCTTGAAGGGTAAAGGCCTTTCTCATGCAAATCACCACGAAGAATGTTTCACAGAGTGCTTCTTAGCCTTTAGTTTTTGCCCTCCATCTGGAGAAATAAAGCTGTGAAGCAGCGTGAGAGCCTACAAGCATCAGAAAGCAAAGGATCCTACAGGCAAAGGTTTAACTAAGTGTAGAACTTGAGGATATGGCATACATGGGCACAGATCTGGCTCAGTGAAATAGGAAGTTGAAATTTGAGACAGACCTGCTTAGTAAAGGACAGTTATATGTTTCATGATCCTACTCAAAGGCTAATTTGTTTTTCATATTCTTTTCATTCATTAATCAAGGCTATGATTTATTGACCACCTGCATCAACTTGGCTTCTCAGGGAGGCAGATGCTGAGCCAGAATTACCAGCAAAAGGGCTACGGGGGAAGATACAGTACCCGTGAAAAATAAAAGGAGAGGAAGCAGGATTGGACTGGGGAAGCTTTCAGAGTGGCAAGTAGATCTGACACTTGAGAAAGGAAAGGGGAGGGAAGAAGCAGCAGAATTGGGGCTTGATTGCCCACTAGAAGAGACTCTAGTTGGGTAGAAATGGCGACACACTCCACAGTCAGTCACTGGTGAGGCTGCCCAGGAAGCATGTGGCCCAGGCTCGCCTATGTGCCAGATCCCAGTGGCCTTGCCCCTGGCGCCTCTCAGCTTATGGCATTCCTCCCAGGCCACTTCTTTCTTGATGACATTGCACCTCAGTGTCTGCCATACATTTTCATATTAAAATCTAAAGTCCATGAAAGAATTTGTCTAAATTAGGTGTTGAACATAATTGGCGGGGCTGAAAATTTCACTAAAACAGTAAAACTCTTGTAGAAGCCGTACTTAGTATTGGTTGACTTGCATTATTTGGGTGTTGTTGTTTTTCACCTATTACATGTGGATAATGACATATATCTTTCTACCTCACAAAGGTGTTAATCTAAGGTGAGAAAAAGTGATCTTTAGGTCGAAGTGAAGGGAAGCAGGGAGGGCTATCCTTTGTACTCATGAAGAATGGAAGTGATTATTACGCACAGAAAAAGTGCATAAAAAAGAAAGTTCTTTAAAATGCATTAAAGAGCTAGCTATTTATATATTCCCATGGCTAGTCTTATTATAATGCAAATAATCACCCTCTACCCAATCCTGGTGTAGATCTTGAAGTTTCTAGGTAGCCTTGTTTAAAACCAGGGATATTATACATATTTATACTTAAAGTAAAAAATATTAGCTAGTTACTGTTGATTTCTCAGAGATAAAAAGGATAATATTTTCAAAAATTAACTGTTCTGTACTTGAATCTCTTTTATTCTTTACTCGTTTTGTGACTTGGGCATGTTATTTAACTGCTAAAATACTCCGCTTCCTCACATGTTAAATAAGAACAATGCTACCTGACTGAGTGTGGTTGTCTGGATTTAATGAAATAATTTGTGAAAGGTACTTTGCCCAATGATTGTTACATAGCAGAGCATCAATAAATGTTATTTCCTTTCCTTCATTCCTCTTCATGTTTGATAATTTCTTTCCGTCATTTTTTCCCCTTTCTTTGAATTGTTCTAGCAAAATTCTAGACTGTCTCCACTATGTTATCTTAGAACTCTCTGTTTGACCTAATCAGAGTGTTTAGGGACAAAGGGAAAACTTTCCTTCTTTCCTCTCTGCAGATTCACTGGAATGAGCTGACAGTAGACAGATTAACTGGGAAAAGGGCATATAAATTTGTAACCTGTACAGGGACACAGAAGTCCCACAAGTAGGAGGTTCAAAGAAGGGCCAGATGGTTGAGGCTTAAATGTCCTCGTCATATAGAAGACAGAAATGGGGAGCTCTAGATAATTTTAGAGGTAATTGATTTGTAAGGGAAATGAATGAGGCCCCCAAACAGTTAATTGGCCTGTGACAAAGTTTCTCTGAGCTCTGGGGTTGTGGCAAATTACCACAGGGAGGGGAGGTTAGAACTTCACTGTGAACAGAAGTTGTCTGATACAGATAAAGGATCAGATAACTCTGCCCTCAGAAGAATAGATGAAAAGTCTGTCTGGGTGTGGTTATAAGTTTTGACGTTTTCTCTGGTGGTTAATCTTTGCTGGTTACTTAATGAGATTTTTATGGTTTAAGATAGTTGCGTTTCTTCTGGAGAAGCTTCTTTTAATCAGATAAGGGAACTTCAGAGAAAGTCCCTTCCAGTGCTTCCAGCAAGAAAGGGGATGAGAGAGAGGGGTCAGGGGAAAGTCAGAGAGATACTTTGGTTCTGAGTCCTTTCAGTTTTCTTTAATTCAGCGCACTCATTGTGCCAAAGAGACATCTTTGGGGGTATTTCTTTGTGATCCCCAACAATTCACAAAACTTGGCAGCATTTTGACTACTTGGGATAGATTCTTGATTTTACTTACTCTCACATGTAATTCCTATCCACCAAAGGCAGCCACCCTAGATCTCTTCAGTGGTGTCCTGTAATCTATATTTTAAAAATAATATATGCTAGGAGCAACATTTTCATGTGGATTTTAGATAATTTTTCCTAGAATTCTCTAAAGAATATTCATATTCTTGAAAATTCTAAGAGAATTCTCAAGAATATATATTTAGAATATAAGTATAAATACTCTAAAATATATTTAGAATATAAATATCTTGTACATTCTAAGAGAATTCTTAGAATGTACAAGAATATAAATATTTTGAACCATATGCTAAACTAGTAGATAAAACTCCAAACTGGAAAAAAAAAAAAAGATATATAGAGAGGTGGGGGTAGGGATGGATAATTGTTCATTTTCCTATATGAATCTTAACTTTGCTGTTTTGTTCAGTTGCCTTTTATGATTATTTGAATCCTACCTGTAACTCTCTAGTTCAGCAGTTCTCAACCTGTTGGCAACCCCTTTGGAACCATGAAAATACATCCTGTATATCAGATATTTACATTATGATTCATAACAGTAACAAAATTACAGTTATGAAGTAGCAACAAAAATAATTTTATGGTTGGGGATCACCACAACAGGAGGAACTGTATTAAAGGGTCATGGCATTAGGAGGCATTAGGAAGCATTAGGAAGGTTGAGAACCACTGCTCTAGTTACATCCCTAAGAGCATTTCTGGTTGGCTGGATAATAGCAAGTGTTGCTGGAGGTTTCTTTTGTAGAACGCATGGTCCTTGAGGTTGCACCCATGCATATTTTAAATCACTTTTAGTCTGAAATATCCATTGACTAAAATAACAAGCAGTTACATATGTCTTCTTTATTGTATTGTTAACTTCTTGTCTTTATCTTATATGTAAATTTATCAGGTGGCAGTCTGCTCTCAGTTCTTGGTGTGCTTTTGACCAAAGAATGACCAGACACACTAAAGGGTCAAGTCCAGCCTT
>NW_003852419.1:15469415-15481344 GCF_000181295.1 Otolemur garnettii
CTCTCCCTCTCCTCTCTTCTCTCTCCTCCTCTCTCTCCCCCTCCTCTCTCTTCCCCTTCTCTCTTCCCCCTCCTCTCTCTCCCCTCCTCTCTCTCCCTTTTCCTCTATCTCCTCCTTCCTCTCTCCCTTCTCTCTCTTCTCCCTCCTCTCTCTCCCCCTCCTCTCTTGTCTCTTCATTCTTTTCCCTTTCTCCTCCCTCTTCCTCTTCCCCCTCTCTCCTCTCTCCCCTCCCTTCCCCCCTCCTCACCCTCTCTCTTTTCTCTTTCTTCTCCCCTCTTTCCTCCCTCTGACCTCCCTCCCTCCTCTCTCTTTTCTCTTTCTCCTGCCTCTATCCCCCTCCCCTTCTCCCTCCCTCCTCTCCCTCTGAGAAACAATTCTGTTATTTTCTTTTATTGTCCTGGTTAGGGGAGGGCTTTTATGAGGTGTGGGATGTCCCTGTGATTAACAGGTGTTCTCAAGGTTTTATCTGCTACCCAGCTTCCTCTCATATAGCCCACCTGGTGTATGGGGGCTGTGTGTGAACCACATATAGATTAAATCTAATGACATGCTAATTAGCCTTAGGTTACTATAGGCCACTTTCTAAATCTTACTTTGCCTGGCTGGGGAATCCCCAGATTGGTGAGAGTTTCTTCATTCTCCAGCTATAGCAGTTGCTTGGGATAGAATTAATGGTAGAACAGCATGGAGACTGAGGAGCATCTGCTCTTATCCTTCTCTGGTGGGGCAGTTGCCTGAGGTAGCACCAAGGCAAAGCTCCCTTGTCCAGAGAAAAGCAGAGATCCTAGCTGTCTGCCTAATGAAACTCTCTACTTTGCTTCAAAGTTCAGTCTAGCACAACCCTGAGACCTGTAGCTCGGTAAGGACCAGGACAGCCTTAGTGTTCACCTCAGCTTGGCTACACTCCGGAAAGGTTTCTTCCTGACTGTAAGCCCCACAACCTCCATCTTTAAAGCTCATTTACTTAAGAAAACTTGAAATTGTAAATTCTTTCACTGAGCCTTGAGATATATAAGTCTCCTGCCAGTCTCTTGCCCATTTTACAACCCAGGAATGGGACTCACCCTTTTCGGGACAGTAATGTCTTAGGAGGGGCGAGGCTGAGCACCAGTTAGCAGACATGGATGGCTTACTCACACTGGCCAGCCCCCCCACTGACTTCCTCCAGGACTTTTGCACTAGCTCTCCCCCGTGCTTCACACCCTTACTGCCTTTTGTTTCAGGGGATCTGAGTTTAGACTCTGTCTCCTGTTGTATTAGTCTCATTATTGCAATAGTGCTGAGTGAAGTCTTCCTTTCTCTTTAACTTACCTGATATAATTTCTCTTTGGCAGTGATTGAAAGTAAAGGCTCTATAGTCAAAACTGCCATAGAATCCTGACTTCATTTTGCTGCATGAGTCACCTGATCTCTCTAAGCTTCAGGTTCCATATAAATAAAGCAGAGATAATGGTACCTCCTTATATGACTTCTGTGACAATTGCATAGGTCAATGAATGTCAAACAATTAGCATACTGCCTGGTACATTAGATATTCCATACAATTTAGGACTTAGTTTTGGGGGTAATGACTACATAAAAAGTTTCTTGATATCTCTTTTTAAAAATAGTAAACTGCTCTTATGCAGGATATTCTATTTGCATAAATATTCCATTTGATGAATTATCAATGTATACTTTTTTGGAATATCTACTTTGCAATGTGAAGTCTATTTAGTTCTTGAAATAATGACAAAAATGCATCAGCAACAGTGGAAGCAAGCACCTAGCTCTATATCTGATCCTGAAGTGTCTGGTTTACTTAGGGCAGTGAGATCAGTTACTTCTGAGGCCGTGTTGAGAAATAGTATCTTTGGGAAAGAGTGACAAACTGAAATATTTGTTTTCAGACAGTCTAGCAAGTTATTTCAACAAATGAAGAAAACTGTGCTCTTTATATTTTAAAGTTTTAAATATCTCCTTCTTAGGCTATCCTAAAGCCAAAAACTTAAAACTAACATTCAAATGCTGAGTTTTCTTTTAATAGATATTATATTTTAAAGTGCAGATTATGTTTCAATACTCCTATCTTGAAGCTACATCATGAAACATTGCCTGAATCCCTACATTTTAAAGAAATGTATATGAAATGATACGTTTGAAAAGTTGAACCTGCTTTTTCTTTAGGGGGTGGGGAAGAAGCATAGTAACATAGTTGGAAACTACTGTTCTCTGACGACATGTCATAATAAATGTCTAGTCAAAACAGTTCTCTGTCCAATGTGTGCTATATCTGTAAAGCCACTCCTCCCCCTTCCTTCGCTTACCAAAAGTAATTTGAGGTAAATTCACTTGAATTGTTATCTGACTTTTCATGATCTATATTCTATCTGAAGACCCTGCTTGCAGTTCTGAGTGACTTACAAAGATAACGGTGATGATCCAGAGGCCAAAGTCTGATGCTGGTTTTCCATTTTTAAACATAGATAACATGATGGTATTTTCTGGGTTTTTTGACTCATTATCTGTTACAGTCCCTTTACTTTGTTTATATTTCTTGTTAATATTACTTTTATAATATTGGAGTAACAGTTGACCCTTGAACAATTCCAGGGTTGGGGGCTCTGAGCTCCCCCTTCATAGTTAAAAATTTGCACATAATGTTTAACTATATCATCAGAAAGGTCTTCATTTCTTCACGTTGAGTAAGATGAGGAAGAAGGGGAGCAGGTTGGCCTTGCTATCTTGATGTGGCAGAAGCAAAAGGAAAGTCATGTAAAAGTAGACCCTGGAGCAGTCTCATGTTTCAGGAAGGGGTTACAGGAAAAGGCAAAGCCTCATAAACTGTATGAATACAGATAAAAAGACATATTGTGGTTTATAATATCTGGATGTCCACCTGGAGGGAAGGGAATTTAGGAGCAAAATAAAGAGATTAAAATTCTAGGTCAGTGCCAAAACAAGATATGTCAGTGATGAAGTAAGGATTTAAGTTGGAAAATTAGTTTTAATGGCCCCCAGTTGCATCTATTTTATCCTAAGACACCATTTAGTTATTAAATGTAGGTCTGAGGCTGTTCTAAACCTATCAGTTTCTTAAGACTTAATTAAAAAGGTTACGTTTTCAGAGGACAAAAGCATTATTCATTTTCTTCATGTCTTTCAGGTTTATCTCGCAGATTATGGACTTTCCTACAGATATTGTCCCATTGGGAACCACAAACAGTATCAGGAAAATCCTAGAAAAGGCCATAATGGGACAATAGAGTTTACTAGCTTGGATGCCCATAAGGGAGTAGGTGAGTTTCTTTTTTTCTTCTTCTTATTTTTATTTCAGAAGAATGATTAGAGTCAAGGGTAAGAAGCCTGTGTGAAATGACCTTTGAGTAGTCAGTTTGAAGAATAAGAACACTGGTAGGATTTTTGTCAAAAGTAGTGAATTCCTCTTATGCCAATGAGTATTTTTTCTAACAGGGAGAAGATACAGACTATGACAGGTGATGAGGGAGCAAAAGAGTGTCAACATAGTAAAACTGGATTTTTTTTTTTTTTTTTTTTTGGAGACAGAGTCTCACTTTATTGCCCTTGATAGAGTACTGTAGCATCACAGCTCACGGCAACTTTAAACTCTTGGGCTTAACCAATTCTCTTGCCTCAGCCTCCCAAGTAGCTACAGGTGCCCACCACAATGCCTGGCTTTTTTTGTTGATACTGTTGTTGCAGTTGTCATTGTTGTTTAGCTGACCTGGGCTGTGTTCCAACCTGCCAGCCTTGGTGTATGTGGTCAGCACCATAATCACTGTGCTGTGGGCACTGAACCTGGATGTTTATTTTGGCTAAAAAATCACTAGCGTGTGTAGGTTAAACTTGGAGGTCAGTGCTGAATTTTTATGCTATAGTGAATATCGCAGATTAAGTGAATATGACATGTAAATAATTATTCCTCTTTTTCCATTGTGACCTTATCAGGACTTTAGAAGATATCTTTCAACAATGAGGGTATCTTTTCTGAAACCATAAAGTGTTAACTTGTGGAAATCTCTCCTAGTTGCCTTTCATATATCTTACTTATTTAAACTCACTTTGATGGTATTGGAAACACATTTGCAGGTAAATTACATACATAGTCCTTTTATTGGATATTGATTGTACTGCCTTGCATTCCAAGGCAGACTTAATTCAACAATTCCCTAATTAGTTAAAGTCATAACCTATGTCTTGTATTCATTTACCATTAATTAAACCTTAGCTGTTTATTACACTACAGTCGAAATCCAATAGCTGACCCAGAAAGCCATGGAAAAGGAAGTAGAAGGTCAATATTGAAAATATATGGTACGGAGTCCCACTGATGGTTGCTTTGTTCACAATCAATATGGTCAATGCAACTGTACTTTCTTAGTTGCTCTGTCAGCAAGACAAAAAGTCAATTCTAATGTTATGCTAGTGAAAAAGTGGTGATTATTGAAAAACTTTGGCTTTCAAAATTATATTTTTTGTAAACTTTGTTTATAGAAGTATTTCCAAAAATGCTAAACCAAACAAAATCATTTTAACAGCTTTGAAAGGATTACATTTTCACTTAAGGACAATTAAGACATTTGCACTTATTAATGGTCATCAAACCCTAAACTGATACTTTCTAATGAGTTTAGTTGATAAAAACAATGGTATATCATTGCCTGTTTTATTAAAGGGACCATTGACTATGTAATGTAGAGGGTCTTGATCATTTTCTAGAATACTTAAAACCTACATAAGTTTAAGGTAGGCTAATGAAGAAGTGAAACAAGTATTTTAGTTGTATACCTTCTTGAAAGAACTGTCGGTTAAATTTTCTGAAATGGAAATTGGTGCTTATGTTACTGGTCAGAATAAAAGAAAACACTACTTCTTTTTTTCAAGTATAGTTTGGTTAGAAAAGTAATGATTATTCAGAAATTTTGTAGTGTTGAGTAATTTTTTTTACCATTCATATTATTATAAATCAATGAACACTTAAAGAGAAAATGAGACATAGCTTCAACTAAATTAAGAAATGTAAGAATTAAAGGCTCATTGATAGTGTTTTTTTCTATTTAAACTTCTTTCACTCTTAGTGAATTTCATTCTTCATCTTTGTCTTATTCTGTTATACCTAATAGAATTTTCAGAAGCCTTAAAGTATTTCTTAGATAGTGGTATAACTAGAAATTCATTATACAGATTCTTAAGCATTAGTCTAGTTATATTAATAATGATACCAGCATGTGATTGGGCCACTTTTTTAACTAATAGCTCTACTACTGCTCAAGTCTAGTTTCGAGCATTGAAGTAGCTAAGAAACCATTGTGATTGTTGAAGGGGAAATAGAGTTGTTACATGTTACTCTGGTCGAAGTTTGGACTGTGGTAATTCTTAAAGCCCTCTTCAGTTAATTTTACAGTTTAGGGTGCTATTTTCATTGTACTGCTCTTATGAAAGGTTAGAACACATTTCTATTCTGTAGCCTACTTAAATTTTTTTCTCCCTAATCTTAGTGCACGTTGAATGTGTTTGGTAGAATTCACCATACTAGGTTTGGGGAGAAGACTGAACTGAGAATGATCCTAGACAGATGACATTACATCCCTGGGAGGAATATTTTTAGTATTTTCTGGAAGGTCATATGCTGGAATGAATATTCATTCACTTTTATCAAAGATGTCTCAGGATTCCTATAAAATAGTACATTCTCTTAATGCATTTCAAATAGGATTTACACTAATTTCTAGGCATATTGATATCTATATGTAGATTCAGATATAAATATAGATATCCACACATACATATATATACACATACATACACATGAATACATGCACACATAGATACATACACACATATTTGCTGACATTTTAATATGCAGTTTTAGTCTGGAATATAAAATAGAAGGTTTGATATCTTGAAATGTTTGAATACTATTCATTCCTAATGTTTTGCACTTAATTTTCCAATATAAAACATTTTAGTTTAGGATTTTATTAGAAATGAAATAATCATTTAGTCATATTTAGAAACCAGAGTTAACAGTGTTATAAATTCTTATAGGTAAATGCAGGTCAGATTCATTAATATTCATGCGTTTACTTTCAGTACATTCACTAGGTAGTCTTTAACCCAGAAAAATCTTTCTGTACTAGTCCACCTATGATATTTAATAAACACTGAGGAAGGATAATGCAAAGGAAAGCATAAAGATCAAAAAAATTACCACTAGGATATAGAACTTCTAATTGTCAAAGCAGAAGTGTCAGGTGTATGTCTCTGTCTGGTCAAGCTGAGAAATATTCAGGCTTCCATGTAAAACTGACTTATGTGTTAAGTGCTCAGTAGGGACTATTAACTTCATCAGACTCTCTGGTCTCTGCTATTTTTTGTAGTGGTTATTCAAAAAATGAAGCTAAGTCTCATTTTTCTGTGGATTAATTGGGTTTTTGTATTGAAGGAGCTTGTGTAAGATGCTAGTCACCTGTTTCACTTAAGCATTTTCTAATTCAACTTTATGTAAAAGGAGGAGTTGAAAGGAAAAGAAAGAAAACATTTTATCTAATACCTTGTGTTATTACAAATTAAGAAAATATGTGTAGAGATATATAGGGATGGGTGGACAGATGGCTAAATGGATAAACTGTGCCTAGAACTGTCATACATCTATTTATCTATATATATTTTTAAAAATTGTGGTTATTCTTCCAAACTCAATTTTCTTGTGTGACTTAATATTTTCTAAGTGGCTAAAGTGCTTCATTTAGTATAAAATCAGAGTAATATATGTTGTGCTTATTTCTTCCATTATTAAATTTTTATTCATAAAAACTAGCATGTATAAACATTGACATATTTTGGGCTTGTTGCCTGATAATTAAAGAGAATTAAATTTGTGTCAAATATACTATTTTAAAATTTGTTACATTCTTAGGAATGTTAAAAAGCAATATTTGGATCAATGTGTGGTATAGATTTTTGTAGATTTTTCTACTCACTGAGGCGTGCAGTCAATACCTAATTTCTCTAGAGATATACTGCATTTAACATATTGAGCTTTTTTAAATACTTCAGACCTAGGCATTGAGTATATAATACCTGTTTTAATTTGACATCATTGATGACCATAAAATATATCTAAATTGCATTTTAAATGTCCATTTATTTATGTAATATATTCAGTATCAGGGAAAGAAATGTGTTACACACTTTTTTGTTTTTCCAATTGCCATGGTATGTGAAATCCAAGTCTTGTGTTATTTCTTGCATGGTTTCATTTTACTTTAGTATTTCAACTTAAAAAATATATGTGAAATAAACTGAGAATGTATTTCTTGTTATCAAACTCTGGGAAATAACATGGTTTAAACACCACATCCCTTTTCAAACAATAATTCAAAAAAGGGAACTTATTTTTGTATTCTGATAGTAAGGTAAACCATCAAATTACTAATGTTTCCTGTTGGATCTGTTAGTACTCAGAATATTTTACTGCTGATTTTTTTCTTTCAGATAAATTTGAGTGCTATGAATAATCTTTGGGTATAATTTAAATAAATAATAATGAATATTGTTTTCTTCTGTATAGGCATATGCCCAGTTTTTACATTTAATCATGACTTTTAAAGTCTTGACATGAGTCTTGGCTTTTTACTTGAACTATTTGGTTGGGTTAAGAATATATATTGGCCAAATGTAAGATACTTTTCCTCTGTTGAGCAGCTTTTCCTAACCTTCACACGGTAGTACTTCACACATACACACAACTAGACTTGTATTTAAAAAGTTCTAGGGAAATAAGAAGTCTGAGTTTGTTATTTTATTTGGAGTATGACACATTGCATTCTACTTTCCTAATATACTTTTTAAAATTGTAGTAAATCATACTTAGCATAAAATTTATCAGCTTTTTATATATCTGATTTGACACAACACTGAATTACATAGATTACCATTGGAAAACTAAGAATAAACTTTCAAGTTGTTCTGCAAATGGTCACCATTCACTCAGTCCATCAGCTGAGCATCACATTCACGTGTTTTCTGCTTTATGATTGTCATTTCTGAGCACAAATTCTATTATTTTGGGCTTTTAAGCCCTGTCTGTTTGAGGCAAAAGTTACCTAGTTCACTCTTCTATTTTCTTTCAAACTCTTTCTTTCTTCACCCGCCATAATATTACTTTATGTAGGAAATAAAACTAAACAGAAAACACATTATGCAGATAAGCATTTCCACTTTGGGATTAGCACTTGGGCTTTTCTTTTTCCTGTGATTCCTCTTTCTTTCCATTTGGTGAATGGGCCTGGTTGATTTTACTCCATTTTGTCTTTAGAACAAGCAAAAGTTCTCTCAGATCACTTCTCTGTTGTTTTTGTACCAGCTTGGAAGGACCATTTAACACTTCAGGAATAAATACTTTGACTAGAGAGCTTTCTTTATCAGAATGAAGTAACAGGAAATCATTTTATGAAAGGATTACTTGCATGAAAATTTGGTCAGTGATGCAGCTTACATCTTGGGATCTGCTGCTTAGTTATTCTTTGCCAGTACAATTGTTTTTGTGTTAGCATGTCTTAGTGTTAAAATGTCTTCTTTAAATACTTCCCTCTCTACAGAAGTTGTGGAATACTATTTGAATAGTGTTAAAACTAATAATGAAGGATTATTAATTGGTAGATTGAATATAGGCTTAGGATTCTGAAAGACTTGAATTTCAGTTTTAAAACTCTGTGAATTTTTGCTCTCTGATATTGAGTTAGTTATTTAACTTTTCTGAGACTCTTATTTTTCTTATTTGTTAACAGGGTTAATAATATTTACCTTAAATTGCTCGAACACTTAAATGAGGAAAGCAGTTATAGTGCCTGGCACGGTAGCAGCTCTCCATAAATCACATCAGTTTTTTAATTTCAATTATGTATTCCACTGTCAGCTGTTTTTGGAATCTTCTTTTTAGTGAAATAGAATTTAAGTTTGCACCTGTACCTTTCTTATTGTTGTTACTCTTAGCAATACTTTATAATTTAGAAACATTGAACAATGAAAATACCACAGACTTTCAACAGAGAGGGAATTACATTGCGCAACATTTCTAAGCTGAATATAAATCAGAAGCTAAATAATATTTAGGAACTAACTTGAGAAAGTTTGTAGGAAAAATATTAATAACTAAATCTTACTATGATTCCAAACAATAGTAAAAGTTGGATTTTTAGGACATTTGTATGAAAACATACTGTTTAATAATTAGATCAATTACCAAATGCTGCTGAAGAACCTTATGTATTATAATACATTATGTAAATAGATGAATCAGAAACAAAACAACTCATGGTATATTTTCTATCCATATTAAAAGGAAATTTGTTGCCTGGCATCATCTGATCTTAGAGTTGAAATGTAATCGTGGTTAGGCTAGACTTGGATCTCATTCCTAGTCCAGAGCTCTTTTCCATTTACTACTTTACTTACCATGTTTTAAATGAATGAACTTAAAAATCATATAATGAAAGAAACAACTTTCAAATTAAAAAAACATTTTTATAATTAGATAATAATATTCCTCTTCAACTATGATCAATTCTGTGTAAGTTATACATGCACACATAGATTGTAATATTGTCCTCTAGCATATTTGATTTTAATTAATAGATATTAAAACTAGTCTTCTGTGTACAATAGATGGAAAAAAGACATTGATAAAGTCTAAGATTGTAACTTTACTAAATGAGTCAAACTTTTCAATTTATTTCTGTAGGAGGGAATTTCAGATAAGACGTATGTACTCAGAAACATTTTTAATGCTTTTATCTCTTTAATGGGAAAAAAAAAAGGTGAATATTTGTTTTAGCATTATGTGTAGGACTTAGTAGAAACATTGTTTTAAAAAAACTTACCTAACAATAGTTATTGATGTATATGTACAGTAGAAAAAAATAAAAGGGTGAAAAATGTGATAATGTATTTTAATTAGATGAGACCAAACTATAATAGTGAAGTAAAGTTAACTCTCAGAGGGCTATTTCAAATGAAGACTAGTTTATGAAAGATTGGCTTCAGAATCTAAATGACTTGTCATTACTTACAGCTTCATATCAATTAATCCCTCAGCTGGTGGGGGGCAGGGGTAATATGGCTAGGAAAGTTCATTTGGTTTTAATTCTGATTGTTTTTCTTCAGAGGGCTTCTTGTATGTAGCCTATGTCATCCAGACAGGTGCCAGAATATCATTTTTTGAAAATTAGAGGATGTGAATTTTCTTAAGTGGTGGTAATCGGGAATTGCCGTAATGGAAAAGGGACTTGTGAACACATCTGTACAAATGGAACCATTCCATTATTAATGGGAGATTTATTACTAAAGAAATCACTACAGAAGAGTGTGGTAGAGCTTGTGTTTTTATTTTAATAGGAGAGCCAAGTCTTGCATTAGGACACTGTTGAAGCTTGTGCAGATAGCAAATGGCACCCATGGGACTGTAGCATTCTGCTAGATTGAAGGGCCTTTAATAATCCAGTGCTCTAATAGCAGTTAAGATAGAGTGTGTGTAAGAGCTAATCTTGTCTTCTGTTTTTATAACTTATGTATGGTAACCAAAAGAAGTTATGATGTGCCGGCAACATTGTTTTTGGTAAATGACTTTTTAAATGAAAAACTAAGTTCACTGAGTAACTTTTCAGAGTTTATTTAATGAAATGTCATAAAATACGATACCTGTTTATAGCAGATTTAACAGCCACTTCTTGTTCTTAGGAGATTATATGTCAATACACAGATGAACATTCAAATAATAGTAGAAATGTAAATACCAGCCTATTGTTTTCTAACAACTTGGAATGGCTATGAAAATGAGTTTATTTTATGGGCATTTGCTAATGTTTTAATCATTATTTCAGTGATTTGTTGATAAATGTCAGTTCTGTTTGACATGTTTTATAGATTTCCTTGTCCATCTTTTGATATAAGGCACTTAAAAATAATGAAAATTATGAAATTAGTCTACAACATTTAATAGCAATATAAACATTTACAAGGACCTGAAAATGTTCTTCTAATATATTTTTCATGAAAAGCCATCTTGTATTAAATTTTGAAAGCCTCTAGCGGCTTCAAAATCTCCTCCCCACCACCTCTCCCCCAGGCCCTCATTCCATTGCTTCAGTTCTATGTTTTCTGTTGAGGCTAAGGGACCAGAATTTTAGCTTGTTGCTGCTTTTATCTAAAAATAATATTTGTAAAATTTTAGTGCTGTATATTGAAGCAATAGACATAGTGTACTTTCATATAATTGAAAAATCCTAAGACGGATCTGTTTTTTAGCACTGCACACTAGATGGCAGTTTTGTCATACTCTTCCAACTTCGAGCACTGCTAGTGTGAGTGGAACAGGAAAGGCCATCAATGTTTAGTCTGCACTCAAAGGGTCTCTGCATGACCAGTACAGACCCCATGGACTTCCTGGAACATATGTTAGCAATTTAGCTGCAGACATTTATTTCTTTGTTTTATTGCTTGGCTCTTTGAGAAAGTGTTGGTGCCGGGTTATGGGTTGTCTGGATCATGTCAGAGGCCATGGGGATCAAGTTCATGTGACAGGCCAGACTTAGGAAAGATGAAGTTGGAGGAGGTGAGGAAACTGACCCTTACTTTCAACAGCAACAAGTCACTGCCTGTCTGTGGACTGGGGCCAAATGCTAGGGCGTTTAAGTTTTATTCCAGCTGAACAAACAAAACACTTTGCCCATTTGGCTTTTTCATATTTCATCAATAGTAGTTCACTCAAACATTTCTCCATTTCTCAAGAACTTGCTTATCCCTCATCTTTCTCTCCTAATGCTTACTCTTACAGCCCTGTCCAGACGAAGTGACGTTGAAATCCTTGGCTACTGCATGCTGCGGTGGCTGTGTGGGAAACTTCCCTGGGAAAAGAACCTGAAGGACC
>NW_003852419.1:15488423-15521417 GCF_000181295.1 Otolemur garnettii
AAAATTTTGAACCCGAGTGGCATTCCTTTAGGACCATTGGAATTTTCCACGAAAGAAGAGGGTGTAAATGTGCATACTCCAAACAATCAAAGAGTAAGTAATGTAACCTCTAGGATTCTGTGGTTACCTCTATGAAACTTTTCTATCGTACGAAGTTGTCAGCGGTCTCCAAATGAATCTGACAACTAAGGTTTTTGCTCATTATACTTAATTCTTATTTTCCCTAATTCAGCACCAAGAAAGTTTATTGATATTCTTTTGACCGCTTGTCTTTTAGAGAAAAATAGTAGAATCTAATGCCATAGAGATGCGACTAGGATAAGGTTAAAGGCTAATGTGTCTTTATTCATGAAAACCATTATTTGCTGCTTTTTTTTTAAAGACTCTTTTCAGGCATTGTCTTCTGTTTTTGCCTACTAGTTTGGTCATGGAAATGGATTATTTTTACATGCGGATATTTCAATCTATGGAAACAATTCTGTAGGTAGAAAAGAAATACTATGTTTTTAAAGTTACATCTCCTTCTTTACTCTGCCGTCTTCCAACACACTCCCTCATACTGACTTAAAAACAAAAAGAGAGGGAGGAATTAGAACTTAAAACAATACAAAAGAATTAGAACTTCAAACATTTTTGAGAGGGTGGAAACCTGAGACTGCGTTTAGCAATATTATTGGACAGGCAACTGGATGTCTGTTTCTTCTCTGACACTGTCCATGTGCAAAAAAAAAAAGAAAGTATAGAGGGCATTTATTCCCAGATACATGTACAATAGGTGGGGTCAGGATGCCATTCATTTTTAATATTCCTTATGAACTTTGGATCATCACAAGTGTTCATGAGCCAAGAATGCAGGATGCAAACTAATGTGACTGATAGGCTGCTAGATGAATGGTGAGTCAAGTATCAGTGCACAGATGGTTCTGATTTGCTGAATTTTGTAGCTGCTGCAACTGAAGACATAAAATATCCTTCTAGTCATAAATTAGCTCTTTGGAAGGAAAACCTTGGCACCAGAGCTTTACAACCTTCAATTAGTAGGAAAAGAAGTATTTGAATGACTGTGGTATTGACATCTGTAGGCCTGCATAGTAATCATTCCTAATAGAAGAGAATATCTGTTTGAGGAGGTTTTGCATGGCTAATTAACTACCAGTGAGAATATGTAATTTTTTCATGATCTCCTGATTGTCACCTTTCTCTCATGATACAATTACATTTTATTGTAGCAAGTGCCTCACAAACCAATTGTCAGCACTATTTACGTATTGCAGAAGGCAGAACAAAAGTTCATGTTTAATAAAAAGCTACTGGATTTTGATCTTGGTAATTACTAGACTTATTTTAACAGTTTTATTGACTTTTGTGTTTTTATCACTTTTGCAACAAAACAAAGAGCCATTTCCTTGACATAGTATTTCCCAGGCAATAATGGTCACCACTTAATATCCATAATTTAGGTGTTTTTTTTCTTGTTTTTCAGTTTCATAAACTTAATTGAAATATAAAAGAAGCCATTTTAAAAACTGATAGTTAGATCCTCTGATGTAAAATTATTATCCACCAAAAGTTTCAGTTTCATTAAATTCAAAGCATATTTGTTTTGAAACCATTTTTATATGCAGAGAATAGAACATAAAACATTTTTCCCAATGAACCTCCATCAAAAATATTTTATTCTTTTTGATTATAAGAAGAAAACACTTAAGAATAATATGCATTCTTAAGACCTTGGTTAATTTCCGTTAACAATGTGATTAGCTTGAATGTGTAGGCAGTAAGATAAATTGGGGATATATATCACAACAGATCAATATTTATTAATGACTTTATTTCTCTAGTATTATAAGTGCTCAAATATATTTAATAATGACAATATAAAATGTAGGCTCTCTGTATATGGCTGAACTTTATCTTAATTTTTATTTTTAAAGTTTATAGATTTTGCAAATCTGTTACAAATCTGCAAAAACTCAACCTGAAAATGTTCAAAAGGGAAGTATGACAATATAAACTATCCACTGAATTCCTCTGAATGATAACAGTATAAGATGATTTCCGTTAAGAGGCTGCTTCTGTAACAGAGTTTCTTCCAGAATGATAATCAGCCACATGCCTCCAGTTTATCTCTTTTTAGTCAGACAGAATCCCCTTATTAGTAACTAAAAACATTTCTTGTTACTATATACATGGATCATTCTACTGAGTCAATAGACTAGTGAGTGAAATTCAGACTGGTACTTTAAATAAACAATGATACTTAAAAAGGAGACATTGGACCAGGAAAGGTAGACAAATGCTTCTATGATTCAGTATCCAAAGGAAAAATGTTATGAATGCCTAAAACTTTTAAATGCTACTTTGTTCTTCATAAGTGAAACTTATACTAAGGGAAATATAGTGTTCTTAAGAAAATTATGTTTTGGTTAGGTATTAGAAAACAGCACATTGCCATAAAAATTTCAGCAAACTTACATCATCATTTCATAAAAGGAAAGGGTATTTTTTGAATTCTGGATTTTACCAGCCTTTATAAACTATTCCCTGTAAACTGCACCTTCCTCTCTCAGTTCTTGAATACTGTTACTGACTGGAAATGAATTTTTGTCAAGGTACTAAAGATACTGATCTTTTTCTTGAAAAATACATCTTTGGGGGCGTTTGCCTAAATCCGAGCGATAGTATGGATAACTAAAGTCCTTTATGAGTATTTTTCTATGGGCTTCTGACATAGCTGGCAGTCAAATTAGAAGACATTCTTATCAGGAACACTACAATCCATTTTTATCACCCATTGGTATTTAGTATCCAAAATTCATCAAAGGAAACCATATTTTAGTAAGAATGCTTACTGAGGTAAGCTAAAGGTCTAGAATTCCCAGGTGAGAATTGTTAAAGTTTTGTTGTAAATTAGCATTATTGCAAATCCCAACTCACCCCTTCAAAAAGCTACTTTTCTAGAGCTAGTGGGCCCTTTTTATCAGTTTATCAATGTCTCCTTACTGTTGTGGTGCCTATGTCCATGATGTAACACTGAGGACGGTTGTGCATCCTTCCTAAGTGCCTTACATGTAAGCTGAGGAGACGCCGTAGCTAAGAGTTGAAATGTTCGAGCTAGCCCATATTTCAGATGGCAGAAGTTTTTACTTCATTCACCCTAAACCTGAGGTTCATACAGTCAATCCACAAGTGAATATATTAGTACTGGTAGTAGTGATATTTGTATAATGTTTAACAGTTTACTAAATTCTTTCCTGAGTTTTAATTCTCAAAATAATTCTGTGAACTTCTCTTTATTTTCTATATATGAGGGTAATAGAATATAAATTCTCAATTAGAAGCACATTTTGGCTTTATTAGTTTTTAGGAGTCCAGAGGTATTCCTGACATAGAACAGTGTAAAGTTGTAAAGGAAAATTAAATACAAACTATCTCATTTGAATAGCTACTTTCTTGAAAATAACACACAGTTGGATAGTAGTATCCTTCTATTGATTATGTGAGATGCCTGGGGTGTTTTCTATATTTTTATGTCTTTGAGAAAAAAGAAAGTTTCACTGTGTTCAAAATTAAGAATTAAAGTTTTTCATCCCACTTATTCTTACCATTTTAAAAGTTTTCCTAGAATTAGTCTTGTTAGCTACAAATCTCCATAGCAGTGCACCCTAATTATTTGGCCAACTAAAAGCAGATTCAGAGGGCATAATCTCTTCCAGGGTGCCTCACAGAGGACTGAATAAATTAACGCCAAATTTTGTTTATACATCAGAGTTTCCCAGGACAAAAGCTATCACACCCAGCGTTCACAGCATACAGGAGGCACTAAAAATCTCAATAACGTCTTAACAAAAAATAGAACTACCGTATGATCCAGCAGTCCAACTTGTGGGTATATATCCAAGGGAAATAAAATCAGGAGTCAAAAAGATAACTTTATTCCATGTTCACTAAAGCATTAAGGAAACAACCCAACCTAAGTGTCTTTTGGGTAAATGGATAAAGAAAATGTGAAGTATATAAACATAAACACACACACAAAACACACAGTAGACTATTATTCAGCCATAAAAATAAGAAAATCCTACCATTTGCAAAACATGGATGAATGTAGAGGTCATTTAATGAAGTAACATAAGCCGGACACAGAAAGACAAATGCTATATGATCTTACTTTTATATGGAATCTAAAAAAGTCAGACTTAAAGCAGAAGAATAGTAGTTGCCAGGGGTTGAGAGTCAAAGTGGCTTCTGAGTGGAGGTTTTTACAAGTTGTTGGTGTTGGGGGAGGAGAATTGCAGGATGCACTATGGAAGCCAAGCAAGTGACAGGGTCATTGACAGTGAAAGTCAGGGCGGAGAGTGGGCAGGGTTGAAACAGAGCAGCTGCACTAGGATGAAGTGCTTCAAGGCCAAGGGGATGGCTTTTACTAAGAATTTGGGTAATAATTCCTAGACTTGAGTTCCCTCCCATTTTCATACTTTGTATAATCTTGGAACTGTCATGGTGAATTCAAGGGTAGAGAACTTTTAGCATTACAATGTAAATGATATTGTAATTAGCCAAAGTTCATGTAAGGTGGCAGAGATTGTTGACCAGCCGGTCAAAGCCAGTTTTTGCCTGCAGTTATCAGCCCCTCTAGTTAGTTAGCCTCTGTTTAAGAGCTGTGTGATGCCTGTACCTGATCTTCAAGTCCCTGCATTGTCTGAACCCTGTCTCCTAGTCTCCTTGTGAAAAAAGGGTATGAACTTGAAGTTACAAGATGACTATGTTCTAGAGATGTAATGTATAGCATGCAAACTATAATAATATAATATTCTTGAAATTTGCTTTAAAAAGTAGATATTAAGTGTTCTTACCACATACAAAAAAATGCAGACTATGTGAGTTGATGGATATGTTAGTTGAATGTTGTAATCACTTTACAGTGTCTACATATATCAAAACATGTTGTACACCTCAACTATACATAGTTTGTGTCAGTTGTATCTCAATAAAGCTGGAGATAAAAGAGCTCAACTAAGTCTTTTAACATAGAACACATTTTTCACAATGACTGGATGAAACTGCAACCACCTTGGGAAATGCTTTGTTTCACATAAATGATACATACATTTATTACTAAAATGACTTCAGTGGAAGAGTGGCACAGATGTTGGTTACATATTAATTTTCCCAGTAGTTTGGGAGCGTTAAGTGGTAGAAGTAAAGAATCCCTGCATGATTAGGAAACATTTCCAACTTGCAGGTTACTGAAAGGTGGTAGTTTTGCCATCTTTTCATAAGCTGGGATCCTGGAGGAGGGACGAATAAAGAATGGTGTTGTGACAATTTAGACCTTGCCACAAAACACCAGCATATTTTAAAGAGAAGGAGGGAACACACTTGGCAATAGAAGCTAAAAATTGAGAGGCTACCAATTACGGCTCTGCTTGCCCAGCCAGTGTCATTCGTTCTCTGTTTTGGCACTGGCTACTCCATTATTTCCCCTTGTGCCGTTTCTATCTTCTGCCCCCTATTTAACCCATGAAGAAAGGTGATGGCACTTTCAGCTGCTGTAAACATGATGCTGCTGAACAAATACTTCACATAAGGACCTTCGCTGTAGCTTTCAATCTTCCAACTGTATTGTGGGATCTGCCCTTCTATTTCTGTGTCTACTTCAAGGTTATTGAGAGTCCGTCATCCCCTAGATATCACCCTGGTGTGAAAAAGACACATTAGAGACAGCAAGCTTGTTGTAGAGCTTAACTGCTGGTTCTGGGACACAGTATTAGGTGACATGAACTCTTATTTTGCTCAAAGGTTAAACTACCTGCACAAAAAAGAAAGCAACATCACGAGCTTCTTTCATACTTTCACATTAATTAGGCTTACTTCAATGATAGAAAATTGACTAACATTTTACTTAATAAGAATGTAAACTACAAAGATGTATTGGATCTACTCCCAGCAAAAGTTAATAATGAATTCATGTGCAGTTTTCAAATGTGACAATTTTCTGTAGTAATGCCGTTTTCAGTAAGCAAGTTATCTGGAGAGATAATTTCTAAAAAGTGCATAACAGTGACACAAATTTTAATTGGTCTTGTCCCATTGACGAGAAAGGGTCTGGATCTTGCCAACTACTATATTTTTTCTATTACGTCCATTTATTGCTTTTTTACTTCCTCCTTTTTTTAAAGGCTAGCAAGAATCTGGACCTGAATGCATTGTTATGAAGAAGTGTCTACAAAGTTTTCATTATATGTTATTACTTCCTCTGTACCAATAGGTTGATTCACGAAAGGCTGCAACAAAGCAAGTCAATCAGATGCAAAATAGGTTAATAGGAAAAAAAGTCCACAGTGAAA
Source organism: Otolemur garnettii (assembly GCF_000181295.1). Lineage (NCBI taxonomy): Eukaryota > Metazoa > Chordata > Mammalia > Primates > Galagidae > Otolemur > Otolemur garnettii. The sequence goes on from NW_003852419.1 coordinate 15,494,774, forward strand.
GAAGTGGTGAGTCCTGTACAACACAGAGGAAAGGGGGAAAGGAGGAGACGCTCATGGGACTGGTGAACAGTGAAGCAGCTCAGGTGAGAGGGGTTGTTGGGCCCCCGCTTTACGTTACATTAGAATATACCCTTTGGGGATAACAACATTTTATTTTCTCCTGGGGGCCAAGGTTGTATGGTTTTGTTAAATGAGAAGGGACAGAACATCCTAGCCAGCTGATACAATCAAAGCTGCCGACACTAGTTATCACAGAAGCAGAATAGCAGCGAGCACCTTTGCGTACTGATACAATTTCTTTCTTTAGCCTAAGAATGTAATGAAGTGCACTTAAATTTCTTATGCCATCTATGATCCAATCGGGGAGTCTTAACATACTCTACACTTTTATATTGGTTCTTCAAGTCTAACCCTTATAATCAAATATAAGTGAAGCGTTTCCCTGTCAATATGGTTGTATTTTAAAATGATGTATTTTTTACATCATTTAGTCATTTGGGTGGATAGTGACTCACCTTTTAGCAAATGACTCATTCAGGCCACAGTGAAAGTCCCTCCTATCTAACCTTTTTTGTCAAGAAGGAGACGCATACAATGCCTTTATGTCTGTAGAAAAAAATATTTAATTTTGTCAAAGTGGCCAGTATTTTATATGATTTATACACTAGCATTTTCCCCAAATGATTTGAAGTCATTTACTGTATGCAACAGGATAATTGAATACCCCACCTTGTATACCCTTACCCCAAAGAAAAATTGATACATTGGGCAGCTGGGATGCTAATCACTAAACTGAGCCCAGGATTTGGCTCTGAACTTCTTGGCAGCCAGGGCAAAACTTAGCAGCATAGTAGTGATGCGTTCTTCAGCCAGCAGCAAGCAAGTTGATCCAGAGGGAAATGCTGTTTTTAGTATTATTAGGAATCTTTTTATAAAATAGTACCATTATTTGTTCATTTATTTTAAATTTATATAAAGGAATCTACTTCAAATGAGTATATTTTATAGTTATAATTAATAAACCTAAGGACAGATGTTGCTTGGTGACACAATTTAAGATTTTAAATCTTTCTAGTGGAGAGACTCTGTCTCAAACCTTACTGTGCACCAAAATTACCTGCTGTTCAGAGGTAGGGAGACACTGTAAAAATACTGATGCCGGGTTTCAAGCAAAATATTGATTTATTTTGGCTGAGGTAGCAGTGGGATATCTATGTTTAGATTTATTGCTCCAGAAAGTCCTTTGTTTCTGTCCCTAGTCAGTTGCCCTTCCTCTGGGGCAATCACTGTTCTGACATTCTGATTTTCATCACTAGATTACTTTTGTCTTTGCTAGAAGTTCACTTACATGTAATCATACAGTAGACGTTCTTCTGTGTCTGGCCTCTTTCACTCCGCTTGTTTTTTGAGCTCTATCTATATTCATGCAAGTATTGGTAACTGGTTCTTTTTCGTTGCGGTGTAGTATTCCACTGTATAACTCACTGTATCATAATTCACATGTCCATTCTCCTATTAATGGACACCTGGGCTGCTCCTGTTTTCTGGCCATCAGGAATACAGTTGCTATAAATATTATGGCACAAATCCTTCTCCCAAGGATTTCATTTCTCCCAAGACATGGAATCGTTGGGTCTTAGGGCAGCTGACATATAGTTCTCAAAAATGACTATATCATTTTATTCTCCCACCACTAATGTACAAGAGTTCTGGCCATTCCACTTCCTCCTCAGTATTTGGTGTTAGCTATGTTTAACTTTAGCCATTTGAACTGGTGCATTATGGTGCCAATAGTCATTTCCCCCACATCTAATAATTTAGACCACTTTCATATGTGTTTATTAGTCATTCATATGTCTTCTCTTATAAAGTGCTTTTTCAAGTATTCAGACCTATTTTATTTGGATAGTCATCTTTTTATTTTAAAGGTGTAGGAGTTCTTTATTCTACTTATATGTCTTGTCAGACATATGTATTGTAGATCTTCATTTATGGGATATAGGCTGCCTACTCATCTACTTAATAATGTCTAAGAGGAGCAGAGCTTTTTATATTGTTTGTTACTTTTATTTGAAGTTTCATTTATCAATTTTTTCTTTAATAATATTCTTTTTCTGCCAAGAAACTAAGAAACCTTTGTCTGCCTCAATGGTGTACATTCTTATAGAAGTCTTACAGCCTTAGCTTTCATTGCAGGTCTATGAGACATCTCAAATCAATTTTTGTGTATGGTGTGAGGTAAGAGTTGGAGTGCATTGTTTTCCATGTAGCTAACCAGTTGTTGCAGAGTCATTTATTGAAACTATATTTCTTTTCAATATTGCGTTTCCTTGGAGCCTTTTTCAAAAGTCAGCCATTAAAGTGTGGGCCTATTCCTAGACTCTGTTTTCGTTCATTCTTCAGTATTTTGCTTTGTGAAATGAGCTGCTGTGTATACTAAGTTTGGGCCCAAACTTTCAGGAAAATGCCCTTGAGAAAGTGGCCAGCTCTAGGCTAGGAGAGACCCATCTGGGAAGCGCTAACACTCCCCTGGCAAATGTGGAGGTCACACTGCCCTCCCATAGCTGCCCGCTCTGTGAAGGTTGGCCCTTCCCTCTCTCCTGGGAGCCCTTTCCTACTCACCACTTGCGGGAGCCCATGGCAAAGATCGCCAGGTGTATGCCTGATAGGGCAGGAACTTCTGAGGCTGCTTGGCCTATGGGAAACCAGGCAGGTCTCTTGGGCCTGCTTGGGACTCTGGTTTTCTGTCCCTACAGACAGGGTATGGGCCTCAGCCCTTGCCCTGCAGGGCCACAGCCCCACCTTGCTAGCCCTGTCACCACCCCCTTCATGGGTTATTCCAGCCTATCCTATTTGGATAGTCGTCTTTTTATTTTAAAGGTGTAGGAGTTCTTTATTCTACTTAATGTCTTGTCAGACATATGTATTGTAGATCTTCACAATCCTGCATCCTCCCAGACTGCAACCCTCCGCCCCCAGTGAAGCAGGCAGGAGGGCACAGGCATAGCACCCTGGGGGGCCCACTGGGCTCCCCCATTCCCTATCCATACTACTCATGTATGATGCACATCCTTACTTTTTGCTCAAAAATTTGGTCAACAAAGTGCATTATACACAGCAAAATGTGATATTTGTCTTTCCCTATACCAACACCACACTGCAATTACTGTAGCTTCACAGCAAGTTCTGAAATTGGAAGTGCAAGTTCTTCCATCCTCTTTTCTTTCAAAAATGCCTTGGTCTTTTTAGCTTCTGGTCTCTTCTGTAAGATTTAAGAGCCAGCTTGACAGTTTCCACCAAAAAAGCACAATTGGACCTTGATTCCATAGTACATTCATTGAAAAGATCAGATCAGGTGGACTGGGATCCCAGCAATGTTGAGTCCTCCGGTACATGAACCTGGTACTTCTCTCCACGTCTGTAGGTCATCTCTAATTTCTCTCAACAATATTTTACAGTTTTCAGTGTAGATATCTTATGTATCTTCCATTAAAATTATCTCTAAATATTTTTTATCCTGTAATTTTTTAAAAATGTCATATCAGGTATTTTTTGCTGGTAGATAGAAATGTAATTGATTTTGTACATTTACCTTGTATCTTAGACCTTCCTAAATTCCTGTATTAGTTCTAGTAAGTTTTTAAAAATAGATTCTTAGGATTTTCTATAGTTAATCACATTGTTTGTGAATAGAGACAGGTTCCCCTCTTCCTTCACAAGATGTATGCTTTTCATCGTTGCTATTGTGTTAGACCTGCTAACGTTCCAAATACTACACTGAATGGAAGTGGTAAGAATGGCCATCCCAGCCTTTCTGCCTTCCTGATCTCAGTTGGAAAGCACTAATTCTTTCACCATTATGTTAGCTGTGGGTTTTTCCTAAATGCTCTTTATCAGGCTGAAGAAATTTTGTCATGTTTGTTAAAAAGTGAGTTCACAACATCAGTGAATATGAAATGCTTTTCTGACATCTATTCAGATGCTCAGGATTTTTTTTCTCCTTTACTAGTACGTAATATGGTGAATTCATGTTGATTTTTAAATGTTAAATCTACCTTTTATTTCTAAAACAAATCCCATTTAGTCATGATGTTACTCTGCTGAATTTAGTTTGTTGAATTCCAGGTCAATTCCTGCTGAATTTTAATGCCATCAAGGATTTTTGTATCTATATTGATGAGAGATACAGCTTTCTAATTTTCTCCTCATAGTATGCTCCTATGGTTGTTTTCAGGGTCATTATGAGTTGGAAGTGTTCCTTCTGTTTCCAGGAAATGTTCTAGAAGATCTGTCTTAAACTGTTGGACAGAATTCAGCAAGAAAACCATCTGGGCAGAGAGTTTTGTAGAAGTTTTAAATACGAATTTATTTTCTGTAACAGATAAAGTAATCATTAGGCTTTCTTGTTCTTCTTGTGTCAGTTTTGGTAATTTGCATTTTTTAAGGAATTTGTCCCTCTCATCTAAGTTGTCAAGTTTATCCACACTGAGTCAAGATGTTCTCTTATTATCTCTTTAAGATACCCTACATCTATCCTGATGTCCCTTCTTTGATTCCTGATAATGTTAACTTTTGGTTTATTTTTTTTTTTGAGACAGAGTCTCACTTTCTTGCCCAAAGTAGAGTACTGTAGTGTCACAGCTCACAACAGCCTGATACTTTTGGGCTAAAGTGATCCTCTTGCCTCAGCTCAGCTGGGAATACAAGTACCCAGCTATTTTTTTGAGAGGGCTTCTTGCTCTTGCTCAGGCTGTTCTTGAACTCCTGAGCTCAAATGATCTACCTGCCTGGGCCTCCCAGAGTGATGGGATTATAGGCGTGAGCCACTGCACCTGGCTGTTTCACTAATTCTTCATGCTTTGTTTCCTTCTCCTTATTTTGGGTTTAGTTTCCTCTTCAATCTTCATAAAGTGATTTTAAACTTTTTTTCTTTTATAAAATATACTGTTAAAAGAATACTTTTTAAGCTCTGCTTTAGCTGCATTGCACAAATTTTAATGTTGTTTTCATTATTGTTCAATTGAGTATATTTTTTAATTTTCCTTGACCCAGGGATTGTTTAGAAATACGTATTTAATTTGGGTGGTGCCTGTGGCTAAAGGAGTAGGGTGCTGGTGCCATATACTGGAGGTGGTGCATTCAAACCCAGCCCTGGCCAAAAACCACAATAAAATAAAATGAAATAAAATATGTATTCCTAAATATTTTTGAGATTTGCTTAATTTTAGTATCAACAGAACATCTTTCAAAATTTCATTGAAATTTGTTTTATCCCTCAGCAGAAGACCTAGTTTGGTGAATGTTCCATGTGAACTTTTAAAAAACATGTATTCTGAAGTTGAGGGTGTAACATTCTTCAAATGTTACTTAGGTTAAATTGATAGTTATCTAAATCTTATGTATCCTGACATTTTTGTTTTGTTTTGTCCTTTTGTTTCATCATTTAATGACAAAAGAATGTTGAAATCTGCGACTGCACTTATAAATTTGTCCACTTCTCCCTTAGTTCTGTATATTTTTTCTCAATAGAATTTGATGCTCTAAGGTACATACAAATTTAGGAATGATGTTTACTTGATGAACTGTCCTGCTTCTCATTATGAAACATTTTTCTTTATAGTGTATCAGTTCAATACTCTGTCTTGAATGCTGCTTTGATTTTTAACAACTGCAACCCTCTGTTGTATCTCCTTCTATCCTTTTATATTTAATCCATTTGTGCCTTTGTATCTATGTGTAAATAGTATATAAGTGTCTCACTTGTTTACAAAATATGACAAGCACTACCTTTTAATTCCTCTATTTCCATTTAATGTAATTATCGATATAGTTGAGTTTAACTTATGATTTTGCTATTTGCTTCTCACTGTCTCATTTGTTGCCACATTTTACTTCTTTTCTGCCTTATTTTGGACTAATTGAGAATTTCTGTTTCTGGCTTTTTAAATTCTCCTCCTTGTTTTAAATTCTCCTAATGTTTCTACAGTGGTTACTGTAGGGAGTCAGCTCTGTGGCCAACAGACCAAATTCAGCCAACCACCTATTTTTGTTTTGTTTTGTTATTTCAAAATATTAAGGAGGTAAAATGTTTTTGTTACATGGATACCTCGTATAATACTTAGGTCAGGGACCCTCATCATAATGTTCACTGTATCTGATAGTTTTGACCTCTCAATTCCCCTCCTATCCTCCCTTCTTTGTTTCCATTTTCCTTTATATCTTTTTAAGCCTGTGCGTACCCTTCAGCTCCCAATTATTAGTGAGTACATTGGAAGTTTGTTTTTCCATTCCTGAGATACTCAAGGATAATGGAATATGGTTCTGTTCAAGAGGCTGCCAATGATATTATTTCATTCCTTTTATGGCTGAGTAGTACTCTATATGTACATATGCCAGATTTTCTTTATCCCTTTGTAAATTGATGGAAATTTAAATTGATTCCATGTCTTTTTGACTATGAATTTTGCAGCAATAAATACTTGAGTACAGATGTCTTTTTGATATAATGACTTTTCCTTTGGGTAGATACCAAGTAGTGAAATTGCTGTATCAAATGGTAACTCTACAAAATTTCCTTGAGAAATCTCCATATTGTTTTCCATAGAGATTGTACTAATCTGCAGTCCCGCCAGTTGGCCTGTAAGTGTTCCTTTCTCTCTGCATCCATGCCAGCATCTGTTGCTTTTTGGCTTTTTAATAATGAGCATTCTGACAGAGGTGAGTGGTATCTCACTTTGGTTTTAATTTGCATTTCCTTGATGATTAGTGAAACTGAACATTTTTTTATATGTTTGTTGGTCATTTGTCTAACTTCTTTTTGAAAAACTTCTGTTCATGTCTTCTGCCCAATTTTTAATACTTTGGGTATTTTCTTGCTACTTTAAGTGCTCTGTAGATTATTGATAAATTAGCCTTTTATCAGATGTATAGTTTATGAATATTTTCTTCAATTCTGTAGGTTGCCTATTTACTCTGTTGATTATACCTTTGCTATGCAGAAGCCCTTTAATTAGGTCTCATTTATTTATTGCTGTGTTTGCCTTTGGGATTTTAGTCATTAATTCTTTTCCTAGACCAATGTCTGTAAGAGTTTTTTCTGCTTCTAGCATATTTATGGTTTCATGTCTTCCACTTAAGACTTTTACCATCCTGAGTTAATTCTTGTATATGATGATAGGGACCCAGTTGCATATTTCTGCATGCACTTTTCCTAGCATCCTTTCCCATTATGTTATTGTCTGCTTTGTCAAAAATCAGTTGATTACAGCTATACAGCATTATTTCTGGGATCTTGATTCTGTTGCATTGGTCTGTGTGTCTACTTCTATACCAGTACCATGCTGTTTGGATTATTCTGCCCTTGTAGTATAATTTGAAGTCAGGTAATGTGATTCTAGATTTGTTCTTTTTGCTTAAGGTTTCTTTGGTTATTTGGGCTCTTTTTTTTGGTTCCAAATGAAGCTTAGACCTATTTTGTCTACGTCTGTGAAATATGACATAAATATTTTGATGGGGATTGCAATGAATCTATAAATCACTTTGGGGAATATAGACATTTTAACAAGGTTGATTCTACCAATCTGAGTATGTAATGTTTTTCCAATGCATTATAGTTCTCCTTGTGGAAATGTTTCACATCATTGGATAAGTATATTCCTAAGTAGTTTATTTTCTTTGCATCATAGTTATCACAAATGGTATTGCATTCTTGATATGACTCTCAACTTGGGTATAAATAAATAGTATATAGACAAGCTACTGACTGATACACATGGGTTTTGTAACTAAGACTTTGCTGAATTTATGTAATTGTAGGAGTCTTTTGGTGGAATCTTTGGTGCAGTTCTATCATCAGCAAACTCCTGTAGTTTTACCTCATCTTTCCTGATTTAGATGTTCATTCTTTCTTTCTTTCTCTTGCCTGATTGCTCTAACTAGGACTTCAGTACTATGTTTTATAGAAGGGTGTCGGTGGGCACCCTTGTCTTGTTCCAGTTTTTTCAACTTTTGCTTATTTAGTATGATGTTGACTGGGTTTGTCATACATGGTTTTTACAATTTTAAGCTATGTTCTTTCTATGCCTAGATGGTGAGTGTTTTTATCATGAAAGTGCTCTGGACTGTACCAAATGCTTTTCTGCATGTATTGAGATGATCACATGGCCTTTGTTTTTTATTCTTTTTATGTGGTGAAATCACCTCTATTGATTTGTGTATATTCAACATCCTTGCTTGCATCCCTGGGATGAAACCCACTTGATCATTGTAATTATTTCTTTTCATATCCCATTGAATGCATTTTGCTATTGTTATGTTAAGGATTTTTCCATCTATATTCATAAGGGATATTGTTCACTAGTTTTCTTTTTTGTTACGTTCTTTCCTGGCTTTGGATCAAGGTAATGCTGGCTCCACAGAATAAGTTAGGGAGTTTTCCCTCCCTTCTGGAATAGGTGGTATATGAGAGATACCAATTATTCGTCTTTTTAAGTCCAGTATAATTTGGCTCTGAATCCATCTGGTCCAGGGATTTTCTTTTTGGGGGAGATTTTTATTACTGCTTCACTCTCACTGCTAGCTATTGGTCTGTTTGGGATTTCTATTTCTTCTTGATTCAGGCTTGGGAGGTTTTACATTTCCAGGAATTTATCCATTTCTTCTATGTTTTCTAGTTGAGGTACTTAGAGGTTTTCATAATATTCACATATGGTTTTTTATATTTCTATGGTATCAGTTGGATTGTCTCCTTTTTTAATTTTGATTGAGTTCTTTTTCTTGTATTTCTGGTTAATCTAGTGGTCTGTTGATTTTTTTCTTTTCAAAGAATCAACTCTTGTTTTATTGATCCTCTGTGTTGTTATTTGATTTCCATTTCATTTAGTTCTGCTGTGAGCTTTGTTATTGTTATTTTTTACCTTTTGTGTTTTGGGTTTGCTTTGCTCTTCTTTTTCTACTTCCTTGAAATGTGACCTTAGATTCTTAATTTTTGATCTTTTTGCCTTTTTGATGTAGATATTTAAGGCTGTGAACTTTCTCCTTAGGACTGCTTTTGCTGTATCCCACAGATTGTGAAAGCTGTGTCTCCTTTGTCATTCAGTTCAAGGAGTCTTTTGATTTCCATCTTGATTTCTTTGTTGACCCAAGGATTGATTCATAGCAGGTTGTTTAATTTCCATGACTTTGTGAAGATTTGAGTTTTTCTTGGATTTGATTTCTACTTTTAATCCACTGCATTCTAAGAAGATACATGTTATTATATTGGCTTCTAAAAATTTACTTAGACTTTTTTTATGGCCTAAAATGTTATCTGTCTTGGAGAATGTCCCATGTGTGGATGAGAAGAATTCTACAGTGGGGTAGAATGTTCTGTAAATGTTTGTAAGTTCCATTTGTTTTAGAGTCGCATTTAAGTCCAGTGTTTTTTTGTTGACTTTCTGTCCAGTACTGTCAGTGGGACACTGAATTGTGATGCCATTGTTTATTTCTGTGGTTAGATCTGTTAGAATTTGCTTATGAATCTGGTGGGTTTGTGTACATTTAAGATTGTTATTTCTTCTTATGGAATTGTTCCCTTTACCATTATATAATAACTATCTTTATTTTTTGCCATTATTGATTTAAAGCCTCTTTTACCTGATATGGCTATACCTGCTGACTTGGTTTATAATTGCATGGAGTATTTTTTCCATCCCTTTTCCTTGAGTCTGTGAAAATCCTTCTGGATTAGGTGTGTTTCTTGGAGACAGTATATACTTTGCTTATATTTTTTTGTCCATTTTGTCCATTTAGCCCACTTGTATCTTTTAATTGGGGCACTATTGAAGACCATTTGCCATCAGTGTTATATGGGATACTGTTCCCTTCATCATGTTGGATGTCTTTTTGTTTTCCCTCTTTGCTATTGTCCTATAAGATCTATGTTTTGTTTTAACTTTCAGGTGTTTTTACACTGATATCTATTGTGCTATTTCATGTACAATGCACTTTGGAGTATTTCCCCTGGGGCTGGCCTAGTATTGACACATTCCATTAGTGTTTACTTATCTGGAAAAGTCTTTATTTCTTCATAATTTATGAACCTTCATTTTTGTAGGATACAATTTTTTTTTTTTTTTGAGACTGAGTCTCACTTTCTTGACCCCTATAGAGTGCTATGGTGTCCTAGCTCATAGTAACCTCAAACTCTTGGTCTCAAGTGATCCTCTTGCCTCAGCCTCCCAAGTAGCTGGGACTACAGGTGCCCACCACAACGCCTGGCTACTTTTTAGAGATGGGGTCTTGCTCTTGCTTAGGCTGGTCTCAAACTCATGAGCTAAGTAATCCACCCACCGTGGCCTTCCAGAATGCTGGGATTACAGGTCTGAGCCACCACACCCAGCCTAGGATACGAAATTCTTGACCAGCAGTTATTCTGTATAAAACGACAAAATGGGGCCTCAATCCTTGGTTTGTAGGGTCTCTGCTGAGAAGGATGCTGTTACCGTGATGGGTTTTCTTTTCAGGTTAGTTACTGCTTTTGTCTTGCAGCTTGTAGAATTTTCTCCTTCAGTTTAATTTTGGCCAGGTTGAAGACTATGTGTCCTAGAGATACCCTGTTTGCTATCAGTCTTCCTGGTATTCAGTGACTGTTGTGTATATGGATGTATGAATCTTTGGTAATAACCTGGGAAGTTTTCCTCAATAATTCCTCAAACAGGTTTTCCATACCTTTTGCTTTTTCTTTTTCTGCCTCAAGAATATCTGTAATTTGTCTATAGGCCTGTTTTTCTCTGAGAGATTGCTTATTCTTTATTCTTCTTTCTATATCTTTGACTGACTGGGTTAGTTTGAGAGCCTTGTCCTCAAGCTCTGAGATTGTTTCTTCTGCTTAGTCTAGCCTGCTTCTGAAGCTTTCTGCTGTATTTTTCAGTTCCCTAAATGACTCTTCATTTCTCTGAGTTCTGTTAAACTGTTCTTATGTTGTCCAGCCCTTTAGTGACTTTTCCATTTGTTTCATTGATGTCTTAAAATATTTTTTTGGCTTCTTTGTGTTGGTTTTCAATTTTCTCTTCAGTGCCACTTATTTGCCATCCATATTCTGAATTTATGCCATCCCTTTATGACATTTTGGCAACTTCTTTTTGTTTGGGGTCCACTGCTGTAGACCTATTATGATCTATGTAGATCTGTCATGTTACCATAAGGATATCATACTATAGGGTGTCCCAAAAGTTGCTCCTAAGGTCTCCACACACAGGGAGAAATGGGAAATTGTAGCTGAACATATCTTTATTTACAAAATATAAATTATAAAATTTTATAGAATATTTACAAAATATTTTCTGTGTGTTAGCCACCTATTTGTAAAATTTCATACCGAATATTTTGTAAATAAAGGTACGTTTAGCTACAATTTCTCATTTTTCCCTATGTGTGGAGACCTTAGGAACAACTTTCAGGACACCCAGTAGTTTGTTTTTCATGTTGTCTGAGTTTGTTTGCTGGTTTCATCTTATCTGAAACATTTTCTTTTAGCCCAGGGCAGATAGGTTTGCAGCACACCTGTTCTCTTGTGCTGATGACTCTCCTACTTGACCTGTTTTGTAAGACTGACATGGCATTGGAGGGACAGATGCACTGAGAGCCTGTGACGCAGCTGTTCTGTTGTCCCCATTCTCCTGTGATTGTCACAGTCCAATCCGGTGCTGGATGAACTCTGTTCGTAGTGGTGTTTTGTGCCCCAGTCTGCTCTTGGAAGCTCAGGCAGGTGGAAGGGCGAGACCGTCTCCATGGAGGCTGGCATTGGAGGACATTGTTTTGCCTGGGTCTCCTTGTGGCAGTGGCAGCTTAGCAAGGCTATCTAGGCAGTGATCGTGAATGGTCAGGGCTGTGGGTGTTCATTCCACCTTAGTCCAGGTGTGATGGTAGCTTATGGGTAGCAAGTTTCTGACAAAGCACTGGACCATTGGGGTGGTTGTCACCAGGCAGTAGGTCAATCTCCAAGGGCTGCGCTTTGGGACCTTCAGCACAGGACACTCAGTGGCATGGCTGCAAGATGCGGGAGCCTTGTAGTTGGGCTGCAGGGCCTGCTGGTGGCAGCACAAGAGCCCCTGGGGGTGCAGGGATAGGCCTCTAGGGAGCTAGGACTCTCCTCCAACATGACCCACTGAGGCAATCACTGTGGGACATCACAGGTACCATCTGTGACACCATTCTGCTTGACTACCATGTGAAAGGAGGGTTGCTCAGCTCCCAGTCATGGGCATGTGAGTCTATTTTCCCTGCTCCCACTGAGGTCTGGCTAGGGAGAAATAAAGGTTGCCCAGCAAAGCCAAGCACTGTGTAGACCAGGCGTTCTGGACCTGAAAGTTCAGAATGGTGTCAGCTGCAGTGACCCAGATGTGGAGGCCACCAGGTTCCTGCTGTACCTACTCTCCTGTGCAGTGTCACTACACAAATTCTAGGGAGCTCTCTGATCAGTCCAAAGGTCTGTGGCAGTGGTGGTGGCACCACGACAGCTTGGGCCACAGTGTCCACTGGCATGGAATCCCTGGGTTCCTTCCCCCTGTCCTTCTCCAATCCTCCTCCACATGTGGCTACCTCCCCAACATACCTTCCAATCTTGCCAAGTGGATCACCTTTTCCTTCACCAGTTGTCCTCTGATGTTTCTCTGATGATTTATAATGCTTATCCAAAAAGGCCAATCCATAGGTAGACATCTACCCACAACTCTTGCTCTTTTCTTTGACTGCAGTGTGGGCGGGCTGCTTCTAGTCTGCCATCTTGCTGGGTAGCCCCCAACCACCTATTTTTGTAAATATGTTTATTGGACATTTTTTTTTTACATGCCATCTGTGGCTACTTTTATGCTATAGTGGCAGAGGTGAATAAATGCAACAGAGACTGTGGGCCAGAAAACCAAACTTACTCTCAGGACTTGTACAGAAAGTTTGCAAATCCCCACCTAAAGCAACTCTAATAGAAATACAAAGTGACCCATATATGTAGTTTTAAATCTTCTAGTAGCTACGTTTTTAAAAATAAAAAGAAACATACTCTGCTCAAACTAATATCTAAAATGTAATTATAAAAATACTGAAAGTAATTTTTCTATGAAGTCTGCAAAATTTGGTGTCTTTTATACAGAACATCTCAATTCTAATTAGCCATTATTTTAAGTGTTCAAGTCACAGTGGACATCACAGCTCAAGAAGTTACAATGTGCATTTTTTACATGGTACATACAATGTGAGAACCTCCACAAAATTATACTTCTGTTCACCCCCATCCTTTGTGCTACTGTTATCATTTTGCTTTTACATGTGTAGTAAATTCTGTGATACATTGCTTTAAGGAATCTTTTTTTTTTTTTTTTTAAAGAAAATGTGACTTTAGGGAAAGGATGGCATTTCCAAAGACTTTCTGGGGGTGGCTGCAGAACCGAGTGCTGGCAAGCTGTGGACCAAAAACAAAGGGAGAGGACTGGGCCATCATCACACCTCTGCTTTTAAAAAAATTAAGAAAGGAGGAAGAAAAAATATCCCAGTGTTCACAGTTACTTGAATTCTTCATACTTTCAGTAGATCTGAGTTTACATGTCATATCATTTTCTTTCAGCCTAAAGAAATTCCTTAATGTTTATTATAGTGTAAATTTCTTAGAAATCAATTCCTGCACATTTTCTCCATCTGAAAATATCTATTTCACCATTACTTATTGTTTGTTGGGAGGAGAGCTGGGTTTAAGACTTGGAAATTGCAGAACAATTAGAGAGCTTCCATGTATCCTTGACCCAGTTTCCCACAAAGAAAACAGTTTACAGGATCATAATACACTTTTCAAAGAAGAGAAATGAGTACATACATGAACTCACATATGTACCACATTCCCACTATGGATCTGTTCCAAGACCACAAAGAAATCGCTTATGCTACTTTATACTGACACCCATTTCCCAATCCTAAACCCTCTGGAAAGCCTTGGTTTGTATAATTTTGTCATTTTGAGAATCCCCTATAAATCGAATCATGTGCGGTATAGCTTGTTGAGATTGGCTTTATTTCATTCACCATAATTCCCGTAAGGTCCATCAAGTTGTTGCATGTATCTGTAGTTCATTCCTCTTTATTGCTAAGTCATATTCCAAAGTGTGGATACACTCCTGGAGAACTTGAGGATTGTTTTCAGCCCAATTTTTGGCCTTTCACCATTTAGTTTGTGAACTATAGACTTTTTCTTAGATGTTCTTCATCAGGTTGAGGAAGTGCCCCTCCATTTCTAATGTACTTGAAGAGTTTTCATCCTCAATGCTTTTGCTGTGTCAATTAATATGAACATATGATTTTTCTTCTTTAGACTTTTACCCATGGTGGATGACACTGATTTGTACTTTTGCATATTGAACCAGTCTGTATTCCTTTAGTCAGCCCCGCTTAGTCATAGTGTATTATTCTCTTTATATATTGCTGGGTTTAATTTGCTAGATTTCACTGAGAATTTTTGTATCTGTGTTCATGAGGGCTGTTGTCTGTAGTTTTCTTTTTATTCTGCTGTTTTTGTTAGAAATGAGTTGGGAAGCCTTCCTCCATCATTTAATTTCTGGAATAAAATGTGTAGAATTGGTGTTCTTTTTAAAATGTTTTGTAAAAATCTTCAGTGAAACCATCTGGGCCTAGAGATTTCTTTTCTAACTCTGATTTCAATTTCTTTAGTAAAACTATTCAGATTATTTCAAGAGTGGGCAAACTTTTCTGAAAAGGACCAGACAGTAAAAAAAATATATATTACATTTTGCAAGTCATATGGACTCATATGGACTCTGTCAGAATTATTTAACTCTTTCTTTGTAGCACAAAAGCATGCATAGAAAATGGAAACAGATGAGGATACTGAGTTTCAACAAAACTTGTTTTTGGCACAGAAGTTTGAATTTTATATAATTTTTAAGTGTCACAGCATTTTTTAAATGTTTGAAAAAAATATTAACCCTAATCTACTTCATCTTGCATTAGTTTTGGTATCCTAGGATTTGATTCATTTCATCTAAGCTATCAGATCTTTGTTGGTAGAATTGTTTATATATTCCTTTATTTAAATTTCTTAAATGTCTGTCGGGTCTATGATAGTTATTTTTTCCTGGGTATCAGTAATTGGTATTTTCTCTGTCAATCTTGCTGGAGGTTTATCAATTTTATTGGTTTCTGCATAGAACCAGATGTTGTTTGGTTGATTCTTCTGTATTTTTCTATTGTCAGTTTCTTTGATTTCTGCTCTAATTATTTCTTTCTTTCTGTTTGCTTTGGATTTATTTTCTCTTTTACTAGTTTTATTTCTAAAAAATTTATAAAATTCTTTTAATTAACAAGTAATTGCATATATAATATATAGTAGCATAGATGCAGTGTTTTGATATATGTTTATATTGTAGAATGATTATCACACTAACCAAATTCATTACATCTTATACTTACTTCTTTTTCTGTTTTCTTGAGGTAGACACTTAGATTCTTAAATTGATATTTCTCTTCTTTACTAATAGAAATATTATACTTTCCCTGTCTAACATGACATTATTTATGTCCTACATATTTCAATATATTATATTTTCATTTTCACTCAGTTCAAAATATATTTTTTAATTTTCCTGGGGTCTCTGGCCCATTCAGAGGTTGTCTTTACGTTTTCAAGTATTTGGAGATTTTCCTATTACTTTTTTCTTTTGGCTTGATTTTAGTTTATTTCTTCACTTTGTGTTAGGTAGAAACCTAGGTCACAGATTTGAACCCTTCGGTTTTTTTATTGTCAGTATTCTATGCTATTAAGGTACTGCTAAGCCCAATTGTAACTGCATCTTGTAAATCTCTTTAATTTGTTCAGTTCAGAATATTTTGTACTTTTCCTTTGAAACTGCTTTTAATACCTTAGTAATTTAAAAATGTGCTGTGCAATTTTCAAGTGTGTAGAGATTTTTCTTTTATCTCTCTGTCAATGATTTGTAGTTTGATTATATTATCGTCTAAGAACATATATCTTTTTTTTTTTTTTTAAGAACATATATCTTTAGAGTTTGTTTTATAACTCAGGATGTGCTTATTTGGTGACTGTTTCAGTAACAGTTGAAAAGAACATGCATTTTTCTGTTTTAGAATAGTATTTCTATAAATATTAGATACCTTTAGTTTGTGATGTTACCAATTTCTTCTATATCCTTGCTGATTTTCTTCTTTTTTTTTTTTTTTTAATTATTGGGGACTCATTGAGAGTATAAGAAACCAGGTTATGCTGATTGCATTTGTTAGGTAAAGTTCCTCTTACAATCATGTCTTGCCCCCAAAAGGTGTGGCACACACCAAGACCCCACCTTCTCCCTCCTTCCCTCTCTCTGCTCTTCCTTTCCCTGCTGGTCCCTCCTCCTTCCTCTCTCTGTTCTCCTCTTCCACCTCCCCCACTGTGTCATTAATTATCATTAATGGTCCTCATATCAAAATTGAGTACATAGGATTCATGCCTCTCCATTCTTGTGATGCTTTACTAAGAATAATGTGTTCAACTTCCATCCAGGTTAATACAAAGGCTGTAAAGTCTCCATTTTTTAATGGCTGAATAGTATTCCATGGTATACATATACCACAGTTTGTGAATCCATTCCTGGATTGGTGGGCATTTAGGCTGTTTCCACATTTGGGTGATTGTAAATTGAGCTGCAGTAAACAGGCTAGTGCAAGTGTCCTTATGAAAAAAGGATTTTCCCCCCCCCTTCTGGGTAGATACTCAGTAATGGGATTGCAGGATCAAATGGGAGGTCTAGCTTGAGTTCTTTGAGGGTTCTCCATACTTCCTTCCAAAAGGGTTGTATTAGTTTGCAGTCCCACTAGCAGTGTAAAAGTGTTCCCTTCTCTCCACATCCACGCCAGCATCTGTAGTTTTGAGATTTTGTGATGTGAGCCATTCTTGCTGGGGTTAGATGGTATCTCAGGGTGGTTTTGATTTGCATTTCTCTAATAATGAGGGATGATGAGCATTTCTTCATGTTTGTTCCCCATTCGTCTGTCTTCTTTAGAGAAGGTACTATTCATGTCTCTTGCCCATTGATATATGGGATTGTTGGCTTTTTCCATGTAAATTAATTTGAGTTCTCTATAGATCCTAGTTATCAAGCTGTTGTCTGATTCAAAATATTCAAATATCCTTTCCCATTGTGTAGGTCGTCTATTTGCTTTGGTTGTTGTCTCCTTAGCTGCACAGAAACTTTTCAGTTTCATTAAGTCCCATTTGTTTATTTTTGTTGTTGTTGCAATTGCCATGGCAGTCTTCATGAAGTCTTTCCCCAGGCCAATATCTTCCAGTGTTTATCCTATGCTTTCTTTGAGAATTTTTATTGTTTCATGCCTTAAATTTTAGTCCTTTATCCATCTTGAATCAATTTTTGTGAGTGGAGAAAGGTGTGGGTCCAGTTTCAGTCTTTTATATGTGGATATCCAGTTCTCCCAGCACCATTTATTGAATAGGGAGTCTTTCCCCCAAGGGATGTTCTTGTTTGGTTTATCAAAAATTAGGTGGTTGTAAGATGTTAGTTTCATTTCCTGGTTTTCTATTCGATTCCAAATGTCTGTATCTATTTTTGTGCCAGTACCATGACGTCTTGACCACTATGGCTTTGTAGTACCTTGCTGATTTTCTATCAGGTAGTTCTATTAATGATGGAGAACAGAGTTAGGAAGGTAGGAGGTGCTGCCTCTGCTGCTGTTTAATACATAACAGAGATAATCAAAAGGGCAAGCTCTTTTTCAGTCTTTGAGGCAGTGAGAAGTAGAGGATTGCTGTCTTTCTGCTGATGTTTACTTAATGCAAGGTGAGGGTGGTTGGAGGACTCTACTTGAGTGTCTACAGTGTCTTTTGGGGAGGAAGAGGAACCCGCGCTGCTTATGTTAGTGCAGGGAGGGAGAGTCTATAAGGCTCTGTCCTACAGTCTCTGTAGTGCCTGTTGAGAAGAGAGGGAGGCTACCTCAGTGGTGTAGGCTGGAAATGGTTACAGGGCTGTCTCACAATCTCCCTATCACTGGTAGGATAAGGTGTCACCTTTTTAGCATAAGCATGGGTCAGCAGGGCTCCAGCCTCCATAGTGCTTGATGAGGAAGGGCAGGTGTACTCACTCCCTGGTTAGTGCAGGGTGGTTACAGTGAACAGGATTCCACTCCACAGTTCAATTCCATAGCACCTGGAGAGAAGGGGGAAAGGAGCAGTTTCTCTCATGGTGTTAACCTAGAGTACAGCAGGTGTGGTCACAAGGATTCAGTCCTATAGGCCTGCCTTCCCCCAGGAACATTGGTTAGACAGAGCAAACTTTTCTTGGGCGTTTTTTCCCCATCTGTGCATATTGCTGTTTCCAGGCTGCCTTCTGACCCAGGCTGGGATACGTAGGAGGCAGGAAAATGAAAGGAGGGTGAGGATTCTTGGGTAGGTAATTCCTTGTGTGCTGAGGTCCCCTGGACAGTCTGCCTCCTTTCCTACAGCTTTCAGAGTTCTCTGACAGTTTCTTTTGGTTCAGAGCCTGTAGTTGTAATTAGTAAGAGGAATCTCTTTTTTTTTTTTTTTGGTCTGGAACTACATGTTTCACTTTCCTTTTTGTAGGTTGCATTGAGTATGAAATTTTTCTTTTAGAACTTTAAAAATGTTTTCCAGTGTTCTTGGGTTTTTTTGTTTTTTTTTTTTCTGAGAAGTTGTTTGTACTTATTCTTATCGTGAACTCTATATATAAAGTATCTCTTTCTGGCTGTTTTTGCTTTTTAATTTTGGTTTTCTAAGGATAGTTGCCTTTGTTTACTGTGTTTTGGGTTCATTGAGCTTCTTTTATCTATAATTAATATTTGTCATCAAATTAGAAGTTTTCAGCTATGATTTCATGTATGAATCATGAAATTCATGAATTTCATGAATTTGTTTCATGCCTTAATTCCTCTTCTTCTGAGATTCATACACATGTATGTTAGAATGTTTTACCTTTTCCACAGACTACTGAGGCACTGTTTATATTTAACATCAGTCTTTTATCTTGCTGTCCACTTCAGTTTGGGTATTTTCTTTTGCCTGACCTCTTGTTCACTGTCACAGCAGATGTTAATTAAAACCTAGCCAGTGAATTTTTCATTTTATATGCTATATTTTTCAGTTACATAAGTGCATTATATTTCTCTGCTCAGACTTTCCATCTTTTCACTAATTATATTCAACTTTTCCTTTAACTCCTTGAACACATAATGTAGATGTTTTATAGTCCTTGTTTGATAATTCTACCATCTGGGTCTTTGAGACTGTTTCTGTTATTCGTTTTTCCTAGTAATAGGTCATATTTCCTGTGTCTCATGCATAGTAGGGTATAAGCTTACATGTGGACTTTTTGAAGTCTGGGTTATTTTTAAGTATAATAGCTAAAATAACCCAGACTTCAGACAGAATTGTGAGTCATTCCATATATTCTAATTTTATTGTTTTGTATTTATTCTCTGGGCTTTTCCAGCAGGAAGGGGAAATCGGATACTCCTTACTCAAGCCAGAAGAGGGGTATTGATATTTTTCACAACTTCCCAGTTGATTCTAATGTGCATTCACAATTAGTAACTAACTGTCCGAAAGCAGGGTTTCTTGACAGCAGCACTATTGGCACCTTGGGCTGGCTAGCTAGGTTATTATTTGTTGTGGGGGAACCTCACTGTGTATTGTAGGATTTTTGGCAGCATTCCTGATACTCATCCACTATATGCCAACAGTACTTCTTCTCAATGTGCTAACCCAAGTCTCCAAAAATTGCTAAATGTCCCTATGAGGCAAAATCATTCCAGACCAAGAACCAGTGTTCGAGTAGAGCTAATTATCACACTGCCCTAAGCCCTTGCCACTCAAAC
The DNA here is from genome assembly GCF_000181295.1 of Otolemur garnettii. Taxonomy (NCBI): domain Eukaryota; kingdom Metazoa; phylum Chordata; class Mammalia; order Primates; family Galagidae; genus Otolemur; species Otolemur garnettii. The sequence continues at coordinate 15,514,655 of NW_003852419.1, forward strand.
CAGCTGTACTGGCATCATCTGGATCTTCTTAGAATCTCAGGTCTTAAGCCCAGATTTTGAGGGAGATCTACATTTTTAAGAAGATAAGATGATCTGTAACATTTTCTAATGTTCATAAAACAATGCCCTAGGCCAGAGGTCAGTTAAATTTTTCTTGAAGTGTGACAGAAAATATTTAACTCTGCTATTGAAGTGCAGAAGTAGCCACAGACAGTAAAACTTTATTCACAAAACAGGCAGTTGACCAATGAGCCAACCTTTTCATAGACTCTTTCCCAGTCATACCTCTCAGTATGCTGAAGACAGCTAGTGGTTCTTTGATGAATGACTTCCCATTTGATGTGGCTTAAAGAGAGACAGGTGTATAAGTCACCAAGTAGATGATTCTGGAAATTGTAGTAGCTTGACTTCTATTCTTACCTAAATAGGATATTTCCCAGCCTTCCACATGTAAGTTATATGTAAATACTGTTTAAGTTAGCTTATCCTTTAGAAATATGATTTGATAGCATAAATCTTTGAGGGAAAATGTTATAGGGGCCCACTAGAATAATCATTTACTTATTTTGCCTTTAGTAAATAAAGCTGACAACCTTTAGGAAAACTGCATTAATGTGACTTTGTTAGCTCAGACAGTAAAGTTGTCTTCAAAATATCTTTTATGTATCATATGTAGGAATCCTTTTTGACCCTTCTAAAGCTGCATCCAGAAAGTGAGTTTTCGTGTGGAGGAAGGCTGTTTGACAGGTGGCAGCCTAGAGCAGTGGTTCTCAACCTATGGGTCGTGACCCCTTTGGGGGGGGGGGTCCAACAACCCTGTCACAGGGGTCACCTAAATACATCCTGCATATCAGATATTTACATTACAATTCTTAACAGTAGCAAAATTATAGTTATGAAGTAGCAATGAAAATAATGTTATGGTTGGGGGTCACCATAACATGAGGAACTGTATTAAAGGGTCTCCGCATTAAGAAGGTTGAGAACCACTGGCCTAGAAGCTGAGGGTCAATAGCTATTTGGAACAGTAGTGGTTATTGCAGCATCATGTTTCTGGATAAAACGAACAGTGAGGTAAGCTAAAATACTAATGTAAATTTTCCTTCATCTAAGTTACCTGATAAATGTACAATGACAGTACCGTTTATGCTAGAGGCCACCAAAGTGAAACAGAACTACTCTTGACTTGCAGCTGGTTAAAGGGGTGAGCAGGAAATGGATTCTTAGGACTTTGGCTAACAGAATGATGGTGAAAACATTGAAGCAGCTTTTGAAACCTGCATATAAGTAACCAGTTAATTTGTTTCATATTAATATCTGTTCAGTCTATCCTAGTTGAGTTGTACCTGTGAATTTCCAACACACATGAAGGACACGGTATTGCCCGTGAGGCAGTTTTATTTGGCTGTGTATAGCCTTGTCCTTTACTCACTTAGACGTTTTCTAATTATGAACAGTAAATTTTCTTGGTAAGATGAAAAACTGGGCTTAATTTTTTGGGAGTAAGATAGTCATTCTAGAATATATTTAAAGGAACCACTCCACTGAACCAGATTTGGTTATTGGATGCCAGTAAGTAATTTATAAACTTAAAATGCAAGATTTTCTCAGGAAAAATACACAAAATTTGTGTTATGTACAAATTATATTTAGTATTCTTACAGAGTCCACAAAATAAATACCTGAATAATAAAGATGTATGTATTTTTTTCCCTAGGAAAGCATAAGGAGAAGACAAAAATACCAAGATGCTCAAGAACTTCTGAATGTAGTAAAGCCTTTCCCACAAAAATTCAGCTATATACAATTCCCAAATTCGTTTTATAAATCTCATGAGGATTTTATCAGTCTAGATACATTTAACAAGTCAAGATCTCCGTCTGGGTATAAATACACTTCCCCAATTAGTATAGGAGTCACAGACTTAGACAGATCTTCAGGACTATATTATTATGTCTTCATCATACTTGTCCTTTTGGTGTTAATATGTCTTGCTTTGTATTTTCTCTGAAGATACAAATAGAATCCTTGTGTTTTTTTTAAAGTTTCCAGTTCTTCATTATTTTAGGGTTTCCTCCCAGACATTTTCAAGGTAATTGGCTAAAAAAATAAAATTTATTAAGATATATTTCCTTTTTTATCCATACTAGAAATGTACGCTTTTTCTGAAGTTTAGACAATCTAGAAAACAATTTATTTTAAACACATAACAAGTTTTAAATAAGCTGTACACTCTTTTAAAACATATTACTAAAAGGCACATGTTCTGAAATGTAATTAATAATTGGCTTACCTTACTACAATATGGGCATTCACCAAACACGATGTTAAAACTCTGTCTACTAGTCAGTAGTCCTCTCAACCACTGAAGATTTTGAAAAGATAAAATGATCAGTGTTATGTTAATACAGTTACAAATTAGAATATAGTATATGTAAAAAGAAAAGGAAATGATATTTGGAGTATCTAAATTTACTTTCTTAGTTTGGTGTTGGTTCAGGAAATACACTCCTTGCTTTTGCAAAACAAGAGTCTCACTTTGTCACCTTTGGTAGGCTCAAGAGATTCTCTTAAACGTCCACCACGCCATCCAACTATTTTTAGTGACAGGGTCTCACTCTGGCTGGTCGTGAACCTGTTATACCTCAGGCAATCCACCCGCCTCTGCCTTCCAGTGCTAGGATTACAGGCATGAGCCACCAAGCCTGGCCTAAGAGCCCACCAATAATATGCTGAACGTAAGGGGAAAGCAACATGGAATTTATAACTAAATTTGGGCCTCTTTAAGGATGTGATAAGTTATGCCCCTTTTCTAACCCCAAGGCAAATATATACAAAAATAATGCAAGTTCCTGGGGTTCACAGATCATCCCTAGATCCATTAATCACAAATTAAGAACAACTGCAGTAAAGGAGATCAGGCTCTTGAAGCTACCTATTTCAACGTTCCTTGAATATTCTGTCATCAGACCTGGTATTTTATAAGGTTAACTGATACCTCTCCGTAAGTTCTCCATTGGTATCTCTACTAGCAAAAGTAAAGAAGGGGGATACTACAGAAGACACTTACAGCACTATACACTGGAAGGTGTTTTGAATACAGAGTTAATAGTTTAAGTGCTACAGAGAGCAAATAACTACAAACAGAAATGAAAAGCAAGATTTCACATATAGTAAATGGCATTGCCTGAGAATACCATAAAATGTTCAGTTCACAAAAGGCATTTTTGCAATACATATCAATACATATTACATTCTGCACTTAAATGTAGCCTGAAAAGTAATAAGGTACTACATAATTGCTAAGTCCCTTTCACATCATTGCGACCACCACCGCCACATGGATGAATCTATAGAGTTTGCATTATGGAAAAATGAGATATTTATGGAAAATGTCCATCAATTTAACTTTCCTGTCAACAAGCTAGTCCATGAATATATTCAGGATAAATCTACCCTGCCCCCTGGGGACTTTTGGCCATTTCTTCACTTCATTAGTAACTATGATGAAGAAATGAAGTACAAGAGTATCTGGTATAAACTAGTAAAAAGAGTTATGGCAAAGAAGGGGCTCATTACTAAGATTTAGATTCTATGTATTTTGAAAGTGCATACTTCCTGTATTGTATTAGCTGAAACAAGTGTTGCTGATGTAATTTTTTTTTTTTTTACCTCGTATAAGCATCTTTGATGGAAAGGTTGTCCACACTGTGGATTATCACACACTTGATCAGGAATGACACCATCAAGTTGATAGGCATAACAAATTCCACAATCCATAGTAAAATCCTTCAAAAGAAAAAGATATGTGTATTTTTACTTTATTTTTATTGATATATGTATAAATGATCAAATAAAGATAATTGGGGTATCCATCAACTCAAACATTTATCTTTATAGTTGGAAACATTACAATTCCTTTCTTCTAGGTATTTTGAAATAAGCAATAGTATGTATATTTAAAATACACAAGGTGAGATTAGAAAGAATAAATAATGATACAATACTAAAATTTTATACAGTGTTTTTAGAAAGGTAACTATTTTGGTGTATTACAGGAAATACATCACTATTTAGCATCTAACAAAGCTATTCATAAGTTTCCTTTTCACTCTATAAATATACACAAATACAATAAAAAACATTCTATATTTGGCTGGCAAGATGTTTGGCTTTAAAAATTTTTTCATATCACACATCAATATTAATATCCCTGTTGTATGTAAAAAACAGGAATTGACATTAACTAGGGACTAGTTATCTGTAAAATTCAAAAGTCTACAACTTGGTCAAAAATCAATTCTTCCAATTTTGTAAAACTACTAACCTTTGCAAATGCTTTTATCAAGCTAATCAGAATTTCATCCATCCATAAGCGTATAATATAGAAATTCCAAATATCTCATTAGCTACGTTGGACCATTTTTCCTTATTAACAATAAATATCTGTCATTAATCATGTCACTGCTGAAAAACATGATGCACTGCAAGGGCTCACTTATACATGGATTGTTTCAACCAATCACACATCAAAAATGCAGTATTGGTGGGATGTGGAACCCACATATATGAAACTACCATACAGGGGAGGTTCTTGGAACTTGAGTACGTATAGATTTTGTTATTCCAGGGTGTTCTTAGAACCAATCTTCAGCATACATGGAGGGATGACTGTACTCAAAACCAATCATCACAGGTTAACAAGGACTTTGGTGCACCTGTTCCTTGTAGTTCAGAGGTCTACGTTCTTTCCCTTTTCTGACTCATTTTTCTCTGAGATAAGCATTTAAATTTAAATATGCAATGCCGTTTGGAATATCAAAGCACTGATAAAACTTACAGATTTTTCCAGGATAGCACGAGCTGGAAAATCAATTTCTAAAAGATCTTTCAAATTTTGTAACAGACTATTTTCTGGATCCCTGAAAGGAAGGATAAAAAAATCTGCTATTAAGTCTGCTATTAAATCATAGAAAACTAACAATTATATTGCCAAGGTACCTACCACAAATGTATGTTGCTGCTCAGCTTAATTCCCAGAGGTTTTATCACTTAAGATGTTAAAAAAAAAAAAAGGTTAATAACTTAAAGTTTGATGCTCCATAAGCTTTTGTTCCCTAGTTATTTCATTAGAAACCCTAATCATACATTAAAAACACAAAGTACATAGAATGTTATTTTCATTTAAAAGAATTATCATTAATATCTTCAAATAATGTTTTAATAGTGGTAGGCAAGGATTGTGATTCTGCTAAAGCTAAATTAAATCTGCGTTCTCATACCATGGTCAGCTCCAAGAAAGCAACACTCTGGAAGCATAGTAGGATGCCTGGGGTCTACCTCTATATTTATGGAAACATTATTCCCTAAAATGAAAGAAGATTAAAATTTTTAGAAGTAGAACAGTTCATCAAACAAGCCAACAAGAAATAATAGAGTGTCAAGATGGCTACCTATTTCCTTATATACCCAAGGAAACGATTAACCAAAGATGTTTTAAATTGTTTTTTATAAAGGTAAATACTATAGCTTAACCAAAAAAATTTTGAAATTATAAGTAAAGATTCAGGGATCCTAAGTTTCAAAAGGAAAAAAAAGAACTAATCCACAAATATATTTTAAGTTTCTAGTCAATTTTGTTGAAGTTTAAATAAAAATTTTCTATGGAGTGATAAAAAGTATCACAAGTCATAAGTTTAAGTAATCATCTATCATCTACACGTGTGGTGGCTCACTCCTATAATCCTAGTACTCTAGGAGACCAAGGTGGGTAGATCACCTGAGCTCAGAAATTCAAGACCAGCTTGAAGAACGAGACCCCCTTCTCTACTAAAAACAGAAAAATCAGCCGAGCATTGTGGCGGCACTTGTAATCCCAGCTACTCTGTAGGCTGAAGCAAGAGGATTGCTCACACCCAGGAGTTTGAGGTTGCTGTGAGCTGTGACGCCAGAGCACTCTATCCATGGCAACAGTGAGATTCTGTCCTCAAAAAAGAAAAAGTAATAGGTGGTGCCTATGGCTCAAAGGAGTAGGGCACTGGCCCCATATACAAAAACTGCAAAAAAAAGGTAATCATGTAAACAGCTATTCAAGGCTTTCTTGAAAAACTTTGCATTTCACAGAACTATGGTCAAATGTAAAGGGTAAAAATATACATTTTAAGATTGAAATTTTATAAAAATTTATAAAAGCATGTGCTGAATCCATTTGCTTCATGTGAAACTTCCCACTGTAATACAACAAAGGATTCACGTTACATTGCAAAATATTCATTTAATAACAAAAAATCTAGCACTAGATTCTATTTTTTTTTTTTAAAGAGACATAGCCTTGTTCTGTCACCTAGGCTCAAGTAGCTGGGACTGCACACATGCACTGCCATTTTTAAATTACTGATTGATTAATTTGATTTGACTTTATTTACTGCTGGTAGAGATGGGGTCTGCCTGTATTGCCCAGGCTAGTCTCCAACTCCTAGCCTCAAGTGATCCTCCTACCTTGGCCTACCAAATTGCTAGGATAACAGGCATGAGCAACCGTGCTCATCCTTAGTTTTCTTTTATAAATATTAACTATACTGGAGTATTGTATAGATGTCAGAAACGGTATTCCTATGTTTTAAAAGTACATAATAGAATTATTTACTTTCGATTTCATGTTACTGATAAATTCTATGCACTCTGGCTTGGCGCCTGTGCCTCAAGCGGCTAAGGCGCCAGCCAGATATACCTAAGGTGGCAGGTTTGAATCCAGCCCCGGCCC
>NW_003852419.1:15521452-15527082 GCF_000181295.1 Otolemur garnettii
TCCCAGCTACTTGGGAGGCTGAGGCAGGAGACTCGCTTGAGCCCAGGAGTTGGAGGTTGCTGTGAGCTGTGATGCCAAGGCACTCTACCCAGGGGGACAGCTTGAGGCTCTGTCTCAAAACAAAACAAATAAATAAAAATAAATTCTCTGCACTAAGGCTGGCAAAAATATTAATGCAGTTATTACATATTTAGCAAAAAGCAGTCATCAAAATTAAAAAAATGAGTATCCATTCAGTGAGAAAAATAAAAATACAAAGAGCTATCACATTCATTAATGCATTCTTCACTACGGACATAAACTTCTATTACCTTTAGCAAAGCTATCTACTAATGGCTTCTGAAAAAAGTACTTTCACTCAACAGCTGTTAATAACTAATCTTTCAATTAATTTGTTCAAAGCTTGGTCCTATAAAAGCAAATCCTTGCCTGAAGGGAAAGAAAGAGCTAAAAAGTAAATAGTGAATAAAAAGCAGGCTGTTTATGCTAAACAATGAGAAATATAATAAAAAGTATATTTAATCATAACCTGGTAAGAATAATAAGTTTAGTGGGGCAATGAAGATAATAAATTACATTTATTTGAAGAAAATATTTTCATTCTTAATACCTGCTTTTCTCAAAAATGCCATGATTTAGTTAATTATTCAAATTAAATACTGTTAAGACTTTTTTAAACCAGGAAAAGCAATAATACTATTTGCAGAATTGCTGTATAATTACAGTTTCTTCTTCTCATAAGAACATGTCACTTCTCCCCTGCAAGATAATCGATTATAGCTGAATACGAAGTATAAAAATTGCTAATGTGGATATTATTCACATAAGAATTTCAAAATATCCTTCAGAAGGTATGTCTTCCAACAACTCACCTATATACAGTAAGAAAAAAGAGGAAAAAGATAAAGGGGTTTCTTAAAACCAACTATGGCATTTAATGTGAGCTCAAATATAGTTTAAAGTATCTAAAATCTTGAGAGGGACTGAATTCTGAAATTGACTGTATGTTTTCCTTACAATGGAAATACATAGTCATTTTATACTTGAGAATATGATAAAATTTCAGGACTACTTATGATTGTATTGTATCTTAACTCATTCCTATATTATTTGTAAAGAAAAAAACTATACTCACTTCTTATATGGTGCTTTTTGATTACTCTTTAATGGCACAGCCCACTACTGGTTCTTTTGTCTTCCTCTATATCTTACAAAAATATTCCCACATCTGTTCACACTAATCTTGGGTAAGTGTCTCAGGTGACTTTATTCTTTCTAACACACATTTTTGTTGTGTTCTAAGTATTGTGAGTTTTGAAAAACCCAATCTGCTATTTCTGTGCCAACTGACAGTTGATTGAACACTATCTCTGATCCACTAGATCTTGCCTTTTATAATGGAATACCTCAATACTTTTCCTTTTAACAAAAAATACTTACATTTCAATGTATACTACCAAAAGAAATCACAACTCATTACAAGAAGTTTTAATACTTGACTTCATACAAGAAAGTTTAAGAGTCCAACTGTCATCTGTAGATTGATTTTCACAAGTAATACAAAATAAAAGCACAGACTTAAAAACAAACCCATGATCCCCTTTTTCCTACCTAATGCAATTCTGCGTGCTGTTGCACTCCGTGTAGGTTTTTCTGGTTCCAGCACCCAGGTCTTCTCATCAATTTCGTCCATAATATCCCAGAATGCCTTCAGTGACTCTAATGCTGCCAAAAACTGACTATGAATGCTTATTAAGGAGCTCTGTGAAAAAATGAAAGCTGACTAAGTTATATGGCACTTTACCAACAGCAGATAATCTTTCACTTAAAATATGCTCAACTGTTGGAAGCTATTTCGTTTCACCTGGGAAGTAGATTTCCATAAACCGAAGTCAACTATCCCTGCCTCACATCCCTTCACCTTTAACATTAACAGAATTCTTTATTATCATCACATACCTTGCCAATTAAGAATGCTTTTCTAAAAATCATTACCATAATGCATGTTATAGGTATAGCAGTAATTAGTAAGATAGCAAGTATACTTTTATTAATGTATATATCTATTAGACATAATATATACTTTTAGAATGAAAATCTTAATTTCATTCAGCTCTAGCAGTCAAGTAAAATGCAGTGCTATTTATAATTTGATTAAGTTGCTTATTATATGCTTTACTTATTAATAATTTTACAGACCTAACTAGCCAGAGTATGAGAAGGTTTTACACATTTTTAAAGACTGAAAATCGAAATTATATGTTTTTCCATGTTTAACTTTTAGCCTATTTCTGAATTCAGTATTTTCAGACATTAATCCTTTATGAGAATTAGCTTAAATATATTTTCACTACATAGTAAGTAAAGCCATCATTGATTTTAAAAATTAATCTATATTTTTATTTTTAAGCAAAGTCAGGAGTTTCTAAATGTGATACACTAAAATGATACAGTTTACTACTCTTTATATAAAAGCACTCAAAACTAAAGTTTAAAAAAGAATTAAGGGTTTTACTTATTGTTTCAAATAAGCAAAACATAAGTCAGACACTGAAAATACCACAAATGTATTCATCAAAATAACTGAGCACACTAGCAGTACAAAAATAGGATACACCCTAAGGGGAAAAAAGAAAGCAGCCACTTCTTTAAACGTGCTTTGTGCCTATGTTGTTTAGGAAAACCCATTTCATTTCGTCACTTGTCTGGGTTTATACATGGATGAATTTGTGGTTCAGTTTCACCAAGCTGGATTCGACAGTTCTAACCTTCTACACATATTAAAAAAATAAATTAATAAGAATTAGAGCCTAGTGTCTGAAAAATAACCTTTTAGGATATTAAAGGTAGAATGTTCTCTTCTAGTACAACATACTTATTTACGTTTAGATGGCAGAAGCCAGAAATCAAAAAACCAAATTCCCAAGGAGCTAGTATTTCATTCAGTACAATATTGTCTCCCCTTGTGTGTCCCTGCTTTTATTTCTACATGTGTATTTAAAATCCTTAATTACATATTTCATTGTATACCCAAGAAAAAATGAAGCCCCCCAAAAGTTATGTTTTCAATTTAAAATATTTAAACTATATTATCTCCAATTACATTATCCATTTTTCTTATGCACAAATGTAAATAAAATTCTCTGTATTTTAAACAGAAAATATAACACTTTTAAAACTATAAGAAAACAGCAAAAAAAAAAAAAAAAAAAAAAGGACCCTGGATCTATTAATAGAAGTTACTTGGTAATCACAGAAAAAGCGAATTTTAAATCATAAATTAAAAGTTTTACTAACTAGCCTATGAGACAGATACATTAAATGACATTTTTATATTCCAGATGAAGCCTCCCCCCCCCCAAAAAAGGTGGGTTCTTCTATCAATGTTAATAGACTTGACTTGGAAGGTAGACATTATACTACCACATCAGTAAACTATGAAATAAACTAATAGTCTTTTCTCCAACTGCTTATTTTGTCCATTAAATCATTCACAAACCCTTACTTGAATTTATTTTCCCAATTAAAATGAAAAGCATATTATTTCTAAATATTAACAATGCAATCAGATATTCTATATACATCACCATTTAAAATGCTAAGGAGTGACCAAAATTAAAATTGAAGTATTTTGCAAGGAGATGAGTTTTTTGGTTGTTTTTGTCTGGGGCTGGGTTTGAACCCACCACCTCCAGCATATGGGGCCAGCACCCTACTCCTTTGAGCCACAGGCGTCGCCCGGGAGATGAGTTTTTTAAAATACATTTTCAAAGACAGAAATAGCCAACTTCTCATTTTATAATCTAAGTAATCTCACACCTCACCAAAACTACTGTGCCACCTCTGCTACTGTTTCAAGTTTCTGCTTTTTTTTTTCTTTTGGATTTTTTGGGCCAATTTGCAATGTGAAAAATAAAAAAGACATCAAAGAAAATTTCTAGAAAAAAAAGTGAGAGTACAAATATTAAGAAAGAACACTAAAAACAAACATTGATGAGGAGGTAAGCAACCTGAACTCTCTAGTTCTGTTGGTGGAATGTAAAATGGCCCAACTGCTTTTCAAACATTTGGCAACTTCTTTAAGAATTAAATATATTCCTACCTTATAACCTAGCAATGCCACTCCATGTAAAGTGAAAGTATGTCCATAAAAAGACTTTTATCAGAATGCTCATTGCATTAAGAACATTTTCATCATAACCATGATTATTTTTCCTGTTGTTGTTAATGTTTAAAATATTTTTAATAATAAATTTTGAGATTTCTGAGGAATACACAATTTAATAAAAAATGAAACCCATTTTATAAAATTAGATCTATAGAAGAAGTTGTTTTACTTTCGACTTAAAATAATCAATTTGTAACCACAATCAACAACTGCCTGCCCAGGTCACATTGGAGAATGCAAGTCCTTATTTACAACACGTCAAATTAATACAAAATTAAGTACACAAAAACTATATAAACAAATTGCATCCTAATGTAATTCGATCCAATGTGTCTAACTAAGTAGTACACTCTATACTAGATACAGGTGATACTAAGAATATAGACGGTGCAAACCAGAATGCTGATTAAGATCACAGACCATACAGTCAGATCTCAAGTCCCTTTCCTGGCTCCACCACTTAAAGTTAGCTGCATCTGTCTCAGCAAGTTCATCTTACTTAGCTTCTGTAATATCAAAATAGTGTTAATCTTCACAATATTTGAGATAACGCCAGTTTCTTAGTCTGTAATGTTTAAAATTGGAAGCCTTTATTGTAAGACATAGTCTTTGATCCATAAAGAAGTTCACAAATTAATGAAAAGATACAGGGGAAAACAGCTGTACTATGTTAAACAAAGCAAGAATACCCTTGATACTTAGAAGAGTACTGAAAAATCAGTAATAAAAATAAAATGAATATAAATTAAAGATAAGTGATAAAGACAATTCTCTAAAGAAAAAAATACATATGATCAATTAAAAATTTTCAACCTCAAAAGTTTAGACATTATTTCTCTAGAGTTTCAGGGTAAAAGAAAATTAATAAAAACAATACCTTAGAGTTAAAGGGCAGTGTAAAAAAGTGTACAGTTTTTCCTTAATAGAAATAGCCTAATTGCATGGTTTGTCTACACTCCTTTATTACTTACTGAATGATGATAAAACCTCATGAAGAGGTGACTATTCTATAGTTTTCTATAAGATCTTGATCCATACTCTTAATCCATTCCAGAATAATCAAGACTGTTTGGTTCTGACACTGCTTCAATGACGTTATTCCAATCTTTAACCAGTCACTAGTTAGTGTAAAAAAACCAACAACACCTCCTTTTATGAGTTTTATTATCTTCTTTGTACTTTTCTATATCTCCTATAATAGCATATTATTTTTACAATCACAACAATCAAATGTAGAAAGAGAAATAATTGGTCTATTATTCATCTGTTCATTTCATGATGTTCACAAGTATAATGAAAATACAGCGTGGACATAAAGTTCATGTGCAATAAATAGGAACTTTATATCCACTCTGTTATTAAAGTTAATTCAGTGAAACTAATATTGTTAAGCATTTGCCAGGAATATGTTGAATTCTCGGATACGAAGATAAAAACATCCAGTTTGCAAGGAAGCACCAAA
>NW_003852419.1:15527417-15530315 GCF_000181295.1 Otolemur garnettii
AAAAAAACCTTTTATATCAGAATCAATGAACTTTTATATAAGAATCAAAATATTTAGATTTTATTATATTTTATATCCCCCAGTGTATTTAAGGAAGAAATAAAAATGCATTATATGACTACTATTATTTTCTAAAATACAGAAGGGCTATTGCAGTCTTCCAAAAACTTTGAGATTTTGCAATAGGTTTGGGACCACAAATTCCTAGCAGGAATGGCAAAGCAATTACATAGCTTAATCATGGTGAAGATCTAAAACTTACATCCAGAACATTGCAACTGGTGGGCTTACTAATCAAAGGAAAATGCCATCCTTTTTAGTGCATACATACAATAAAAACAATTAATAAGGAAGTGAAACAGAAGAAAAATACAAGGCAGAAAATCAGAGAAGGAAGATAAAAGAAATTAGCAGGAGAAACCAAACAAATCCACAAGCATATACACATAGGCTGAGTGCCCAAAAAGCAATAAACTCTCCCACAGAGAAGAGAAGTATCCCAGAACCAAGACAATAACGCAGCAGCCTCTCAGCTAGATCTTGGCGTGGTGTGAGAAGGGACAGAACAGAAAGCTAAGCAACATCTTGTCCTTAAAAAGTCCAGAACAAGGAGCAAACATCATGAGATAGTTAGAAAACATGAAACAAGATGCAAAGAAATGACAGCCAAGTGTATTTTACTTCATCTGCCCCAAAAGGTTTGCAGAAAGTTTCATTCATGTTGAAAGCACACCAATCACAACCAATTTTTACAAAATCTTTTCATCTATTTTAATGTGGAATACAGCTGCAGCAGAAAAATGAGGTGTAACCCAAGTAAAAGAAATAGGAAAAGTACATTTGTAATATTACATGCAGAGGGAGCACAAAAGTTTAACAGGGGAGATATTCCCTGATACGGAGTCCAATCTTCCTATAGTGAAAAGCAAAGGTCAGGAGAATAAAAAAGTATTAATCTTAAGAAAAAAGTAGACATCTCCACATGATCTCAAAAGAGCAGGCATAAAGGTATTAAGAGATCAACCCAATACCAGGCCCACCGAAGGCACTTAATGAAATCACTGCACATAAATCAGAACACCTGGACTGTTCTGCAACATGGGCTTCTCTGTGAAAAGATCTGGATTTGGGGGTCTCTGTGTTAATGCATAAAAAGCTTCTGAGCACAAATAACTGAGGAGAGTTCTAAGCAAACCATCCGTTCAGTAGGGTATCTTTGGCGTTGAAACCTGGAGATCATGAACCATTAGAAAGTCAGTCTATTCAAAGGTCACCACATCGTGACCTTACACAAAACTAAAAGGACAATTCTATTTCCTGGAGAGTTGTACAATGCTGAGGTGCAATCAATCCATTTGGTTGTGCTTTCCTGTATTCATGCTGGAAAGTACGTATGAGTCAAATACCCAAATGTTCCCACAGGCAAAGACAGCATTGGTTGTTCTTGTTAATGTTTAATACATGACATAAACCATCAGAACTGGAAATCATTCTGAAACTTTTTAAAAGGTATCCCATTTTCTGATTATTGTTTGTGAAGCATAAGTCAACGAATAGGGAAGTAAATGATTTTCTTGTTGGCACTAAGACTACAGAATGCACCTTTAGTGAAAAATCAGTAGCCTGATCATTTTCCACTGCTGAATTATTTGCATACTTAGGTCTAAACTCTTTTAAAAACATATTAGTAGATCTCACTACAATGTTTAGAAATACTTTTCTTGAAACATCCTACTAACAAACTAGGTGTAAGTGCAGCCAAGAAGTTGGTGCCTGCTGCCATTGTCATATAGAAGTCATACAAAATGTTTCCAATGGTAGGGACAAGCCAAAGAAAGCCGATAGCAGCTATGAAGATTATAATTTTCTAGGGGTAAGGAAATCATTTGAAAGAAGCCGAAAGCAGCCCTTGATTTATAAATTGATTTTAAAGAAGGCCTGCCAAACTATACTTCTTAAGAGGTCATGTGAAATTGCATAGGTTTTACTCAATCTTGAAAAACAAGACAAACAATCAAAAAGGAAACGTGAGTTTTTGAGAATATAAATTTCTGGGCCATACATGTGATTGGTATATTTGGACACTTTCTCTGTACATCTTCATTTGTAACATATGACAATGACAATTTGCCTGAGCTTGAGATTCCCCAAAAAAGCAAAGCCCGAGACAGGGCTTGTATGGAGATAATTTATTGAACAAGAACTTATGGGAGTGAAAACTAGAAAAAGTGAAACAGGAAAGCTAAAATAAGGGTGTGCTTTAAAGCTGGTGATTGTAGTCAATGGTAGCTCTGGGAAAAGCTACAGAAGAGAAAGCTCCTTGTAATTCCTATCTAAGAAACTGCTGGGCGTGGTGACGCAGGTCTATAATGCCAGCTAGTAGGGAGGCTGAGGTGAGAGCATCACTGGAGGCCACAAGTTCAAGGCTGCACTGTACTATGATCATACCAGTGGTGTACCACCACCGCAGTGTGGATCAAGGCTGCAAGTGCACTAGGATTACACCAGTGCTATACCACCACTGCAGCGTGGTTCAAGGCTGCACTGTACTATGATTGCACCAGTGGTATATCACCACTGCAGTGTGGTTCAAGGCTGTACTGTACTATGATTGCACCAGTGGTATATCACCATCGCAGTGTGGTTCAAGGCTCCAAGTGCACTAGGATTATAACACTGTGTATCACCACTGCAGTGTGGTTCAAGGCTCCAAGTGCACTAGGATTATAACACTGTGTATCACCACCACAGTGTGGTTCAAAGCTGCACTATACTATGATTACAACACTGTGTATCACCACCACAGTGTGGTTCGAGGCTGCACTGTCCTATGATTGCACCAGTGGTATATCACCACCGCAGTGTGGTTCGAGGCTGCACTGTCCTATGATTGCACCA
>NW_003852419.1:15530688-15533958 GCF_000181295.1 Otolemur garnettii
CAGTGTGGTTCAAAGCTCCAAGTGCACTAGGATTACATCAGTGTTTATCACCACTGCAGTGTGGTTCGAGGCTGCACTGCACTAGGATGACACCAGTGTCTATCACGCCTGGGGATACAGAATGAGATCTTGTCTGTAAAAATAAAAAGTTTTAAAAAGAAAGAACTCCTGTACTCGAGCATGTATTCTCTTGCCTCTGTTCTCTACTGGTTGAGCTGCCCTAAAGGGGATGAATTCTCTCACATTTCCAGGTTTTACATGTATATATGCCTATAGAATCCCACAAGCACCACTGGTCTTTAAAAAGAAAAAAAACTGCAGCAAAAGAAGAGATGCAGCAGTAAAGGTGCTGAGGTGAGGTCTTCTGTCCAGATACACCACCTTGAAGGTGACTGAAGCAACGTGCTGAGTAAAGAGTGCTGCAGAGGAAGTGAAGTAGGAAATGAGGAGCTGATTCCTAGCCCAAACCTTTTCCACATACAGTCAATGTGTAGACAGGTTTAATGATTATGAAAGAATTATGCTGGGCGGCACTTGTGGCTCAAAGGAGTAGGGCGCCAGCCCCATGCCCTGGCCAAAAACTGCAATAAATAAATAAATAAATAAATAAATGAATTATGCTTCAAGTATGCAGAACTGTGTGTATATAAAACACTGCCCATTGGGGGTTTCTTATTATTGAGCTTTTAGAATTCTTTATATATCTGAATACATATACATCATTATACATAAGATTTACAATTATTGGGCCATGCCTCTGGCTCAAAGTAGGGCGCTGGCCCCATATACCGGAGGTGGCGGGTTCAAGCCCAGCCTGGCCAAAAACTCCAAAAAAAAAAAAAAAAAGATTTGCAATTATTTTCTCTATAGTCTGTCACTTTGTCTTTTCATTCTTTTAATAGCATCTTTCAAGAGCAGAAATTCTTGAATTTAGAGTTATAGTAAGAAATCTCTGCCTAACCTAGAGTCACACTTTTTCCTGTGTTTCTTCTAGAAGTTTTAGTTTTAAGTTTCACATTGCTTCAGATCCATTTTAAGTTAATTTTTGATATAGATCTAAGTTCACTACTTTCTCATATAGATATCCAATTGTTTCAGCACCATCAGTGAAAAGAATATCCTTCCTCCACTGAATTGTCTTTTCACTGTTGTTTAAAACAAGTTGTCTCTTTATGAGTCTATTTCTGAATTCTCTATTCTAGTGGTCTATTTTTCTAACTTTATTTCAATACCTTATTATCCCAATATACTTATAGGTCTTACAATCAGATAGTGCCAGTCCCCAACTCTACCCTTTATCCAAATTACTTCAAAAATTATGTTTCTTCTGAATTTCTATACAGATTTTAGCATAATTCTGTCAATTTCCTTTTAAAAAGTTAGGATTTTGATTGTACTGAATCTGTAGATCAATTTGAATTATAATAACCAAATCCTAAAAACAAACCATTTGTCCATTGACCGGCAAATGGATAACATGAGACATCCACAAATACTAAACAATGAAAAGAATGAATATATTCCATGCTGTGATATGGATGAATTTCAAAATAATTACACTGAGGAAAGAAGCTTGGCCTCAAGTAGTACACACAATTATATGTGATTCTAGAAAATACAAACACATCTACAGCACAAAAAGCAGATCAGTAATTGCCTGGGGTCAGGGGGAGGCACAGGAGGGAAGGACCACAACAGGAAGGAGGTGACAGAAATGTTCATTATCATAATGTGGAGATGATTTCATGGGTATAAATATTTGTCAAAACTCATCAAATTGTACACTTTAGATATGTTCCGTTTATTTCATGTCAATTATACCTCAATAAAGCTGTTTTTAAAAAGCACTCTGATTTCTGGACAGTAGGTAGATCCACATGGCAGTTGTTCCTTTCCAATAGTTTTCTTAACTATGAACACAATATAACAACTCCTTATAGCAGAGGCAAAGGCAAACCCACTTGGAGACAAAGAACAATTTATACACCCACCATGTGGAGAATGAAATTTTATTACTCTCATGTGTATATATAGATATATAAAATATGTATATATTAGAGAAAAAAGGAGGAAAGATATATGGGAACAAAGATGTGAGCTATTCCCCCATAACTGTTATTAAATTATGTTAAACTAGGAAAGCACTTAAGCAGAAAAGTGTGAACACTGCCAATCTCAAAATGTAATGCTTATTATCTTTAAAAGCATTTTGTTACTTTTATAATACCTGAAGTGAAGTAATAATGTCAGTCACTTAACCAGATCTTAGAGTATAATATCTTCATCTTAAGTACTATTATTTCCAGTATTTTAATAATTTTCACACAGTCCCAGAATAATCTTTTGTGCTCTGATGACACTTAAATTAATAGCATAATTTTCTGGTACATGCAACAGTTGCTTTCCATTCTGATTTTTTCATTCTTCCCTAAAATACTTGCAGATAAATCCTTGAATAATCATTCTTATCTTTATCTTTGGAGGATTCAAAAGGCTTCAATAGAATAAGGAAATACTGTATTAAGAGGTAACAATTTTTAAGAAATTTAATTTTAATATTAATTGACCTATTTCCAATCGGCTATCTTCAAAGAGGTGACAAATCTTCTAAATATTCAGTTCATTTGATCCTTCTTACATGCTTCACTGATGTTAACTCTTGCCATAGGTGTGTCTACAAATGAATCTGTTTATCAGATTATCTGTCGAGCAATCCCTAAAGAACTTCTATACTTAAGTCTCTTTTTGACTATAACTGACCACTGATGATTTAAATATTTGCTACTATTTTTAATTCATGTGAAGAGGGTATCTGCCCCAGGGCCAACTGAAACTTAGTCACTTCATGTAAAAACAACTATAGTAATTCTATTTACTATAGAATTTATAGTTATTCTATTTACTATAGAATTTATAGTTATTTAGAGAATAACTATAGTAATTCTATTTAAAAAGAGAAAAAGAAAGAAAAATTTGTCTGGTACATGCTGAAAATAAGTAGGCACTTTCAATCTTATGCTTAGCTATTCTATCTGGTAGCTTATTAAAATCAAAACCACCCCAATTAGAAAAAAAAAAAAAAACCAAATCAGTCTAGCTTTCTATTCCAATTAGGTTACACCAAAAAAGGGGCAATCCTGATTGAAAAATTCAGCTATTACCTAATTTTTCATCATTTACACTAAAAACAACAAAATAAGAAAATAAATGGTGACAATAATCTTTACCTCAGAGAAAGTCAAGACTACTTGAAAGAATGCCAGTCTGCTG
>NW_003852419.1:15535311-15538301 GCF_000181295.1 Otolemur garnettii
TAAAAAGCTCAAACCAATTCTGATCATCTTAAGAGTCCACTGAAGAAATAATTACATAATATGTTCTTCCTTAATCTGGATAGTACATGACTATCTGAGATTCAAAGTCATATATCCAATTGCCTACAAAACATATTTATTTAGAAATACCACAAACATATAGAAGTTGAATGAGTTCTAACAACTTAAAACTAAGAAAAAAAAAAAAGTAAAATAACTGTTAACTCTAGGAATAATTAAAACCAGGGCAACAAAGGAAAAACAATCACAATTAACCACATCACTTATATCAACAGAGTATACATATACGTTCACAACAACGTAAACACTAAATTGTTATTAAAATTATAATTATTTGGGAAGAACAGAAAGATAGGAAGTATGCATGTGTAGGAGTGGAAGAAAACAGCCCACTCCTTATTATCTACAGTGAAAGATAAGAGACAATACCTAAAACGAAAGGTAGCATAAACTGTAAGAACATGTCATATCATAAGTTAAATACTAAAAGAATAAGCTACTAGTTACAAGTGTTTAGCCATAGAGAAGGAGAAAAAGGTGAGGAGGAGGCTAGGAAATGCTGCTTTGTCTAATAAGAAAAACAAAACACTTTGAAAACCTAACTCCTGAACTATGTTCGTGTATAACTTTGATGAAAATTAAAAAAAATTAAAAAACAGCTTGCCCGTATTCTGATGATCAACTAGAAAATATAATGAAAAAGATTACATTTACAATAGCAAAAAAAATTTTTTAATACTGAGGAGTAAATTCAACAAAAAACGAAACATACAGATTAAGAAACCACTGCTACTTTATTAAAAGACCTAAGTATAATAAATATAAAGATAACATGTTTCTAGATAGTGAACACAGAAAGTCTTAATTTAATGGAAAATGTAAACCAAATTTTTCTAAAACCTAAATGATTCCATAAATTCTTCTAGAATAATAATGCATAATATTATCAATGATGTTTTAAAAACCAAAATCTGTTAAGCAGCAAGCACTGTTTCCAAAAATTATCTAGTGAGGTCTCTCTTCTAAACAAAGGCATTAAAGGTGATTGTATATTTTTTTGATTTTGCTTGCTTGTATTTTCTTTTTCTTTTTCGAATCAATGTAGATTTCTTTTTAAGTAAGTTATTAGAAAAGAAAAAAGAGATGACTAATAGGGACTCAGTTCATAAGTCACATGACCTCTTCACAGATACTTTTCCTACTGTATCACAGAATCTCAGTAGTAAATTTTGTTTTGAACACTTTGATTTCTTTATATCACTGTGGCAGTAACGACACTGCCAAGAAGGCAGAAGCATAAGTAATTAACCAATTTAAAGTGAACAAAATCAGTAGTATAAATTCTCCAATAAAGAGAAAAATGGAAAATTCAGTTGGTCAAAAGAACTTCTACAGGATCCTTAGACTGGATCAGTAAGGTTTTCTGCCTCCTGACATTATGCTTGTTGTAAGCTAGATTTATTTTCCTTCCCTTATTGTGAAAGAGGAAAAGTTCACTATTTCCATATGCAGTACATATGAACTGAGACAGTCATGTGACCTGTTTGAAATTACACAATTAAGTTGATGGCTGAACTGTGAATAAGACTTAGAATACCCAACTGCTAGTCTGCTGCTCTAACTAATGGATCACGATCCCTGCTATGTAAGACGACTGTTTGCTTTAATTATAAATTCTTCATTCCTCATCAGATTATCAGCCAGAGGCTTTATCATTAGTTTTGCTCTTCTTATACTCATGGCATTATCCCAAGAATATTAGATTTCCATGATAAAAAACATAAACACCACTGCTTAATGCCCCACACCAAAGCTGAAAACCGTAAGTGCCTGTGGCAGTAAGTATAGAGTTACTGGGACATTTACAGGTAGAATTGAAATTTTAACAATCATTTTTGCTTAGTCAGTGACTTGGAACAAATGAATTTCACTTTTTCATAATCATAATATCAGTGTACTTAAAATGCGACATTAGGGCAATCTTCGGCCTCATTAGTCAACAGTATCTACATATATGACTTGTTGGAAAAGTCTAAAAGGCTTGATTGTTAAAGATACATTTTGGAGTATTTGTGATGTTGGAAGGCAGAATAAAATAAAATCATGAGCATGTTCTTACAGTCTATGCTAAAAACTATATTAAAAAATTTCACTGGGCAAACAAAGTAAATTTCTGAAAAGAGGTATACAGACACTTGTCTTTGAGAAGCACTTTGTGTTTCTTTGGCACAGAGCACGGCAGCACCAGTAGCAGCAGCCTTGCCCTTGGTGCTGATTTCTCACTACTCTAAATGTCTCCTCAGAGCCAGAATACACTGGCTGCTGCTGATCATGCTGTGAGACACCTGCACTGGCTACTAGGCTTGTCATGACGCACAAAACCCTACCATCTTCAGCTTGACACTGTGCAAGTTATAATTATTCATCCCAATGAATATGTCAGAGCAGCAGCAGCAGACCTCTCATCAGAGCAAAAGAAAAATACATCAAAACATTATCAGCCCAGCGGGAAGACAGGGACCATAAGGAAAATTACCCATTTTTAATATGGATGCCACAAAGCCATGTCTATTATATTACAAAAAGAAAGGAAAATAAAGATCTTCCAAGTTTAAAGTCCAGAAATACTGAATCCAAAGGGGAAATGTATAAAAACAGACCAGAATTTTTAAAAATCAATTATCTAGTAAGTCTCTTAAACATAACTTTGCTATTAGACTAAAACAGTAACATTTATGTTCTTAAAAACCACAACTGTTTAAAAATGGTTAAAAAAAAATAAACACCCATAAATAGAACTGTTTCCAGCCAGTCAATGAAAAAAATGACACATGACAAAGAAGTCTCATATTGCTTCTTACTTTCAAAACATAAACTAATATTGCCAACATTCTTAACCACAGCTAAAAGATTCAGAGTTCATGCTGTTGGTAGCGTCACCAAAACCCTAATAGACAATCAGACTCTTA
>NW_003852419.1:15538532-15633422 GCF_000181295.1 Otolemur garnettii
GATTTTCTTATGTGAGTCACAAAAAGCAGAAAGCACAAGGAAGAAAGTGATAAACATGACCACATTGAAAGTTAAACTTCTGTATGGCAAAATACATCACATAGAAAGTTAAAAGATACTCATAACCCATAAAGCCAACAAAGACTGTCCACCATATAAAAGGAATGCTTACAATAAAAGAATATTTCTAAGAACTATTGTAAATTATTATTTATATTACAAATTATTGATTTATACATTATATACTATATTATAAATTGATGAGAATTAAAGTCAAACTAAGAATAGACTAAAACTTGAAAAGGATTTAGGAAACTAATAATTACTTATACGACAAATTTGAGAAGATAAACTGGCAATGTTCAATAACCTCAAGCAGGAACATTCCTTACAAACCAGCATTTTCACTTGTAGGAATAACCCACTAAAAATCTGACACATGTGCACACAGAAACAATTAAGGGTATTCAGTGAAATGCTGCTTGTGAGAAATTGTGATCAATTTTATCAGTAGGACAACATATAAATCGACTGGTTGACTGACATAATGGAATAACATAAAGAATTTTAAATAAATGTATTAGACACACATAGATCATGGATAAAATAACCGAAATGGTATTGTGTAAAAATAAGGTGAGATTACAAGTGCAGCATAAACAAACGGGGCCAAAAAAAAAAAAAATATATGCAAGGAGAGCATACACATACTCCAATTTTAGAAAAGCAGCTACCTACTTAGAAGCAAAGAAAAGTAACGGAAAAGGGCCCGAGATCTGAGCTGTTCTTAGAACATTCGAAGAAAGAGAAATGGGAGATATCTGAGGCAAATGTAACAAAATAATAACATCTGTCAAATCTGAGTTATGGATAAAAAAGCCAAGTTTTATCTGTCCTTGGCTAAGAATTTCAGTATAGTCTATAATTTAAGGGAAGAATTTAAGACATTTTAGCCCCACTAACCTAATTGTATGTTTTCTTGGAGGTAGTACAATACAGGAAACTTACATGTCTCAATTATACCTAAAACTTACATTTAAAATAATATTATACATATTTATTCAATGCTTATATGAACAAGGCACTGAGCTGGTGTTAAAGAGGGATGCAAAATTTAAAAGAAACTGCCTACAAAGATTTTTCAGTCTACTGGAGAGTTACAAACCAATTTTGCTAAATGGCAGAAAAAAGTAAGTGCTAAACAATCTTTGCCTAGAGATGCAAATATTTTCACAATTAAAGTCAGGAAACTTCCATAGTTATCTACATTAAAAAAACACTAAGAAACTGATTGACAATGTATTTTTCAACCCCTGGAATTACAATAAATATTAAAGTATAATCGAGAGATAACATCTGGAAAGAGTAATACAATCCAGATACAGTATTTTCACATGAGCTCACTTAAAACATAATGATAAAGCTTTTGCAGACAAATAGAAAATGTACATTAAAAAAACAAGATATGCAACATATACATAAATCTAATTTTTTAAAATAAAAAAAAATCAACCAGTATTTCTTATATATTTATTAAATGCATCAAAGTCAACAAAGGATAACATGCTCTTTCCTCTCCTTTACTTTGTTGTATTTTCTTGATTTCCAATAGGGAGGGTGATACTTTTGTTTTTAAAGAAAACAATGAAAAAAATAATTTTGGTATAAATATAAGGTATGATTAAAATAACATCTGGACCTTCACAAGACTATTTAAAGCCTGTTTGACTTTTTCTCCCCCTTATTTTATAAATTTTATATCTAATTACTCATAATTATAAAATATAAGCGTAAATTTTTATTTTCATCTAATCAAAATTTTATAAGAAAAATGGGTACCCTCCATTTAGAGAATAGTTGTAAAATACCGCTAGAAATTTTTTTTCTCTTTGCCCAAAAATTAGAAATGGGACCACTATTTTGCTATCAACTGCCACAATTTGCTTGGTGAAAAAACCACGCCCATCATCAGACTGCTCTTAAAAACCTAACTGACCACGTTCCACACAATGATACACATGAAATGTTGACAGTACTATTGACAATCATTTCTACCTGTTATATTATAATGCACTTCTAAATCATTATCTTAACGGATATCATTGAGAAATTCAATTGGCAGAAGGAAGAGAAAAAAAATCACCTACATTTTTTATTCAAAGTCCTAAATGTTCTAAATGCATGTAAGAATAAGTTCAAATGTTCTAAAGCATGTAAGAATATAGTCTAAGATCAAAGATAAAGACACTTAACAAAATCAACTGAGTAATAATGGCAAGGTTTATATTTTCATTTATAATTTACTCTCTGAAAAGGATTCTCATATTATGTCATCAATGTTAAAAATATCAGGAATATGGGGCGGCACCTGTGGCTCAAAGGAGTAGGGTGCCGGCCCCATATGCCCAAGGTGCCAGGTTCAAACCCAGTCCTGGCCAAAAACTGCAAACAAACAAACAAACAAAAAAAATTAGGAATATGAAAACCGTCAGCCAATTTCCTACTTACTGTTCACTGCTTTCTAAAGAGTTCTTCAAATTCAAATTTAAAGGAAAATGTCTGTCAATAGAGCTTTGGGAATGTTTACTCTCTATGAAGCAGGGCCTGGAGGCTGGATTGTGTGTGTGTAGACAGTGAAAGAGAAAATAAACATTAACTATTAGTAAATACAAAAGAAGCGTAACAGAAGGTCTATTTCTAAATAAATGTTTTTACAAACTGAAAAAAAAAAAAAACTCCCTTTCTAACCTACTTGTATAATGGCCACAGGTTCTGTCTGCACTTGTGGATTCAACCAACCACAGGCAGAAAATAGTCAAAAAATAAATTAAAAACATAAAATAACAAAAAATACAAACAAAAATACAATGTAGCTATTGACACAGCACTTACACTGTATTAGGTATTACAAGTTACCTAGAAATAATCTGAAATATACAGGAGACATGTGTAGGTTGTAGGCAAATACCACACCATTTTATATGAGGGATTTGCATATCTACAGATTTTGGTATCTGCAAAGGATCCTGGATCCAATCTCCCATGGATATTGAAAGACAATTTTACTTTTCAATTACTTAAAACAAATTTAAGAATTTACCTGTGGTGTCCAGGAAACAGAAAATGGAATAGGAAAATCCACAATACAATCTGGTGATTCTGTAGGGTACTGAAAAAGCATAAAATGAGGACGTTTTTACTTCTTTGTGATAATTTAACAAACTATTTTAAAAATACTAGATATATTAGGAGAAAATTATAACTGTAAATGTATTATGTATACATGTTTTTATTCTACTACCAAGAACTCAGGATTATAGTCAGGTTAACTCAGGTTATAGTCAACCTATATTAAAGAGTTACAAAGTTTGGTGATTTGGGGGTACCAAAGCAGTCAGTGTTGAATAAGAATAATGAATTAAGTCTATGTCAGGTCAGCTGTTAATGTTATAATTTGAGAGGTGAATCAAATTGGATCTCAGTTTACCTTGAAAATGAGAGATCCAATTAATTAATATTTCACTTTCCTCCAATCAAAAACTTAATTTCAAATTTCAGCCACCATTTAAGTAGACAGTATCAGTTTAAAGAATTGAGAAATACAAAAAGCTATCACTTAAAAATTATTTAGCAAGATAAAAAGAAACAATGAAATGTGTCTTCTAGTTTCTTAAGGACAAATAAAACTAATAGTTTTAAGCAGGAAAAACTTTTTCCAGATTGATAAATACAAAATTATTCAATTAGTTAGATAAAAAGTGGCAGTCAAAAGAACAAATCAAGTTTCTAAATTAAAAAGACAAGCCAGGCCTGTCGGCTCATGCCTGTAATCACAGAACTTTGGGAGGCCAAGGCAGGACATTTGCTTGAGGCCAGGAGTTTGAGACCAGCTTGGGTAACATAGCTAGAGCCCTGTCTCTACAAATTAAAAATTATCTGCGTATTCTGCCATGCATCTGTCATCTTAGCTACTATAGAAGCTGAAGGAGGATCTTGAACCCAGGAGTTCAAGGTTACAGTAGTTATGATAGGGCCACTGCATTCCAGCCTGGACAACAAAGCCCCTCTCTCTAAAACAACAACAACAAAAAAACAGAATAAGTTAACAGTGTCAAAAGGTAGTTTTTCTTAAAATCAGTTTTATTAAAATTATACTTCATGATTTCTCTAAAATCCAATTCTGATACTTCAAAATCTCATGTAATTGAAAATACTCATTTTTTTCCATTAAAAATCTAAAATTACTGAAAGAAGATTAGTTTTGGAGAAACTGTGACAAAATGTTTATTTGGCAAATGTTTATAATAAATTTTAGACTTCCACTTTTGTCAACCTCTTATTTTTTAGTCTTATACTGGGTAAGCAGAAGGGGACAAAAAATTCTCACTATAGTATTTAACAGACATCTGAAATTAATGTTCTCAAAAACAAGTAACATTTAGCTACAATGATCCTATCAATGCACAGTCTGACTAATGGTATTTGGCTATGCAGAACTAATAACACAACGGCATAAAATAATATAAATTATTACAGTGTTCTATTTCTAAAAAAAATTGGGCTGAGATTAAGAGAGGAAGCTCTATTTCAGACAATTAAAAATATTAGATGATGTACTTCAGGATCTAATTGCTATAATCACTACAAAAATAATTTGTACACCGTTTAACTTGATTATCTCAAGTAAATACAGATAGGACCTTAGCTTTTTCTGGGTCCAGTACTACTAATTAACTTGTAAGATTGTGAACAAGTTATTTAATTTTATACAGCTGTTTTACATGTAAAATGATAAAAACAGGAGTGTTAACAAAATCTCTTTTCCCTCTAACATGTCAGGATTCTTTAAAACTAATATTGTATACTAGAAACCTCCATGAGTCAAATGGAAAATTCAGTTCAAGTTGTTGCTATTTATCTTCTTGTGTTGCTGACAATGAACAGTACAACTCTAACTTAAATGAATCACCAATCCAGATAGAGTAAGAAGTTAATGAAATGTTTAGTGTATTTGGAGTAGATATACCACATAAAGTATCTGTGGCCTCATTAAGTACATACACAGCTCATTACATTAAAGAGAGAAAGATTCTACATTAAAGAAGGACTCGGTATAGTAAATGATACTAAATATGAATGTTCTGACATGGAAAGAGATCCACAAATAGTTAAACAAAAAAGCAAGTTACAATAAATACAATAGGATTCCACAGACATACATGAGTCCACTACACTTTCAGAGATGCTAACATCTTTCAAATTTTCAATATTTTGTATTTGTAATGCAAATACGTAAATAAATAAACTGGACTGACCTATATACGTGGATGGTTTACTGCATATCCATTATAAATTAAATGATACATACTATATGTGTTAATTATATTTACATGTCAGGCCACCTTTGTTTACATAATAAACTTTACATAATTGTATAGAACCTTAAAACAGATTTACTATAAATTATTAAAATACAAAACAGTAGCATTCTAGATATTCATTTTCAGAATAGTTTCTAAATTACAGTAGTACCAATTGCAATGTGTATGACTAAATACAATGTCACAAAATAAACTGATCAAAATTAAGACAGTTAATTTTAAGAAACTGTCAAAACCTTTAGCTTAGAAACCTAATTGACAACAAAACTCCACATACAGGAATTCTAATTGAAAAATAAGTATAGTATTTAATTATTTTTAAGTAAAATATAGTCCTCTAAATCTGTCTGGAACAACTCAATATAATCAATAACTATAAAAGCATAATTACTATGTAATATTAAGTATATGTGTTTATCACACAATGTTGTAATAAAAACTTTAAGACTGTTCTGTGACTGTCAGTAATAAGGACCCCCAAGTGAACACATACAAACTACAGCAAGAGACAAAGCACAAAGCCTCTGATACACATTTGTGATTTGTTTTTCAAGTAGTTCTAATCTTGACCAAAGCTGAATTCCATCCCACAGTTAGGATGCACTGCATTATATAAAAAATACCTAAAAGAACCATGAAATTCATTTGTTTCCCTATTTTATTTCTTTTCGATTTATATAAATTGGAGGTAGGCAGTTATAATGGGTATTGTTTTCTTTGTCAGCTTTTGGAGATGTTAGGGGGAAGTTGCAGTACTGTGAGAGTAATATTATAGAAAAAATATATAATAATGCATTTCTTTATATCCAAAAATCAAATAATGTTTGTGTATCTATAAAAATAAGCCTCCTTTAAAGGTTTATTTTTAAAAAATTCATCTTTCCCCTTAGTTTTGATTAAGATTTTGCATTATGTATTTTTCTTTTTGTGTGTGTGCAGTTCTTTTTTTGGCCGGGGTGGGGTTTGAACCTGCCACCTCCAGCATATGGGGCTGGCGCCCTACTCCTTTGAGCCACAGGCGCCACCCAGCATTATGTATTTTTAACATACAGTTTCACCTATTCCTATTCCTATTTATAACTGACACTCCTAGGCCCAAATATTCCTAAAAAAAGAATACTTTGGTATAGGTAAAAGCTAAACTAAATGGATAGAGATGCTAATAAATCGTAACAACATAAGATTGAGTTTCAGCTTCTTTTATGTTTATATAATAATCTTTACATAACTACATAGAACCTTAATTCTTTCCCAGCTAAAATAAAACTTACACTTCTCTTTTGCCAGGGAATCCATAAAGTGCTTTGGAAGTATAAGTGCTGCAAAATTGACACGGGATAGTATTTTCTAGAGAAATATTAAAAGCACCATCTTAGCCGCCTTAAAAAGGTGTTAAGAAAAAAGCAGACAGAATGGATCCTATTAGTTGTCAAATCTTCACTGTCAATACTATCAATAAATGAATAAGTACCATCACGTGGGTTAATCATAGAATCTTGCAGGTGGAGTTAAAGGCAGCACAGACTTACATCATCATCTCCTTAGTGAGTAGAAGAGCTTATAAAAATGAGGACAGGATGTATTTAAAAACTTTCACTTTGGTGTTCATAGGAGCAGGACAACTTTTATCAATGTACAAAACATAAACAAATAGACCTCGGAAGGAAATGACAGAACCCTTGCCACTGGCAGCATGTGACCTTTTGAAGGATAGAGGCAGATTTCTCCCTGATCTTAAAAAAAAAGTACACCTTTAAAACTAAAAAGGAAAATGAAAATCTCTTCATTTTAGTGAAAATAACCATGTAACTTCTTTTACAAATAAGATTTCTATCTCACTAATTTTTTCCCGACACTTAGCACTTATGAGTCCTAAAATTATAGCTCAGTATTCTGCAGATGAGAAGAGTCATTTCTCAACCTGCCTCATACAGAGCCACTATAAGATATCAACTTTTCTGTGTCACCCAGTACAGCTTTATATATTAATTTTCTCTTGTGGAAAGCTTAAATGCCAGACACATTTTTAAAAAGGACAAACACAATTGATCTTTTCATCACTACAATATTCTGAAATAGAGTTGATTGATGACTCCAAGGAACAATAAAAAAAAGTTGGATGCCCTGGTTTTCTTCAAATTCGAATGTTTCCCAGTGATTACTAAGTAAATGATACTTGCTTATTCTACTTAATTCTCAAAATTCACAACTTAGAACTAAAAAATAAAGACCCAATGGCCATGATTTATGCTAATAAAATTAGTGAATACTTAACAGGTCACTAGCCTGTAAGGGCTCTAAATAGAGGCACAAACCTTACAAATTTTTTAAATAGTTAAGTCAAAAAACCTTAGCCAAAACAAGCAATAAAATATGCACAGGTGGGTGTCTGTGTTGGGGTAGGGATGGGATATGGGTCAGAAATAAGAACTACACAAGAAATATACGAGTTGAAGGCAAAAGACTTTCTCTGTAGAACCTGGGATAGTGGAAGGATTCACTTATTTCTATGTAAGATCTTACAAAAATAATATGACATTTTAAGACTGCCAAGCCTTATTTGGAATATTTCTTTATTATAGAAGTCAGTATTTTGATCAAATTTGGACTAAAATAGTGACATGAAATTATATCTAGACTTTTGAAACCTAGCAAATAAATTCTTTCAGGCTTTCCAAAATCAATTTTTTAAAGCATCATATATGTATTTTGAGATGCAACTAGCACCTGAAAACATTCCCACAGTTCATTTCACAAAGTATTTTCGATCACAAGAACAGTTTAATGAAGCACATACCTTCCCCTTCAACTTGAGAGTGATTAGATGCTCTCTACCAGAAGCATCTTCTGCTTTTAACTTGATGGTACTGAAGCTAGTATCCACATATACAATTCTGGTGAGCAAAGGGAATAAAAAATCATCACACTGGGAAGGGCAGAAGAAGGGAGGTGGAGATGGTAGGATTC
Organism: Otolemur garnettii; assembly: GCF_000181295.1. Lineage (NCBI taxonomy): Eukaryota > Metazoa > Chordata > Mammalia > Primates > Galagidae > Otolemur > Otolemur garnettii. The sequence continues at coordinate 15,546,881 of NW_003852419.1, forward strand.
AAAATGAAAATATCTGCTATATTCCTATTAACCCATTATAAAAATTAATCAGAGAAATTTCTGCATGCCAGCCCTTTCTGCTGCTATAGATTTACTACCGTTAATACACCAGCCTAGCGCTTAATGCAGTCATAGATCTCTGGATTATTTACAATGTGTGTCAAGGCTCATGCTGTGGTCAGTGAGCACTATGTTTCAGTTTTCCATCACTGGAACCTTTGGCACACACAGCATGTTCCTGTCAGCCTCTACTTATGTACACATTAAACTTCCTGTCAAACTCCTTGATCCATTTCTGTAGTTTCATACAGTGTGAGACTTTTATGCTTCCTTTGTTTTTCTCCTCAATGAACTTCTTCTGTATTATCAATAATGTTACTGTACAAAAACATCGAGCGGATATTAGTTCATATACTCAAATTGATCCTCAAAAGAAAATGCTGTATAAGCACAGGTACAGCCCAGTCTCCTAGCAATAAATTTTTTTGTGCGATATATAGCTTCTGACACTTAACCTAGGCATATATTAAAGATGAGTGATATTCAAACATATAGCATAAGCATAATTGTTCTAGTTTTAAGTTGCTTTAATGCATGCATTTTCTACAATGGAAACCAATACCCTTCGAAATATATCATTCTGTAAAAACATGGTCCCTTGAGTAGCATAAGCTGCTGCCAAAAGGATCAAATTCAGCAGTATATTTCCTAGTGAAGTGGGCATGTGGATAATTTTTGGCATTTTTACAATACTATTCTCTTGTAAATATAAGAAGTACTCTAAGAATTAACCAGTTTGATGTAAGTGTTCCTAACTCTATATGAAATCAGCACATTGTACCCCATAAATGCATTAATGTGTACATGATCCATGTGTTTATGATTTAATAAAAAAATAAAAATTTAAAAAAAGAGAATTTTGAACAAATTATCACCTAGACTAGCAGCTCTCAACCTGTGGGTTGTGACCCACAGGAACTGTATTAAAGGGCCACAGCATTAGGAAGATCAAGAACCACTGACCTAGACTGATGGTAAGACCCATCAGAGTTCAGAACTAGCATTAGCCTCCTAACCTAGGAAATAATTTTTTAACATCACTTTATGTCATTTAATTACTGACCAGGTACTGTATAATGGTAAAATGAGGCAACTGCAAGAAATGGTAGGGAATTAAGTGGTGCAACACTGTAATGAAAATAGATCTAAATCTAAAGAATCTATCTTCAATAATGGCATAAAATGTAAAAAACCTGTATTAGTACATGGAAATTTTATCATCTGTGAAAAGTCTAGCAGCTTAGAAAACAAATAAAATTATTCTAGAAAAAGTATTCACATAAAAAAAAATCAATGGCTATATAATCTTTATTTTCTTTCAGCTGTATCTGTAAACATCTCAAACACTCCACCTCCAAAAACTCAGAACATGAGTCCTTATCACATGTTCTCTCATATGACTCTGAGGTTCAAACACAGAAGTATCTGACTCCAAAAATTTTCACATTTCAGAGTCAAGATTTTGAGATGGGCACATGCATTTACATCCTCTCTCCTCCTAGAAATTTTAATTATTTAAAAATAAAAGAATTTTTTAAAAGGTATAAACCCACAGTTACAAAAAGAGCAAGGAGGAATGGCAATAAAAGCAATTTTTCAACAACATTTTAAAAAATGTAAAGCAATTAAAAGAGCACTGGCTGACAAGACAGATCAGAAAGAGGGCTCCAGGAAGATACAGCAAGATACGGCTGGCAAAAGGGCACAGAACGGAGAGTATGACTGATACACTGGCAGAAACTATAGAAATTTTTTTAAAATACAAAAATACAAAAAGAAAACAGGAAATCAAAAGCTAAATTATAAACAATACAGCTGTCTCAAAAAATGCACTTACTCTATCATTAACTTTTCATTTAAAAATATTTATATAGTCAAAAAAGTAAACTATTGACTCATTATAATTTTTAGAATTCAGTAATACACAAAGCTAAAAGACTTAATTATAGTTACAGAGATTAACGTAAATATATTTGACCACTGTAATTTAAACTGAAGAGACGACAAAAATTGGGAAGCAGAAATAGGAAAGATCTGGAGGGAAGATTAGGAACAATAAAATCTGTAATTGTTAATTCGAGAGTCAAGAGATACCATCTTAACTGAATGGAAATAAAAGAGGCTTAAGAAATAGTAAAGAGGGGTGGCGCCTGTGGCTCAAAGGAGTAGGGCGCCAGCCCCATATGGTGGAGGTGGTGGGTTCAAACCCAGCCCTGGCCAAAAACTGCAAAAAAAAGAAAAAGGAAAAAAAGAAATAGTAAAGAGGCTTAAGAATAGTAAAGCTAATAGAAAAATAAAAAAATAATGAAGGAAAAGAGAAAGTAGCATATTAGCTAATTTTGTTATTATAGTAATCAGTATTCCTAAATCTGATAAATCAGGAAATCCTGAAAGTAGGCATTATCACTTAGAAGCATGGAAGTTGTAAACATGAACATTTCAAAGTCTTTGTCTCAAAAAGAAGACTGGGGATAAGAAATAGCATGGCAAAAGGTTGTTTGCTTTTTATTATAAGCCAGTAGTTCATAACCAAGATAAATACCTACAGACAGAGAGGAAGGAGAGAAGGCCTGCATGGGCAAGGGAGGGCGAGGTAAAAAAACAACCAAACCATCAACTAGTACTTTCTATACTTCAAATTACTGCACATTATCACAAAGTTTAAAATTATCAAATATCTTTAAAATAATACAGAAATAACAGCTCTGGTATTTTTTTTGTAATCCCATATGATTATCATCATTTCACAGTTTTAAGACACAGATGTATTACTGCATTACAGAAAAAAAATGTCGTGCTCAAGAATATGGCCTTTAAGTTTAGATGGCCACGAGGTTAAACTTTTTCAACTTTAAGAAATAATTTAAATAAAGTAAAAAACATTTATAATTTCAGGCTAATCTCAGCAGCACAGCCATTTAAAAATAAGAAACTTTTTTTATCAAATCATAGCTATGTGCATTAATCCAATTATGGGGTACAATGTGCTGGTTTTATATACAATTTGAAATACTTGAATACTTGAATACTGGTTAACACAGCCTTCACTGCATTTTCTTAGTAATTATCTTAAGACATTTATATTCTACACTTAGTAGATTTAACATGTACTCTTGTAAAATGCACCATAGGTATGGTCCCACCAATTACCCTCCCTCCACCCATCCTCCTCCCTCCCCTCCCCCTCCTCTTTCCCCTTCATCTTAGGCTATAGTTGGGTTATAGCTTTCATATGGAAGTGTGGGTGTTTATAAATTGGTTTCATAGTAGGGCTGAGTAAACTGGATATTTTTTCTTCCATTCTTGAGATAATTTGATAAGAATATGTTCCAGCTCCATCCATGTAAACATAAAAGAGGTAAAGTCTCCATCTTTTTAAAGGCTGCATAATATTCCATGGTGTACATATATCACAATTTATTAATAGAAAAACACAGAAACTAACCTTATGCTGAACAAAAGCTGGGTCATAAATGAGATTAAGAAGGAAATTACCAAATTTTTGGAACAAAATGATAATGAAGACACGAATTACCAGAACCTCTGGGATACTGCAAAGACAGTCCTAAGAGGGAAATTTATAGCATTGCAAGCCTTCCTCAAGAGAACAGAAAGAGAGGAAGTTAACAACTTAATGGGACACTCAGGCAACTGGAAAAGGAAGAACATTCCAATCCCAAACCCAGCAGAAGAAAAGACATAACCAAAATTAGAGCAGAATTAAATGAAATTGAAAAAAGGATTATACAACACATCAATATATCAGAAAGTAGGTTTTTTGAAAAGGTCTGTAAAATAGATAAACCTTTGGCTAACCTAACCAGGAATAAAAGAGTTAAATCTCTAATTTCACCAATCAAAAATGACAAAAAAGAAATAACAACAGACTTCTCAGAAATTCAAAAAATCCTTAATAAATATCACAAGAAACTCTATTCTCAGAGATACGAAAATCTAAAGGAAATAGACCAATACTTGGAAGCATGCCACCTTCCTAGACTTAGGAATGAAGTGGAAATGTTGAACAGGCCTAAATCAAATTCTGAAATAGCATCAACTATACATAATCTCCACAAAAAGAAAAGTCTGGGACCAGATGGCATCAGAATTCTACCAAACCTATAAGGAGGAACTAGTACCTATATTACTTATCCTTTTCCAAAATATAGAAAAATAACAAACATTTTACCCATGTTGCGTCCCTGCTACTTTGTTTGAAGGTGAAAAGAAATCTTTCTGTGATTAAATCTTAAATACATAGGACCTACGTTGCCAACTGAGCTCCAGGGTTCATTCTCACCTTCTTCCTTTTGGTAACAGCATCCCTGCCCCACACTCTCAAGCAAACTAAGTTTTAGCAAAATCCAGTTCACCCAGCCAGGGACTTTGGGAGGTGTTTGCATATAACTAAATTTTGACCAGTGGGCTGCAAGCAGAAGTGGATACGTACATCTTTTGGGTATTTACAACCAAACTGTGTATTCTCCTCCTCCCTCATCTCCAAGAACAGAACTTGGACAGGCCAAGTGAACCACAAAGACGACAAAGAGAGGAACAACGCTCTAGGGCAGCACTGACCGGCAGAACTTTCTGTGACAATGGAGTTCTTCTATGTCTCCAAACAGTAACCACTAGTCATACATGTCTATGGAGAACTTACGGCATGGGTAGGATGGACAGTGAATTCTTTATTTAATTTAAATAAAAATGTCAGTAGCCACAAGTGCCAGTGCAGTCACAGTGGATGGTTGAGAAACAAGTTGGGGAAAAAAAAAAATGGGGTTATTGAATGACCCCAAAGGCTCACCAACCAACTCTTGACCATCTGCCTATCTCATCTCTGACTTGTTAAATAAGAGATAAATATAATTCTACCATATTTGAACTACTGAGGATATGTGATTCTCTTTGTTGAGAGCAGCTTAGCCTCTGACATAAAAGAGCATATTTGTACCTACTCATGATAGGAAAAAACAGCTGGGTGTATGGTCTATGAAAGAGATATTAAAGAAAAAAAGAAGGTGATAAACTTTTCCAAGTGATAATGTGTGTTGAATCAGTTTTATAAAGAAAATCTATTTCAAATATTAGGCAGTTGAATATCTCAATTTAGACAAGAGGAAATAAGTAATTTTTACTTATTTAAATATAAATTAAATATAAATAAATCATTGAAATAGCTAAGGAAATTTTCATCACTGAAAAGCCCAAATTTCTTAAAAGTTATACATAAAATGCTAGCAAAAGCCAAAAAACACACTTAAAATTTATACTGAGAAGGAGTTTAGATATTATCACTTAGCTAGGTATATTCTAAAATTGACTAAGAAAAAATAAAAACATAACAAAAAAATCTAAATAATATAAAAACAAAACTATAAAATCTAAAAGAAAAATTTTACTTTTGACATTCAGCTTTGTATTTATCACCTGCTGCATTTCTTTATAAGTCTGCCTGCAATAACTAAAAGGTACACATTTTAAGCAACTTTGTTGGAAATAAAATTGATCATATCCAAAAAGTATACAACTTGCAGGTAAAACGGATGTGCATAGCATGTCCAGGTATAACTTGACCAGTGACAGTAACTTGGATTCAACTTCAAAAAAAGTAAAACACAGATAACATCCCTTAAAATGTATACACATTTTTGGCACCCTCCGTATACATACAATATACACAGACACACACAAATAATAAATTGACTATATTAAAATGAATAACCAATTCATTCACTGACACCATTAAAAGAATAAAAAGGTAACTTACACAGTGAGATATGTATGCTTTTCATTCTTTCAAGATAAAGACTCTAGCTCTGTTGCTTACTCTGGAGCGTAATTTTTAGTCATAGCTCACTGTAACCTCAAAGTCCTGGGCTCAAAGGATCTTCCTGCCTCCCTCTCCTGACTACCTGGTACTACAGGCACAAGCCACCATGCCTGGCATTTTTTTTTAGAGACAGAGTCTCTCTATATTGCCTAGGCTAGTCTCAAACTCCTGGCCTCAAGGAATACCCCCACCTTGGCCCCACAAAATGTTTGCATTACAGGCCTAAATCACCATTTCCAGCCTAAGATGATTTTTTTTTTTAATATATATACAAGGGGTCTTCAAAAAGTTCATGGAAAATGCATGTTATAAAAATTTATGCATGGATTTTAAATTTTTCACACTAAAATTAAGTCATACTTTTAACCACATGCCTGAACAGGATCTAGTTTCAGGACTAACAAAGGTAAGATATCATCTGCAAAAAGCCCCTCTCACAGCAACATGATTTTGCTAAAATGGAAGCAAAAATAAACATCAAATTTGTAATGAAGGTTGAGGGGAAGATGTTTTACAAAAGGTTCATGGAGCAATGCCCCACAGAAGTCAGCAGTTTACAAGTGGGTAACTCATTTCAAGAAAGGCCAAGGCAGCAGTGAAGATGAAGCTTATAGCAGCAGACCAGCCACACATTAATTTTTGAAGAAAAATAAAAATCAACCTTATTTGTGCCCTAACTTTAAAAGGCTGACAATTCACAACAGAAACAACAGTACCACCACAGACATATCATTTGGTTCAGCTTACACAATTAAAAAAAAAAAAATTAAAGTTGACCCATTCATTCAGTGGGTGTCAAAACTATTGCATCCAGATCCACTAAGCTATAGACAAGAACAGATATGATCAAGATCCTGAAGCATTTCTTGAAATTAAAGGAAAAGGAGAAAGAAGAATCTACAATGGTCATAAGAGATGAAAAGCAAGGGTTTTAAGAAGGAAAAGTCTACTATATCAGATGCCAGAAGAAGTCAAGAATGGCAATCTTCAAGGACACAATTTCAGTGAAGATATCAGAATGAAAGACAGGCTGCAAATGATTGAGAAAGCAGATACAAATTGATCATTTTATTTTTAATACTACTCATTCTATGAAAGATTTAAGGCAATATAAAAGTTTATAAAAAACAAAACCAAAGTTTTTTTAAAAAAGGAGAAAAATAAGAACAAAAGCCATGAGAAGATTAGCAGACACAAATATAAATCCTATATCCAGCATAGCCCAAAAAAGTGGGCCAAAATTTTGACATTAACCTTTCTTGGGGCAAAGTCAAAGGGAGCATAATCAATTATAGGTTTATTATGTGTATTATTAATGATTAATATTATACATTAAATAAACAGGTCAGATATTGAATGATATATATCACTTGTAAACATAGTGCTGCAGCATAATAGGGAACATCTCCAAATGTAAAACCCCCGATGCATTCCATCTGGCTGTTCCATGCAATATCACTTAATGCAAGTTAGAAACATCCTTGAGAGCAATTAAACAAGATACTGAAATAACGCAGTTCCCTTCTAAGATCCACATATAAAATAACTGATTATATAGATTTAAGCAGTGTACAGTGAAACACTATTACTTGCAATCATGAGTTTAAAAAGATCTTAACAGGTAAAATTTGAAGTTATAATTTTTGGCAAGAACCAGAGTACTCAGGGGTTTCTAAGTACAGATCCTCACATTTTGACTATTAACCAGGAAGACAGGAAGGTTAGTACTTATAAAAATGTAAGAAGTCTAACTAAAGTATATGCCTAAAAGAATGGCCAACCACTCCGTCTCTGCACAGAGCGTACCAGAAGAGGTATGGCCCTCTCATTCAAATACTGGAGTGAAAAAAAGAAAAATCTGATGTTATATGTCATAAAAAATATAAAGAGAAATAAGAGGCATAAGCAAAAGAAAAAAATTCTGCCTCTTTTTCTAACATTTACACTGAAATTTTTATGACTTCTAGAAAGAAATGTATATGGCAGAAAGGTGGAATTCTAAAATATGTTTATGTCTCTAGTTTTTCTTCAGCTATTAGGTAATGGCATAAAATCTATTAAAGAACATACATTTTACATTTAAGATATGTTCTTTCTTTTCTTTTTTTTTTTTCTTTTTTTTGCAGTTTTTGGCCAGGGCTGGGTTTGAACCCGCCACCTCTGGCAGTAGGAGCACCCTACTCCTTTGAGCCACAGGCACCGCCCTCCTTGTTTTCTTTTAAATGGCTATTTTTGTTTTCTGGCTCTTTTTTAGGTTAGCCACCAAAAGGTCAACCCACAGAAAATAGGTAAAAAGTAACAAACAGATGAATAATGATGTGTTTTAAACACATTCAGAAAAACATAATGGTAAAAAATTCCACATTCTTTCCACATAGTAACTAAAAGTCAGCCTTTGATTTACCTTAGTAATAGAGCAATGTAAACTGAAACAATAAATGAATACTAAAATGCCATAGATAGTGGTTAAGGACGTGGTAAGAACTAAACTGACATATCTTTACTCTTGCTTTAGCTCAAAGTAGAAAGTTTATAATACGCCTAATAATAAATGTAATGTTTCATAGTATCCACAGCAAGACGACAGCTAAATCCAGAAACTGAATATCAAGCAAATTAGCAAAGATTTTTTTTTTTTTTTTTTGCAGGTGCTTTATGGATGAAGTTTTAAACAATCTGCATACCAATCTACCAAACTTCTGTTAGGTTTCTTTATGCACCAGTTTTTTCAAAAAGCCCGATGATTCTTCCAAACCCTCTTTGCTAAAATTCACTACGCAAACTACAAAAGCACTTAAAATGTTGTATGTATTTAAATTTAGACAGACTGAATGGTATATTAATAAAAACAACCACATTTATACCAAAAGTACTGCAATTTTTTAGCCTCTTTCACATTTCTAAGCATCAATTTTCAAACATGAATAATTTAGCAACATTTAGAATAACATTATATGTTCGGTGAAAATATCTATTATGGTAACTAACATCTTACTGTGTACATAAAAATGTCATTTTTTACAAATTGCATTTAGCATGATACTTTATAGGTCAACTTTTTATGATATTCCTTTTTAATTCATAGCAACAATAAGGATCACATACTCTAATTACAATAAAACATTTTGACTAAAAACAGGTATAAAATAGAATACTTAAACTAGAAATAAATTAAAATGTATAAAACAAAGGCATTTCTAAAACATATTTTAAAACAGACATACTTATCCCAACCGAGAGTTCCAATCTCTTCAATGAGGCTAAAGTAGTACTGAGGAGGAGGAGGCAGTGCGTACAGCTCTTGTCTATTCTTTAAAGCAGCTTCCTGTTTAGAAGAAAAAGAAAAAGCCTGAATCAGCTGTGTAACTCTAGACAATGAAAGGTTAGTACTTGATTACAAAACACCATTTCAAAATCTTCTTAGTGCTTAAAGTCTCCATTACTATCACAGGAAATCCAGTGGACTCATTCCCTTTCTCATGAAAAAGTTAAAGGACTGCACCGAAGATCATGCAAAATGCCAAATTTAATACTATGAGAAGAAGATTTTAATAATTTTCCTGGACTATAATACCTATCAGAGAGTTAAAAAAAAAATTTTTTTTTTCAGCTCAGCGCTTGTGGCTCAGCGGCTAGGATGCCAGCCACATACACTGGAGCTGGAGGGTTCGAAGCCAGCCAGGGCCTGCCAAACAATGACAACTGCAACCAAAAAAAAAAAAAACAGCTGGGCCTTGTGACGGCTGCCTGTAGTCCCAGCTACTTGGGAGGCTGAGGCAAGAGAATCGCTTAAGCCCAAGAGTTTGAGATTGCTGTGAGCTGTGACACCAGTGCACTCTACCCAGGGCAACACAGTGAGACTCTGTCTCAAAAAAAATAAAAAGATATAAAAACAGTTTTTTTTTTCCCTGATTCTCATCCTCAATGCTTTGCTATCCTTTTACTCCTATAGATATGATATTTGGTATTTTTTTAAAAATGGGCCCTTTAAGGAAAGCCCAAGCTCCAAGTACTCTGCCTGAACCGATATATTTGCATATTACTGTGAACCATACCCCAACACACAAAAACCCCTCATCATCACAATCAGTAACTACATGCTAATTTCTGTAGTATGACTTACATTCTATATTACTCCTCCACCAGGTGTTCAAGTATTATTGCCATCCATCTGACTAGGGCCTTTTCTTGCTAGGCCCACCAATGAAATCTGCAAAATGCTTTACAGTCCCCTGTCCAAAACTAAAATTTATATTTTTCTCAATATAAACATCACTAAAATTGCTGAAGCTAAAAATGACCAATTAAAGTGGCTAACCTAGAAAAATACCTTATTTGGAAAACAAAAACAAATGTATCTATAAATTCCTTAAATGTTCATATGATCTGGACTATCAAAGATATTAGAAAAAAATAAAATTTTAAAAATCATCCACATTAAATAACAAAAATCAGTTCAAAATCATTCAAGTTCAAAAATCATTGTGACAAATATAACCCTCACATAAAAGGTTGAAATTTTTGTGCTTTAAAGTATATAATCTTTTACTATCCCCTTATTATAGAGACTATATTAACTTGAGATAATATTAGAAAAATCAGATTTCATAAAATGACATTTTAAAATCAGGACTATTAACTGGACCTACTTTAATCTACTTCTAAATCTCCTTTAGGATAAAAAAAAATTATAAAAGCAGATTTAGAAAGCTAAGAATGTCAGTAGTGATTTAAATTGAGAAGACAAGGCATATGTGGCCTTTCTTATAATCTAAATGCCTAATCATATCTAAAAAACAGCCTGATGGGCCCCCAAAATAAATTTGTACTATTAAGATTATCCTCTACTAGTTACAAAATAGAATGAATTAATATAGTATTTCTTTTGAAATTTCTATTTTTATTCTAGAAAATTATTGCTATCTACAAACTGAAGGTAAAAATAAACTCAGGTAATAATAAAAATGTATTTTGATCCCAACCTTATGACATTTATAAACTCTAATTTCTACTCTGGAAAGTCAGACAAGTTACTCTATAACTGTATCAGAAAAAAGGGCAAAGGCAGAGAAGTAACATGTAGAGAAGGAGGCAGAAGTATACAGCAGAAAGGCTTTACAAACAGAAGCTGAAGTTACAAATCTTGATATTAACAGTCTAGTTTTGAGCCCTTAGTCTCTCAGTGAATCAGGTCTAAAATAGAAATAAAACAACCTACCTCAAAGGGTTCTTTTAAATAGAGATAACTGGTCGTTTATTCAATATATGTGCATACCCACTATATGCCTAGTTATTATTAGAAAACTCCAAAAGAAATTTACATTTCCTGACTAAGTTCAAAAACTACTGATTTCATTTGAGCATTATTCTCAATACTTTGGTGATTATATTATAGGAACCCTATTATTCACAACATAGCCTAACATAACTGAAACTAAAATTCTTACATTTTAAAACATACTATCTTAAATGAGCAATAAAATCACTAACTTTATCCACAATTCCTGAAGAAAGCTCTCATTTTTATTCAGAAATATAATAGCAAATGTACTAAATAGAATCAGAGATTTGAATATTTTTAAAGTATTTCTTCAAGATAAATAACAGTTAAGATTGATTCGCTTCACTAATAAGTACTTAATAGGAAATGCTACATATAGTTTACTCTGGTTCCCTCAGTCTTTATGTTTGTATGTTTTTTAAAAAATTACAATAAAGAGACAAAAGACATTTTTCAAGTTATTCTCCAATGGCAGAAAGATGTAAACCAAACATATTTTATTTTTTCACCTTGTCTTTTTTAAGGTTATTATTATTCATTATTATGGCCTTTAATGAGATTTATAATCAATTTTCCATCAAAATACCAATAACATTTTTCAAGGAATTAGAAAAAACAATCCTAAATTTCATATGCAATCAGAAAGAAGCCAAAGGGCCAAAGCAATACTAAGCAATATTAATACTAATACAAAAATAAGCTTAAGATGTTAAAGACTTACACGTAAGACCTGAAACAATAAAAAATCATAGGAAAAATTAGGAAAAACTTTTCCAGACATCAGCTTAGGCAAAGAATTTATCACTAAGATCCCAAAAGCAAATTCAACAAAAAAATAAATAATGTACTTTGCTAAAAAGTTTCTGCACAGTGAACAACCTCCAGAATGGGGGAAAATATCTGCAAACTATGAGTCTGACAAGGAACTATTAATAATATCTCGATCAGTGATTTTCAACCAGTGTGCCATGAGAGGATCTTAGGCATGCTGGGAAAGTTTTTAAAGATCATTAAATTATTTTTGAAAGAAGTTCAAAGCACAGTAAGTTTTTGAAACATTTTATTTCTTTTCTATTAAATCATAGCTGTGTACATTGATATAGTCATGGGGTACAGTGTGCTGTTTTTATATACAACTTGAAATATTTTCATCAAACTGGTTAACATAGCCTTCATGTCATTTTCTTAGTTACTGTGTTAAGACATTTATATTCTACATTTAGAAAGATTCACATGTACCCTTATAAGATGAACCATAGGCATAATCCCACCAATCATCCTCCCTCCACCCATCCTCCCCCCTCCTCTCCCCTCCCTCTCCCCTCCCTCTCCCCTTTCCCCATATTCTTCGGCTGTATTAACTTTTTTTTTTTTTTGATCAATATAATTTAAGTGTGCTGTGGAAGTTTAACTATAGGGTGAAATATACTGTAAGATAAAAAAAATGGCCAGGCGTTGTGGCGAGCGCCTCTGGTCCCAGCTACTTGGGAGGCTAAGGCAGGAGACTCACTTGAGCCCAGGAGTTGGAGGTTGCTCTGAGCTGTGATGCCACAGCACTCTACCCAGGGTGACAGCCTGAGGCTCTGTCTCAAAAAAACAAAAAACAAAAAGAATGGAAAAAACAAATACTGCATGTTCTCATTTATTAAGTGGGAGCTTAATAAACACTGCATGTTCTCATTTATAAATATAGAGTGACATAACGAACATTGGAGACTCAGAAGGAGGAAAAGCAGAAGAGGGGTAAATGATCAAAAATTACCTATGGGTACAATGTACATTGTTTGGGTGACAGATACCCTAAAATCCCTGACTTCACTATCATAAAATACACCCATGTAATAAAAAAACAGATGTACCTCCCAAATCTGTCGAGATAAGAAAATTAAGAGAAAAAGAAACTTATAACCTATTTTGATAATCCTTATTAGTGTTTATAAATTAAATTAATAAATCAATATTAAACTTCAGAAATTGACTTTAAGCCCTTGCTTCTGATCTGAACTACTTTATAAAAGCGCTACCTCAAAGAGATGTTATGAAGATTAAAATAAAATTCAAAAGAAATATCTAGCAACTAAACACTCAACATGTGGTAGCTGCTGCTAGGAATTAAAAAGTCTCATAAAGAACCAAAAGAAATAAGGCAGCGCCTGTGGCTCAAAGGAGTAGGAAGCCGGCCCCATATAGCAGAGGTGGTGGGTTCAAACCCCCCCAAAAAAAGAAAGAAAGAAATATCAAATTGCTTTCGACTGTTAGTAGCAGCATTAATATTTGTAATTTTGATATAAATATACAGATAGGAACAAGCATAGTAAAATATAATTAAAAATCATAACACTGTAATAATGTTATTAAAAAACCAACATTTTCAGAATAAAGAGATACAAGCAAAGAAGTAAAAACCCTTAAATGCCAAATGTAAATTGGAAGTACCAATATGAACACCTGATTAATTACACCCTTTCTAAAATGTATTTTTTCATAGTTTTGTCCACTGAAAATGCATAGGTGCAACAGCAATGAACATATCAGTTTTCCAGACTGAGGCATCCAAAACCCATGGCTCAGTGGAGAAATGGCTGATTGCAGTTCTGGATAAGATGAGTAAATAAGCCTGGGGGCAACTCATGTCAGAAAGCAAAGAAGCTTGGGTAAAATTAAAAGAACTCAGAAGCCAACATGAAAGGGCTGAATTGACCAAAACTGGAAAAATGTAAGCATCAAAAGATAAAATGACTACAATATATTAAAGTTAATCAAAAATGTAAAAGCCCACAAGTTCTTTAGGATACTAAAAAAAAAGAAAAAAATCTTTAGTTCCCTGTGGCAGTTGCTAGGCACCAATTCATTATTCTATAAATTGGTTGTTTAAAAAGGGAAAAGAAACAAGCATTTGCAAATGCTCATATCTCCAGTATGAGCTGTGCCTCAAATTAAGCAAATAACACATGAAATTCTCTATAGAAGATTTTCAGCTAATAAAGGCAGAAAATGGAATTTTAAAAATCACCATCTATAAATCCTAATGAAAAAGTGGATGTAAGCAATGACTATCATCGGATGCGGAAGTCGTTAAGTAATTGGCTGGTGGGATACTTTATATTAGGTAAATCCAAATGTATTGATCAATCTTAACTTTACTATAAAATAAGAACTATCCGTATCAAGTACATCCTGATGCGATATAATAGAAATATAAAGCACCAAGTACTCTTATCACAACAAACGAACCTAAATCTGCCAAGATCTCCAAATCTAATTGCCAGACTGCAAAGAATGAATATCTAACAAACCAAATCCAGAATGTGGGAAACTTTATAAGACATATAATTTGGTTTATTCAACAAGTAGATGGAATAATAAAAAAAAAAAACGTAGGGTGAAGAGAACAAGCTGCTATAAATTACCTTTATAAGTCTTACATAAGACTTAAGAGACATTTCAACTAAATATATGCCAAATTTTCCTGGCACGCAGCCATACCTATTGTTTGAATACTAATACAAACAAAGCAGCCATAAGGAAAAATTATTAACTTTGCTGGAGTTACAATAGTATATTTAAAAACAGACAAAAAGCACTTAGCCGCCAGAGTCAGAGTGACACATTTATGGAGGGATGAATGTAATATCCAGGATTTCCTTTAAAATACTCTAGTCCCCTTCTTCCAGAAAAGTAGGAAACAACAATTGACGAAATGTTCAAGTTAGGTCACAGGCCGATGGGTATTCACTGTAATCTTCCCTCTTCCCTCTTCTTTGTTTATGTTGAAAACTTATTATACAAGTTTTTTTAAGAAAATAAAATTTCAAAAAAAAGAAAACAATAAAATGTCCATAGGATAAACTAAATAATCAAGTATTTTATGCAAAAGTGATTAATAATTAATTATGCAAAAATGATCACTTACTGTTATATAACTATAAGAAATGAAGCCTAATGAGTTCTTTAGAAATTTGTGCGTAGGGGCAGAGGCAAGATGGCCAACTGGAATAGGTTTTCCACAGAGGCTCCCATCCACAAGAAGAGTTAAAGGACAGCAAGCCAATGGTTTGAAGCTGAGCCAAGACAAAAAGTTGAAGAACGCACATCAACCCTGCTGAGGCAAGCTGCGACCCCAAGGAAATGAACAATAGGTACAAAATCCATTTCTAAGCAGATGGGAGTCCCCTCACTCATGAGAAAGGCTTGCAGTATACTCTATACAAACAAGCAAGCAGAGTTCAGATCTCCTCCTATTTTATCCCATGGGAGAGACCCTCTAAAAACTGGAACTCCTTCCCTAAAGAGGACTTATGAATGTGCCATGACACTCTCCTGCCAGGCATAAAACTGTATATACTCTCTATCTGCAATTCTGAACTTCCAAGCACTCCCCTCCACTCTCACCCTGAAGTTGGAGTCCTGTCCCCCATGGAGTCCAGAATCTTGAGCATTTTCTCAAGAGGTGTGGACAGGGAATGGGCTGTTGCTGGTCTGTGCTCATTCTGCAGCAAAGGAGTAAGGAGAAGACAGTGAACTGAGGGAACCATACAGGAGAGCAGGAGAGGGAGAGGAAGTGCCCCAAAGCACAAAGCAGCAGTGGCGGGAACAATAGGGCTCACATCCCTGAGGATATTTTGGAGAGACACTCCCTTGCCTCTCTGGGCAATCAGAGGAAGCCGGGCAGCTTCTGTGGTGGCAGTCACTGGCAGAACAGATCTGGGACAGTAACAGTAACGCAGGCCCCACGAGTAAAGGGTATGGCCTAAGGAGTAACCTGCCTGGGCGGGGTGTGGCAGGAACAAATGCAGAGACAGCATACTCCCAAGCATGGCTAAGCCAGGACTGCTTTAGTGAGCACCCGGCCATCAGGGGATCATCACTGAGACAAAGGCAGGCAGACAGAGGCTGGAACTGACAGCTGAGTTTGACCTCTCACCACGCCCACCCCAACACAGACTATAGCTGAGACAGACATGCCAGCTCTGGGCAGCAGCACAGATCAGGGACGAGTCACAGTTTCTGTGAACTCAAACAGTGCCTGGTCTGCAGAGGAATATAGCCAGGACAGAAACAAATTCTGTGATATTGTTCTGTTCTGTCAGCAACATCAATCAGGGGCTGGGCTGGAACTGAGTGAACCACGTCAGCCTCCATTAAGCCCCCCAAATTGTCAGGCCTCAGCTCCCCCTGCAGCATAGTGGCAGAGAGCGGTGGCCTAGCTGAGGAGACATAGATCTCCCTGTGACTCAGGCAAGCACAAACCCCTGGAGCATCTGCTCATTGAAAGGAACTGGGTCACAGCCCTGCAGGGTTACCAGTGTGATAGAGGTACAAGGTAGGGAAGGAGGCATCAAACGTCTCAGACTAATTCATTGCCTGGATGGGTCCTTCTGACCTCACAGAGCACCAGAACAAGTTGCCAGAGAATTCTTGAATTCTCCCAGATGAGACCAGTGCTGACTGGGACAATTGATTTGGACCTCCTGAAGTGGACCAATCACCTGAGGACTATCCAAAGTGGTACCCTGGGTGTGTGGTTCTGGGAAGGTTTGATTTTCCTTTTCCAGTTGTTGCCTGTGTGGGGGGTGGGGTGACTTACTTGCTGGTATTTCTCCACAGCTCAGACTTCAACCCAGAATAACTGATTTACTAGAGTAGGAAAGACCACCTGAAGACAAGACAGAGCTACTTACCCTACCACAACAACCAGGTCCCCAGTTGCTCAGGCCATAGCACTGTGCAAGTCCTTTGCAAAGCTCTAGGGGAAAAGGTACAGACACAAGTCACAGCTCTTGGGCAAAGGGCTGGTTAATCACTATTCCAGGAGCCCCTAAACCACCTTCACCTTATCTGCTCATCTAGCCAAATGGTGTAAAATAATCATGAGGTGGAATGAGCGAAAAAACTCCCGTAACATGAATAACCAGAGTAGATCAACTCCCCCAAGGAATGACATGGTAGACACAACTGAAGATCCCATTCAAAAACAGAGGGCTGTGATGTCAGAAATTGAATTCAGAATTCGGATTACAAATAAGATTAATGGATGAAGGTAAAGTTGGAATTAGAAATTCAAGGAGCATTTCAAAAGTTATCTCAAGAATTCAGTGAATTCAAAGACAAAATCACCAAAGATTTTGACACAGCGAGACAAGAATTTGTAGCCCTCAAATATCTGAGAAATACAGTAGAATCCCTCAGTAACAGAATGGAGCAGGCAGAAGAAAGGATTTCTGACATTGAGGACAAAGCTTTTGAACTCTCCAAAACACTCAAAGAAGAAGAGAAGTAGAGAGCAAAACAGATCCTTTTGTCAGAGAGCTCTGGGATAATTCAAAGAAAACTAATATTCGCCTTATAGGAATTCCTGAAGGTGATGAAGTAGCTTCAAAAGGCACAGAGGCTCTTCTTCACAAGATTATGAGGAGAACTTTCCAGACATGACAAGAGATTCTGGGAAAAAAAAGTTGGTTTTGTGAAAAGGTCACTAAAATAGATAAATCTTTGGCTAACCTAACCAGGAATAAAAGAGTAAAATCTCTAGTTTTATCAATCAGAAATGACAAAGACAAAATAACAGACTCATCAGAAATTCAAAAAATATTTAATGAATATTACAAGAAACTCTATTCTTAGAAGTATGAAAATCTGAAGGAAACAGACCAATACTTGGAAGCACGCCACTTTCCTAGACTTAGCCAGAATGAAGTGGAAATGTTGAACAGGCCTATATCAAGATCTGAAATAGCAAAAATATACCAAATCTCCCTAAAAAGAAAAGCCCAGGACCAGATGGCTGATTAGAATTCTACCAAACCTTTAAAAAGGAATTAGCACACATATTACTCAACCTTTTTGAAAAGGTAGAAAAAGAAGGAATACTACCCAACATATTCTATGAAGCAAACATCACCTTGATCCCCAAACCAGGAAAAGACCCAACAAGAAAAGAAAATTACAGACCAGTATCACTAATGAATATTGATGCAAAAAAATATTCAATAAGATCCTAGCAAACAGAATCTGGCAACACGGCAAACAAATTATACACCATGACCAAGTGGATTTTATCCCAGGGTCTCAAGGCTGGTTCAATATATGTAAATCTATAATTATAATTCATCACATAAACAAATGGAAAAACAAAAACCATATGATTCTCTTAATTGATGCAAAAATAAAAACTTTTGATAATATCCGGCATCCTTTCATGATCAGAACATTTAAGAAAATGGGTATAGAAAGGACATTTCTTAAACTGATAGAAGTCATTTATAGCAAACTCACAGCCAATATAGTAGTGAATGGAGTTAAATTAGAATCATTTCCACTCAGATCAGGAACCCAGGCAAGGTTGCCCATTGTCTCCCTGCTTTTTAACATTGTAATGGAAGTCTTAGCCATTGCAATTAGGCAAGAAAAGATGATCACGGGTATCCACATAGGGTCAGGAGAGATCAAACTTTCACTCTTTGCAAATGATATGATTGTATATCTTGAAAACACAAGGGATTCTACTACAAAACTCTTAGAAGTGATCAAGGAGTACAACAGTGTCTCAGGTTACAAAATCAACACTCATAAATCTGTAGCCTTTATATATACCAACAATAGTCATGCTGAAAAAACAGTCAAGGACTCTATTCCCTTCACAGTAGTGCCAAAGAAGATGAAATATTTGGGAGTTTACCTAAGAAAGGATGTGAAATAAAGAGAACTATGAAACTCTAAGAAAAGAAATAGCTGTAGATGTTAACAATTGGAAAAAACATACCATGCTCATGGCTGAGAAGAATCAACATTGTTAAAATGTCCATACTACCCAAAGCAATATACAATTTTAATGCAATCCCTAATTAAAGCTCCACTGTCATACTTTAGAGATCTTGAAAAAATAAAAATAATACTTCGTTTTATATGGAATCAGAAAAAACTCGAATAGCCAAGACATTACTCAGAAATAAAAACAAATCAGGAGGAATTATGCTACCATACCTCAGACTATACTATAAATCGATAGTGATCAAACCAGCATGGTACTGGCACAAAAACAGAGAGGTCGACGTATGGAACAGAATAGAGAAGCAAGAGATGAACCCAGCTACTTACCATTATTTCATCTTTGACAAGCCATTTAAAAACATTCAACGGGGAAAAGATTCCCTATTTAACAAATGGTGCTGGGTGAACTGGCTAGCAACCTGTAGAAGACTGAAACTGGACCCACACTTTTCACCATTAACAAACATAGACTCTCACTAAAGATTTAAACTTAAGACATGAAACCATAAAAATACTAGAAGAAAGTGCAGGGAAAACACTTGAAAAAATCAGCCTGAGCAAACATTTTATGAGGAGGACCCTCCTAGGCAACACCAAAAATACATTACTGGGACCTGATCAAGCTAATAAGCTTCTCCACAGCCAAGAACACAGCCAGAAGCAAGCAGACAGCCCTCAGAATGGGAGAAGATATTTGCAGGTTATGCCTCTGATAAAGGTTTAATAACCAGAATCCACAGAGAACTCAAGCGTATTAGCAAGAAAAGAATAAGTGATCCCATCTCAGGGTGGGCAAGGGACTTGAGGAGAAATTTCTCTGAAGAAGACAGGCTCACAGCCTACAGACACATGAAAAAATGCTCACCATCCTTAATCATCTCAGAGAAACGCAAATCGGAACTACTGTGAGATATCATCTAACTCCAGTAAGATTAGCCCACATCACAAAATCCCAAAACCAGAGATGTTGGTGTGGAGAAAATGCCATGAAGGCTATGTTAACACTTCTACACTGCTGATGGGAATGCAAACTAATACTGTCCTTTTGGAAAGATGTTTGGAGAACACTTAGGGATCTAAAAATAGACCTGAATTTGATCCTTCAATTCCTCTACTAGGTATATATCCAAAAGACCAAAAATCACATTATAACAAAGATATTTGTACCAGAATGTTTATTGTAGCCCAATTATTAATTACTGAGTCATGGGAGAAGCCCAAGTGCCCATTGATCCATGAATGGATTAATAAATTGTGGTATATGTACACCATGGAATATTATGCAGACTTAAAGTAAGATGGAGACTTTACCTCTGTTATGTTTATATGGATAGAGCTGTAACATATTCTTCTTAGCAAAGTATCTCAAGAATGGAAGAAAAAGTATCCAATGTACTCAGCCCTACTTTGAAACCAATTTATAGCTTTCATATGAAAGCTATAACCCAACTACAGCCCAAGAAGAGGAGGAGGGAGGAAAACGAGGGGAGCCAAGGGGGGAGGATTGATAGAGGGAGAGTAATTGGTGGGACCACACCTACAGTGCACCTTATAAGGGTACATAGCTAAGAAAATGCCAGAAAGGCTATGTTAACCAGTTTGATGAAAATATCTCAAATTGTATATAAAACCAGCACATTGTACCCCATGATTGCATTAATGTACACAGCTATGGTTTAGTTAAAAAAAGAAAGAAATCTGTGCCTATATACAAAATTATTTATATATCATATTGTATCTTTATGTATGACTCATTCATTTCTCCTTAGATGTTAAATTCCCCAGTGGGTCGAAAATATATTTTATTTCTTTACCACTTACACAACACTAGGATCAAGGGTATCCAGTTTGTAATAAAATCCAAGTGGTTCCAACACACTGTTCTATTTCGCATACAATTTAAGAAAAGTACTATCAATATTTATGCATACAGTAAAATGAAACACTAAACAACTAAGAGTTGAGAAGATTTAAATTCTAACAATGTTTTTAAAAAAAATCAAGACTTTACAATAACAATATTAGGAAAAAAAACTTACCAAAATCATTTTCAACTCCATCATAAAACTCATTAGATCAGGTGAGTGCTGCATTCTCTAGATCAAAACATTTCCAATTAATTTCATTTGTACATTGAGTATTCTATTCATTGAAACTAAAATGAAATATAAGCCCACATGAATATAAAAAAACATCGGCTGTATTTACATCTGAAAAGTGTAAGAAGTAAAGTATTGGTCATCAACCTCAGTATTCTCATCAATTTCATTTTGAAAGAATAATTATAGCCTTCAAGTCTACTCTGGTGAGATATATTGATTTTTATAAGAATGTCAGTTAAAACCTCACATTCCTCTGTTCTTTTCACCACTATTTTACTGCCATATTTAGCAAATCTAGCAAACTATATCATTTTTTAAAAAGTAGTATGAGAGTCATATGATTAGAGAGAAGCATAAAACATAAAAATCAGGAAATCTAGAGCAATAAATGAACAATAACTAATCAACAGTACACTGTGCTTTCTTTTCCTTTCCCTTAAAACCCATATATAATTATTATTTTCATCCTTTCACAACTAACCCATATTAAAAAGGAGTCATTCATTAAAGTAAAACCTATTATAATAGAGTAGCAAAAAAATAAAAACCTCTGAAGTAGAATAAATATTTAAGATTTAAAGTTTCATTTCCTTAAGATCTTTCATTCTTAAAATGACTATAGAATAGACAAGATCAAGATGGTTAACTAGGTTGACCACACATGGATAGTATGTGCTTCCTCCACAGAGAGAAGCCACCAGAGTAGTAAGCAGATTCTCATATCTTAAAAATCATCATCATCTAGAAGAGAACACTAGGATTCAACAGGGAAACAATGGGAAACATCAAAAGTAGGTGTGGGATGGGGGGTTCAGGGCAACTTGCCTGGCCAGGGGCAGCTAACAGCCAGGAGTAGCTCTTGAATGCGTGAAGTAATAAAACAGAAGTCTCTGGGGCTCCACTCTCCAAAATGAGGGGTCTTGACTACGAGAGAATCCCCTGACTCATGCAGGTCTCAGGCCTAACATAGGGAGCTCCTCAGAGATTGCTCAGAGACACTGTTCCAGAAAGGAAACTCAGGGGGAAGAGCTGTCCACAGACATCCAAGCCTAAAGCAGCCTGAACCAGGTGTCATCCTGATAGCCTGCATACCAGGGAACCACAGGCCCACCTCCAGCCACTGCGTGGGTCCAAGGAGTGATAGAGAAGCTGAGGTGCTTCAACATAGCCCCGGGAAGGCCTCCACAGCACTGCTATGGGCTGCAGATGAGACTGAGATGTATATGGACAGCATTTTCCAGTTTCTCGTCCCTGGTAATACCTGGCTGGGGCCCCAGCCTTTACAGTTCCAAGTTCAAAGCAACGCTTTGTGAATTTAGGAAAGGGCAGTGCCCAAACTCTTGGCCTGTATGTGTGCTTGCAGCCCATCTGGCTGGAGAGGGGCAGGTTTTTCTGCACTCCATGATGGTACTCACCATCCTGCAGCTGGATGCTGTGGGACCAAATCTCAAGTGAACTGCATCCCCTCAGTCTCCTGCCAGCACAGCCTACCTAAGAAAGGCCCTGTCCTCTCTGGCCACATGCCCAGGGCACCACTATAGGAGTGGTGTAAAGCCAGGCAGTGCCCCACCCTTGGGCTGCATTTGGGCTGACCCAGGCCTGCCCAGCTGAAAAGCCCAAGTTCTCCTACCTACTCCAAGGACTATTTTCACCTGCTACAAGCTGCAATGAGAAAGACACAAGTAGATGGCACTCCACCCAGCATATTCTCCAAAATATCTGCCAGGAAGAGGTACCACCATCTCTGGTCACAGGCCCAAGGTACTATTTTGGAAGTGTACAGCTGGGAAACCTGAGAAGGGACATACATGGAGATGGCACCCTCCTTCTTTTAGCCACCCAAATGTGGACACAGACGAGCTTTTGGTATGGTGAGCTATAAGTCCCAGGCTTGCAAGGGGAAATACAGTCCCAACAGTACTCTGCTTACCATGACTGCATTCTGCAGACAATGTGAGCTCACTTCCCTCCTTTCATGGACAAGCTGGGTTTTAGCAGCTGTTGGGACCTGGGAATCTCAGCCCCTGGGTCTCTACATTGCTGGATCCACAACCAACACTCCCTAGTACCTTCTCAGACCACAGGAGCCTTAGGGAGGGACCACTGGGTCCGGAGGGAATTATAGATCTCTTGGTGTTTGCACATTCAAAGTGGGCCACTTCCAGCTCACAGCACACCAGAGGCCAAATTAGGACAAAGGGAACCAGAGAACCAACCACCAACCACCCATTATTTGGGGCCTTCTCATCCTCCTCCCCTCCTCTGCCCACTTCTCCAAATGCAGCCTCTACTTTGGACTGGTCAGGAATCCACAGAGGGAGATTTATAAGCCAGGGCACTTAGCACCTGGTGTCTCACCTCTGACATAGCACTATCACACCCAGGATTCCACAGAACTTGGGATGCACTCTAAGAAGATATGGCAAGTGCTTTCGTGTTCCCCGAACCTACTGCCTCAGCTGAGGGAGTACAGCACTAGCAGTCCTTTCTCTGAGGTACACATCTCCACTTGGAGGAGCCTGCCCTCCTTGGAGGTGGAGCCCTGGCACAACCACACCTCCCCAACTAGAGCATTTCAGCTACAGCCCACAGCCAGTCTGGTAGCCCTGCACAAAGCAGGTGGAGCTGCTTCCACTGCTACAGCTGGTCAAGGTGAAAGCTGAGAGTCTGGGTGTTTCTGCACCCCTGAAGGACAGAGATAACTGTCACTTGGGAGGAAGGTGTGAAGGAAGAAGGTATCTAGGGAAGAAGACTAGAGGAGGAGAAATTAGCATTAAGAACTCTGGCAATATGAAAAAACAGGCTCTCTCTAACTTTCCAGCAATGAACTCCAAAAGGAAATACTTGAAATGTCAGACAGAATTCAAAATATGGACTACAGGTAAGCTCAGTAGAATCACAAACAAACAAACAAAAATTTAGGACATGAATAAAAAATTTAGTAAAGTAACAGATAACCTTAAAAAAAGCCCAGACCATCTGGAAATCATAGAGTCAGTGGGCAATTTCAAAATACAGTGGAAAGTCTTAACAACAGACTAAACTAAACATAATGAAGAGTTTCATAACTTGAAGACAAGGTTTTTTAATTAGCCTAGTCTCTAAAAAATAAAGAAGAAAGATTCAAGAGAAATGAATAAAATCTCTAAAAAATATATGAGATTATATGAAATGCCCCCAAATAAGAATCATAGATACCCCTGAGGAAAAAGAAAACACAAAAAGCATGGTACATCTATTTGAGGAAATAATGGAGGAAAACATCATTGGGAATGTAACTAGTACAACCTCCAGGGAAAACAGTATGGAGGTTTCAGAAGAACCAAAGCAGACCTACCGTTTGATACAGCAATCCTGATCGTGGGCACTTACCCTAAGGAAAGGAAGCCCTTCCATACAAAAGACACCTGCACCTGTATGTGTATCACAGGAAAATTCACAGTTGCAAAGATATGGACCCAAACGAAGTGCCCGCCAACAGATGAGTGGATAAAGAAAATGTGGTGAATACTAATACACACACACCCCCCATAAAATACTCAGTCATCAAAAAGAATAAAAATATCTTTCTCATGTTCTTACTTGTAAATGGGAGCTAAGCAATGGAGGGACTTAAAAGACACTGGAGACTCAGAAGGGGAAGCTTGAGAGGGGAGTGCTGGATGAAAAATTGCCTACTGAGTACACTGTACACTATTCAGGTGAGGGGTACATTAAACGCCTAGTGCAACTCAGCCACACTTCAAAAAAACCACCATACCACCTAAATCTATTTAAATTGAAAAAGTTAATGTTTTTTAAAAAATCTACAAAAGAAAGCAAAAAAAAATCTTAAGTTTTATATTGTTTTTAGACAGAAAAACAAAACCAATATGTAAACTTGTTTACTCTTTTTTTATTATTATTTTTCTTTTGAGATAAGAGTCTCACTCTGTCAGCCTGGGCAAAGTGTCATTGCGTCATCATAGCTCACACCAACCTCAAACTCTTCTGCTCAAGTGATCCTCTGGCTTCCCCGTAGCTGGGACTATAGGATCTGCCACAATGCCCAGCTTGTTTTTTCTATTTAGTAGAGACAAGGTTTCGCTCTTGTTCAGGCTGGTCTTGGAACTCCTAAACTCAAGCAATCCACCCACCTCCACCTCCCAGAGTGCTAGGATTACAGGTATAAGCCACCATGACTACTCTTTTTAGATGAGAAAAGTAAGACTCAAAGTTATGTGAACAATGCACAAACAATATGATTCACATCTTTTTTTTTTTTTTTTTTGCGACAGAGCCTCAAGCTATCCCCCTGGATAGAGTGCCATGGCATCATGCTCACAGCAACCTCCAACTCCTGGGCTCAAGCGAGTCTCCTGCCCCAGCCTCCCAAGTAGCTGGGACTACAGGCGCCCGCCACAACGCCTGGCCATTTTTTGGTTGCAGCCATCATTTTTGTTTGGCGGGCCCGGGCTGGGGATTCAAACCCGCCACCTTAGGTGTATGTGGCTGGAGCCTTAGCTGCTTGAGCCACAGGCGCTGAGCCTATGATTCACATCTTAACATAGCTTTGAGTGGGCATGTTTGTAAAACAAATTGTTAACTTCTATATAATATAGAAGTTAGTTTATTACAGATAAATAATAAATTATATCAAGCATCCAGAAACTACAGCCCAGATATTAAATCTAGCTCAGTATCTGTTTTTGTAGACAAAGTTTCACTGGCATGCACTCACACTTACTCATTTACTTTGTCTGAGGTTGTTTGTCTGTGACACCGTAAGGGCAGACTTGAGTAGTTATAACAGGGACCTTACGGTCCATTATGCCCACAAAATTTATTACCTGGTCATTTATAGAAAAAGTTTGCTGACCTCTAGCCCATACTTACTAAAACTAAAAACAATACAAGGGAAGAATAGTAATATTGACCTGGACTTTGAGATAAAACACTAATGAATACCAGATTCTAACTACCCAACTGAAGGACAGAGGGAGATAATTAAGTAAATGGGGCTTTTTCTGAACCCTCTTGGTGACTTGGTAGAGAAAAACCAAGTTATAGATCTTACTATTATACTTGGCCTTTATTAACAACTTTTTTCAGGGTATTTACATATGTCAACACACCATTTCTTAAACTTCAGTGTACAATATAAATAGTCAATGGAATGAGGGTAGGGGGTGGAAAGAAAAAAGAGATACAATTTAAACAATCTCTTTAAAAATTTGTGCCATTATACTGCCAGGTTAACAGCCTACATTCCACAAATCAAATAATTTATCTCCTATACTTCTTTGTGGCTTAGTAATACAAAAAGTGACAGTCACTGTCAGTTATCATAGATAATAACCTGCCTTTAAAATAGAGAAAATAGTGGAAATCGGGAAAAAAAATTCAAATGAATAAAGCATCAAAAGAAATGCAATTCTACTAACATTTTTCTTAAAGAGGCGTTTTATTATTTCATTATTTTGCTTCGGTAACAGTGATTTTTTTGAAGTTTCTCTAATCTTCAAAGGAACATTCAAGCAGATCCTGAACATTAACTAAATTAATCCCGCCTATAACTCACGTAAGCTGCCTTTATCTCCTCTCATTACACAAGTATACATGATCCTAAATGATTTCCACCACACCCTTTCTATTGCTAATCTAAACTCCACTTTTGCTACCAGTATCCTACAGCTCTAAATGGGTCTGGATTTTTTTTTCCTATCACCACTATTCAGTCTTAAACAGAAAAAAGTGATGGATAAAGGTGAGTGCATTTGAAGAGCCTAACATCTCAAAGAGGGAAATCAGTCTCAACACAAATGCTGCCTAGAGAAATGCTTGAGGATACAGAAATAGAAAACACATTATATATAATATATGGATCCTTCCCATACTTCATATACAGAGATGAAACCTAGAAATCTCAGTAACTATTAAACCAATTGGTTACATTTTGCAAAGCAGGTCTTTAAAAGAAGAGTAATTTAGTAGTTTCTTACCCTCATTTCAAATATAAACCTTTTAAAAAGGACTTACCTGTTGGACTATTTGATGGTATCCACTAAGTATTGCCTTCAGCTCCCAACTACATAGTAATCTAAAATTTTAATGGAACAAAAACAGTTTGTTCATTATTCTGAATTGAAAGGGAAAAACACATTTGTTTGCTAATGTAAACATGCATGTACATACAAAAGAATACTATAAACATAATTTTGACAAATTAATAAAATTTTACTACTGATACTGTAGAAAGGTTTGTCTTCAAATTGTTGATACTAATTTATTTCAAAATATAAATAACTGCAACCAGTAAATGACAGGCAAACATCTTTTAAATCTTTTAAAGTCTTTAATGTATCCAAAGCAAGATTTCCATTGCATTAGATCTTCCAAGGTAGATTTTGAAAAAGCAATAGTTTTTATCATAATATATCACACCTTTTATTTGAAAAGGTTTTGTAATCTTCCAACTCCAGATTAATGTTACTAAAAGAATGCATAATTTTAATTGTGTAAGTAGTGATAGGTTAATGTTCACGCATTTACTGGCTCACCTCAGCTGTACTCTCAATGCCGGGAACTTTTCTAAGGACTGACTTTTACTTACCTAGAAGTAGGAAGCCTCTATAAGCACTGTTAACTATTCCTTCCATAGGGTTCTCTTTATTTGACCTGATGAGACACCAGTGTTCCTCTTTAGTTACTGTCCTTTGAATGCTGGTACGCCCTCAAGGTCCTGTTATTGGCCTTCTCTTTTTGCTTCCCAGATAGAGGCACCAGAAAGTCATATTCATACTATGCATACCTCAAATCCTATGCCGTGACTTCTACATATATCTTTACTCTAAGCTTCACACTCTAGTTCCACACCAATACACCACTACCTACAAAATAGTTCCTCTTGATATTTCACACCCAAGATGCCTTAAAACAATCTCCCTTCCATTTCTCACATCTGTAATCTCTTCTATAGCTTAGTGATCTGAAACAGGAACTTGAAAGCATCCTCCACTCCTCTTTCCCTCACACCTATACTTCTAGTCAGTCACAAAGTCATCTCGGTTCTACTCATAAATATCTCTAATTCCTTTTCCTCCACTCTTCCTCTGAGGTATGCAGAAGCAAAATCGAGACATGTGGTAGTACCTAAAATTTCAGTCTCACATCCTGACTAGTTGTCTCTACCAATACTCCCTGTTGGTACCTGATTCATAACAGACTGAACTGATAGAGGTCTTTCTACACAATGAATGTACACAGAAATAATTATCAGTCAACAGTTGGAAAGAAGTCTTCTAATCCTTTTGTATTATCCCTGTTTGGTGCTGTTTACATTTTTAAATGAAAAAAAGAATTAGAGAATTAAATGTGTTAACTTTAAAAAGCACTTCAGCACCAGGGAAAACTATTTATAAATGCTATATTTATAAATGCTATATGAGTTTAGAAAAATCAGACATGTTTCTTTCCAATTGACTGAGTAATAAGCATTTTAGATTGACCTGCCCCACCAAAATGCATGTAGTAATATAAAACTAAGCACCACATCACCTTGCCTTCTTCATCTGCAAATCTTCAGGCAGTAATACTCTAAGGTGGAAGTCTCTTCCCTGTGAAAAATATTGAAAAGATTCACTCAAATTTTCATCTTTCACTTAACGCTAAGATAAATTAAACACTGAATCACTAAGCAAAGGCCGTGTTTTCCTTATTTTCTAAACAGTATCAAATTTATCCTAATCTTCATATTTTTTAAAAATCAAGTAACAAAGTATTACATTTGAGGGGCAATAATTCAAAAATGGCAGAAATTTTTTAATTACTGGGAAATCACAGCACTAAGATAGGACTTTGTTATTAAAAAGAAAATCACAAGAAATAGTTCAAAATTGTTAATACTAGATATATAAAAGAAATTTAAATGTCATTTCTTGGGAAATAAATTAATGAAAATGGAAATTCCTACAACTGCCTTAAAATGGAAGGAAAAAATCAAAATATGAAATAAGGAAATATAACATTACAATTCATGTTTTCAACTTTTTAAATTTTAATAAAATTAAAATCTATTTAGTTGTACAATCTAAATATACCAACATAAGAGGAATACTTTGCTAAATTAGAGTATATTTAATTCTCCCAAACCAGTGAGCCTTTAATAAATAAAATCAGTAATGTATTAAGCTAGTTACACATTTGAACATACAGAATTTTATTCAAGATTTTTCTAAGGACAGGAAAAACTTCTGAGAAATACATTCAATTTTACTTTCTTAGGAAAGTGAGTGGGTAAGCAGTTTA
The DNA here is from genome assembly GCF_000181295.1 of Otolemur garnettii. NCBI lineage: Eukaryota > Metazoa > Chordata > Mammalia > Primates > Galagidae > Otolemur > Otolemur garnettii. Next base: position 15,576,213 of record NW_003852419.1, read on the forward strand.
AACTTTGTAACTCAAATAAGAAAACACACATGAAATTTGAGTAAAAATAAGCAGAAAAAGACAAACAGAAATGTAATCTTTTACTCCAACAGAATAAAATGAAAAAGAGTAATAAAATTCTCAAAAAATAATTACCATGTGGATTTTAGCACAGTCTCCCTCAAAGCAGTTTCAAAAACAGAGGAACACAATTAAATGTACCCCATAACCTTTACTTTCATGGTAATATTACAGTTCTGACTTTCATTACATTTAAATGTCCTTTTAAAAAATGAAACAAAATGTACTACTGACCTTTTCAAAAGGTCAAGTAACAATAATTCGCTATTTCATTAAAGCACTAAAAAGTATTATGTAGTAACTTTAACCTAACTTCACAGACAGCCCATCCATAGGTGTAAGAACAATCTGGAATTTACAATTTACATGAAAAATAGTAAAACTATTCTTTTATAGAAATTTGTGCTACTATCTGGAAGAATAAAATTCTCAAGTCCTTTATTTGCAAAACCCAGCCATTTTAAAAGGTCAAATGCCATGTCACATGCCAAATATTTTTCTGACTCAAGAAAATGTCCAAATTATATGTTATGAGCATCTAAAAAGTAATTATAATTGTTCTGCAACAGCAGATTTTCCAGGCTTATAGGAAACATAAGTACTAACAGTTTCCTAAACTTGAATCTCCATACATATCCATATAGATATGTATTAATATAAAACATTTATATACACACACACATACACATTAATAGTTATAACAAATAAAACCACAAAAATCCCATGTTTTCAGCCAGAGGATAGGGTACACTATAGTGTTCAAATTCTCTATAAGAATAATAATAAACCACTTTTCAATAGAGCCTACTCTGGAACTCCCACAGGAAGTCCTTTTAGAGTGGTAGGGGGTTTAGAAAAAAATGCATCTAAGAGAAAAGGGTGGGAGGCTGCACTAAGTGCAAAAATAATAATAATTCTGGTGGATAAGGACACTGACAACAATGAAGAGACTTAATGTGAACACAAAAGTCAATGAGCCAGTCTTGGAAATGAATGCTGCATGGATAGAAGATGAGGTAGGTAAAGGAGAGACACCTTTTGGAAATTGGATGTTAGGAAGAAAAAGAAGGAAGAGTGAGAAACTTAGGCTCTTAGATAATAAAAGAATAAAAATACACAACTCCTCTCTCTAGCACTTCCTGAAAATTCATCCATTAAATAAGTTGCACTTTGCTTCACCAACAGAAGAGGGTATTCTTGAACTAGGAATTTTATAAACCACCATAAACAGCAAAACTATTCACAAACACAAAGATATTGTCCGTATCAATGTGAAGCTACTATGAGCCAAAAACAGAAAATTAAAATAAAAACATTTCAGGTGATGACAGCTCCATCTGAACAAAACCCAGAAGCCATAAACAAATTACAATACTAAGTTAAATATCATAAAGTGGTCATTGGTACCCAGATTCAGACATTTAAAAACTAAGACCGAAAATTATAAAGAAAAAAAAGAGAGAGAAAAGGGAAAAAATGAAGAAATGAATGAACAGAGTAAACTCAAGGTAGGAAAATTGAGAAAAAGACAATATTATATTAAAATCAAAGAACAAATTTAAAAAGGAACCCAAAGAAGAACAGAATTAAATAAAAGTGTCATAGGGGAAAAGAAAAAGAAAATTACCAGATGAGAAAAAGAGAAGAAAAAATAAAGACCACCATAAAAAAGCAGCTGAAGTAGAAAACAAGCAAAATATATATATATATATATACACACACACACACATACAAGTAATTGGAAATCATCCTGAAAAGGAAAACAACAATAGAGAAAAATATTTAAAATTATATCTAAGAACATTCTCTGGAAATCCATATAACCAAAGGACAACTGGCCAGATGAGTAAAGTGACTCATAATGATTCACTCAGAGCTTTAGTCTTTAAAAATAAGGGAGAAGTCCAGAGTCTCAGAAAAAAAAGACCTGAGTTATATGGGAAACAAAACAAGACTAGAATCAGACTCTTTAAAATATGGTGAAAAACAGCAAGAATGGAATAGAAATTCTAAGAAAACAAAGAGAACTGCTTATATCCATGATGGAGTAACAGGAATAGGATATACCTTCCCACCTTAATTTAAAAAAATATGTGAAATAATGATTTTTTTCAGACATTAGAGAACAGGCAGTGGAGGACAGCAGTCTTTGAAAAAAGAAAAACAAATGTGAAAATCCCTACAATGGTCCAGCTCTACTTCCTGGAGAATTTTCAGGCCACAACAAAGAGCTAGGGAAACAAAAAGATCTTGACAGTCTTCCTGATTTGAGAAGAGAGAGGTGAATTAGAGGAGGTCAAGGGATGTAAAATTCACAAGGTACAGGACCAAACAAGAGAGACACACGGAGAGGAGAGAAATACACACAGAACAGACCCCAGAGAACTGAGAGGATTCCTTGCAAAGAGTTTCAGCTGAGTACTGTCTGCCACATAGGTGTAAGAAAACCACCCAAAGCTGGGGAACATGAGGAAGAGTCTGCAAATCAATCTTGAAGCTCACACAAGTATGGATATAGTCATGTTCCAACCAGCCAGAGTGGAAAACCTTCTCATATAAGAGCTATTAAATACAGTATTCAGAAAAGTGTTGATTCATTTGTAGAGCCAAATTGACCAAAGCCTTGCTTTGGAAGGCTATCAAAGCTTTGTTCTACCTAACAAAACTTAAAAGCAAATCCTGAAAAGATAAAACTGCTTCCAAATAATTTAACTGCGGGTCACAACAAACCTCAAGAATATCTAGAGAATAAAAAAATTTCTAGCATACAACACATAGAATTCATAATGTCTAACATTCAATTAAAATACACTATGCAAATATATTTCCTTCAGAGAAGAAATACCTATGATGAGAAGAAGATCAAGAGAAACAAACATAAAAATGGCACAGATGACAGAGCTGATTAAAAGAATTAAAAGTTACATTCACACATTTAAAAAGCTAAAGGAAAGCATAAGAACACCAAAAAGAATCCAATCAAAGAAGTATACTACACTAGAAGTATTACACATAAGAGCAGATTAGATCTTGCACAAGGAGATATCAATGTGCCTAAAGTCACAGCAATTAAATATATCCAAAATAAAAGACAGAAAGAGACTGAGGGGAAAAAAAGGACCAGATCATCAGAGCTGTGGGAACTTAAAGTGGCATAATATGCATGTATTTGGAATCCCAACAGAAAGAGAGAAGAATAAAAAAAAAAATTTTGAAAAAATAATGGCTGATGTTTTTTCCGAATTAAATGAAGATAGATACTCACAGATCCAAAAAGCTCCACAAACCCTATGAAGGAAAAACATGAAGAAAACTACAGCAAGGTACAACACAATCAAATTGACTGAAACTAGTCACAAAAAGAAAAGTCTTAAAAACAGTCAGAGAAAAACAATATACTACCTGTAGAAGAACAAAAATAAAAACGAGATCTCTCATAGAAAACAGTGCAAGACAGTAGAGCAACATCTCTACAGTATCAAAATACAAAACTATCACCATCGATTGTATACCCAGTGAAACTGAGTTTTTCAGGCAATTTCAAATAAGCACTTTTTTGGACATACACCAGCTGAAAGAATTCACCAGTAGCAGATATGCACTAAGAAATATTAAAGGAAGACCCTTAGGAAGAAAGTAAATGAAGATGGAAATGTGAATATATAACAATGAAGTTACAAAGTATATTTAGAAGTAAATGTAAAAGACCTACTAATATTTTAAATATTATTAAAGGACAACTGATTGCCAAAGCCAGAACAATGTGAGCAACACAGTACTACTGGATTATAACTCAAAGAATAAATTAAATAACCATAAGCTCACACTGATATAAACAAATGACTGAATTGAGGATGATAAACAAATCTCCCATGCAGAATCCCAGATAAATTATATAAATACTTCACCTTAAAAGAAAGAGCATAATTCCCTACTCTTTAAGTGAGGGATGCTCATAATGACTTCCTTCCAAAGAGTAGAGTATGGAAAGGGGAGAAAAAAAGAGTGACTTTTACAATGGAAAAGCCTAATAAACACTACTTTAGCCAGGTAATCCAAGTCAAGATCAACATTCTTAAGTGATATTGACAGACTGTACTGGCTGACATGATGAAACAAATGGCACTTTAACTCTGTGATCTTCCTTCCCAAAACCCATAACTCCAGTCTAATAATGAGAAAAACATCAGACAAATTCTAATAGAAGACTATCCTACAATATATTAGACTAGTACTTCTCAATAAAGGGGGTCATTTCATAATCATAAAGGAGTCAAGGGCATCAAAAACAAGGAAAATATGAGAAACTGTCAATAGTCAAGAACATCTTGACTATGGTATCTTGGATAGGATCCTAAAACAGAAAAAAAGACATTAGGTAAACCTAAGGAAATCTTATTAAACTATGGGTTTTATTTAACAACAATGCTCCAATATTGGTTCATCAATTATAACAAAAGTATCACACTAATATTAAGATAATTTATAGGGGAAACTATGCTGTGGAGGAAGATGATGGTATATGGGAACTCTCTGTACCATCTACTTAACTTTTCTTTAAATCTAAAAACTGTATAAAAAATTCTGTAATTGGAAAATTCTTATAAGGGAAGTGGTACACCTGAAAGCAGAGAACAAGAGATAAAAATATATAGCTGATAAACCAGTAACACATATACACATAATGGAATCTTAATATTACTTAAAAATAAACAACAATAGGTATAACATGTACATCCTTAAACAATATAGCTAATAAGAATTACAGAAAAGAACTCAACTAATTTAAAATGCAGAAAAATAGGAAAAATAGAAAAAAACATACACTGTTAGACAAATAGAAAAAAAAGTAAGATAAACTTAAACACGGCCATATCAATAATCACATTAAATGTAAATGGCCTAAATATCTCCAAGTAAAAGGGTTTGTCAGACTGCATAAAGAAGAAAAGTCCAGAAGAAACTCCTTTCAAATATACAAACACAAACAGGCTTAAAATAAAGACTAGTAAAAGATAAACTATGGAGCAACAATCAAAAAAGAGCTGGAGCGGGACAGGGGAGCTCACACATACAATCCTAGCATTCTGGAAGCCCCAAGATGGGAGGATTGCTTGAGGTCAAGAGTTTGAGATCAGCCTAAGCAACAGTGAGATCCCATTTCTACAAAAAGTAGGAAATTAGCTGGGTGTGGTGGCATACCAGTAGTCCCAGCTAATCAGGAGGTTGAGCAGGAAGATCACTATAGAGCCTAGGAATTTGAGGTTGCAGGGAGCTACAATGATGTCACTGCATTTGAACCCAGGTGACAGAGTGAAAGTCTGCCTAGAAAAAAAAAGAACAAAAGCTGGAGAAAGCTAGAATCACTATATTATTAATATCATAAAATACAGACTCCAGACCAAATGGGCACTTCATAATCCTAAAGGAGGCAATTCATCAAGGGTGCTTAAGAATCCTAAAAGTTTCGGCACCTAATAACAGAACTCCAAAATAAAGGAAGCAATAAATGATAGAAATGAAAGTAGAAATTGAATAATCAACAACTATTACTGGAGATTTCAACACTCACTGTTATTGACTGATAGAATAAGTAGACAAAAAAAAAAAAAATCACTGAGCATATAGAAAATTTGAATAGCATTATGAAACAACCTGATCTACTCTTCATAGAACGCTAAACAGCAAGAGAATATACATTCTTTTCAAGTATACATAAAACCTTTACCAAGATAGACTATACTCTGGGTCTTAAGTAAATCTCAATCAATGTTAAAGAGTTCAAATTATACAAGTTATGTTCTGTGACCAACATGAAATTAAACTATAAATCCGCAACATCTAGACATCTAGAAAATCCCCTGAATATTTAGAAACATAAGTCAGATTTCTAAGCCAGCCATGGATCAAGGAAAAAATTGAAAACCATTTGGAACTAAATAGAAACAAATTATAGCATACCAAAATTTGTGTGATAAAACCAAACCAGTGCTTAGAAGAAAATTTAAAGCAATAAACATCTGTATTAGAAAAGATTAGCTGAGTATGGTGGTATATACCTGTAGTCCCAGCTATCAGGAGGCTGCGACAGGAGCATCACTTGAACCCAAGAGTTCAAGGCTGCACTGAACTATGATTGCACCACTGCACTGCAGCCTGGGTGACAGAGAGCTTATCTTTAAAAGAAAAAATGTAAGAGAAGTTTCATATGAATGATCTAATCTTCCAACTATCTGAAGAAACTAGAAAATTTAAGATCAAAAATCAATGAAGTAGAAACAGAAAAATAATGGGGGGGAATCTATGAACCCAAAAGGAGGTTCTTTGAAGATATCAATAAAATTTGTAAACTCTATTCAGATGCATCAGGAAAAAAAGAGGATGAAATTAATCTATTCAAGAATGGGATGGGAACTATTTTAACATCTATCCGGAAATTATTTAACATCCACCTTTAGAAGTGGTGCCTAATCTCTTTCCTTTTGAATATGGCCTAGACTTAGGAACTTGCTTCTAACAAATATCATAGGATAAAGCAGAAGTTAATATGTGTGATTTCAGAGCCTACATGACAATGATATATCACACTCAGGGGAAGCTAGATGCCATACTGAGATGACAGTCAAACAACACTATGCAAAGCCATGGGGTGAGGAACTGAGGCAGTAGCAAACTGAGGCCTCTAGCCAATAGTTGTGTCAAGGAGCAATCTTGGAAGCAAATCCTCCTACTCTAGTTAAGCCTTTAGATAACAAGTCTTGGCAAACATCTTAATTGCCAGATCATGAGAGACTCTGATGAAGAACCACCATCTAGGGTGTACCTCAGTGGGTAGGGCACCGGCCACATACACTGAGGCTGGCGGGTTGGAACCCAGCCCAGGCCAGCTAACACAACTATGACAATGGCAACAACAACAACAAAAAAAAATAGCCAGGTGCTTGCTGTGGTGGGCACGTGTAGTCCCAGCTACTTGGGAGGCTGAGGTAAGATAATCGCTTAAGCCCAAGAGTTTGAGATTGCTGTGAGCTGTGGCACTATGGCACTCTACCCAGGGAGACAGCTTGAGAGACTGTCTGAAAAAAAAAAAAAAAGAACCACCATCTAGGGTGAGCATAGTGGTTCATAGCTATAATCCTAGCACTTTAGGAGGCTAAGGGGGTTGGATATCTTGAGGCCAGGAGTTCGAAACCAACTGGGGCAAAATACTGAGACCATGTCTCTACAAAAAAATTTTAAAAACAAACATTAGCCAAGCATGGTAGCATGCACCTATAGTCCCTAGAAGGAGACTCAATCAACAGGAAAAAAACAAAAACAAAAAAAACAAAGAACAACCATCTAAGTTTCTCCCAAATTGCTGTTCCACAGGAACTGTAAGACAATAAGGTTTGGAATAATTAGTTATGCAGCAAAAGATAATCAATTTGGGGAGCATCATTACAGATACTAAAAATGTTAAAAAGACATTAAGGGAGTATTACAAATAACTTGAAGCCAATAAATTAAAAATCTGGATGAAATAAACAAATTTCTTAAAGTTTAATTTCTTAAACTTAAACCACCAAGTTCACACAAAGAGAAAGACATAACCTGATAATAGAAAATATAGCATGTACCTTCTTTTTAATTACACATGAATCATTCTCAGAAAAAAAAAAAATCATGTATTAGGTCAGAGGAAAAAAGTACCAGTAAGTTCCACACAATATTTTTCACAATTACTGTCTATCATACAATAAATCTAGAAATAATAACATTAAAAATCAAAAAAGACCTTCCATGAGAAAATTTTTAAAACTTTTAAAACTCCTCCATACAGAGGAGTAGTTTAACTACAAACTGAAGTTATATAATTTCTAAGAACTGATGATAAAGCAATATATGTCAGCATCTGTAAGACATATTTTTCTTTTTTTTTATTAAATGATAGCTGTGTACATTAATGCTATCATGGGTACAGTGTGGTGTTTTCATACACAATTTGAAATATTTTCCTCAAACTGGTTAACATAGCCTTTATGTCATTTTCTTAGTTACTGTATTAAGATGTTTATTTTCTACTTTTAGAAAGATTCACTTGTACCCATCTGTAAGATATTTTAAAACAATGATGAGAGGACAATGCAAAGGCCTAAACAACTTAAATACATAAAAATGTACTCTCACTGGCCAAATCTCAGCCAAATGAAACATCAAATAAAGTAACAGTTAAAATCAATTAAGTAATTTTTTAAAAATCCATGTGTCCATTCTAACATCAATAAGAAAAAAGAGAAATACACTCCTTATAGTAAGTTGCCAATGCATCATAAATACAGAAGGAATGATGGAGTAAGTTCATCAACATTTGGCTACTGTTAGAGCAGCAAGGTGGCTCAAGGTAATCACCAAAATAATTGAAGAAAACAAGTAAGGCTTTAGCAAAAAAAAAAAATTAACGACCTGCACAATGCGTCAGACCCCATCCTAGTGACTGCAGATACCATGGAAAACACAGCCTCTGGGTTTTATACACAACTTTATGGAGTATCAACTGGGTCTTAATTAACTGTTCTTAAAACAGATCACCTGCAAGGTCTTGCAAACAACCTACCTGCAGGGACTTAATCAGCCTCAGTCCCATAATAATAGCTCTAGACAGCCTGACCCAGACCAGCCCAAAACAGCTTAACCATATCCTCATCCTGTAGCAGGAAACCTACGCAGACAGAAGACTCCAGGCACCAGCTGATTAGAGGAAGCGGGTTTATTTAGCCAGGGGTACTCGGAACACCAGCGTGTTTCCCAAAACCGAGCCCCTCCGTTTCAATCTCTTGCCTCTCTTTTATCCACTTTTCAGGGCAGGACTGCACGGGAGGGTCATAAAACAGAGAGAGACATGCTATCATCCTCAAGGTCCCAGGCTCAAGGGGGAAGGTCAGATTCGCCTGAGTCCTTGAGATGGTCGGACCACCTACCCTCAAAGGCAACAGAAACCTAAGGAAGTTACTAGGTTACAATCTAAGCCCAGCGTATGTCAGGGAAGAAACATACAGACAACAGAAACGCCTGTGGCTTGGCTGAGGCCTACACAGGGCGGTTAGGACAGATTCTTTTAGTTCTGCTTTTACTTTCTTGCTTCAATCCTACTCATTTCTAGCTAACTACTTAACATAACTATCACGTAACTGACTCAAGCAAAAGTCAACAGATACTAAAACTGAGGGTGGAGGTGTTGGTATGAAAGTTTGGTGGATCAGAAGACCTCCCCGAAATCCAGCAGAGGACACCTAAACCAGGCAATCAAAGTTAACATCATCATTAATGGAACCAGCTGACCTATGTGCCCTTAAGAAGGACATTCCTTCTTTAGTACACCTGCCAAAAAATGCATATTCTGAATTCAATGGTGAGAAAATGGTCAAACCCAAACTGAGGTACATCCTACCTAATAAAAACCTAAACTCCTCCCCCCCAAAAAGTCCAGTTCATAAAAAACAAAGACAAACTGAAGAACTACTCCAAGTTAAAGAGGCACACAGCTAATTGTACCCTGGTATCTCACATTGCATGGGGGGTACGGGGTGGTAGGTATAAAATATATAATTGTACCAAAAACAAAATTTGAATATGAATATGAATTCCAGACTAAATAATGGTATTGTTATCATGATTAAATGTCCTGATTTTGATAACTGTACTGTAGTTATATAAGAATGTGTCTTTGTATGAAATACATCCTTAAGTATTTAGGGACAAAGGGACACCACATTTATGACTTAATCTCACATGGTTTGGGAAAACAATGAGTATATATACCTACCTACATATACATACTCAGAATGACAAATTAAGTGGTGGAAAATGTAAACTGGTGAATCTATGTATAGGGTATACTAGAATTCTTGACACTCTGTACATCCTTGCTGCTTTTTTGTAAATTTGAAATATACACAAAACATTTTTAGAAAATTAAAGTGTTTCAATTAAGATTTATTTAAGTAAACTGTTTAAGGCAGGTACAATAGAATTATAACTATGCCAGAAAATTTCCCCTAATCTCAATTCTGATAGCTGCACATTCTATTTATTTTTTTATTTCAGGTTATATGAGGGTACAAACAACTAGGTCACAATATTTGAATATGTCAGGCAGATGACTGCACATTCTTTCTAAGAGGATTTAGCAGATATAAACACATATGATACAAAGTATTTTCCTTACAGTGAATAAAATTAGTAATAACAAGGTTCAGGGTCAGGAAAGTTAACTTAAGTAAAACTTTGCAACTTTTCTAAATGTTGTCTGCAAATGAGTCATGTTTGTAAGCAGGTGTAACATGTAATAATAAATTTTACCCAATCCTTTCTGTAATGATCACGATGAGTTGGAGGACACATGGAGAAGCCCAAGTGCACCATCTATAATTTTTCATGTATTGCAGAACATTCTGATTAATTCTACACCATCCAATACTCTCAGGAACAGGCAAAAAATTAATTTAGCAAATGGAATGGATAATGCATTCAATACTTCTTAGAGATTACCCAAAACACGGTAATTCCTAGAATAAGGCCCCTCTCTGGTTGAAGGAAGGGCAGGGGGTTGAGTGTAACGGCCAGAGAGGAAAAGTCTATATTCAAAATTCTAACCTAAGGCATCTTGGTGCAATGCAGAGGGAAAAAAAAAAATCCAGGACTGAAATCAAATAGCCTGAGTTTAAGGGATTCTGATCTTATCATGGATAAGTTACTTAACCTCTCCAGTTTCCCATGCCTTACCTTCCTCAATTAACAATAGAAATGATGATTTTTTAAAAATTCTGCCTCACAGAATTTGAGGCTTAAGGAAGATATTGTACCAGGAAAGCACTTTGTAAACTTCAAAACCCCACTCATGTTAGTTGTGTGTAATCAACTCCCTAAGAGAGGCCACCGGAATCAGCAAAGGTTAATTAATTGCATTGTTGTCAAGATTCCACAAAATATCACACCTGGAACTGCCCAGGTACACATGACTTTGGTAGAGATCAAAACAAGGTTTTTCTCCAAAATGTTCTACAGGAGACAGTAATATAACTTGCTCAGGTGAACTGCCACCAACATTCGTGGGGATGGAGAGCGTTAATAGTAAGGCAGGGCAAAATTTACCCACCCACCCCCGAAAAACAAACAAACAGAAAAAACATTCAATTGGGGGACAAACTTTAAACTAAGAAATAGCAAAACTCCCGGACGGGGGTGGGTGTGGTCTCGAGGAGGCGTGGCCACAGCCCCGCCCCCCCGCCCCCCACTCCGCGCTGCGCGACTCCGAGTCCCCGGACCGGCACGGCCATCCGGGGCCTGGCGCAGGGCCGAGGGCGAGGGCAAGGGACGGGTCTCCAGCAGCGGTTCCCAAACCTCTAGCGTCCCAGGAGAGACCCGCATCGCCCCTGTCTACGCCCACCAGTCTGGCCCCTACCCTCGCCAGTCACTGACTTCCAGGGGCGGAGCTCCGCCGCGAGGAGGCGGCTCTCTTAGCTGGAGAGCAACAACCGGACGGGTACCTGAGCCGAAATGAATCCCTCATACACGGTTTTCGCCCGGTTCTGAGGTAGAAGCAACGGGCACTGGTGCAACAGGCTGTCTTCCATACCCGCCATTGCTCAAAGACCGCGGAGCCGCACGGAAGCTCCCAGCGGGCCCGGCCTCGCACATGCGCAGTCCGCTTGCGCTCGGCCGCGGGAAACAGTAACTCGCGCCTTAGCGGGAAAAGTTCAGCGCGGCTTCCGCCGGTGGACCCGAAGGTCTAGGGCAGACACAGAGAAGAATCTTAACAAACAGACCTTGCTAAATTCCCCATAGTTTATTACCATTAGAGCATACCCGGGGCTCTGCGGGAGGCAGCATTGGCCCCAGCTGGAGGCTAGGGCGGAGATTGCTCTCGGACCCCGGGAACTCACCGACCAAGGTCATATACCTTGGCAGTATTGAAAGACTGCCACAACTTTGGGGGTGCATTCCCTCCAGAATAAAATCGTTTTACACTCTTTTGTAGTATTTTCTACTGCTTTAAACCTGTCTCCCCACCTCCCCTTCTTTGCTGTTGACCTTTCTCCCCTAGTATACAGAATAATGATAAAATAACGTAAATGCATTACAATACATTCAATATATCACATATGATATAGTACTATATATATGATGAGTCTAGCTTGTGAAGTTTAATCACTCATATATAATAATAAAGACTTGTCAACACTGGACTCTGTGTACTGTGCTCACAAATACGTAAGTCAAAACATGAGAGAAGATTGCTGATGGACTTAGGAACTTAAGTTAATTTTCCTCTGACAACACTTTCTATAAATTTTTCTAACTCAGGAATGTAATCCATTACCTTTTATTAAGGGCTGATGAAATAAGAAACTTAATATTTAACTTTATGATTATTCGGTACTCCAGTTAGTATTCAATGCGTCACGTTTTGGGGCCCTACTAATTACAAAACATTATAATGCACCAAAGGTTGTGCAAAGATGAATAGAATATGCCCCTTTCCATATTTACTATCCTCAAAATAGAACTGAACTTCTTGAAGACTCTTAAAGTTTGACAAGAATTGTCACAGTATACTGGATGCTTACAGAAAACAAAAATGCTGCAGGTATGTGTAAATTAAAACATTGGTTCCCAAAACATGATCCTGGAGCCAGCATTATCAGCAGCATCTATGAACTTTATAGATATGCAAGTTGTCTCTTCTCAAGGAGTTCAGGACCTGCTATCCTAGAATATGCCTACTGGACATTCGAGAAAATAGCAAAACCTTGGAAAATCACTCTCTGACTTCCTCCCACTCTTTTGCCTTGAAGCAGGTTATTGGGCCTTCAGTGTAGAAATCTTCTCTCAATACCCATAGAAAGGAACATCCCTATCTCTAAAGACACAGAGAAGAATCTTAACAAACAGACCTTGCTAAATTCCCCATAGTTTATTACCATTAGAGCATATCTCCTTATCCAATCATACCCCTTGGCTGTCCACTCATCAATCTAAAAATAAACTTTTCCTTGTTTCTTTGGGTGTTCATTTCTGAAGGCTCCAATGTCACATCAAGTAAAACTTTTATTAAATAAATCTATGCTTTTCCCTTGTTAGTCTGCCTTTTGTTATAGCAGTCTTAACCATAAACTTAATGATAGGAAAAGATGTCTCTCATTCCATATAGGCCTCTATCTCAAACCTAGAGGAAACAAAACTCTGGGAACAGAGCCCAGCAGTCTGTTAACAAGCCCTCCAGGTGACTATGATACCTGCTGAAGTTCAAGATCCTCTGCATGGCCATGATATAACACCTGCTCAGTTATACAACTCAATTTCTTTTTATCTTTTGGAGATGAAGTCTCTGTCACTCCAGACTTGAGTATAGTGGCATGATCACAGCTTACTATAACCTTGAGCTCCTGGGCTCAGGCAATACTCCTGCCTCAGCCTCCTGAGTACCTAGAGCTACAGATACATGCCATCACACCCAGTCTGTCTGTCTGTCTGTCTGTCTATCTATCTATTTTGTGGGGACAAGGTCTTGAACTCCTAGCCTTAGGCAATCCTCCCAATATGCTGAGATTATAGGCATTAGCCACCACACCTAGCCCAACTCAGTTATTAAAGATGACTGTGCTACATGTTTTGTGATGGGGATAAACTAAAGGTTATACAACAGTAGACTCAACACAAAGATTAAGGAGACATACTTACTTCAAGCACTTTATAATTTATGTACAAATAAAGACCTTGGCCATTTCTAGGACCTTGAATTTCCCTGCCACCACACTTTCCCCACTTTCCTTCAAAGTCCTTTTCTAATGCTCTCTCTTTTTTGGAAATCTTTCTTATCTTCTGAAAATTATCACTGTCCCTAATCACTTAGCATATTTCTTGGTGCTTCGTAGGGGCTCATTTGCTACCTGTCTATTTGCTGTACACCTTAGTCTTTTTTTGGCTTCTTATAACAAAATACTATACACTGGATAGATTATAAACAACAGAAATTTGTTTCCCAGTTGTGGAAACTGGGGAATCTAGAATTGAGATTCAAGTCCAAGACTTGGTGTCTGGTGAGTCACTGCTCCCTAGACAGCAGGCTTTTTCTTAGTACTTTACATCACACTCAGGCTTGCTGTTGATAGACTAAACAGTGTAGCAAACAGCCAAAAGCAGTTGGTTCTTTGCCTCCATGTCTCATCACTATTGTATTAGACTTACAAATTTCCAGAATATTTATTGACAGGTATCATCTTAGTTCTTAAAGATGTCTAAGTCACTATTCTTGGTAGTTGAATTTGTGAAGGAGCATTGCTTATCGATAACGTCTATAATCTAAGAAATGCAACCACCAGGGAACAAGGTGAAATAAAATATAAAGACTTTGTAATGTGATGACTTTACCATTATCTGTAAGTGTTCAAGACCGAGTGGTGCATGCTCACTACCATCATCAGTTCATGTGTGCTGTGCTAAGATCGTGGTTTACATGTAGCCACCCCTACATCCAAAGAAAATACACAATGTTTAATGATCTAAAAGCCAAGAAACTACTGCTACCCCCATCAGCATGGTTTCACTTTTCAATCACTCAGATGAACTGCGTGAGGATCCTCACTAAAGTTCAAGCTCTGCAGGACAGCCTAGGCTTGGTTGCTTTTATATACTCTGCCACAAACACTAGTACTGCGTAGGTGCTATTACCTGAGAGAGAACTGCGTGTCCTCACATGGAAAAAAAATCTCAAAACATTTTGATAAGTATAAACAAAAATTCCAGAATGGTATTATAAGTTTACTATTATAATGTTTATATTAAAATTTATAAGTGAACTCACGCAAAATTACTAGCAGTGGTTACTTTGTGGAAGGGAAATGGGGACAAAGAATGGGGATAGTGGCCCAAGGAGATTTTTACCCGTTACATTTTAATTTTTTAAAGAAGAAATATTAGTTTCCGTGTATACCATTCCAGTCAGCATCTGTTATCATTACCATATAGCCTAAACGTTCCGCTTTGTCCCAGGAGTTTCTCCTCACAGTTTCCATCAGATAGGATGCCTGTCATTAACATTAATATGATGAATAAGGGAGCAATTGGTTGAGTCTAATGAGAAGAGAGATGAAGTCAGGATGTTGAGAAATGACAAAATGAGGAAAGAATGGAGGAAGCACAGCCATTTAAAAGAATCTTCAAATACCTAGAAAAGAAAGAAATGATATCCTACTGTCTATGACACTGTGTCATAAAAAGGAAAAGAAAGCAGAGATTCAAGATTAAAGGCATGATCGGCAGTGTGAAATGCTACATAAAGGTTGAACAAATTGAGACTTATGGGAGGCCTCTGGATTTGATCATTGCAAAAGCATTTATTAACTTGAGAGGACAGTTTGTGCTTGCCTGTGTTTCTATTCAGACCCTGAAAAGCAATTCAGAAAGCCTAATGCAGTGATTAATTTCAGGATTGTTTTTAATTTTTTTAAGCCTTGAGAAAAGTATATCCATGAGAAATAAACAACAAACACTTTTTATGTGACCAGAGTTTGGGATCTGAAATATGGAGGAGATAGCCCAGCACCTCCAACCCTACGCCAGATTTTCAGAAGCACACTTCCTGACTAGGTAGTTTTTACCAATATCAGGTCTGGGTCCATGTCAGGTCTACAATAATAATGTCTGCTTCACTCTGGTCAGTAGACTGGGGGAACAATGCAACCCACAACCCAACTACCAATAAACAAAGGACCATTTAAGGGCTACATATGCTAAAAGAATTAATAGGTTACCAGGAATCGGCTGGAATTGGGAGAACATTTATGAGGTCATCAAGTCAAGAAAGGATATGAAGGAGACTGGGTTGTTCAGGAGTAAAGAAGAATCCAGATTATTGTACAACCTCCTTCTGAGCAAGGCACAAAACAACTCTATCCTAGGAAGCATCATTCCCACCCCTAGTAAAAGCCATCAATTGGAGAAATTAATGGGTCTCTTATAATTTTTGATGAGCACCTGGAAGAAATGTCCTCTGATTTCTAACACCTACCTAGCAACTCGGGAAATAAACATTCCAGTTGGCAGTGGCAGAATAGAAGAGACCAATTTATAGGGCATGCAAAGTTGGGAAGATAACAACAGTAGAAGACAGGGAGAAGAAGAGAATGATAAATACCCAGGATTAGGGAAGAGCAGCTGTTAAGAGGAGGATGAAGGATGAAGAAAGAAAAATCAAAGGGAAATGTGACTGTCCATTTTGAAATTTTGCCTGAGGCTGTCAAATCCCACTTACCTAAAGATACTCAAAAGAAAGCAATTCTGTTTCTGAGAAAAGTGCATCCAAAGACAAAAGAAGATGCACAAAGCCCTCCCTTTCATTTTGGAAAACTGAAGCTGCTACATCAAAATGAGTGAGTAGCAAAAGATGTAATCTTACTAATCTTCAGTAAGGGTCTTTGATGCTGGCTCTCAAGCATGTCAAACGATTTTAATACATACATGCCCAGGCTATAACCTTGACTAATGGTCCCAGAGTATGGTTCCTGGAATAGGAGCGTCACTGTCACCTAGGAACATGCTATCTCAGAACTGCTGAGTCTTGATTCTAGGAGACTACTCCAGCAATCTATTTTAATAAGTACATGTTTGACAAATCCATATTTTAACTAGGAGATTCTGATAGGATCGAAGTTTAGAAACCATCACCCTCAACTTAGTAAATCTAAATTTTCATATCTGATTCCACTGTGCAGGCATAGTTAAAAATTACTGAACTAATCAAGTGAATAATCGTTCAGACAGAGATTTTACAGTTCCAAACTCAGAGTAGCTGGGCACATGGTTAAGGTAGAGAATATCAGCTAAATGAATAAATACAATTTATCAATGTAAAACCATAATTTTAAAGGACCACTTAATATAGAGTTGATAATTTATTTTTAATTTTTTTTAAAGCTGAAGAATCAACCCCAATTTAGGTCAGATATTAGGGAGGTGAAACTTTCTTGACCTTTCCTTCACAGTCCCAAATGCTGCTGGAGCTCTTGCCAATACCTGATGAAAGGACAATGATAACCTTCCCAGAAGACCTTTTGAACAAATCTTACACCACATTGGATATACCTTATGTGCAAAGGGTCTGGAAAATGACATTTTTCAAAAGAAGACATTGCCTAGAATTCTGTTAGGAAAAAGGAAAGAATGTTTATGGGATGAGCTACTTTCCATTTCCACACTATAAAATTCACCCCAACACACACAAAACATGAACTTTGGCACAGCATTACTAATAACATGTGTACTCTATATGAAAAGGTTTCTAACTAATGATCCACCATAAACACTTTTAATTCCAAAGATAACTGTACTAGTTCTTCTGTATTTTCTATTTTTTAGGATGAGTTTTCTTTTCATGGGACCACTAAAATTAATTTATATTTTGTTGCTTAAGTGAAGTGAGCATGCTCTATAAAAATGTGAGGGATCAGAGGCTGGGCATGGTGGCTCATGCCTGTAATCCTAATACTTTTGGAGGCCAAGGCAGATAGATTGCCTGAGTTTAGGAGTTTGATACCAGCCTGAGCAAGAATGAGATCCTATCTATACTAAAAATAGAAAAACTACCCAGGATTTTGGTGGGCACCTGTAGTCTCAGGTATTCAGGAGGCTGAGGCAAGAAGATCAGTTGAGCCCAGGAGTTTGAGGTCACTGTGAGTGATGACACCATGGCACTCTACCCAGGGTGACAGAGTAAGACTCTGTATCAAAATATATATATATATATATATACACACACACACATACACATATATGTATATGTATACAAGGGATTATAAACCAAATGCATAGATAACATTATAAGAAATAATAAGGAATCAGTTTTACCTTTTAGAACTTAATGTGCGATCTATACAGTAATAATATATGCTATAAATAAAATAAGAAAGCAATGAAATTATATTTTTCATCCTAAAATGTCCTTTACCTATAAAACTAAGTAAGATTTTAAAATAATAATGAATAAATAAATAAGACGTGGGTATGTTGTTGATAAGGATAACATTTGCTAAAATAATAGTTTGTTTTCTATTTAGTGTTTCTTATTTCTATCTAAGGACAAAATAGAACAAGTAAAGTAACATGAATTATCTGGAGTATGAAAACAGCTGACTTTATAAAATTTTGATAAACACCTAAATTAACAAAGTCAATAAAAATTTGCTCAACAATTGAAAAGTGATTATATATATAGTCATTTCAAAATAATAAAAAGGTTGCAAATATCATTATAAAACATTAGCAATACTTTCTTATATTCTTCAAAATCTTAAGTACATAAAAGTCAATATTAGCATGTCTGGGAAGTATATATAATCATATGTTGCTGATAGTTATATGTAAATTTGCAAATGTTTTTTAAAAATAATCTACTTATATACAGCAGGAAACATGATTTTCTTTTCAGTAAGTATCACCACTTATGGGAGTATATCCCAAGAAATAATCCAAAAATGCTTATAGAAATAAGATATAGCCACATGTCCAATAAGTTGGAAATGGTTAAATTACAGTAACAGGATAAAATGCCCCAAATCCATTAAAATTACACATATGCATCAATCATTGGTACTATGTAAAATACTAATGTGCAAAACGATCAATAAAATGTCAAGATGAAGAGAAGGATATATAATCAGCTGGTATTTTAAAGGAAAAGGACCTTTCACATTTCTGTGTAAATCAAGTTACTTAATACTACCATGAATTTTTAAAAATAAGGCATTAGGAAAGATTTTTAGAAATATAAATGCAGTCAGAATCAAAATCATCCATCAGATTAGAGGGAACATAATAAATATTATATTTATTTTGATATTGACTTTATTTATTTATTTTTCCACTCAATATATTTTAGAATTTATTGCACGGC
Organism: Otolemur garnettii; assembly: GCF_000181295.1. NCBI lineage: Eukaryota > Metazoa > Chordata > Mammalia > Primates > Galagidae > Otolemur > Otolemur garnettii. The sequence continues at coordinate 15,595,204 of NW_003852419.1, forward strand.
CAGGCATTGTGGATCAAATCTGTAATCCTAGCATTCTGGAAGTCAAGGTGGGTGGATCACTTGAGCTCAGGAATTAGAAACCAGCCTGAGCAAAAGTTAGTCTCCATCTCTATTAAGATAGAAAAACTACCAGGGTGTGGTGGTGCATGCCTATAGTCCCAGTACTTGGAAGAGGATCACTTAAGCCCAAGAGTTGGAGGTTGCTGTGAACTATAACACCATGGTACTCTACCTAGGGTGACAGAGTGAGACTGATTAAAAAAGAGAGAGAGAGATAGAATTTATTGCATGTCATTAAGTATAGATTAACCTCATTCTCTCTAAAGGCAATATGAAATTTATTTTGAGGCGACTAATATTATTTTTTCATTTTTAAAAATTAAGGTATAAATAATATGAAATAAAATTAATTCTTTTAGTGTACAGTTCTTTAAGTTTTGACCAATGTGTATGTTCAACTGTAATTTTGATAGATACTGCCAAACTGCTCTCTTAAAGACCTGCATCAGTTCACAGGTCTTAATTGTATAAATCGTAGCAATTTATAAATACTTGTTTTTCTATAGATGTGCCATTCAAATGTGGCATCAAATTTTTCATTTTTACAAATCTGTAGAAGAATGTGTATTATCATTTAAAATTTTATTTCTCTTATTCTGATGAACCTGGGAATCTTTTCATTTGTATAAAATCCATTATTATTTCCTTTCTTTGAACTATCCATACTTTCTTTTTTGGTCTTACTTTTATATGATAGGTTGGTGTTATTTTTAAGAGTGTTTAAATCACTTAATAATCTCCAGGGTACTTTGCAACTCGCAAAATGCATTTGTGAGAAATAAATGGGTTCAAGACAATAGGTACAGTTAAATATGGATTATCTGAATGAGAACCATGAAAACGCTTTGAAATTCCTACTCATGTTGTCAGTTACTCTGCTTAATAAGAATGTGTTTGTGAAATCTACAGTGAAATGCCAACATTGGATATTTTCAGTATTTTTATTATTTTGTCAACAATACAGAAGATAGTTAACCTGGCGTGGTAGCAATGATAAAACAATGTCTGCTTTGAAAGGGTGGGAACCAGCTGTTTCAAGGCCCCATGTGGCCTTTCAGATCCCCAAGTGTGACTCCTCAACTGAACGCAAACTTCACAGAACAAATGGTTTAGCATTGGAGTTTGGATTCAGTCAAGAGGCTGTGGATCCAAAGGATCCAAAAGGCCACATGTGGCCCCAGGGCTGCAGGTTCTCCACTCCTCTAGCTAAACTACATTTTTAGCCTCTCTTGCAATCTGACCTGGCCAATGACTGAGTTGGAGCCAATGGAATGTGACCATTCATAAAAAACCTTCTATGCTTAGGTCAACCTTCTCTTTGTCCATCCACTGGCTTAAATCAAAGGATGTTAAAGCCCTTGGAAAGAAAAGGGCATGAAAGTAAAAGATGTGTCTAAAATGTCTTCCGATTGACTTAAGGTAAGGGAGAAATAAACTTTTTTACATTAAAGCACAAAATTGATGGGGTTCATTTGTTGCAGCATGTATCACACTAACTAAACAACAGTGGGTGTCAAGTTGCCATGTAGATTTTATTTAAAGATTTAAAAGTGAAGTAACAGCTTTATTTTAAAAAGTTAAATATTTACAATATGCCATAAGTATATCCTTTGAAACTAGGTAAGCTTATAATGGAAAAATTTAGATGTCAATGGAAATACAATTAAAAATTTTAATTTGTAGGATATCTGACTGAAAATGAACAGTGCTCTGAAGCATCACAATTATTCTTTCATTTATTTCTGTGATAAAGCCCAGACGATATTATGCAGATTAAGAATGTACACTCAAACATATCCAGTGAATCTGAGACAACTACCCTGGGATAAACAACTGTAAATCATTTCATCTATTTATTTAAGTTTTTCCTGTTGAACTTATGTTTGAAAACATTTCATTAGCCTTTTCTTATTTAGGAGTAATAAAATTGGATACCTTTAAAAACAGTTAATACTATAGTAACAAATTTATACTGAGTTTCAGTAACATTTTATTGCACATAAGTTTGCCCTTATCGTCTATTTCTTATTTCTAAAGTCGATAATTCTGAATATTTACAATCTCCTAAGAAAGAAAAAAATCATTACAATGTGAAAAAAATTTTCAAGAATTATGTTTGTAAACTTTTTTGGAAAAAAAATGCATTTTAAACTGACTTTTAAAATCTTTCAAATAGCAGCCACTATGGATGATCCCAATGGATCAAAATGTTAGCATGCTTTCATTAAGAAATTTGGAAAGAGACATTTGTGTCAAAAGTAAACTCATTTCTCTCCTGATATAATCAACTTTCCATGTGCCTCATATGTGTTTGATTCATAATATTTTAAAACCTGCATTACTGGCCGGGCACAGTGGCTCACGACTGTAATCTTAGCGCTCTGCAAGGTGGAGGTAGGTAGATTGCTTGAGCTCGGTAGTTTGGGGATCAGCTTAAACAAGAGGGAGACAATTGGAGCTGCTGTGACTCTGATGATGCCATGGCACTCTACCCAGGGAGAGTGAGACTCTGTATCAAAAAAACCAAAAAACCAAACCAACGAACAAAAAAAAAAAAAAAAAGAGAAAGAAAGAAAAGAAACCTGCGTTATTTTGTTATTCGAATGATGTTAAAGGAGATTTTTTTGTTTTGCAGACATGTACAGAACTTTAGCATCAAAATAATCTAATGAATGGCAACAACATATCAATATAGCAATATGTCTGATGTAGTCAATAATTCCTCTGTACCAAACCTTCCTAATGAACTTACTCCATGAAAGGAAATTCGTTTTTTAGTAACTAAAATGATCTAATGATTACATTTTGATACTTTGACTACTTTCCTCTTCAATAATTCTGATTACCAAAAGCCCTTAGATGGCCAATTACGGACATAGCTGAAATTATCTTAATCATTGAACTAGAAGAGTGTCTTGTTTTTTTCAAATTAGATAACTCAGACAAAAACAATACAACTGGCTTGATTTATCTAAATGGGAAGTCTTGTGGGAGAATTTACCCAATGACTGCCAACCCTCCTTTGAGTCATTTTCATGGATGACTGCTATGCTGCTGAAATTCTCTTTCAGGACTGGTCGCACTGTGCCACCCGCTGAGAAGCTTGACCACTGACACTGCTTAGCTGCCAGCACTGTCTGTGACTTGCCCTTTGCTGAAAAGTAAACAATTGGCCCAAAGTCATGTGCTATTCCCAGGGTGGCACTTATTTAATAAATACTAATGCGGGGATATAAAAAGCTACTCCCCTTTCCCTCAGTGGGAGATAACTCTGGGGGCCATCTCAGTTTTAGGTCTCCTTGAACAATCAGCTGAGGCTGTTTTGTGCCTAAATCATGGTGCAACTTCTCTTTCCACCCAACTCTGCTGCCTTCCTTTCCCCTCAGCTGTTGATCCCACAAGCCCTACTTAATAAACTTCCTTGTAATAATCTTTCTCTCTCACAGTCTGCTTCATGGAGACCCTAACCTGTTACCATCATCAACTAACACTTGGGTAAACACTGTATGTGCAGGATAGCTGTCGTTATTATCTAAGATGAATAATTTAATATGAATGATTATTTTCCTTTATACATTTTTGAAAATCTCTTCATGTACGTTGTGTTATTCGGCCTTTCCATTTATTCTGTGAGGTAGCTGGGGCAAGGATTACTGTACACATTTCACAGCTTTGGATACTGAAGCTTGGAGAGAAATGGCTTCTTGATTCCGGGCAGACATTATTATGCCTGTCTTCTCCTACTTTGCTTGTCTATAACACTATTTCTCTAACAGACTGTTACAATTGTTATAAAACTCTATCTCGAAAGTTTTTACTCTATTCCCCACCTCAACTATAGCTGGTAAGTTCCTAACTCATCCTGGCAGTATGAAATTCACTGCTATAACTGTATCTGGATTTGTTTCAAGATCTTATCTTCAAACTTCATTGCCCACTTGTGCCTTGTATTGCCTTCTTTCCTTTTCTTTCAACATTTATTTATTGAGCACCTGCTGTAAATGAGGTAGAACATTTCCTGAGAACTTACCCTCTGCTGGGCACTATAGTAAATCCTATTCATGCATTAGCTCATGGAATCTCTGTTGACAACTCTGATGTTAGTTTTATCATTTCCACATTTAAGGGAGGAAACTGAGGCTTAGGGAATTTAAATGATTTGCCGAAGGCTGCACAACTAGGATGTCATGACATTTTCAGGTTGATCTCGTTCTAAAATTCATGCTCTTTGTCTCTGCACTCAACCTCTGTGATAGAAGAAGTTAGAGAGATGAATAAGGCATGGTTCCCACTCTCAAGGATTTACTGTCTAGTTCAGAAAAACAGAACAATTGATTATATTTTTATAACAGCTTTACTGAGAAATAATTCATATATCATACTATAATCTACTCATTTGAATTGTACGAGTCAGTCATTTTAACAAATTTGCAGAGTTGTACAACTATCACCACGATCAATTTTGGAACATTTTTAAACCCACCCCAAAGAAACTCCATACTGAGTAAAATTCATTCCTTATTTCCTCTACCCTCACCCCCAGGTAACCAATAATCTATGTCTGTCTTTATAGATTTTCCTATTCTCTGCCTTTCAGACAAAAAGAATCACCATATGTGGTCTTTTGTGGCTGGCTTCTTTCTTTTAGCATAATGTTTTCAAAGATCATCCATGCTATAGCATCCCTACTATACTGCAATTATGATTAAATATTATTTCATTGTATGGATATGCCACGTTTTATTTATTTACCCACTTATCAGGTGATCGACATTTATTTCTACTTTTTGGATTTTAAGAATAACACTGATTCCAAAGATGAAAGCAGACTGAAAAATAAAAAAAAAGAATAATACTGCTATGAACATTCATGAGTGAGATTTATGTGTATATGCTTCCATATTTTCTGAACATATACCTAGAGTAGAATTACTGGTTACACGTTAATTCTAAAGATATTTAATCTTTTAAAGAATTGCTGTCCTGTTTTCCAAAATGCGGTTCCATTTTACATTCTTGCCAGCAGTGTGCGAGGGTTCTGATTTCTCTACATTCTCCCCAGCACTTGTTATTACATCCCTATTTGGTTGTAGTCATCTTAGTTGGTGTGAAGTGATATCCTATTGTGGTTTATTTGTATTTCCACAATGGCTAATGACATTAAGCATCTTTTTCATGTATTTATTGGCCATTAGTATATCCTCTTTCCAGCCATTAGCCCCCAGCATGGGACCTCCACACTACAAGCAAGGTGGGGTGTGTGATCAAAGACCCCAGTAGTCTGCCATGTTGTGCCTAAAGTGTCTACCTTACAAGAGGAACTGGATGGAGACAGGGAGTCTTCTAAAAGCTTCCCTCACTGGAATTTAGCCTCAGCAACCTGCAGCTAGAAGGGATAACAAATGCTATTGGCCCGCTCTTCCAACAACGTATAGTATCCCTCGAATGTGAACTGAGGGAAGGGAGGAAAAGTGGGCCATGGCTCAAGTGACACACATGCCATCATTATTGAGATTTAACAAATTTTCTTGAATAACTGTTTCTTCCTTTAAGAAAAAACTGTGTGCATTTAAGACAATTTCTGATGACATTAAAATTTTTTTTAAATAATTTCCACCACTTGTGATTATTTCTCTGGGGAATGGTCTCCAATAGGTCCTCCTGCTTTATTTTTCCAGAAGTAGAACTTTCGCTTGATTATACTTTTAATGTAACTATTTTGGGGGAGGTGGTTAGGAGTCAAGATGAATGGATTTAAGTTGTACACATATTCCAGTGTACCAGGATTCTTGTAGGAATAAGGATATATATGTAGCATGGCCTAAAATGTAGCTCTCAAAAAATGTTAGCAATGTTAATAATTATTATTATTGTCCTACCAATAATTAAACTTGTAATTTTTTTTCTTTACTATTGAGAAAGATGTCTACATGTCTACAAAGGCTAAGTTACTCTGAGGTCCTGTACTTAGTTCCTCTTTCCAAAGGTATGTACATACTTTCTCTGGGAACCCATCCAATTAGCCAGTTAGCTAATTCAAAAAAGGGCTTGGCACTTCTACTTTCCTGAAAAGAAGACATATATATACATATATACATATACACATATATATACATATATATGTGTGTGTGTGTGTGTGTGTGTGTATTTTCCCCTTTGGTCAGGGTCAAAGTTAATAGCTACCCTATCCTTGATGATATAGTTATCCAAGGGTAGTAGAGAGTGGATCCAGGATCTCAAAAGGCAGACATCTGAATCAACATTAATTCCATTATTCTGGGGTGTCTGGGGTGATAAGGAGGTGTTTTGGGCCCCGTGGCCTGGAAGAGCCAAGCCTTGAGAGCTATGACTCTAGGAACCCAACCAAAGGCCAATTCACAGATATCAGCACTAACAAGAGTGATAGTGCTCTTTCAAAGTTTTATAGTGGCCTGAGTAAAGTGTTATCTCAGCAATAGACCTGTATCTCCTAAAGCAATGGTTTTCACATAGTATGACATTGACTACTATGAGATTATTGGGCAATGCTGGGAGATGTTTTGGTTGTCACAACTTGTGTATGAGTGGGTACTATCTGTGTCTACTGGATAGAAGCCAAACATGTCACTAAACATCACACAATGCATAGAATGTCCTCCCTCAACAAAGGATCCCCGAGAACAAAGTGGCAAATGTACCTAGATTGAGAAACCCAGCTCTATAGGGATGTGCAGGCAGACTCTTCAGCAGTCAGGCTTAATTAGCAGCCTTACTTGCTACAGGCATCAGACTTTAGGTTGTCTCTACTTGGTGCATGTGTCAGCCAGAACTGGCTACACTGTCGTGTGCTAATGAACAATTCTAAAATCTCAGTGACTTAATACAAAAAATTATATTTCTTGTTCATGCTACATTCCAACACAAGTTGAAAGGCTGATCACATAGGCACCCTGACTGATGACTCCACAACCACTGCAGTGGAGGTAAATCAAGTACTGGGCCTACAGACTTCTGCAGAAAAGTGAACACATCATCTCCACTTACACTGCACTGGCCAAAGCAAGCTTTCTTTAAGGGGGCATAAAAATATATATTTCTACTCTGTGTTTAAGAGAACCAAGGTAGTGGGTAATTGCTTTAATGACTACCACAGTAAATATCCTTTTTAGGATGCACCATCCTTTTTAGATTGTATACATCTTGGTTGGGAGGAAGAAGCAAAGAGAAAAATGCTTTTTTTTTTTTTTTTTGTAGTATAGTATTTAAGGTCTACCCTAGGTAATTAATTGAAAAAACAAAACCATAGGTGATCACATTGGTATTCAGCTTGTAGAACAGTGCATTAAGATCACATTTTGAGAAACACACATTACTGTAGGGATAGGGCAATAGCAATCAATTCCATTCCATTGGGTTCAGAAAAGATTTTATGAGTGAATTGCTTTAGCTCAGTTCTAAAATGCAGGTTAAGTGTTTAAACAGTGAAACAAATTCTTCTGCAAAGAAGCCAAATAAAAGCTACAGAAACATTAGACAGTTTGGAATGTTGGGGAAACTGCCATGAGGTGCTTCCAGGTAAGTGACAGGCCATAACATGACGTGAGGCTAAGCAGGAGGGGAAGAAACACTCAGAGGGAACTTCATATGGACACTAGGCATTGCAGCTTTATACTGGCAATACAAAGCCATCAAAAGGATTTAATCTGGGAACGGAGCTAATGGACTTAACTTTTAGAAATATTTGTCTGATAATTCTGTGGAGGGTCAATTAGAAGAGGAAAGACAATGGGTAATAAGATTAATAGAAGATGATTCCCATATTCCAAAGATGATGACAAAGTTAAAAGGAATGATATTAAGGAAGTAGATCCTGCCTTCTCAGTCCTCTTTTGGGCCCTCCTTTTCACATGCCTGTAACAATGAAGGTGACTCAGTGATCACTACGGAACCTACTTCTCCATCTATCCTCTCCCTTTAGTGATCCCATCCAGTCTATGGTTATTAAATGTCAGCCATTTGCTGACAACATCCTAATTTATCTTTTTAGCCCTGACCTTCAGACTTGCATGCCTAACTACTACGTGATATATCCACTCTGGATGGGTAATTGTCATCTCAAATTGGTTGTGTCAAAAATGAACCTCCAGAAAATGACCATTTTATAACTCCTATAAAGAAATAATTGACTTAGGCAATCATTATCAAGATATGCTTAAACTATTAGACAATAGTGTATGGTGAAATAGATATTCACAAGATGCAAAACTATCAGCTTTATAAAGGTGGATTCCTTAGAACTAAAAATGAGATGCCCACACATTAAAGACATTATGAAACTATCTCAGTTCATTTTCTGTTGCTATCACAGAATGCCACAGACTAATTTGTAAAGAAAGGAAACATATCTCATAGCTATGGAGCCCGCAAAGTCCAAGAGCATGGCGCCTGAATTTGGCAAGGGTCATCTCATGATAGAAGGACAGAAATTGAAAGCAAGTATGTGAGACAGAGAGAAAATGTGGGCCAAACTTATCCTTTCATCAGGAGTCCACTCCCTTGATAGCAGCACCATTAACCCGTTCATGAGGGCTCTGCCTTTTAGAGATTCTCATCTCCCAATATTATTTTGGCAATCAAACTTTAACAAAAATTTTGAAAGAGATGTACAAACTGTAGCAGAAACATTGTTTGAATCTTGATTTAAATAAACTGTTTGTGCAAGAAATGCAAAGGCCTTACACAAGAGAAGTTTCTGAATTGGCAAAGTATTGATAATGGCAAGAACATTCAAGATTAGGAACAATGGAAGGAAAACCACTATATTTAATAAGTAAGATGTTAAAATGTAGGTTCTTGGGAAACCTTTAGTTAGAGATGACCACAGTGAATGGTTCTCAACTGAGAGCAATTTTAATTCCCAGGGGACATTTGGCACTGTGTGGACTTCATTTTGGTTGTTATAAGGGAGGAGAGGATGTTACTGATATCTAGTGGGTAGATGTTAGCAATGCTGCTGAACACCACATGAATGGGTCCCCACAACAAAGATACTCTCAGGGTTTCTTAACCTTGGTTCTAGGGACAATTTTGGCTGGACCATTCTTTGTTGCGGTGGCCTTCTCATGCATGTATGCAGCAGCATTGCTAATATCTATATAAACAATAAAATACAAATATAGTCTAGCACGGGGGCTGAAAAGGAGGCAGGAGGGGACAGAGGGGGGCAAACGGCAGGAGGAGGGAGGGCATTTGGCAGGATCTCATCCAATGGGCACAATGTCAGGATGTGTAGCCTGTCCCTGGGTGAGAGGTCCTTTTACAACTGGAACTTTACCTTGGAAGTGAGAACAATGTAATCTAGAAATTTTTATTCTCATATTAATTGGAAATTAAAAAAAAAGAAGCCCTCAATAGGCAATCAAATTTAAACTCAAAGAAGGTAAGGATCAAGACTGGTTCATTTGCTCTGAGTGTGGCACAGTTCCTGACACATGTAAGTGTGAAAATATTTGATAATCTGCTTTATATTGTGTTAAGTCTCCAGATTCTTGAAAAATTGGAGAGCAGGAGTAAAGAAAGAAATATTGTTTGGTGGGGGGTGGGGGCGCTAAGGCTCAGAAATAGATCCAAGAAGCATTTACGATTGTATGTTATAGCACATAGGTGTCATAGAAACCCTGGGAGTGAATGAGAAAGTCAGTAGAGGTGGTTCTCAAACCTCATTGTGGATTAACATCATTTAAACAGATCTAAAAAATATGTAGATGCTTGGCTTAACCCCAGAGATTCTGATTTAAATGCTTGGGAGTGGAGCATGTGATAAACTTTTTTTTTAAAAACTCTCTATAGTATTTTAATGTGTAGCCATATTAAAATAGTATGGAAATCTAAGATTTCTTTTTTTTTTTTTCCCTGAACACAAATGAGCTCCATTCATTATGATGGGTTCATTCACAAGACATACTGCATTCAGCATAGTAACTCAGGCAGTTGGCTGTAGTTTTAACAGTTTTTTAGGTTTGCTAAAGCAAAACAGGAACCCACCGTTGGCCTCCTTTGGTGAAATAAAAGGCCAGAAAGTCCTTGGCAGAACATAGAGGAAAGAATTTAAAGACTGGGAGATAAGAAAGTAGATTAAATGGATCATGTGTCTCACCCCTATATCCTGCCAGAGCCCTAAAGACTTCTCTCCCTTGCCAATAAAAATAGAGCAGAAAGGGAAATACCCAAATATTTAAAAGTGCTCTGCTGGCTCTTCTTTCTGGGCTGGGAATGCTTGTGGAGGAGCTACAATAAAAGTGGTATTCCTGATCTCAGTGGGGATGTGAGAAGCCAGCTGAGGCCTGGCCCAGGTGATGACTGTTAACAGTCTGAAGCGAAGTGGGTATTGTTTTAATAGCCAGATGCTACACTCAGGGATCAGGGAATGGCTTCAGTAGCAGAAATATCTGTCTGTGGTTAATTAATCATGGGGTCCCCAGGAATGAAATAGACAGACAGCCAATTAAGGTGTGTCTTGATTTATTTAACCAAAGGTATTCTAGGTCTGATGAACAGAGGCCTCATTGGAGCCAATGTGCTAGAGAATTTTGGGTTCACAGACCCAGCATCACCCAATGAAAGAGAGGCTAGTACCTATGAGGAAAGAGCCTGCTGTCACACTACACAGGCAAACTGTGAACCTTCTGCCTTGTCTTTCCTAATGGGGCTGGCAGTCGTTAACCTGAATACTCGTGCACTGAGGAATGGGAAACACTTAAACTCGGGAAATATTGGATATTGGCTCAAAGCTACCACTGATTCCTAGGGACCTATAATTCCACCGCAGTCAGAATTGGAGATCATTATGGAACTCAGGTGATAAATGGAGTTCTGACATGAGTTTATTTCACAGTAGGCCCAGTAGGATCCTCCAAAATATCTTGGGGTCATATTCTCAGATCCTGAGTGAATTGTTGAAAATGGATATTTTAGGCAACTGGTAGTTTCCTGAATCCCCATGCAGTTTCCCTGATTTATAAAGTAAGGACTATTATTTTGGGAAGGGCCAAACGGAGGTCATTTGGCACTCTCCTTTGCTGCCAAAATAGAGAATGAACAGAAGTGCTACAACTCTGGAAATTGCTATCTGACAGGGGTATATTTGGTGATTAATTTAATAGGCTGGCTTGGCTTTTGTGATCCAATAGGTCTGCAAGAATGGCAGTGGATTATTGGAAACAAAATCAGTTGAGGCTCCAGTTGTGGTGGCTGTTGCAGTTTTCTTGTCCTTCCTATAATAAATCAATGTATATTTTGGTGAAATTCTTGATCTTATTAAATTTTTTTTTTCCTCATTGGTTTTTAGGCCTCACCAGAAGTTTGCTATCTTTGATAGAAAACCCCTAAGTCTTTATTGCCATGCCTCAGGGATACGTCAGCATCCTGACTCTAGTCTATAGTCAAATTTGCTGGGATCTGGGCCATGTTACCATTTACTTTGATCCACAAAACATCAATCAAGAAGATCACAAAGTGAAAACAACCCTGGATGCCTTCATAAGTCATATACGTGACTATGAAATTCTGTAAAAATAACAAGATTTGATGTGACACTATCAGGTCTAGGGTTTAGGGATCTATGGCTTTCTAGGCTACTCCTTGTAAAATGTGCCTAAATTTTAAATGCAACATTATTTGTATGTTTGGTATGTTAGACCACTAATTAGATGATCCAAATTTTGTCCATTTATAATTTGGGACCATAATAGAAGAAAGCTTAGCACCTAGTCCTGGGTTTCAGTCAGTTGGTCCTTATGACCTGGAAGCTCTGATGGTACTTGAACTTACCATAGCAGACCTAGATGCTGAATGAAGACTTGTTAATTCCAGGTAGGAGATAGCACACAGAGGACCCTGGAGTTTGGGTAAAGGCCAGGCCCACTTCAGTAGCTAACATTTTTGGGGAAAGTTCCTGACTTGATCCTACCTCTGAAGGAGACTATTTACTATGGGATTCCATTTGGTAGTGAACTGGGCACCATCCTGTCAACCCAGGCATAAAGTCTGTGGTGCACTTAAATATTTAATACCCATCAAATCTTAACATTCCTATACCTTCTCAAAACTGTCACACTGGCTTCAACTCACATCTGTCATGTAAGGGTACCTTTATATGAGCAATTTACTGAAGGTGAAAAGCCTTTAGACCAGTGATTTTCAAAGGTGTGCTGTGAAAATTTTTAAAGATCATAAATTATTTTCAAAAGAAGCCCAAAGCACAGTAAGTATACTCTTTATTCCTCTTTTTTTGGATCAACATAATTTAATTGTGCCATGGAAGTTTATCTAAAGGTTTGAGTGTACCATGAATTAAAATGTTTTGAAAACACTGCCTTTGGCTGATTTAGGGATGGCTCCACACAAAATGACCATACCAGAAGGAAGAACACTAATGCCTCGTAGGAAGATGGAGAATAGAATAGTAGGCAGAATGTGTCCTTTACTTTTCATGGGGAAGAATCTGGCCTGATGTCAGGGCATATTACTGCTTTCTGGGCAGGAGCGGATGGTATGGATTTTCTAGGAAGAACAAGAATGAAAGATTAGTAAAAGGCAAGCCTGTGGAATAGGTGTGTGTAAGGAATAGATTTCTTAAAACAGTTCTAGAGCCCACAAATGTCCTACAGATACTCATCAGAAGGTCCTCAATGGAGATGAGGCCTCCTTTATACAATCAAGTGGACAGGATGATCTTGGGGTTCAGAGTTTGATTAATGATCTCATCAACAGTGTCGTGTTGGGGTAGAAGAGGTGAGGAAGGCAGTTAGAAAGGAGAAGATGGAACATGAAATGTGACATTTCAAAAGACAAACAACATAAAGAATTTTTGCCAAATGGCTCTAAGAACCCAGAAGAAACCAGATATGATGAATTTGTAATTATAACATTAGCAAGTATAAGTTTTTTTTTTCCCTGAATGCAAGAACAGAAAAGCAGAATAGATCCCAATTTTAGAGTTTACAGGTACTTGTAAGTTGCAGCATAGCTTGAAGGGGTGGGGGTTGATTAAAGAGTAGGGAAGCTATCGCTGTCTCTGAGAAAAATCCTCTTTTCCAACATTGGTAACTTTTCAAAAAAATTTGCGGAAGAGTTGTTGATGTGAAAGTTATTAAGATTATGATGGAAAGACACGAGGAAGTAGTGTAAGGATAGGACTCGGACTCATATTACAAAGGTAATTTGAGTTTGGTCACCTTTGCTCACAAGCAACCACTGCACGGGTGTTGGCTACAAAGCTGATTGTTTTGATACCTGAAACTGGCCGAGCCTGAGCAAGACAGGATCTAAGGTATTGAGCGTTCTGGCCACAGAGTGGTTCCAGATGGTCTGTGCTGAATAGGCAAAGAAGCAATCAGTGATAAGCTAAATACAAGGGGTTAATACTGAGCGGGGTCAAAGCTCAGTTCACCTCTGCTCTGGCCATGAGGATGTTCTTGACCAGTCCTATCCTTGCTCCTCTCCATGTCTTTGCTCTACTTATCTCATTGGAAATCCCTGCCCCCTGCCAATTCATACAGTACAACTTTTCCATAACTTTGCTCAAAATGCATCTACAAAATGTTCTAAACTCAAAAAATAGGGTTTATTATTATTATTATTTCAAATTAGTATGAGGGTACAAATTTCTAGGTTACATTGTTCTCACTTCCAAGGTAAAGTGCACGCTGTAGTTGAACCCTTCATCCAGAAGGTATGCTGTATCCCCTCACTTTGTGCACATTAGGTGAGATCCCCTTATTAGACTGTATTTGTTTTATTGTTTATTTGTGCGGGTGTATAATTGTTTATATATTGGTTTCATATTAGTATTGAGTGCATTGGATTTTTTTTTTCCATTCTTGAGATACTTTACTAAGAAGAATGTGTTTCAATTTCATCCAGGTAAATATAAAAGATGTAAAGTCTTCATCTTTTTTATGGCTGAATAGTATTCCTTGTTATACATATGCCACAGTCTGTTAATCCATTCATGGGTTGATGGGCACTTGGGTTGCATCCACAACTTGGCAATTATGAACTGAGCCGCAATATACTTTCTGGGGCAAATGTCTTTATGGTAAAATTTTGGTTCTTCTGCATAGATACTTAGTAGTAGAATTGTGAGATCAAATGGAAAGTTGACTTTTAGTTCTTTGTGAATTCTCCATATTTCTTTCCATAAAGGTTGTATTTATTAGTTTGCAATCCCACCAGCAGTGTAGAAGTATTCCCTTCTCTTTACATCCATGCGAGCATCTGTAGATTTGGAATTTTATGATGTGGGCTAATCTTACCAGAGTTAGGTGATATCTCAGAGTGGTTTTGATTTGCATTTCTATGATGATTAAAAACAATGAGCATTTTCATGTGTTTATTGGTCATTAGTCTGTCATCTTCATAGAAGTTTCTGTTCAAGTCTCTTGCCCACTTATAAATGGGGTTGTTTACTCTTTTCTTATTGATTAATTTGAGTTTTCTGTAGATTCTAGTTACCAGGCCTTTGTCAGATTCATAACATGCAAAAATCTTCTCCCATTCTGAAGGCTGTCTGTTTGCTTTGCTTGTGGTACCCTTAGCTGTGCAGAAACTTTTTAGCTTGATCAAATCCAATTTATTTATTTATTTTTTTGGCCAAGCCTGGGTTTGAACCTGCCACCTCTGGCATATGGGGCTGGCGCCCTACTCCTTTGAGCCACAGGCACGGCACCCTATTTATTTATTTTTGATGTTGCTGCAATTGCTGGAGGGGGGAAGGCAGGGCTTCCTCATAAAATCTTTTCTCAGGCCAGTATTATCAAGCAACCCCACAACCTCTTCTACAGTTTTTATTGTTTTGTGTCTTAAATTTAAATCTTTTAGCAAGCATCAATTTTTGTCAATGGTGAGAGGTGTGAGACCAGTTTCAGTATTCTACATGTGGCTAACCAGTTCTCCCAGCACCATTTATTAAATAGAGATTCTTCTCCCCGTGCATGCTTTTGTTATGCTTATCAAAGATCAAATGGCAAATGTGGCTGGGTTCATCTCTAGATTCTCCATTCTAATCCATAGATCTATATATCTATTTTAAAAAGTAGATGTTTTTAATCACCCTAATTATATCCAAATTTTAATCCACACCTAAATTATACCTTAATCACATACTGAGTGAATACCCTACAGTGTTATAATTTGACTTGTTATGTACCCATGAAACTATGTTTTTACTGGTTTAGTTTCATTTACATTTATTCTGCTTCCATCTCCAAACTAAAGATTTGCTAGAAAGTACTCTGGTGTGGTGCATTTACCAATGTGCATGTTACAAAAAGAGATGTTACAAATGTTGTATTTGATTTGAATCACATGAATAGGTTCTAAATTGCTCAATCCAAGATTTAATTGATAAATCTACATTTTGTATATTTATTAGAAATGAAATGTCAAAGTCCGATTTTAATTTGCTATTTTTGTTTTTCTTAAACATAAATTGAATCATATTGAAAAGTCAAAGTCCGATTTTAATTTGCTATTTTTGTTTTTCTTAAACATAAATTGAATCATACTGAAAAGGCATTTTGTCAAGAAGTAAGCATTGTGAACTGGAAAACCCAGAAGAATTGGAACCCATAAGATATACCTTCCAAATGCTTTGATTTAATCTGAGAATTCAGCGGTGGAGCATGAACTATATACAATTAAAATTATAGCTTAGGAGGAGTAATAGTAATCATTTTTTAGAGAAGACTTCATCCACAAGAGAAAATTATATGGGAAAATATTAAAATTGTTATAAAAGAATATAAGTTAATTTATGGTGCTGATGGGAAAGTTCTTACACCATAATTTGTATTATTCTTTTAATACTGACAATATTAGTTAATTTAGTACTGGCATTTTTCATGGGAGTTTCTTACTGGTTGAATCCAGGAGTTCTAATAGATTTCATTTTGACAATTGCTACTTTGTAATGTCACAGAAAATATTTCTCCTGGAAAAAACACTTTGTTTACTCCATTCATAAAAGATTTTGGCAGGGCTTGATAAATTATCTTTTAAGCAACTCTTAAAATAACATGGTATTTGCTTTAGGCTTATATATTTTATGGGATGTGTTAAAGATTCTGAGCATTACATTTTAAAAAACTTATTTGAGAAGTTGACCCATTTTAACCAGCTCCAAATAAGTCTGATCTAGAGGAATGATTTTTTAAGACTATCTAAAATAATTTGAATGGCCAGTTACAGATTGTGGATAGATTGCTCATTTTTGCTGGGTTGTACGAAGGAAATTTTACACCAAGAGTAAGACAAGGACACGGTAGATGGTTCTTCTGCTCCCCTTTTGCTTTGAGTCTATAAATGAGTGAGAAAAAGCATCAGACTAGGGCACATGAGACCCAAGTTAAGACATTACACTTCCATAGATAGATAGATGGATAGATATGACACTTCCTTAGATAGATAGATAGATAGATGGATAGACATGACACTTCCTTAGATAGATAGATAGATAAATAGATAGATAGATAAATGTAAATACTTGATTTTTATGACATGGTTTGGTGGTGGTTATGAATTTTTTTATCATAGAAAATTTTAAAATGAGGGGTGGTGCCTGTGGCTCAAAAGGGTAGGGCGCCAGCCCCATATTCCAGAGGTGGCGGGTTTAAATCCAGCCTCGGCCAAAAAAAAAAAAATTTTTTTAAAATGAGATTAACAAAGCACTATACATATAGACTATTGACTGAAACTTAGAAATATTTTCATTATTTGGCTTCTTTTAAAATTGACTTTTATTTTAAATTTTAGTTATTTTAGAAATTAACTTTTAATTTCTGGAGTTTCTGGATAAATTGCTTTAGGTTGCTACTTTATCTTGTTAGTATAGACCCAATTTGTTTTTTATTTAACCTTTAAGTAAACATTATAGAGAATATTTCTAGCCTCACTTACAAGCAACAGATAGTCTTCAACAGTTGCATTTTTTTTTTCAAGAGAAATCTATATCAACACTAAAGGTCAATTTCTGTTGCGTTGTGTAATGATGAGGCATAAAATCTGGGAAGATTATTTGCTAAAACAACCTGATTTAGTAACTTTTAACATAAAACCTTAAGGAACCACTATATCAGATCATAAATATGTGGTATGTTATTGTAAGGTAAGAAATAAGTCTGATTTCCCATAAAAATTATTCTTATTTCTTTGTAATTATATCTCATGAAATTAGCTACATTACAATTGAGTTTTTTAAGGTTGTGAACATGATTATATTTGTTTCTGTCCCCTAAAACAATTAAAACTATGTCATACATTAAAAATTTAAAAAATTATATAATTAATTTATTAATGAATATAATGGCCTTTAAATTATCTAAACAGCATGACAAGAAAATGTGACAGCATTTCTTCAGTGTATAAAACATGACTAGGTCCTTTTACCCAGTGCCCTATCTCCACCAGCCAAGGAACTGCAGTTAAAATTTTTCAGGTTTTACAAGGAAACTGTACCACTTTTAGAGAGGGAAGAATAGTTAATGTTGAGCCTATCTAATTTATTTTTAATCCATCTGTACTAGGTCCATCACTGTCTGAAAAATAAAACCTAAAATTCACAATTTTAAAACAGCTCGTTTAGGATTATCACTGGAGATATAGTAACATAGCTAGGCAATTAGCAAAAACAGTTCTCTACCTAGTATACTAACTGATCCCTACTTCCACCCATGCTATTACAGCTTTGGAAGCCACTAAGATTATTTATTTATTTATTGAGACAAAATCTCACTCTATTGCCCTGGCTAGAGTCCTGCAGTATCAACCCAGTTCACAGCAACCTCAAATTCCTTGTGTTCAAGTGATCCTTTTGCCTCAGTCTCCCAAGTAGCTGGGACAGGTGCTGGGCCACAATGCCCAGCTAATTTTTTCTATTTTTAGTAGAGACAAGGTCTTATTCTTGCTCAGGCTGGTCTTGAACTCCTGAATTCAAGCAATCCTCCTGCCTTGGCCCCCCCAGAGTGCTAGGATTATGGCTGTGAGCCACCACACCCAGCTGAGATCGTGTGTATATACATATATGTATATATAATCCTATATATACACATGTATATGTATCTTTTATAGATGGAAATCATATCATGTTACTGTACTACTCAAATTTCTCCAGTAGCTTTCCATTTTAATCAGCAAAAGCCAAAATTTTTATAATGGTTCACAAGGCCTCCAAGGATTACAAGGATCTCTCTCATTGCTCTGGTCACAGTGGTTTCTTTGCTCTTCCTTGAACATATCAGGCACATTTCTCTGCCAGCTCTGTCTTGGTTATCCCCTCTGCCTGGAACGTTTCTCTCCCGATGGCTCCTCCCTCTCTGCCCTTCTTCAGGTCATTGTGTAAATGTCATCTTTTCAACTCTATTTAAAGTTGTAACTCGCCACTACCACCACATCTCATACCTCTTAGCCTGATTTATTTTCCCCTTAGACTTATTATTTCCTATCAAGTCCAAATTTTAATTGTTTATTTTGCCTAATGTTTATCTCCCCACTTAATAATGTATATAAATTCCATGGAACAGTATACACACACACACACTCTCTCTGTCTATATATATATATATATATTTTTTTTTTTTTTTGGCTTCATTTCCTATCTGGTGTGTGTGAATATGTGTGTGTGTGTGTGTGTGTGTGTATATATATAGTGTGTGTGTGTGTATACTGTATACTCTCTTTCTCTCTCTCTCTCTCTATATATATATTTGCTTTATTTCCTGTCAGGTGTACAGAACTTGCTCTAGTCCTTTCAATATATTAGAAGTTCAAATAAATATTCAGTGAATGAACTATTATATTACAAATTTTGCCCTAATTTCATCTGTTTTCAGTAATGTTAGAATTTTAGAATTACAAATGAAAAGATGAATAAACGAGCTACCCAATACTGAGTGTCATATTTTCCCATAAGTTGTAACATGTTGGAACCTTGGACATATTTGAAGATATATTCAACAGAATGGATGACACAAGCACCTATGGCCCTGAGGGGTGGGAGGAAGTCAGATGGTCCTCATGCTGCTCCAAATGCAGTTGAATGGGAAAATTTGCTAGCTATAAGGTAGCAGTCTCCAAACATAGACTATCATGAATTTTAAAAATCTAAATTAGTATGGGTCTAATGGTTACTAACTTAATGTAAGTCTTCACTTACGAGAGAGAATGCTATATGAAAAGGACCATTGTTGGAGACTTCATCACTTATAGGCTGTAGACATTTCTTATTTTGACCTTTCTTGGATCGTGGGTCATGAGTTGGAATAAAAAGCATTCATTAGCCAGATTACAATTTGTTCATGAAATATTATTAGGGAATATTGGCCACTGAGCCTCCTGTGCTAATTTGTAACACAGTAACTGTACTACTTGATAAAGTTATTCAATACTTGAGAATCTGCCATTGCTTTATGGACTTAGAAATAAGTCCTGGCCTCTTGCACTGCTATTTACATGAGATGCTGAAATCCAGTGAGGCCCATAACTTTAAGTGGTGCTTATATGGACCAATGAGAGATCAGAAGGTTTGGCCACCTCAGCCAAATCAAACGTGGCGATGAGCAGGATGACAGAGGTCAAAACCCTCTCACCTGGTGCAGAATTATATCTGTTTGTTCTGTACTACTTACTCATTCCTTCAACACTTTATTTCTTTGATTAAAAATTTATTGAGAACCCACTTGTATAACCCCTATACTTTCCTAAGGCTAAAAGTTGTATTTTTGATACAGAAGAAGAAGATCAATTGAGAGTAACCCTAGTAAGCTATGATGATACTTGAACTGGGTTAGAGTAATAAAGATGAGAAGAGTGGAAGAATTCGGAAAACAGAAAATAAAATCAATAAGGGTTGCTGATTAATTGGCTATGAAGTAAGATGGGCATAACTGGAAACTTATTTACCACACTGATGAACACCGGACAAAGAACTGAGTTGTGATGGAAAACTGAATTCACTATTGACCATATTGAGGTTGAGATGCCTGTGAGCTATCCAAGTGGTGGGTATAATGAACTGGAGACAGAAATGGAAGTAGTGTGAGGATGGGTGGCAATTGAAGCCATCAGACTAGATTGGACTCCATCAGAAGAATGGAGTCTAGACAAAATGTTGAGTGAGAAAAGAAGAGATTGCCTTGAGGAACTCAAACATTTGAAGACTAGGTAAAGGAAATACGAATGAAAATATATTAAAAATAAGTTATCAGAGAGCTAGGATGAAAACCAGTTAGCATGAGCCCACAGGTTTATGGAATGAATGAATGAGTGAATGAATAAAGAACAATGCTGAAGAGACAGTGCTGGATTCTTCTCTTATCAGGAGGACGGAGTGTTTCTAGCAGCAGGCCTGGGTATTAGAGATGGTAAAGAGGCATGTATGTCTGCTGGTGGCACTATCCTTGCCTGCTGAAAGCTGACGTCCACTACCCTCAGACCAAGACACAGGCATGCCCTCGTTGCCTACTTACTCACTATGGAGTCTGGCTGGCCTATGCTGACTTCTTATTCAGGAGGTCGGCACTGCTGGTAACAAAGTGGCCTTGGTTGGCATATCATCATCACCACCTAAGTCAGTCTGCATGTTTTAGGCATTCCAGCTAGCTTATAAAGAAGGGACCTGGGTCTCAGGAAATGGCATCATAGGCCAGTTACTGTGCTGACAAAGCATGAAAGCCAACCTTCATTTCCCACCTAAGACATATGTTCCCCGCTCATGAGTGGAGGTTGAAGGAGTACAGAGGGGTAAAAAGGTAGTCGTGCTATGTCTAAAGCATTTAGAGGTGAATACCTGTAACAGCATTCTCAGTGTTTACTGAGTGTATGAACTACCTGGGGATCTTGTTAAGATGGAGATTCCAGTTCAGAACATCTGATGAGATTCCTGGGATTCTGTATTTTCAACAAGCTCCCAAAGTGATGCCATGATTTTATGCCAAGAACCATACTTTTTAGCAGCTATAGTTTAAATTAATTTTGACGGCTAAAAAGCAGGAGAATGAAGTAGCACCAAGAGCAGAGACTAATCAAGAGTGAGGTACGGATGCCATGTAAAATCCAGGTGATGCAAGTCCCCTTCACTTAGGGCTGAACACACACCCCATTTTCTGGGCCCAAATAGGCTCATAAACCAGTTTGTTCAATGTTCCATCTAAGTCACCCCTCCTGGGGAGCTATGGAATGCCCCAAACAGTACCTCATTCCTACACAATGGCAGTTTTAAAATTCACTTCTATCCACCGGCCTCTACCACCAAATGGTTGTGACATATTCTAGACATTCCATTTCCCCAACCACCCCCACCTGCTGCCTGCAGCGTAGGGAAAGCTGCATGTAAACCCTAGAGAGAAGGCTGAAATGGGCTACCCACGCGGGACCACCCTTTGCTACTTTCTGGAGCCTTTGTCTTATTTTGCTTATCTATCAGTAAAATCTATCCTTCAGCTCACCCAGGGTAGTCTGTGAATTTAGTCTTCCAATTTCCAGGACCAAGGACCCAGCAGGGATATTCTGGTAACATAGGTTCAGAAAAAGGTCTTCCAACAAAGGGTACGGATGGCTGTGACCAACTAATGTGTCTTGGATCTGGTTACTTCAAGGGCTCCACCACCATGGACTTTGTGGTCCTTAGATGCTTTTTAGTTTTCTGGATGCCCAAACACACTTACTCCAGAATGGTGTGAAGCATAATACATTTATAAACATAGATAAAAAGCAAAATACCATGGATCAGCAATCTCCTTAGCTGTGATTTTGCTTTGGAATATACCTGGTAGTACAGGAAATAAAGAAATATTTATAGTAAGAAAATAGAATCTACTTAATTTTTGAAAGTTTAATTTTATAAAGTATATAATATAATGAGTAATTATTCTTTTTATGTGTAAGGGAGCCTAGAAGTACAGTATTTGGATCAGCATTTAAATTTTAAAGTAAAACGCAAAGTCTACACCTATACAGTTTTGCCTTCCATAAAGCATGTTCAAAGTAAAAGAAAAAGTTGAAAAAAAAATGACATAAAAAGTGAAAAAAAAAAGAAAGAGAGAATCAGAGAGTATACAATATAAAAAGAAGCAGATAAGGGAAATTAAAAGAGGGATTTTTACAGGGGAAAAACAATTTCATTTTTATTGTGAAGACGTAAATGAATAAAAGAAGACTTTGAATGTGAAGATGATTAAAAAGACAAAATCATTAGCTAAAGATATTTACAAGTTTAGAGTCTTTCATTCTGATTGTAATTTTAATTAGCTGGACACTGGGGGGGCGAAAATGAAAGCCTACATCATCTACTTACTCTTTAAATTGCGTTCCACCTTAATTTTCTGCTCTTCAGTTCTTAATTTTCTCTATTTTTGTTCTGAGTAATCCGGTTATCAGGCTAAAGTGATTTTCCCTCAGCCAGGTTTAGCATTCAGTATATGCTGCTGCCTGTGAACAGAAAAAGTTCACCCCATTGCTTTAGTTTTTATTCTTTCAATAGCACAAACTCTCTCCAGGTAACTTTTTTCAGTTCTTTGTCTATACAGCAGGGCGCTTTGTATACTCATGACAGTTAGATGACTAATAACAAAGGCTCCTATTTTGAAAATAATTATGCTCTATTTACACAGTTTTCCACAAAATTTACTCATAAAATTTAGAAGGCAATAAAGCTTTAAAAAGCTGTAGTTTGACTGTTCATTGAAACCATTTTCCCCCCCTGTGGGCAAGCAAGTTGCTTGTTTCTGTGTGATAAAATAGAAGCTGAAAATTCAGTATTAGTTAATTAAGTTTGCAATTTGTGTATATGAATAAAAATTTAAAAAAAATTATATTGATAGAAGACAAAACACATCTGTTTAGAGTAACCTACTTTTGACAGATTTTATCTTCAAGATATTATCTGGCTTTTCAATGGGCTCTTTATTTTGCATTTGTTAAAGAAAACAAAATTAGCATAGCTAACCACGTAGGTATCCCTCAGTTTGTCCTGTCTTCTAAAAGAAATTAACTTAAATAATATGAAGAAACAATACTGAAGTGTCTTGAGGTCTGAGGATGAAAGGTGCTATTTAAGTGGTGACAGTTACCATTATTATTCTGCCATGGATAAAAAGTTACAATTGGCTTTTAAATTACTGTAGATAATTTCATTTTGCTCCCCCATAAATCAGAAACAATTAGAATATGGAGTTCTCAGCACACGAGCTATACACTCAAATTAGAACAACATATATACAGTAGTGCAGAGTATAAAGGAATTATCCTGATTGTTAGACTCCCTCAATACAGCACTGCCTGCCAATCATAGCCATGTAAGATGCTATGGTTTAAGGTATAGCAAGAAAACTGCTGTACATCATCATTGTCTTCTGTCTAAAATTCCAAATTTATTTGTACTTCTCTAAAGCGTTCTTCACCTTAAAATACAAATATTCCTTGAGATAGATGCTCTTTTGAACCTTATCATTGTTGTAGAATTTTAAAGACAATGAGCCCTATATACTTTCCAAATACAGACTTTGAGAAAAGAATTGAATAACAGAGAGCAAATAAAAGGTGAAAGAAGGAATTAGATGGGGGCATTGAGGGTGGAAAAATATGCAGAAAATGAAGCACAAGAGAAAAATAGATCAAGTTCCTAATTTTGTTTGAATGTGATGATCAGTAACATTATAATCATTAGAAAGTGTTAGCCCGGGGAAAGCTATAGAATCCCCTTCTCTTCAAGTCTTAAAATAGGATACCTGGGTCTTTGCAGAATGGTTTAGGTGTACCACTGAATATAATGTGATTGCATTGATTAATCGTTACACCTGGGATTCATTTCTTTTCCAAATGCATCATACCTGAAGGGGCTTTTTGTCTTCTTTACTGACAGACCAATTTTTTAATAATTTGGATATGCTGTAGCAGCACTGAGATTCCCACCCCACCCCAGTATTTCTTATTCTTATTCTCCCCCCACTCCGCTTCCAGTATTTCTTGTCTTGCTATCCTTGCCTTGTATATTTGCTGTCTTCAGATTCTTGCATCAAAATCACCTAAAGTGAATTCTAAGTATATAGATTCCTGAGGCCCCATCCTTCATTGGGATCAAATAAACTTAAATTATGAACCTACAGACACCTGCTCTGACGAGGGAGGGACATATTTTAGGAGTTAGGAAGTCCAGCCAAGAGGGATGAGTTAGGGTATTTTCTAATAAGATGATGCTGCTGTTACCTGCTGTGTCCCCACCAGGTGGATTCCTCAACCTGGGTTGGGTCACACCTGGGGCTCTCTAGCACCTGCCACTCCATCTCCCCTAGCACCGTATTGTAATTGCTTATTTAGTTGGATAGACTCTTCCTGACATTGGTGTTATCCGGCCATGTGTTGTGTTTCTTATTTACTCTGAAGTCTCCAGAATCTAGTACAGTTTCTGAAACATGGCAAATGCTCAAAGGATACTTAAGTAAAATAATAAATTAATAAATAAAGTAGAGCTGGTTCAGTAAATTAAATTTTTAAAAATGGGGGGAAAAAAGAAAAGGAATTTCCCTTGCTAGTCAAATGAGAGACAATAAAATAGAAAGTAACAGTTATGAAATTCTTATTATGTGTTATAAATTGTTCTACGTCCTTTAAATGTAATATTTAATTCATGTAACTGTGTAGGTGGACTATTACTACTATTACTATTTTTCAGAATAAAGGAAGGTCCAGTAATCTTGCTCAAAGTCACATGTCTAGTAAGATAAAACTGGGACCAGAACCAAGGCAGTGGGAGTCCTGAACCTGTGGTCTAAGCTAGTAGCATCACTCCACGGGAAGCAGCATGATACCAGATCTGCCCTGGAAGCCACGGACGATACTAAGGATTGGCCTCTGCTTTCAAGGGAGTTTCCAAAAATTAACAACACATGTTTATCTGAATAATTTACTCATTTTTTCTCTGAAATTTGAGAGGAGAGAGAGAAAAAACAGAGGGAGACAGAGAAAGAGAGACAGAGGAAGGAGAGAAGGAGGGGAGGAAAGGAGAAGAGAGAGAGAAGGAAGGAAGGGAGAAAGGAAACAATTCTAGTTTTTCATGAGCAGGTTTGTGACCTAATTTGTATCTGTTGGATTTTGTACCAGACAAGGAACAGCAAATGAAAAACTCTGAAACAAGCATTTACCCCACAATTTTCATTCATCCTTCTTTGAGTATTAAAAAAGTTGGGAGTAGGGTATGATGGCTCACACCTGTAATCCTAGCCCTCTGGGAGTCTGAGGCCAGTGGATTGCTTGAGCTCTGGAGTTTAAGTGACCAGCTTGAGCAAGAGCAAGACCTGTCTCTATTAAAAATAGAAAAATTAGCTAGGCATTGTGGCAGGGGTCTATAGTCTCAGCTAATCGGGAGGCTCAGGCAAGAGAATCCCTTGAGCCTAAGAGTTCGAGGTTGCTGTGAGCTATGATGCCATAGCACTCTACCCAGGGTGACAGAGTAAACAAATAAACAAAAGAATTTTAAAAAAAGAAGTTGAGAATTATTCT
Source organism: Otolemur garnettii (assembly GCF_000181295.1). NCBI lineage: Eukaryota > Metazoa > Chordata > Mammalia > Primates > Galagidae > Otolemur > Otolemur garnettii. The sequence continues at coordinate 15,620,794 of NW_003852419.1, forward strand.
CTATAATAAAAATTAATCTTTCCTTTGAAAATAAAAGAAATTTTTTTTGCTATCAAAAATAACCAATACCTCTTTCATCTATGGATAATATGTAGTTCAATTTATCCATATGTAAAATATATATTCATTTTTTTCTTAGACTAATTTCACACTACCAGTTTCAACATTACCATCATAGCATTTACATATATTTTAAAACTACCCAATGATGTGGCATAAAGTAGCTAATTCATTTTTACTGATGATCATAAAACCTTAAAAGAATTTAGTTTTATCAAGCTTCTAAATAAAATAGGAAAATATAATATAAGGTAAAATGAGAGATAACTTTTGACTTAGGAAAAAAAAGGGTGCAGGATAAAACCTATCAAAGGCATATGAAATGCTAGCACTTTGGAAAATAATAAAAGAATAACAAGTTTAGAAAATTAACTGTCAAATTACATTTTTTTAAGAGGGGCAGTTAAAATGTTGATGAACAAATATAAGATGATGACTCAGGGGCACTAAAAATACAAAATGTGTGGGTTCTACAAGATAATACAATAAGTACTGGGAGTTTCACTTTATAACCCATTGTGATTAAACAGCATACTGCTGAAAATGCAGATGTGATACTACCATAGTAAAATCAGCTTTTTAAAGATGTTTCTAATTAAATCATGAAAAATCAAAAAGAAAATGTTGAGAAAAGCCATTTTGAAGATTTTATTAATGGTGCATTCACGGAGAGGGCTTTATTAGATTTGAACTAGTGAATGCTAATGCTCGTATACAAAATGATAGATAAGCATTTTCCCCCTAAAAAGTTCTTTCAGAGTGAAAAGATTTTTGTAATATAAGCACCCTTTGATTCAATTGGTTCTAGTAATGAGGTATTTTGATATGTGAGTTAATGATGTAATCCACCCGTGTATATGTTTAGATGTGTAGATTGTTGCCATATCTCACTCAGAATTCTACTCCTCAATAGAGGACCCCTTTTAATATCAAGTTGTTTTTGAAGTCTGAAGGTCATTGGCTTTACTGGATATTAATATAAAAACATCAAGTGTAAATTGTTCCATTGTAGAAGTTCTTGTTAAATGCTTTCTAAGAAAACCCAGGCAAGACCTAATTTAGGATTAATCCATGAAATATAGTAATAATTTCAGGATTAATCCATGAAATATAGTAATTTGTATGTTCAAGCCCCTTATATAAATTTTAGAAGGTGACAAATTGCTTGCTATAACAGTTTTACCTCCTCGTTGTTGACTATCCTTCAACACTCAGCTCAAGACTCATCATACCTGGGAAACTTTTCTTAACTCTTTTCTTCTCTTGGCTCTTATGTGGTCCCTTGTCTACCTGTGGACAGCTCACTCTTTACAAAACTGTAATTCCTCATGGGCAATATAAAATCTAAAAAGCTCTGAAAACCAAAAGCCTTTTTGTGTTTGGTACAAATGTATTTGGGGGTAAGACCTACCTATGAGGTTCTTTGCAGAAGTAGTAAGGTGTTTAATTATAAGAATGCCTCCCCCGACCATATAAGAAGGTTAGAATAATATATGGCATATTCCCAACACAGTCATTCCTCAGTCTCCATGGGAGATTTGTTCCAGAACTCCCCATACCAAAATCTTTGTATGCTCAAGCCACTTATATAAAATGGTGTAGTGTTTGAACGTAACCTACCCACATCCTCTCATATACTTTAAATCATCTCTGCGTCATTATAATACCGACTATAATACAAATGCTCTGTAAATACTATACTGCATTTTTATTTGTTTTATTTTTATTGTTGTATTGCTACTTTTTTTTTAACTGTTCAACTATTTTCCAATCTGCAGTTGGTTGAATCCACGGGTGCAGAACCCATAGATATGAAAGGCTAGACTTATTACTTTTCTAAAATCTGAGGAATTTTGAATTATTATTATGCTTTTTTTTTTTTTTTTTTTTTTGAGGCAGAGTCTCAGTCTACCTGGGGTTGAAGGCCATGGCCACAGCAACTTCAACTCTTGGGCTCAAGAGACCCTTTTGCCTCAGCCTCCTGAGTAGCTGAGACTACAGGTGCCTGCCACAGCATGCGATTATTTTTAGAGATAGGTTCTCACTCTTGCCCAGGCTTGTCCTGAACTCATGAGCTCAAGCAATCCACTTGCCTCAGCTTCCCAGAGTGCTAGGATTACAGGTATGAGCCACTATGCCTAGCCTGAATTTTGAATTAATTATATCTGGCCCCAAGGGAGTTGAGTTAGCAATTGTGGGTTTATATTAGTACATCATATACTACTTTGGTTAATTGTCTGGGAATTCCTGTGGCCAAGTATTGTGTTTTATTCATCTTAGTAGAGTAATACTGGTTTGATTAGAACTAAGGAATTTCCTGGGATGCAGGCCTTTCAGTGCTAAAATCAAATAAGTCCCAGGCAAACAAGGACCTTTGATTCTCAGCCCCTAGTACAGTGTCACTCATGTACTGGATATTCAAAATATTCTTGTTAAATAACTGAATAAGTTAACAAATCAATGAATGAGTTAATGAATGTTCTTCAAGTATTCCATTCAATAATAAGAACTCTGAAAATATGGAAATGTGTGAAAATTAAAAATGGAAAACCTTTCTTTTTAATCTGCTGCAAATAATGTGGTATACATTTCATGAACATCAGAAGGTGTTGCCCTATGTTATAAGTCATCTTTATTTAATATTAGTTTATCTTTCTTACTATAATCTGAAAACAGTATTTTTAATTCTAGGATACTGTATTAACATATAGTTCTCCAATACTTATAATTGATGGTGACATAAAAAAAATTCTGAAGATTATTTTTTCTTATAATAATAGTCACTCAAACCCATTTTAGGGAAAGGCCCTCTTTTATACACCTACTCTTTGATTAGGTAAAAATCAAAGGGTAAAACGTCTTTGACCTACCAATTTCTCTCCAATCTATTCATCCCACTTTGGTCTAACTTGTCTGCCTGGCTTGAACTATGTTTGCTGTCCACGTTCTTCAGCCTCTAGACTTTTAAGCATCCACTCAGAAACATGGTGATCACCCTGACAGAACTGACAGACTACTTTCTTGGCTGCTTTTAGGACGCTGACAATACCAAGAGAACAATTTTAGGACCATCCACCAATTGGCACCGTTAACATTATACATTCCCATTGTCCAATCTTGGGATCCCAAAGCCATCCCACAATTCTTTTTTTTAGAGACAGAGTCTCATTGTCACCCTCAGTAGAGTGCTATGGCATCACAACTCACAGCAACCTCCAACTCCCAGGCTTAGGCGATTCTCTTGCCTCAGCCTCCTGACTGGAACTACAGGTTCCAGCCTCCTGATAGCTGGAACTACCACAACACCAGCTATTTTTTTGTTGTAGTGTGGCTGGGTCTGGGTTTGAAACCACCACCCTTGGTATATGGGACTGGCGCCCTACTCACTGAGCCACAGGTACTGCCCTATCCTACAATTCTTAAATTGTAACCTGCCATTTGTATTCCATGGAGCTTCAACGTCTTACCATACTCTTTATATTTCTCTGTCCAAATGAGCTTTGCCTCCTATTTTGGAGAAGAATTAAGACTATGAAGTTTGAGACTTCAGCTTATTCCCTGTCCATCTCCCACCCTCCTCCACCATTTATACTTAGTTGATTTTCTTGGGTCTCAGAGGTGTAGGGGAGAAAAAGTAACATTTTCCACACCCATCACAAAGTTGGTGGCTCAGGCATTTATAATAAGATACATTATTAAGAAAAGAAAGCATACAAATTTATTTCAGATAGATTTTACATGATATGTGAGCCTTCAGAGATAAAGACCCAAAGAAACAGAGACACCTGTGTATCTTAATGCTTAGGTTTGAAGAGTGTACAGTCATACAGAATTACGACTGATCTAATGGTAGTAAGCTGAGGGGACTTGGCCTGTTTGCTCAGACTCTTCTTTCCTCTGACTATAGTAAAACAAAGCAGGCCATTTTTGTGTTGTTTGCATAATCTGCATTCTCCCATGTATTTGCTAACTAATAGCAGTTCTTTGTTTAGCCATCATATTTTAATTTTCATGCTGGGCAGCTGCAGTGGCTCACACCTATAATCCTGGCACTCTGGGAGGTTGAGGTAAAAACTAGCCTCCCCCCATTGAATTGGAAATCCCTTTTCATATATTAATTATTATACATCATCGATTCTGTTTTGGTAATACCTTTTGATCCTTTAACCTATTTGTCTACTTTTTACCAGAACTTTGCTGTTTTAATTAGTATAGAATGATGTTTTCATTTATAGTAAGTCTCAAATCTTTTCATCACACTTCTTTTTACCTAGAATTTTAAAACATGTTTTTGCCTATGTATGATCCCAGAGAATTCTGAGAAAAGTCGTATTACTTTTGGGTGGTTTAATTTTTAATAATTTAGAATTCTAAACTATTAATTTTTGTTTTAACTTTCTAAGATCCTATTTATTTTAGCCAAGTTGCTCTGTTGCAGATTGATCAGTGCTATGTTAAAGTATAACCGTGTTTCTGTCAATGTCTTTTTGGTTCTATAACAGTTTTTTCCCTAGGTATTTTGTCATTCTGGATCTGTTACTTGGCACTTAATATCAGTTCCTATGTGAGGACTGGCCTGGGGGAGGCCAAATCAATCTGTGGAGTGGAGTCCCAGGGCGTTCAGGAAGAGTACAATCACTGCTCTTTGGAAGATTCTTTGATGAGGAGAGAATTGCATTGCCAAAAACCCTGGTAGATGCCAAGGCTGTTAGAATAAAAAAAGACTTAATGCCAGATAGTCAAAGAAGAAGCCAGGGATGAAATAGCGGATGGGCATGGGGATGTAGTGGGTCAGAAGAATAAATAGCTGGAATGAGACTTGGGTTTGGGGTGTGGAAGTGAAGGGGAGGATGAGAAATTTGAGTAGCTTCTAGAAGTATAGAGTAGTAGCAAGAAGACATCAGCAAGATGACAGGAAGAAGTAACCCTAAGCTTGCTCAGAGTTAAGCTATTCGGGCTGCCATAACAGAATACCATAGACTGGGTAGTTTATAAATAATGGGAATTTACCTCTCATAATTCTGGAGGCTGGGAAGCCCAAGATAAAGACCCCAGCAGATTCTCTTTCTAATTATGGGTGGTGTCTTCTTGTTGTGTCCTCACATGGTAGGAAGGAAAAACTGCACCCTACTGAACCCCCATAAGGACACTAATTTTGATTGTGAGGGTTCCACCCTCATGACCCAGTCACCCCCCAAGGCCTGACTTCACAATGCCATCACACTGGGTATCAGGTTTCAGCACAGACATTTTGAGGGAACCCAAACAATCAGACCTTAGTGCTCTTCTGCCAAGAAGCAGAACTCTGTAAGAAAAGCAGGACTCAACCACTCTCTTATTTGAATTTGGGTCATTTAGAGTAAAAATGGAGAAAAAGGGAAAAAGGAGGAAAAAACTTCCCTTTAACTGAAACTTATAAATTGCCTTCTGTTCGAAAGTGTCACCTTTATATCCTTTTGCTTAAGTTTGTTTTGTCTCTGGCCCTTTTACTTTATGTTTGAGCTATCTGTATTATTTTGTTTAAACCATATCTTTTTGTAAACAGAAAATTGTTGGGTGAAAAATTCCAACTTGGGAGTCTTTGCTTTTTTGTTGAATTGAAACTGGATACATATAGGATTGTGGTAAAGATGTCTGGCTGTTCACTGACAAAAATGTGCTCCCTTCCATAACATAAGAGTCATTGTTGGAAAAGGCTACTCAGCCAGGAACTGGGACTGAATCTCTGCAGTGATCCAGTATGCAAGTGTGAGCAGGAGTGAGTGAAGTGGGCATGTTTTCATCATAGGTCCTACACAGCTCCTGCTCTGGCTGTATACAAATGCTCAGGCTGACTTATTTTTGAGTCAAGGTCTCGGTTGCCCAGGCTAAAATGCAGTGGTGTCATCATAGCTCACTGCGGCCTTAAATTCCCAGGCTCAAGTGATCCTCCTGCCTCAGCCTCCTAAGTCACTAGTACTACAGATGTATGCCATCATATTCTGCTAATTAATTTTTTTTTTAATTTTACCCAGGCTGGATTCAAAGTCCTAGCCTCAAGCAATCCTCCTAACTCTGGCTTCCAAAAGGATGGGATTACAGACACAAGCCATCAGGCTGGTCCCAGGGTGACATTTGAAACTGAAGATGACCAAACCCTGGCACCTAACTCACTGACCTGGTCCAGAATCCTCATATCCCTCATGCTAATATACACATTTTTGTTTTATGAGCAAAATCTAGACTTTTATTGTATAAAAGCACTGAAATCTTAGAAATTATGGCATCTAGTGTTATCCTAACTTACACAAATGTTTAGCTTTTTCTATTTTTATGTTTCTGTGCTATTTATTTCTCAATTGTTATTTATTGGCAAAAGCTCCTTTGTGATATATATTGCATTCTGTATTCTGTTGTACATATATCAATGATTTGTGAAATAAGCATTTTTTAAAATCAAACTTTAGGTCATATTACAAGCCCATAGTGATCAAAACAGCATGGTATTGGCACAAAAACAGAGACATAGACATTTGGAACCGAATAGAAAACCATGAGATGAAACTAATATCTTACAGCCACCTGATCTTGGATAAACCAAAAAAGAGCACAGACTGGGGAAAAGAATCCCTGTTCAATAAATGGTGCTGGGAAAACTGGATAGCCACATGTAAAAGACTGAAACAGGATCAAAAATTGATTTAAACAAGCATGTTTATACTATTTGTCTTACAGCTAATCCTAAATTTATCTTATTAGCAAAATTAATGAGTGATGACTATTTCTCAGGGAGACAAACAACTGAAATTCTTTCGTTTTTTATTGGCTTCTGCTAATATAATATGAAGTCACAAATACCATCATTTTTTTAAAGTTTTATTTCTCTGAATTATTCAATTTTTAGCCATCACGACAGTAACAACCATTTCCTGATTAATTTTCTTTTCTCTACTCATTATTATACCTTGCACGGATTTTGTGCTTATATGCCTTTTCTGATAGAATTTATTGTTGATTAATCTTTCAGTGAGAAGAGGCACCTTGAAGTAATTTTTTAGAAGTCATGCATGGCTGATATATTTTCTCTGGCCTTTGATATCTAAGAATGTGTTCTCATTGCCACACACATGAACAACTTGATCATGCAATTGTTAGACCATTACCTTTCTCCCTAAAAGTTCTTTAGAAACTCCCCGATGGTATTTTGATATTTATTTTTGAAGAGGCCCATCTAATTCTAATTACTTCCAAAGCAAATTTGCATGTGAGTGAGTACATGTTTGTGTTGACTGCTTATAAACTTACTGTGTCAATCAAGAAATTTAAAGTTTTAGCAGGCTAGGTCTAGAGGGTTCTCTCTTTTCATAATTTTTGTCTGTTACATGTTTAGCCTTGATGATCTCTGTGCTTAGATTCATTTTTAGATCTTGAAGATTTTTTTGTTATCTCTTTGCTTATTGTTTCTGAGCTGTTTGCTCTGCTCTTTATGGCTTTAAATTCTTCTTCATCTTCTTTTTTGGTGAGACAGAGTCTCACTTTATTGCCTTCAGTAGGGTGCTCACAGCAACCTCAAACTCTCAGGCCCAAGTGATCCTCTTACTTTAGTTTTTCATTTTTAGTAGAGATAGGGTCTCACTCTTGCTCAGGCTGGTCTAAACTCTTGAGCTCAAGTAATGTATCTGCCTCAGCCTCCCAGAGTGCTAGGATTACAGGCGTTGAGCCACTGTGCCCGGCAAGGTTAGATCTTTGCTATCATTATATCATTGTTTTAGTCTTATGCCTTACTCTTTTTTGTTTGTTTCTAGTAAAGCAAATTTAATTTTGCTCAACATGTTTTTCATTTTTCTCTACTTTGTACTCATCTTGTCTTGCTAATCTCAAGATGGTGGGTTAGGGTGGCTTGGTACAGCCTGGCAAGGATGACAGTTCAGGGCTTTCCACTTGGCCTTTCCTGATGGGGATGTGAGGGTAGGAGCTGCAGGGTTGGGTTTTTTTAATGTTTGCTGAAGTAGAATAGTTATTGTAAAAGTTTCTGTTTTGCTAGGCTATACAGGGGATATACATGTATGAGACATAAAACCCAGTGAACTCACCACCATGCCACAGGTCCCTGACCTATTTCCTTTCATCTCTGAATTTTTCTGCCTTCTTCTCTGAACCTTTAAGGGGCTTCTTACATTTGATTTATGTATGTATAATGTCCAGGGATTTTAACTGTACTTAGAGGAACAGGGAAAAGTGCATCTACTCCATCATCTCAGAAAGCAGAATCTTTAGCTGAAAATTTAAAGATAGTGAATTATGAAAAGCAATGAAAAGTCTACACTTTTCCCCATTCTCTAGTCAAATCATAACTTGCATCTTCAAAGAATGGCCCTTGTTTCGTTTGCTCTACCTTTACTAGTCAGGTGCCCAGGGAAAACCAGGTCACCTCCACAAAACGCAGTCAATCCATACAGTCTTAGAATATTTGATATTTTAATGCTACAGTTAATTTCAGAATCCTTTTTACTGATTTCCCCCCATTACAGCTCTTGACTCATTTGTCTTTCAAAGGACTAGTAAACCTTAATTTGCTTTAGCTGCTTTGAATGGAATTTCATTGTTTCCCACCACTGCCTTTCAACTCAGGCAATTTGAAAACTAAATGCAAACTGTAAAACTCAATCAATCTGGTAGTATTCTTTTAATATCAATTTTTATATAATTAGCCCCCAAACTGTGTTCAATTACTAACAATTAATCTTATGCACTTTGAGGGACAACACTAATTTCACACTTAGCAGCATTTAAAAGGAAGGTGGTGTGAATACCACAGGGAAAAAGTCCCTCCCTCGGGAGTTAGGCTTTATTATCACTGAGGAGGGAATGAAAACGCTTTCCCGTTGCAATCCACTGCGGGGGCCCACCTTCTCTTCAGCTCTGGGCCAGTCGAATTGTGTAACAAACACACAAGCAAATCACACACACTTTAATTACAGTTATCAGTGAGACGGCCAGCCTTTCAAAAAAGATTCTTTCTGAATTTTTCTGTGTTCTTTTGACAATTTTCTTGAGTTGGTATTTTTATCAATGCTATATGGTTAATTGCTCTATTAAGGCTGACTGTGAGAGATCAAACCCTGGAATCATAATAGGACAAAGAATGAGGGCAACAGCAGCTGAAAGTAAAAAACTGAGGAAAACTTATCAGAGAAGAAATGCTTAGAAATGAAGAATTCCCTTAAGCAGAGTGCATTTAGCCATTAGGCATTTAATCAGGGCTTAATATATGTATGATATTGCATAGTTTTTTAAATATATAACTAAGTTTATTTTTTTAAGAGTATGCATTTCTAATTGACAAATTATACAACATCTTATTGGTGACTTGTAAATACATAATTCCCCTGATATTTGTTATCGAAAGTTGATAGCATCCTGTCTGAATCACATGAAAGTAATTCTTAAAATATCATTTTAATTTCTCCTTATGATTCAAGGTCAACTACTAAGAATAAACCAAGGCTTAAGCCATCTCTTACTGTCAAAAATATAATGAATACATGTTAGATTGTATGCCTGGTGTTTAGCAAAAGGCGCACACGTATCTGTTTACTTTGGTACTTCATGACTTTGACCTTTTGGGTGCCTCTTGCTAGTAATTGGTTGATGAAGAGTTGTAGCCAATTTTAATGTTTGTAATTCATACTCAGATATGCAAATTATGAACACATTATAAATTTTTAAAATTATAGGAACAATTTATAGTGCAAAGTGGCACTGCTCCAGGGGCTAAGCAGTGGCCTGGGAACTCAGAGCTCTGCATTTTAATTTTGATTAACTCTCAGTGTGACCATAGGCCTACTACCTTAATCTCCCTGTAACTTGGATTGTTTATCCATAATATGAATGCAACAGTTTTCTTCCTCTAGTTAAAGTGAAGAGTAACTATGAAGCAGAGAGTGGTTTAAAGTGCGATATATATATATATATATATGTGTGTGTGTATATATATCACACAAAAGTGAGACATATATATGTACCACCCACACAAAAGACCAATATAAGGCTAACGATTTTATGGGTTTAATAAACATTAAGTGTTGTGTCATTCACACAAAGATAAGACAAATGGTCCACTATGAGAACTATGGAAATTACTACGTCCCAACCTAGAAATTTTATTAAAATGCACGTGACATAAGAAATAAAAATTTATAATAGCTGTCAGACTTACATGGCTATTCATTATTAAAGGAGCTTTTTCCTTTATTCTGTTTTCTTCAATGCTATGTACATCTTTTAAATATACAGTAGTGCATTTTTAAATGCTTTACTGGGTACACTCTTTAAAGGTAGCCTTTTTTCATCTCTCTCTAACAATGCCTAGCTTTCTATGAATCATTTAAACTTTACACCAGGAAAACTAAAATCATACAAAGGATTTCAGCTTAAAAGTAGGACATTACAAAAAACACACAAATTCACCGTAATTCATAGCAAGCATAAATCTGTATTTTTAAACTCACCTACTTGTCCTACCTGTTAAATGACATACTGTATCCTGAGAGCCACAAAATGCATAGGTGCAACTGATGAGTTAGTGATGGGATGTGGGCCTCTTTACTTTCCCATATATCGGGACATCTGCCTTTTTAGCTTAATAAATAGCGCTGTAACATTGAATTTCAGCAGGGAGGCCATTCTCCAGTTGTGTTGCAATACAATTTTGAGTCCTAGTGTCTTCCTAAGCCTCCCTTGCCTAGTGAAGCCAATATTTAGAAAGCTCTAGCAAACTAACACCTGCTAGACATAAATCACACGCAGAAATCTACAACTGGACAAGCTCAGGAAGATATAATAGATCAAATCCACGAAGAAACTCACAATAAATTAGGAAAATCTTAAACTTAATCCTATAACCTGACAGGCAGTCAGCAGACTGACTTATGGAGATCTGTAAGGTGGGAATTAGACTGAATGCCAGATGGCTTCTAGAACTCAAATTAGAAAAAAAAAAAAAAAAAGGAATAAACTGCCGCTGATGATAAGCACGGGGAGGGAGGCTGACAAGGAAAATACAGTAACAAAGTAACCCAAGGATGAACTAATAGTTTACACTATATTCTCTTTCCTTTGTTTCTCCCAGCCAGCTTGACAGAAAATAGAAATGTTTGACTAGTCACAAGCCTAATACCGGATGCCAGTTTGAACAGGTGCAAAAACAAAGAACAGAACACTTCCATTTGGAACAGCAGCTCTTTACATAGTCCCTAATATGCTTTGTGGGAAGTCACCTACTAGGTTTCTTATTGCTCTTTCCCCGATCAGGAGATCAATTTCTGAACGCCTAGCCTATTCCCTTAGTCCATGGAAAGGATTAGATAGAGGAATGACCAATTCGTTTATTCCAATGATCCATCATCGTGAGATGATACAAGTGCTGAAATTCTGAGATCACACTGGTTGAAGGAAATGTTACCTGGCACCATTACAACACAATTGTAAAGGCAACAACATTCTTCTACTAGTGAAAGATGGTGGAAATTGGCACTGCCAATTATCAATGCTAAATGTACGTCCAATCAGTACTGAGGCCCCCAATAAACCTGCCGCTCATTCCATGCAGTCAGTTGGTAAATTGGATGCAGGCAGACAGAGGAACACAATATCCCTCCTCTGTAGGTGGTCTCCGTTTCATTAGGTTTCCAATTGATGTTGCTGCACAGTAATCCAAAAATGTGTGATGGGAGCATCACTCTCATTTTTCATTAACACTCCTTCGCAAATGTATCGGAGGCAGGTACAAAACAAAGGTTTTGCCAGGCTTACTTTTATCCTTTTGGAGGCTATTTCTTATCCAGCCTCGCCGCTGGGTGCTTCGCTTCTCCTCGTTTAGAGTCGCCGTAGTGACTCCCTCATCACTGTTTGATATGATCAACGTCCTTAAGGATGTTGTGGAAAGCGTGGGAGAGATGCTAGTCTTTAAAAGACAAGTGATTTAGGAAAGTAAGCTTATTTATAACAATGAATAGTAACATGACCACTGAAGTCAGGTGGGAAAAGAAAAAAATAGGGATGGTGACTATTGTTTCAGGAAATCTGCCAGAAATTTGTAAAGCATGGAATTTTTCGGAGAGCTCTCAGAGGTCATCCAGACTGAATTGCTCATTTTCGTTTCATAAATGGAGGAATTGTGGCTCACACTGGCTCTGGCTTTCCCAAAGCTATGCCACAATTGGCAACAGCTAAGACCGGAAGGCAGGACCTGTGTGTTGCGCTCTGTTCAGGATACTATGTTCAATCTAATACGAGGGTGCAGACAACCTCCAAGAACTATGTAATGCACGTCCTGTGTTTCCTCAGGCCCATATCGTAGCCTAGCTTTTATTTGTACAGTAACATCAAGTTATTATCTAAAATATTCTCTAGTTTATAGCTTTTGGAGAAATCATTCAGCATGATGCTATGTGTAACATAACAGTGTTAATTTCCTCATATAAAATGTTACACGTTTCTGGTAAGAGGCATCATCTCAGTTTTTACTGTATTACCTAACTTCAGTATCCATGTTACTAGTTCAGTTATCCATGATACCTAACCAGTAT
>NW_003852419.1:15633510-15698104 GCF_000181295.1 Otolemur garnettii
TCAGTTATCCATGATACCTAACCAGTATCCATGTTTCTGGTAAGAGGCATCATCTCAGTTTTTACTGTATTACCTAACTTCAGTATCCATGTTACCGTGGTCTGAGAGCCTGTCCTGAATCCCCAGGCAGTGAGGGGATGGTGCCAGATGCCTTGACTGTATCCAGAAGCTTCACCCGCAAGATGAGCGTTCGACACCTCTCAGTCTCTTTTGTCTGACTTAGAGAAATGGCTACTTCCTGCATTCCTGGCCACTGGGCTCTGTCTATGTGACTGGACTCTGATTGCAGTGCTTTCTGGATTAATGACAGAGAGCCAGTGCACCGGCCTTAACCTGCTGAACCCCACTGAACACAATCTCCACACAGACTTGGTCTGCCTTGGTCCCATGTTTTTCTCTTCTGCTCTTGTTGAACCACATCTTTATTCTCTATGCTCCTGGGAATTTCTTGCTCCAGTAAGTGGAGAATCAGGCCTCAGGTATAGGTCTGGCACACACCCAGAATGTGGAATCATGGCATTACTTTTTGCTCCCAAGTATTTTTCTAGCTAGTTTGAAAACTAATGCACTCATTTCAGAATATGAATCTCAAGGAAAAGAATGATTCTGAACTACTTAAATTCATCAAGATACTTTATGTTTCATATGTGTAAACAGAACATTTTATGTGTATATATATATATATCTCACAGAGTTTGCTCAAAATCTCCAGTTAATGTTTTATTTATTTCTTTACCACTAATGTTAGCAGTCAATTGGTACTACCTACTATGGTTCATCTTAGATTTTAAGAGCATCTAATCCTCATCACTGAAAAGAGGCATATAGGTAAAAGTAATAAAAGTAACAGAGAAAGGAGAAAAAAGGTGTCATATTTGGGTTGTGGTATTCTGTTATAATTAAAAGTCATATAATTAATCATATCCTATTTCCTATTGTATGGGTGAGAAGAACATCCTAGTCACATAGTACACTTAAAACAAATGTTAAGTATACTAAGCAGATCGTTGCCTCCAGCCAAATGTTAATTTCCTTTATAAAATTCATTTATCTTCTTAACGTCTCTTGCCAAGTTCTTGTTCAAGATAAATAATGCAAACGATTAGTAAGTTGAGAAACTTAAAAATACATGTAATAGCCACTCAGTTTCTTTGGAAAAGTATTTCCTTTATCCTTATCAGTGCAGATTTTGTTTATATGATATGGTTAATGAAATTATTTAAACATTGGTATTTATCATGATGCCACTTTTTAAAAAATTTTGTATTAAGATGGGGGCACATACTATGGTACTTTGTGTGATTTCATATTTGTGTATTTTTAAATGTACCTTATTGGAATCATATACATTAATTGCATCAGGATAATGTTTAAAGAAAGTTACTCTGCTTATATCTTTGGTTGAGTAAAACATCTATCGGGCTTCAACAGAGTGTGCACGGTACGAACAAAACCCGCTACTCTTATTCATGGGTTTCTCCACCAGCCTCAGAGTCACTTGGAAACTAGTCAGGCCTAAAACAGGTATTTGTAAAATCTGACATCCTTATTAATTATGATGTTAGAAATAATAAAAACTTCATTGAGAAAACTGAATTTTTTTTTTTTGAGACAGAGTCTCACTCTGTTGTCCAAGCTAGAGTGCCGTGGTGTCGTATTTCACAGCAATGTCAAACTCCTAGGTTCAAGAGATCCTCTTGCCCCAGCCTCCCAAGAAGCTGGGACTATAGGTACCCACAAAAACACTGGGCTAGTTTCTCTGTTTTCAGTAGAGATGGGGGTCTCACTTTTACTCAGGCTGGTCCACACACCTCGGCTACCCAGAATGGTAGGATTCCAGGCATGAGCCACTGCACACTGCCGAGAAAATGATATTTGGAATTTAAATATTGGAGTAGTGGAGTTTTAGGCACAGTTATGTTGTAACAAGAAAACCTGTGTCGTTTGCTGTGTATATGAAGTATGTTCCTTGTGGCAATAACAAAATAAGAAAAGAAATACATTTAAAAATGGCAAATTAGAGTACCAGCACGTGTAAGGCTCCATACAAATAATGGAAAACACAACTCAAGAACATGTAAGTAAGAAAATGGTTGATTGCCCCAGTGGAGAAATCAAGAGGAAGGGCAAACCTCAGGGCTGCCTCATCCAGAGGCTTCATTCTGCAAGTGCTTTCCTGCCCCTCTCGACAGCTCTCAGTGGGTCACAGTTAGGGCCTCACCGCAAGGCTGCTTCCCCCATCACAAGATGAAGGCTCCCAGGTTCAGTGGGGCTTCCCTGCTTTTTCAATTTACAGGAGAAAAGTTTTCAAGCCAGTGGATGGGACTCTCCTAAAAGTGAGAGTAGGGTTAACTTTGCCTACAAATATGGATTAGACAGGGAAGGAGTGGATACAAACCCTTTTTCCACCTACAAACACAAATTCTGATTTCTGAAAGAATGGGAGAATCTGGGAAGATAGCCAATATTTGTGCATTATAAAATTAAAATGTTCAGATTAGATTTGACATATAACAATGAAATGGATTAGCCTACCACCCATCATTTTATTTAGGGACATTAGAAGAAAATTTAAAACCTTAAATCGTAGCATATCAAAGGAGTTCCATTACAGTATTAATAACAAGAGATACATAAATTGAACTTCACAAAACAAAATTTGGGAGAAATGTAGTCACACTTTTATTAACAATAACATTAAGGAAACCTCTGAAATACTTTGTCTTTGTTGCTGTTCTCAAGATCTTCACATCTAATAACCTGTCTCACTGTTGTTTTTTTTTCTTTTCTTCTTTTTAGGCCGTGAAAAAAAAAAGGAAAATCTCTCAAGGACTAACAATCAGAGCTGTCTTGGTTGACGAGGGATGTTTTGGTTGCATGAAGACCCTGAAGCAAGGATTCTAAATCAAAGATTCAGGGGCAATCTGAGTTTGCATTTAAGATCCTTCTGCCCATAGCAGTAGCTTATATGTTATGTTCAATTGACGTAGAAGTGCTGTGAAGAGATATTCTATTACAACCTCTGATGACATTGGCATTGTGTATTTCATAATGTAATTGTAGATAGAAAGTTGGTCTATGTAATTCAAATTATGATGCTTCCTTAAAAGCAAAATTTGAAAATTCACTTTACATAATTGACTTACAGGTATTTATTGCAGATGTATTTCATACCTAGCGAGGAACAAGGTGCTATAAAATAAGACATACAGAAAACTACATTCCTTTTCACAGGCTAATTGTTTCCTGTTTTAAGTAAAAAATATGATATGAATCCCTGAACAGTTGCTAACTTTATATTGAGAGTATTATTATTTTGACTACCTGATATTACCAAAATAGATCAAAGCTGAGAGAAAATGTCAGAAAGAGAGAATTAGGTAACCATAATCTTCCCATCTCAACAAAAGATAATTGATTTGGCTTAAACCTGGAGAATATAAGTCCTCTGGAGTTTGCATTTCCAAAAAGTTGCAGTTGGCTTTGCATGTAGTGGCTACACTCTTTTATAAAATGTACTTGTGTGTTCAAAGTCAGTAGCTAGGGCAAAGCAAATTTCTCCTTCAGCCAAACAAAAGTTCAATGATAAGAAAGAAAATAGAAGGAATATCAGAGTATCCTCCCCTCTTTGTGCTTAGG
Source organism: Otolemur garnettii (assembly GCF_000181295.1). Lineage (NCBI taxonomy): Eukaryota > Metazoa > Chordata > Mammalia > Primates > Galagidae > Otolemur > Otolemur garnettii. The sequence continues at coordinate 15,637,150 of NW_003852419.1, forward strand.
GAATGCATGTGCGTTTCTACAGCAAAGGGTAAAATTAAAGGGAAACATTCTCCTCAAGAATCTTTCTTTGAATTTCATAGGTAGACTTAGAAAACAGTATCACTGGCATTATTTATTCTGAATAATACTTTTCAGTTTGGTGGCATCATTTTTTCATGCTTTGTTTTGCGGGTAGGGCTACTAATTGAAGTAAAACTTTAAAAAGAAAAAATAATGATCACAGTGACACATACGCTTCTGAGCTAAATTTTTTCTTTGTGTGGTCAGATGTTATTTGGGTGAATTTTTTTTCCCAGTCTCCATTTTTTTCTTTTGTAAATATCTTTACACAATGAGTATAATTTGTGAAAAACTCTTTTATTGTCCATCTTCCTAGACAACTAAAGGTCTAATCTAACACACCTTAGCATTTTAATTTCTATTCATCTCCCTTTTGGTAATATATTGATATTCTTGTTTAATTAGTGGTGTGAATGGTAGAATCTGAGATCTTAAATTATTTGACAAAGTCACTGGGTTATCTCCTTAAAGCTGATCAGATGGGCTTTCTTTCTAACATCCTATTACAGGAGGTTTTTGTAAACTAGTGATATAAACGATTATTTTTAGTTAAGAGAAGCCCCAGGAAAGATTAAAAAAATGGATATAAAGACATTCCAGTTCTTGATCTTATCTTTTTCTCATCTCAACCTTTAGAGAGTGTTGCTGGAAGAACACAAGGAAAGGCAGGAAGGCTTCTTACAGATCTTTGAGACCTCCTTCCACTCAAATCCCAGGGGAGCTAGAACGCTATACCTCTGTGGTTCAAAAAGTCTTTGGACCAGAAAAGGGGCCTTTATCTGCCAACATTTCAAACATATTCAATCAAATATTGATCTAGAAAATCAGCTACTTTTTCCTCTAGCAAAGAGATTAAATTAGTACTACCTACTGAAGGCCTACACATGGTCCTCGGGAAGATAATGATGGTACCCTAGGCTATTCCTAGGATCAAAAGTTTATATGGACACCAAACTGATTTAACGTTTTCTGTAATGCATGGAGACAAAAGGGTGAAAGATCTGCTTGGCAATAGTAATGTGCTGGAGATTATCTCATGTGGCGAGTCCTTGCATCAAGAAGCCAGGTTATGGTTTTCAAATCCATCTCATCTCTGAAAATAAAAGAAATGGAACATGGCCTGTTTCACCTCACTGAAAGGTTTTCATCACCAGAAATATCTGATGCCTCTTATTCAAGTTGACAGTAGCACATGTTCCTCTGACTCATAAACAGTCCTTCTCTCTATTGTGTCCTGTTTCCAAGAAGTACCTAATGTTAGGTTATTAAAGGAGTTTTTCTGTCTATTCCTCCATAAATATGAGGCTATCAGAAAATGATTAAAAGCTTTCCAAATTCTAAAACCAATTGGAATTTCAAGCTTCATTTAGGAAATAATGTATTCAAGTTGGTGTATGATATAAAAGGTAATCTTCAGCCCTCACATACTATAAAGTTGGAATAGCTAAATTTTAACTAGATATTGTACGTGGTAGGGAAGCTTGTCTCTTCCAATAGTACCTGTGATTTATTTATAAGTCCCCTTTGTAGTCTTGAAAAATATATTTTTAGTTGTCTTTGAATTTACATTAAAGAAACAAGAAAGGACTATATATTTTAGAAATTGTACATACTCAAATCAACATTTTCATGAGTTAGTAAAACTAGGAAAGTAAAAAAAAATCACTCTTTCTCCTTTGAACTTCATATACGGCAACAATGGCTGTCAGCATTGTGAATCTACTTATTAGAAGCTGGTGGTATGTCTATGGGTATCACCAGCTTATGGATAGTCACTGTACTCAGTAAAAATAATCTTTTAGGTTATGGGAGTATTAATTGTGTGATAGAAGAGTTTGATTCTTAGGTCAGATGGGGCGTATTTGGGGAATCTGACACTAACTGTGAGTTTTCATGTACTGGCCCTTTTTTAAGAAGATTGTTTCAAACATTGTCACCTCGTGGTCACTTGGTTAACTGTTTTGCTGAATTGACTGATGATGTAACTGAACCACTATTCTCAATGCCTCAGTTTTGGAATCATGTCAATGCCGTCAAAGAATTACAGAAAGAAATAATGTTCTTTAGCAATTACCATATGCCAGCCACTTTACCAAGTGATGAGAATACAGTGACTAAAAATATACATGGGCCTTGCTCTCAAATAAACATGTCATAAACACAGTGTTACATCTGTGATAAGTGCCGTGAAAGAGAAGGATAGACAATTGCTAAGCAACTGGCTTGTGTAGGGCATTTGTTATTACAGAAGTCAACATAAAATCTCGCATTAAAGTTGAAAAGATTGATTGCAAGTTTAAAAGAAAAGAGATCAGACTTCACAGGATTCTTGCAGAAAAAAAAAAAAAAAGATTTCAGAAGAATTCAGTTTACTGCAAGCTGAGGAGAAGACCGTGGGGTAATATGACTTTCAATGTAACTCATGCAGTTTTAGAACCATTAACAGAAGCCCAGGGTATAGATTAAGAAAGGAAAAGGCATCTGTGTGTTTGGCACCAGTCACTTGCATTGTGCTCTATTTCTAGGAAGTACACTTTTAGAGAGATATTGAAAATATGGTGGTGTCGAGAGGATCTGAATCTTCATGATCCAGAAAACCACATCTGTCAGAAATATTTGAATAAAGTGGGATGCTTGGCACAGAGAAGACAAGGGATTTTATGCTAGTGTCCTTAAATATTTAATGTGCTGTAATGGGAGATAAACTAGATAATATGTATAGCCATATGCGACAAATCTTAGACCAACCAAAGAGTGGGAGTTACAAGCTTAGGTGTGACATGAACGCTAGTTGAAATGTAATAAGCCCCTTTGCAGGGTGGATCCTGCTGCTGGATCCCCATAGCATTAGAAATGCACAAATTGTGGCTTGAATGGAGCCCTTTTTCAGAAATGCCATGGAAAGATTTTCTTTTTTTACAGTTATTGAGACATTTGATTAAATATTTTTTAAGCTCTCTTTCAACTCCTAATTTTTATGGTTTTTATGTTATAATTACTAGACTATCTCACTTTCCAGAATGCACAAATGTAAATTTTTCAAAATTTCTGCAAATATTTAGTAAAGATCTATCACTGTAGGCAAATAAGAATAAATAACACATAGTGTTGGACCTTAAGGCACTTCATGGTCAAGTGGCGATAACAAACCTTTGGAAATGAAGAAAGGACTCAAAGTGCAATAAATTCTGTGACATAGTTATATGCAAAGTTCTCAGAGAAAACATAACAGCATTCGATCCTGAAGTAAGGGGTAAGGAGGGAGAGCTAGAAATGTCTAACAGAGAAGGAAAGAGTTAATTCTCGCTTTTGTTTCTTTTGGGGTATGGATAAAAAGTAAGAAGAGTCAAAAACCCTAACAAAGAGCACATGATATTACCTGTATTCAAGGTACATCAGTTCACAATGAGAAATAGTTACACAAGATTAGGAAAACATGGTTCTGCATTTGTCTTATATTGAGTCCTGTCCGCAATACGGAGGATAGAGATACGGAGCGTTAGTTCTGCTCAAGGTCCAGGCAGAAGGTATAGGATTTATATGCCAATGGTGGGAATAAAATGCTATATAAATATGTAAATAAAGTTGAAGAGGTCCCCAAACTTACCATTATATAATTTTTGCACCAAAAGTACTTCATTAATTTTAATTGAATATCTTTACCTGGAGATATGCAATTTCCTTTCTCTGTGGTAGCTTTAAAAAACCAGATTTTTGAAAAGTAATTCATATACCATGCAATTCACTCTTTTAAAAAGCATAATTCAGTTGTTTTTTAGTATATTCACAGATATGTACAGTCATTGCCACAGTTAATTTTAGAACATTCTCATCACCTCAAATCCCATTCCCTCCCATCTCCTCATCCTTAAGTAATCACTAATCTTTTCAAGGTACATCTATGTTGTAGCACATTATCAGTGCATCATTCCTTTTTATGGCCACATAATATTCCATTGTATGGATATACCATTTTTTGGTTTTTCTGTTCATCAGTTGATGGGCATTTGGGCTGTTTCCATCATTTGGTTATTATTATAAATAATGTTGCTATGAACATTTGTATACAAGCATTTTTTTTGTGGACATATGTTTTATCGTGGGTATATACCTAGGGATAGAATTGCTCGTTTTTATGACAACTTAATATTTAACTGTTTGAAAAACTGCTAGATTGTTTTCCAGAGTGGGTACAGCATTTCCAATCCCACCAGTGATCAATGAGGGTTCCATTGTCCCTATAGCTTAATCAACATTTGTTATTTTCTGATTTTTAAATTCTAGTCATCCAAGTAAGTATGGTTTTGATTTGTACTTTGCCGATGACTTTCAATAATAGCATCTTTTCATGTGATTATTGACTATTTTTATAACTTCCTTAGAGAAATGTATATTCAGATTCCTTGGCTATTTTTAAATTAGGCTACTTGCCTTTTTATTGTTAAGATGTAAGAGTTCTTTATATATTCTAGATACAAATCTCTTACCAGATATATGATTGTAAATATTTTCCTCCATTCTATGGGTTGTCTTTCCATTTTTTGGTAGTGTCCTTTGAAGCATAAAGTTTTTCATTTTGACAAAGTCCAATCTTTTTGCTTGTATTTTTGTGTTGTATCTTAGAATCCACTACAAAATCTGAAGTAATAAAAATTTACCCCCATGTCTTCTTCTAAGATTTTATAGTTATAGCTTTTACATTCAGGCCTTTGATCCATTTTCATAAATGTCCATTTATGATGCTCAGTGAGGAAGTCCAACTTTATTCTTTATTAGCAGGTGGCTATTAGTTGTTGGAGTACCACCTATTGAAAAGGCAATTCTTTCTCTATTGAATTGTCTTGGGACCCTTGTCATAAAACAGTTGACCAGAGACAAAGATTTATTTCTGGACTTTCAATTCTATTCCACTGATTTGCATGCTCATTGTTGCACAGTATCACACTTTCTTAATAACTGTTGTTTTGCAGCGAGTTTTATAATCTGCAAATGTGTGCTCTCCAACGTTCTTCTTCAAGATTATTTTTTCCTTGCAATTCTATAAGAATTTTAGAATCAACTTGTTAAGTTCTGCAAAGAAATGCATTGGAATTTTTTTTTTTTAAGTTTTTTGCTGGGGCTGGGTTTGAACCCGTCACCTCTGGTATATGGGGCCAGTGCCCTACTCCTTGAGCCACAGGTGGCGCCCAATGCACTGGGATTTTGATAGGGAATGTATTGAATCCACAGATCAATATTGAGAGCATTGACATCTTAGCAGTATTACATTTTCTGATATGGATGAATATGGACCTGTTTCCTTTGCTTAGATCTTCTTTAATTTTTTCAACAATGCTTTGTAGCTTTCAGAGTGTAAACTTTGCACATCTTTTGTTAAACTTATTTGCAAATATTTTATTATTTTTGACTATCTTAAAAGGAATTGTTGTTTTATTTAATTTTAAGATAGTTCATTACAAGCTTATAGAAAAACAACTAATGTTTGTTTCTCTTGGTCTTTTATCTGGCAACCTTCCTGAATACATTTATTAATTTTAATTATTTTTAGCAGGTTTCTTAACAACCTAAATGCTACGTTCTATATATAAGACCATGTCATCTGCAAATAGAAATAGTGTTACTTGTTCTTTTCCAATCTGGACATGTCTAATGAAGAAATAACGTATAATAGAAAAAAAGAGACGGAAGGGGTAAATGGCAGATACTGTGCTGAAACATGGATATTTAGGTTGTTGTAACTTCCCACTGGAAGAATAGTGTTCCACTATCCTGTTCCACTTATAGTGTTAAGTAGGTATAGCATAGAACTGGGTGCTATTTTCAAGAGCATAGGTAACAGTTCCATAACACTTTGTCCCAAGTACTTTATATATACTAAATTATTTAATAATCACAACTCTGTTAGGTTGCTGTTTCCATTTTGCAGATGAGGGTACTGAGACAGAAATGTGATTCCACAGTCCCTAAGTGGCAAAGCTGGAATGAAGGACAATAATAACAGCTAGCAATTGTACACTACTTCACACTTAGAAGGATTTCCAAATGCTGTAGTTCATTTTTCAATTAATCTGCAACATAATTAAGTAGAAAACACATCCCATTTCACAAATAACAAAACTGATGCTTAGAGATAGAAAATGATTTGAAAAAGGGCTAAAATTAATAAGTCAAAATCTGAACGGGAATGCATAACTTAAGACTGAGGCTGTATATATTAGATCACAGCTACACTTTGGAAAGTCTTTTGTACGTCTTAGAAATGGATAATTTTCTGAAGCAGCCCACTGGCATGTACATAAGGTAGAAAATATTGCTATTTTAGCTAGAATTCTTTAGGAACATCAAACAGGAAGGTATTCTAGCTAATTTAAGAATAAATGAAAATGGGGAACTTATCAGAAGTCTATACAGCAGCTCATGGAAGTGTGACTATCAAGCCTTGGAAAGTCAGATCCCACGACAGATTTTTGAATCTGGTTTATAGGAATTAGTGACCAGTTTTTCCAGGGATGTGTAATTAACGATTGTCAGTTCTAGCTATTTTCCGCTCTGGTGACATTCTGTGCAAGATTCATGAAGAGTCTAATTTTGATTGCCCTAACTTGGTCCATAGGCTACATGTTGGTTTCCGAGTCCCACAGAGAATAAGTTACGTGGGTATAGCAAAGAACTGGGGGCTGTTTTCAAGAGCATGTGGGCACTGAGCCAGCCTAGGTCTTCTGTTTGTTATGCTAATAGGTTCAAACCACTTTTTCCCCACTACCATAAGTCACATATTTCTACACTAGGGAAAGTATAAAGTGATCAGTTGGCATGTTTTAAAAATTAACCTTTTAAAATGTCCTTTGAAATTTATGTAGGGGACGTATACTATGAATATGAGCACGATACTCGTGCCCCTTGCCTTTCAGTCCTCCCTCTGAAAGGTACTACACACAATAATGTAGATACTCCCATAGATACACACTAAAGAAGTAAAAGGACAGAATAGTTAGAGTCTACAAAGGAACAAATGAATTTTTCCATTTTTTTCAGTGGGAAAAAAGTACACCCATTGCCAATTTACTTGATTTTTTATTGTTATCCTCACCTAGGACATACAATACAGTTGTATCATGGGGAAAACATTGTAAGTGCATTTTCTGTTCAATAGATTATCAGCATGAAAATGTGTCTTAGGACAACAAAAGCTTTTCCTACAGGTCTGACCAAGGTTGTAAATTGCCTTCATTGCTTCACGCATAAATGTGGCACAGACTGCTTAATTATAATTTTTTCCCATTAATTTTGTTTTTCTTCATGATTGTGCCCTCACTGCAAGGTTCTATAATGTGGCTTAGAAAAGAAAAAGCCCTAAGATGCTGGGGAGAAAATGAAAAAAAAAAAGAAATCAAAGAGGTGGAGAGACAGGTATACGAAATTATTATTATGAATGGTGCATTGTAAGATTTCTACTTTCATATATAAAGGAACAGAGCTGTTTGAAAAAGCTGCATTTTAACTGCAGTGAAAGTGCAGTTTAATTGGTTATAAGTAAATGTACATGACACAGTGCGGTTGTGTTGTTCCTGGTGAAATCAATTTGTATTCCAGTGTTTCTTAAGAAAGCACTTTGTTTCTCTGAATGGGCACTTTTATTGGTTGATCAGGGAAGATATTTGTGAATTTGGCTGCAGAAGATGTGGAGTGGCGTCAGCAAGCTGGAAAGAATGTGGGCTTTAATAAACAGGAATTCCAAAGGATTGCGTGGGTTTAGCTGAGTGGTGACATCTCTCAGCTGCCACAGCATGGAATATGATGTTTGCACTGCCGTGTCACAGTGGCCCGTGATAAACAAAGCTATTTACTTCGTAAGAAACAATAGGAACATGATATGACAACTTCAGCCTAATTCAATTGTGTTTTTTTTTTCTGATAAGAAGAGTATAGCTATGTCATAGCTGTGTATCACTTTCTCTGTGTAAATGTTGGAGATTTTTAGGTCTAAAAGACACATCTGGCTTTTATTGTTATTTGATAAGTTATATTTCAAGAACTGCTGCTCTTTGCATTAAACTTACATACAGGAACAATATAGAGAGACTTGAATTAAGAACTAATATGATTATGAGCACTAATAATTAGGCCATTCGCAGATGACAACATTGTCTATCACTTGGTTTCATATTTTTATTCTTCCTTTTAAAACTCTTATCAGTTAAGATGCTTCTATTTTAGAGAATCTAGAATAGTAGTTTTCTTATATAAAAAGTACAGAAAGCTTTGTTTTGTCCCCCAAATCATGATTTTCTTCTCTTCCTTTTTTTTTTTTTTTTTGAGACAAAGTCTCACTTTGTCACCCTTGATAGAGTGCTATGGTGTCAGAGCTCACAGTAACCTCAAACTCCTGGGTTCAAGCTATTCTTTTGTCTCAGCCTCCCTCCTGAGTAGCTGGGACCATAGGCGCCTGCCATCACACCAGAATAGAGACAGGGTCTCACTCTGGCTCAGGGTGGTCCAAACCTGTGAGCTCAGGGAATTCCCCTGCCTCGGCCTCCCAGAGTGCTAGGATTATAGGCCTGAGCCACCGTGCCTGGCCAATCACACCTAGATTTTCAAATTAAAAAATATTTAAATTTTATGCCACAAATTTCCAAAAATCATTTTTCTGTTAAGTTTCCATGATAGATAAAATTTGTTAGAAAAAACTTATATTTTAATCTTTTTTCCTACCTTCAGAAACATACAAGAAAATATATACACTACTGAAAATGTAATAAGCAGGCTTATTTTTCAAATTTTGCTACAAATTCTCCTTGCCACTGTATTGAAAAGGCCCAAGTGTTTATAAAAAATTCAGTCAATATCTGCAAATGTTATAAAGTTATCACAACTCTGTTTGATATTAACAGACATTATGTGTTACATTCACAAAACAGTTATGAAAACTTAGAAGGCAAACAAACACACAAAGCAAATTGCAATTGCACTTGTTCAGATTAAATGAACTGATATTTGTCTTACAGTAGAACAATAAGTAATCACTCTTATTATAAGGGGGAGACAACACAATTTCTAAGATTATTATTTCTAGTTCTGTTTCATATAAGTGTTGTGACATAATGTATTGTGTGTTTGTTTGTATGTGTGTATGAAAATATATAAGGTTTTGAAAAGGAGCCTGACAAAAATTATGGAAATATGTATTGTTATTTCTAAGCACCATAGTTCTATCTCCATTTCTGTTACTAGCAAGTTCTATGACCCTTACCCTTTGTAAGCCCATATCATCATCAATCAAATTTGAAATAGAAATAATATCTGTTCTGCTTCTTTCCCTGGTTATTGTAAGGTTCAAAAGAGATCTACATGAAAATGTATTTTAAAGAACTATCATATACAAGCCACTTGGGTTTTTATTTAAGTAAAAGTTCCCCACTTACTGCACACACTATGACATCTTGTTACTACAAGGTTGGCATTTGTCCCAAAGCCACATCAGAAGAACGGGAATAAGCAATTGAGAAGAAAAGGGAAATTTGTTACTTTGCCAGCAAAGGAGGAAAATGGCAGACTATCTTCTGTAAATCCAAATTCTGGCTTCTGAGCAGAAGCACCCAGCCTTTAAAGGTTCTGATTAATCCCATAATCCCATTTGGGGCTAAGACAATCCTATGGTTTCTGCCTGGGTTAATCCTATCTTCCAGTTAAATGATCTTGTGACCTCCACTCAGATGATCCTCTTGAGCTATCTCCCGAGGCACAAAGAACAAAACACATCCCCCTCCGCCTCCCCACCGTCCACTAGTCTGAGGCAGGGATGCAGCTTTCAGTTCCCAACAAGTTGTGGACACAGATAATATTTTTTGCCATTTTTAAGGCTATTCCCTCCGTAACAACCTGTTACTGCATTTTTTCCCCAATGTGCTCAAGAACTTCTTTCCTTCATTCTTTTTACTCATTCATTCAATACCTGTTTATTAGGCAACCTCTTTTTGCAAGGCAGACAGATGATGAAGATACATAGAAAAGACATTTCCTGTACTCAAGAAAGTTAAATAAAAATTATATCACAATAAGGCAACATATGAAAATTGACCTGTGATATCATGTGAGTTACTGGAAGAATGTGGCCAGTGCTGCAGCAGGAGAGCAAGGAAGTTTCAGCTTTTCCTCTCAAAGTTCAAACAAACTGACAATAGGTAGATTAATAGGAGAAAAGGCATATAAATTTATTCACGTGCATACAAAATATGAGACTCAAAGAAAAGACGGTTGAAACTTACATATCTTCAAAAAGGAAAAGGAAATGTAGGCAATTTTGAAGAGTTGCAAATGATTTTTAGAATTAAATGGGTCCAAAAAGCAGACATTAGTTTGTAGATGATTCTTTCTGAAGGTGAATGAGACCAACAAGTATGGGAAGGTGAGGAGCAGAACTGTATAGTGAACAAAGTTTGTCTTATCATGCAGATAAAGTCTCCTAGGTAATCGTTCAAAGCTGCCCTCAGAAGAAGAGATGAGAAGTCTGGATGCAGTGATGACTTTTAGTCCATTTTCTTCTCCGAGGTTAATCTTTTCTAGGTATTTGATAAGATTCCTAGGGAGGGGGCTCTTAAGATAATTGCATTTTCTTTTGGAAGAAATTTCCTTTAGTCAAATAAGAGAACTTTGAGAGAGGCCTCCCCTGCTCTTGTGGAGGCTGGTGGGGAGAAATGAGAAAAGGTTAGAAAGTCCTTGGTTCTGAGGCAGCTTCTAAGGCCTTCCAATATTCCTTTGATTCAAAAGTGCTCAGAATGCTAAAGCCCCTTGCTTTGAGACATCATTCTCTGTGTCCAACATCAGCCACGAGAAAGAAGGGTCTAAGTATGAATGTAAGTGTTGTTCAAAGGACCACCGGGATGGCTAAATAGTGGGAAGGAGATTTTTATTGGTGATAACAGTTTGGAAACCAGGAAGAGAAGGTCTCCAACATGGACTAAAGGGGCTCTTCGAAGAGCGAGGGAAGGCTAGGTTTTTATGTCCCACAGGGTCTGTATTACACACGAGAGTCATACGTATTCAGTAGGTTTGGGGGGAAACTATACATATATTTATGAGGGAAGGCAGGAACGTGTGCACCCTACGAACATCCTCTGTTCACTTTTGGGAGGCATTTAAAATGAGGTGCAATTTGGCTCTTTATGTCAAAAGGTGAACTACAGGACATAAGGACAGTTTGTGTGCAGCCTCTACAAGCTGGCTAAAACTGGCTTACCCTCTGAAATTGCTAACCAGAAAAGAATGCTTCGAGGTTGGTCCCCTGTATAATAAGAGCAGTAGTGGGCTGCCAGCCTGCCAGCTCCTATTGCTAGGGAGTTCAGCAGGGTGTGGGGTTTTTTTGGTAGCCTTAGGAATTTAGAAATTTGCCATGCCAGCTGGGCCCCAAACCCTAGACCATTAGGTACTTTTGTTTCCTTAACTTTAGGGTCTATCTTAGTTGATTAGGGATGTCTATGTTGGGTTCTCAGATCACATAAGCAGATCTGGAAAATCTTCACAGAGTAGGAAACAATTCACTCTTATAGGAGAAGTAGAAGCTTGCCTGTGGTCTAAGTGGAGAGAAAATTGCAGAGAGCAGGACTCCTGGAGGTGAACACAGTTGATTCAAGGAATAACATTATATGCAATGTGGCCTAAAAAAGTAGAGGATAATGAGGAGGGTAGAGTTATGATCGAAGGTAAAATAGAGAGAGTGTCAAAAATTTCAGTCAAGGATGACCTGCCATGGATAAGAATTCAAAACTTATCTAGTAGGTGGTATGTGGCAATTGTTGAATGTTAGGTAGTAATATTATCGCATTTGTGTTTTGGAAAACTAAATTTGGGGATGTAGGAACTCACTTGGACTTGAAGATGCTCTTAATTTGGAAACATTTGAACTAAAGAAAATACAAAAATAAATATTATCTGAGCTTCCCTCATCTGGCTGAAGCAGAACCTCTAGAAAATATAGCCACCAGTAACCCCTTGATGGGTGGGTTTCCTGCCAATTCAGTTGGCATGGAGACAGACCACCATTGCCATTAGCATTAGAGAGCTTGGTAGAACCTTCTTCACCTTTCCATTGAAGCTATAACCCCACTCCTTTGTTAATTTGGGTCCAGAAACCTTTTCTGTCTGGCTATTGAGTAAGTTACTCTCTGAATGCTGCAGGTAAGATCCTGGGACCAAGGTAAACTCTTCACCAGTCAGACTCCTGGATCCCACTCAGAGTGTCATCTAGTGAGGGTGGTAAGTGCCACTCCTGTTTTCTAAAAGGAATTTTCCAAAATTTGGGTGTCCAGGAAAAATCCACTTTAGGAGCTAGTTCTATGGGCATAGGTGACTCTTGGTTTAAGTACTCTTATTATAATCCATTCCTTCCCAGAGACAGCCATACATTTCTCTCATATTGGAGCCAATGAGAGTGTTAGCTCTCCAGTTTTCTGCCCGATGAGGGGTGGGCACAGATTGTCCAGCATGGCCAGTTAAGAGCCTGGCGGCCTGAGACGCTGTCCTACTGACTGTGCCTGCTCTCAGGGGAGTCTGTCTAAATCAAAGGTCTCAGCTTATAAGGAATTGTGCTGCCTCTTTTGTCACTGCCTTGCTAGTGCCAAAAGTCCCACCTTCTTAATATTGCCTACCTGCTGACTGGAGGCATCTCATTTTGTGTGGGAGGAGCAGGAGACACAAGTTTTCATAAACACCATTCATACTGTCTGTGGCAATGAGGCTCTTTGAATATTCTCTCTTTGGATACCTTCAAGACTGACTTTGGATCATGGGGTTTCATCTTCTGTACCCAATTTGGGGATACCTCTTGCATCCATTGTTAAGCCATAAATGGACTCACGGTTTGAGTTACATTTTGAATGGGTATACTTTTTGAAAATGCATTAGAATCCTAGATGTCTTTGTCTGGAAGGTATTGTATCTCCTGGTTTGGAAGTTTTTCTGACTCTTATTTCTAGGTCTCTCTGCTCTCCCTGCTCATTTCTACTTGTTTCATAGAACTTCTCAGTTGACTGAAATGCCCACATTTGCAAACCTCCCTGCTGACTTCTGCGTAGGCGTTAACTCTGTCTGCTTCCTTTCTTGTTGGCGGGAAGAATAATTTAGAATTTCAATGGCTTCTTAGAGGAAACATAAATCTCCTAAACTGGCTTCTCTATGACCTTTCCATTCCCATCCCAGCCCCACAACTCGATATAGTCACTGAAAATTTAGGCCCCCTGTCTCTCTCCAACCCCCAGGGACTCTTGAGAGATTCAGAGACCTCTCCCCAAAACCACCTGGGGCTAAGGGGGCTAACTGGAAACAGACTGAATATTTTATGCACTTAGATGGGCTTTGGAGACATCCTGAGGGCTGCTGGATGCTCAGCTCCCAGATTACGTGTTGGGCCAAATGAGCACCTTAAAAGGCTCCTCACAAATTCTGCTGCAAACTTTAGCCCTCATATTGGGCAGGTAACTTGTTCCATCCTCCAGGTACACAATTAAGATAAAAATATAAAGTGGATACAGAACAATTTTTATATCAGTAAGTTTTATATTACTTTATATATGCCTGACTCATGGTTAAAATTTTAGAATGAAAGCTATAATGAGATCTCTGCTTATGTCTGTCTGTATGCATGCTATGTTAATGTGATAATTTCTTACCTCTGGATGGTATTACCAAATCAATAAAAGAAGTCTCTTCTAAATTGGCTTGGAAAAAAATAAGCACTTACATATATTAACTATTCATAAAATTCTCAGAAATATAGAGACTAACAAACATTTTTCAAGTTCATGTGATTTGGGGAAATCTTTTTTCTTAATTTTTGATTAACATGAAGGTATATGTGATTAGGTTACATTGTTTTTCTTTACTCAGGAAGTATGCAATAACCCTGTACATTGTGCCCATTAGGAGTGAACTCACTGGCAGTTCTCACCACCTGCTCTTGAGTTTAATTGCGTTTTTCTCTCATGCGGGCCTATATTTATTAATCTATTAGCTTGAACTTAGTATTGAGAATATGGGATGCTTGATTTTCCATTATTGTGATACTTTACTTAGGAGTATGTTCTCGAAATCCTCCCAGGTAAATATGAAAGATACAAAGTCTTCATCTTCTTTTATGGTTGAATAGTATTCCATGGTATACATATACCACAATTTATTAATCCATTCATGGGTTGATGGGTACTTGGGTTGTTTCTGCATCTTTGCAATGGTGAATTGAGCTGCTATAAATATTTGAGTATAAATGTCCTTATGGTAAAATGACGTTTTTCTTTTTGGTAGACACCTAGTAATAGCATTGCAAGATTGAATGGAAGGTTTACTTTTTGTTCTTTGAGGAGTCTCCATACTTCTTTCCATGAAGGTTGTATAAGTTTGCAGTCCCACCAATAAAGCATGAGTCTTCCTATGTCTCCACACTAAATCCAGCATCTGTAGCCTTGGCACCCTGTGATGTTGTCCATCCTCACTGGGGTGAAGTGATATCTCAAAGCGGTTTAGATTTGCATTTCTCTGTTAATTAGGAATAATGAACATTTTTCATGTGTTTGTTGGCCATTCATCCATCCTCATGAGAAAAGGTTCTGTTCATGTCTCTTGCCCAGTTATTGAGGTTATTTTCTTGACTTATTTGTAGATTCTAGTTTTTAGCTCTTTGTCAGACTTATAGTAGGTGATTATCTACCCATTTTGACTTGGGTAAATCTTTGGAAATAAGATTAGTTTAATATAATTACTTCAATAAAAACCTTATGTTATAAACACTGTTACCTTAACAAAAACCACACCTTCTGAGTTGTCACCATTAAACATTTAACATGATATGAGCATATATTTTTATTCTACTTAGCGTAGAATACTACTAAAGCCAGATAATATTTTATTTACTAGATTGTTTAACATTTATCTTTGGCTCATTATTTTTACAGAGAGACTAAGGATGTTGTTTGTTTATTTTCTGTTGCCACATGGAGAATTCGTACTGTGAGGAAGCATATACCTTTAGAAGTTATAAGATGGTATATTCATAAAATTTGGTAATCTGCACAAAGTGGTGGTATATGATAGGCAATTCATAATTGACTACTTAACAGACTTCTCTGTAGAATAAAGTTTACAAGGCTAAAAATTATTATCTATTCACTTGCATATAAATGAGACTACTATAATAAGGCTAAAAGGAAGAAGATAAACCTTCTATATAAAGAGTATTGAAGGAATGTAGACATTTTTTTGTTATATATATAAAAAAGCCTAACATACCTATTCAGAAGTTGTGTAAAGTTTGGTCCAGAACGAGAATGTGAAAGACAAAAACCTGAATGGATACAGAAAGTTGCAAAGGGTCTGTAGAAAAGAGAAAAAGGGAAAGATTCTATCTTATTTATTTCCACTAAAGAAAAAGAAAGAATGATTCTTCCTGGTCAAGATAAGATTGCATGGACTTATTATGACATTTAAAAATGAACTTTAATATCAATATAAAAATACATAGTATCAATGCAAAACAGGTGTTTAGTTTTCTCCCTTTAAAAATCACAGTTTCTTAAATTATTGGTCTGTTCTCAATAAAAGGTTAGAGGTTTTCTTTACCTTTTGTGTATTTCACCTAGAAGACAAATATCCTTTATCTAAACCAAATAATTCCCTGTGTTTGATGTTGATTTTATTAGCACCTCTATCACAAGGGTCCTCAAACTTTTTTTTTTTTTTTTTTTTTTTTGAGACAGAGTCTCACTTCAGGGCCCTCAGTAGAGTGCCATGGCGTCACACAGCTCACAGCAACCCCCAACTCCTGGGCTTAGGTGATTCTCTTGCCTCAGCCTCCCAAGTAGCTGGGACTACAGGCGCCTGCCACAACGCCCGGCTGTTTTTGGTTGCAGTTTGGCTGGGGCCGGGTTTGAACCCGTCACCCTCGGTATATGGGGCCGGCACCCTACCCACTGAGCCACAGGTGCCGCCCGGTCCTCAAACTTTTTAAACAGGGGGCCAGTTCACTGTCCCTCAGACTATTGGAGGGTGGACTGCGGGCCCTGGGACAAGTCCGCTGCTCAGCAGGACAGGCAGCGGCGGCAAAAACACCTGGCAGGCCAGATAAATGTCCCAGGTAGGCTGCATGTGGCCCGTGGGCTGTAGTTTGAGGACATCTGCCTATCATTTAAGAGAACTGTCTTTTCAACTTTAAAGAGCTAACTTTTCTGTCATCATTTTATTTTATTAACAAGCACCTTACCTCCTACATTTAATTTTAAAATCTCCTATTGTCACTTTGGTTGTATAGGTAACCAAGTATGGTTTCATAGTTGTCTGTGATCCTATTTAATCCAGTGCTCAACCTTTTAACATTTTTGACAACTTGTGATATTTTGCCTTCCTAAATCAAATCCTAAATAAAAATATATATATATATATTTTGAGACAGAGCCTTACTATGTCATGCTCGGTAGAGTGCTATGGCCTCACAGCTCACAGCAACCTCAAACTCTAGGGCTGAAGTGATTCTCTGGCTTCAGCCTCCCAAGTAGCTGGGACTACAGGCACCCACCACAATGCCCCACTATTGTTTTTTTTTGTTCTTGTAGTTTTCATTGTTATTTTAGCAGGCCTGGGCTGGGTTGGAACCCTCCAGCCCCAATGTATGTGACTGGCACCCCACCCACTGAACTATGGGTATAGACCCCTAAATAAAATCTTGATCTCAAAATTATTTTGAGACTTCCCAGAAGACTCCTCAAAAATTACAGTGTGTTTGTTCTTTTACCTTGTAAAAAGAGAGATGTGAAAAACACTGGATTTATTTTATAGATTGAATTGCATGCAATATATTTTTTATTTTTTATTTTATTTTTTGCAGTTTTTGGCCAGGGCTGGGTTTGAACCTGCCACATCTGGCATATGGGGCTGGTGCCTTACTCCTTTGAGCCACAGGTGCCACCCTGAAATACATTTTTAAGTGAGAAGAGATACTTAAATTTATCTGGGTTATATTTGTAAAGATACAAGTTATTCCTGTATTTCATAGTTATATAATGTTATCCATTATAATTCTTCTTTTTATCTTATAACATTGTATGCTACAGAAACAACCAAATTTCCTTACCAATTACATTATTTTTATGATAAATTTTCCTCATGCCTTTAATGATGGCTATTTAAAATATTTGTCATTCACAGATATTATTGTATTCTGGGGCTTTCCAGACAGCTCTTGCAATCAAGATAATCTTTCCAAGATAAAATGCTTCATCTTCCATAAAAGGAGTTATATCAGAGACCCATGGAAAGGATGATTCTCTGGATACAGGTTTCTGGTTGCCCATCTTAAACAACTTTGAGATTATACCAGTGACTAAGGATTTCCAAACTCTAGTGGAGAAGCTGACAGATTCATAAATCACTGGCTCAGGATCAAACAGAATAAGAATTAATTACATGGGACTGAATGAACTGATGCAGAATGATTCATAATTTTATGACCTTTTGTTTGGAACATTGCTGGATCTTTCATGTTCTATTTTTTTGATTTTTAAGGAAATTCTTTCTTTTTTCTCTTGAGGTACAATAATCAACTAGATTATACCTTTGTAAATAAAAATTAAACATTTATCTTTTCTTCCTGACCTGACCCCTCCAGAATCTGGAAACTATTATTGAGTATTTTTTTCATGGTAATATAGTTATTTGCATAAGTTCAATAAGAATCTGTTCTTCTTTTAACAGAACATAATTGGGAAAATTGGCTATATTATTAAGGTTTGACTGCCATGTCATATTTGAGAATGATGTGCATAGAATCAGATATGAGGAGACAAGATTGACTTTATAAGGTTGATTTTCCTATTGCTTAGAAAGCCTTCTTGAAAAAATTAGCCTGATACCTAATTGGGGATTCTTAGCCTTACAGTGAGAAAGGAGGTAAATTCCTGGTAGGCCCCAAAATCTTAAGAGACTCTGGGGTCTTCAAGAATAGAGGAATTGGAGGCTGGGAAGATGGCTGACCAAAGATACCAGCTGCCAGAGCATCTCAGGAAGAAGGAAGTTTTGGATGGAGAGAATACAAACAAACATAGGTTGAATGTAATTCTGAAGGGAGGGCACCAAGAACCTACAAGAGCCTCCACAGGAAGATGCTGTGGAGTGGGACAAGGAGGATCAGTTATTAGCAGTGATCAATCCCTGAGAGGCATAAAGTTCAGTGGAAAGTGTAGGTCGACCCGGTCATTTCTCCTACACTCACACCTCTGATAGTCATCAGGCTCTTGAGTTGCTGAAGTGACTTTCTACTTTTATAGGCCCCAAAGCTGCTGCCACCAGTAAACTGGGAGCTCCTTGTGAACAAAACACCAGGCTCTTAGCACCCCTGGGGTACTTCCCAACACTACATACTTGAGGCCAAAATAATATATGCCATATTGTTTCTCTACCTACCATGTACCTTTGTCCCCATCCAGTGGGTTAACCCTCAGTTTTTGTCTTGTTCATTGCCACATAAACATTTCCCAACTTCAGCTCAGATTTCAAGAGTTACAGGGGTCCAGTGGGTTCCAGGGGATCTGTGTGAGCCCAGAGCCTAGACATTTTGGGTGAACTGCCTCCCAGAGATAGAGAGACAGAGATGACCAGAATGCTAGCTTTCCCAGACTCTTTTCATCCCCTTTCCCATCTCCACACATGGCTACCATGAGATACAACTGAGCCACAGGCTTCCCCAGTGACAGTGGGGCTCAAACCTTTCCTCTGTAGTGGATACAGAGGGACAGTCAGACTACGAGTTACCTGCCAACTGGCCCTCCTTGGTGCTGCTTACCCAGTGGCTTCATTATAGCAGGGTACACCCCAAAGCAGAGGGATAACAAAACTGCTTGAGTACCCCATAGGCAACTTGGGTCAGTACTTCGCCCTGGCAGAATTAGGAATTAATCTCTGGAAACCCACAGACAGGCTCATAGGCCAGATTCCATATGCCCAGGACTTAAGCATGTTGCAAGGGGTATAGAGGTGATATTTGTGCACCAATCTCAGGAGGTATGGGATCCCTAATAGGCAGAACTGGAAGGAGAATGCAGTGTGGATCCCAGCTATGATATGCTCACAAAGCACAGCACTCCCATGGGAGGACCATGCTGTCATCCCAGGCTACATTTCTAGGCAGGGGTGCTCCTAGCCTGCAGCACAATTATGGGAAACTCAGCTAGTATGGGCTCCGGCCTGCTAGTGGATGCCAGAGTAAGACTGCAAAGCAAAGGAGGGAAGAAAGGAATGAAACTCACTGTTGAAAGCCAGATTGAGAATCTCATATGTCCCTGTATCCATAAGCAAACTTTCTGGTTGGTTAGAGAGGGGCACTGCTGTCCCTCCCTGGTGGCTTTCCTCACAGACTGGGAGCAGATCTTTGAGTCCTACTAAGATAGCTATTTTAACAGCTTTTGTAGAGCCTGAGGACAAGCTCACCCAACCCATCCTACTCAGCCTCACTTCTCTATGCACCTTTATTGTGACAGAGAAAAAGGACTCACCTGGAAGGACTCACCCTGCTACCACCAGGGGCATTTGAATGCTTCTCCAGGGGCTACATCCAGTCTTAGGTTCCTCCCAAAAAACACTGTGCCTTGTTCCTTTTGGAAAGCACCACTTAATGACAAAAAGGCCAATTTGCATAGCCTTTTATAGCATTTGCTGACTCATTCATACAAGGTGAGGATTATTCTCACCCTCAGGTACCATCTACTACTTCAGCCATTACACTGGGCATGTCAGTATAATTCACACTGTTAAAAAGACCACAGGGCTAGGAAAAGAGAAAGAATTTGAAATACCTCCTTCCTCTCTCATCAGAGAGAGACAGAGAATCTGCCTACACATACAGCTTAACACTACTATAGCCTACAAACAACTGGCACCTGAGGAAATCACCATACTAAGGATATATATAACCAAAGAATCTATCCAGAACTTAGATCGCCATTAAAGCATCCTGAAACAAAGTCAAATGTTCTTACCCAACGTATGCTACAAACACACCTATCTGAGTGGGAGAAGTCCCATCTAAATAAAAGAAAATCCCAAAATAAGAAGCAATGGCTGCTCCAATGAGAAGGAATCAGCAAAAGAACTCCAGAAGTATGAAAAAAGAGAGCAAAAGGACACCCATAAAGGAAATACTATCTGTCTATCCATGGATACCAACCAAAATGAAAATATTGAAAGATAGTAAAGAATTCTAAATACGGATGTAAGGAAGCTCAATGAAATGAAAGAGAAAGTGGAAAACCAGCTCAAAAAACAAAACAAAACAAACAAACAAATATAAAACCAATTCAGGAAATGAATAAAAAATTCACTAAAGAGATCAAAATATAACCAAAAAACCAAATACAACTTCTGGAAATGAAAAATTCATTTAAAGAAATAAAAAACACAGTAGAAAGTTTTAAGAATAGACTAAATCAGGCAGAAGAAAGAATCTCAGAGCTGGAAGATAACTCTTTTGAATTGACTTAGTCAAAAATAATAAACAGAGAATTAAGGGGAATGAACAAATCCTACAAGAAATACGGGATTATGTAAAACATCCAAATATAAGAATCACTAGCATCCTTGAGGATGAAGAAGAAATAAAACAAGGGTTAGAAAACCAGCCACGGACATTTTCTTCAATTATTTCCTCAAATATATCTTCTAGCCCTTGTGTTTTTTCCTTCTTTACCCTTGGAAATGCCTATAATTCTTATATTTGAATAAAATATATTTCTTATATTTGGATAAAATATATTTCTTATATTTGAGTAAAATATATTTCTTATATTTTACATAATCAGAGATGTAGATATACAGGTACAAGAAGCTAAACAAACACCTGAGAGAGTCATCACAAGGAGGCAATCACCAAGACACTTAGTCATCAGATTGGCCAAAGACGACCCAGGAAGGAACTCCTGCAAGGTGAAAGATGAAAACATCAAGTAACTTACAAAGGAAAACCTATTAAGCTAATGGAAGACTTCTCAATGGAGATCTGACAAGCTAGAAGCAATTGGGGACCCATCTTTAGTCTTCTTAAACAGAACAACTGCCAGCATAGAATTTTGTATCCTGCAAAGTGTCATAAATGAAGAAATAAAGACTTTTCCAGATAAGTGAACATTGAGGGAAATTGTCAAGATGAGACCTGCCCTACAGGAAATAGTCAGAATTGCTAATATTATACATGGATCAGCACAGTGGTAACTGCTCAAAAGCTAAAGCTCAGAGTTCATATAAAATAATAGTATAAGATGGGGGGGGGGACAAGCAACAAGACACTACCTAATAGGATTGACAGAACAGAATCCCACATATCAATTCTATCAATTGATGTGAGTGGTGTGAATTCACCACTCAAGAGGCTTTAGATAGCTGACAAGATAAAAAGCAATACAAGCAAAGTATCTGCTATCTCCAGGAAATACATCTAATCCACAATGATTCATATAGACTTGAAGGGAAGGGTTGGAAAACATACCATGCAATTAGAAATTAAAAGAAAGGAGATATAGCCATTCTCATATCAGATAAAATTGACTTTAAATCAACAATAGTAAAGAAAGACAAAGAAAGTCATTTTATAATGGTAAAGAGAGAAATTCAACAAGAATACAGAGAATCCTAAATTTGTATGCACCTAACACAGGAGTATATGGATTCGTAACACAAACTCTATTAGATCTAAGCAATGAGATAAACAACAGCACCAGACTTGCTGGCATCTTCAATACTCACCTTACATAACTGGAAAGATCATTCAATCAGAAATTAAATAAAGATACATTGGACTTAAATGTACTCTGGAAAAAAATGGGTCAAACAGGCATTTAGAGAACATTTTACCCCTGAACCACTAAGCATACATTCTCCTCATCAGCACATGGAACATTCTCCAAGATTGATCATACTTTAGGTCACAAAAAATGGCACAAAACATTTCAGTTTCATAAAAATTGAAATTATATCAAGTATCTTCTCAGATCAAATGAGAATGAATGAAACTGGAAATCAGCACCAAGAGAGACATCTAATTCTCCAAAAAGTCATGGAAATTGAACAAACTGATGCTGCGGAACAGTTACTGGATCAATGACGAAATTAAGATAGAAATAAAAAGATTTCTTGACCCGAATGAAAAAGGGGACAAAAGCAATAATATCTATGGTATTCAGCCAAAGAAGTCCTTAGGAGAAAATTCATAACCTTAAATGCCTATATCAAAAAGACAGAAAGATCACAAATTAATCTAATGACATGTGCCAAGGAACTAGAAAAGGAACAGCAAACCAAACCAAAAGTCACAGAAGAAAAGAAACAACTAAGGTCAGAGCAGAACTAAATGAAATTGAAAACGGAAAAATAAGACAAAAGATCAATAAAACAAAAAGTTGGGTTCTTTGAAAAAAACTAAATTGATAGACCTCTTGTTAGATTAACAAGGAATAGAAGAGAAAAGACCCAAATAAGCTCAATCATAAATGAAAAAGGAGATATTAAAACTGATTCCACAGAAATACAAAATATCATCTGTGAGTACTGTTGAGGACCAGCCCCAAACTACACTGGGAGTTCTTTCTCAGTGACTGGAGGAGATGAGAGGATGAGGGAAAATGAAGATTCCAAGATGCAGGAAGGAAGTCTTTTAAAGCTGGCCAGAAGGCTGCCCACCTTCAAGCATGAGGACCAGTGGAAGCCCCTAGCTCCAGGCTCCTCCATTTTTATTACACACATCACTGTTTTAAACATTAATCTAGTGGGGAAGGCTAAACCCTTACATCATGGTTCTTGCTGGGCTTGCATTTTCTAACCAAATGATTTCTCTAAATAAGTACATGAATTAGACTGATTTACCTCTTACTTTTTTTTACTCTAAGTTATTTATGATCTTAACACAAACAGAACATGAGATAGGTAACCCAGTCCAGGAATAGGATGTCAAAGCAGATCCCAATCAGACCATGCACACAAATCTCAGGAGTGGTGATTAACACCACCTCCAGCCCTGCCGGGGAGAAGCTTCATGTGCAGATGAACTGGCGCTGCTGCCAATACCAAGATGACAGAAGAAAGGAGGTATTTTCCTCCTTGTCTTCCTGAGAGGCTTTTTCTCTCTTAAAAATGATTAGGCACCTGCCCTGTCTCCAGCCAGTTCAGTGTTCCCTCACTAACTCCCTAAATGTACTAACTCTCCCTGAGAGGGCACTCTCACCCACGGCAAGCCTAGTCTCTCAGTGCTCAGTGACCTCTGAGCCAAGCTGCACTGGAGAGGGGTGAAGCTCCAGCAAGACAGTCTGCTTGAAAAAGACAGGCTTCAGGCCTTCACATTTCGCAACAGAGTTTGGGTTTCTCTGATTCACTTCTCTCCCATCTCTGTTCCCTTTTGCCCACCATCTGCATCAACTTATAATAAACAATTGAAAATTGGTTTTAAGCTTATTAAATCATTTTTTTCTAGCAATGCAAGCAGATCAAGATATGATTCTTCCCTAAAGTACCCATATATCCACCACAGAGTACTGAGAAAATCTCTACCCATATAAACTTGAAAATGTAGTGGAAAGGAACAAAAGTAGGAGGAACAGAACCTCCGGCCGCAGACAAGGGGAATCCAAGTGGGAAGTGTGTCTTCAGTTTAGGGGTTTAAATTCTATACTGTGAGCAGGCAGTTTGGGGGATGGGTGTCACAACTGGCTAGAAGTATGCAGGCAGAAAATGATTCCAAAATTAGCACAGGAATGATTTTTGCCTTAGACATTAAGGTGCATGCTGCCTACTCCAGGAGGAACTGCCCAGAACGCTTCAGACTGCTATTTTCATGACCTTCCTTGAAGGAGGCTTGGAAAAGTCATCTTGTTTGTGCCTAGAGATGGGAGTTTGGGATTGAGACTGATTCCTGAGCTCACCCAGGCCTAGAAAATGGGGGTTCCTGTATGAAGAAGTGACTGAGAATTCCTGGGGGTCCCTGCTGATTTGCTTTTAAGTGTCCTAATGACAAGGTACAAAGTGACAGAGCCCGGTTGAAGTTATAATAGATTCAGTCTGGGATATAGATAATAGATTCAGTGCCCCCCACCCTTCATTCTTGGCTCATTGATGGAGGCACTGAGAAGCCACAGGCTTCTGAGGAAGTGTAGCCACAGCTGACTCAGACTCATACGTGGGTGCAACACATCACTCTTTAGTCAGAGTCATGGGAAATTTGGCCTGAAGGTTTTGCAAATTTAAGGGCATTTGAACAAACATAATTAACATTCTTGTCCAAAACCTGATCAAAACACTCCAAACATTTCATACCTACAACGCTCGCTTGGAAATCCTTGGAGATGTTCTCTATCTCTGGTTCCCGGCCAAGCCAAAATGAGAACAGCTTTTCACATGGGATTTTGGCATATTCACTCAGCCCAGGTAGAACAGAGATGAGTGGAAATGGAAACTGACAAAAGAATAAAATTTCCCTATCCGCTAAGAAAAAAGTACAAAACATGTTTTTGTAGTACTTTGGTACAGGTTTGTGAGATTCTGATTTTTCTAAATGGATGGTATGATTTTTACTTTCATTTTTATGCTAAAACAGCTCCTATTCTAGATAACCCCTTTACACGAATCTGTATTATTTAATTCTGACATTTCCTGTCATCTCAATCTGAAATCTTAAGTCATTACTTTTTAAAAAGATCAATTTAACATAGTATTTCTTTTCTAATTCCCTAAAAGTCTCATTAAGAACTGTGTTATTGCCTACTCCAATTTACAAAATGAATTTCACATTAGCTAGGATTGCCCTAGCTAATGTGAAATTAACATATATAACTACGTATATGTTATAAATTTTCATAAATTCACATGTCAGAATTTATGATTTCAGTCATTATGCCCCTAAAATTTGTGACACCCGTAAAACATTTTTGATAAACAAAATTCATACTGGTTTTGACACTTACAGAACATGAATTTTAGCTTGCAAAAATTGAAAGGTTGAAATTTATAACCTATACAATTCTTAACAGTTTTTATACCTGTATTTTCCTAACCTTCCTTAACATTTAATTCTCATTTATTTCACACATGGGCATTTTGAATGAGGCCTGGAAAAGGCAGCTTGTTTGTGCCCAGAGATGGGGTCTGGGCTGAGACTGGTTCCTGAGCTTACCCAGGCCTAGAAAATTTGAGTTCCTGTACTAAGAAGTAACTGAGACTTAAACTATACGTTTTATACGTATAGTGTCATTTGTAGTCTGATCTAGCTTTTGCATTACTCATCTTAATTTCTTTAAAATACATATTTTTCTGATGTCATCATAGTATTGTATAGTAATTGTTTATCTGAATATGTTCATCCTGTTTATCTGAATATATTCATCCTGTATTTTTAATGTAGATACGAAATGCAACAGATAAGTACAAATTACTCAGATAATTGCACTTTGTAAAGTGGTGTCATAGACTAGCAATTATGACTGTTAAGGTTTTTGTCACGTATTTGGTGTTATTCACACTAAGTAATCATCATTCTGATTTTTCTTCTTCATTACTAGAAAGGAGGTTCCTACTTATGCCTAAATTATGTTTAAAATTTTATTTATAAATCATCTATTAGAAATGGCAAATTCATTAAAAAATAAAAAAAAAACAAAACAGCGTTGTCAATACTAGTCAGACTCAAATTGAAATTACCTTCCAAGTTGCAGTCCTGGATCTCAGAACTTTCCCTTATCATAAAGGGGACCATGACATTTTAATGTGGCCATTGCCTGTTGATGACAACAGTTGTTGGAACAAAAGTAGGGATATCTGGTTAAAATGAAATATGTCCAAAGGCTCCACACCATCAGACCTACTCTCTCGCTTAGGAATTCAGGATTAGAGATTGAGATGGAGGGGAAATGGGTCTACTGGAATACAGTATTTTCCAGGAAGGTCATGATAAATTGGAGCTGGGTGAGTGGGTTAGGAGGGATAGAGGAATGCATGTCTTGGGTCTGCACATGAGGAGCAGAGGAAAGCTGGTCTGCACAGAGAAACAGATGAGTTAGAAAGAGAGACCACAGCAGACAGAGGCTCCTATGTGATGGCGCATGTAGGCTCCAGACTGTAAACTCCTCAATCTAAACCCTTGTGCAGTCAAAAAGTGCTCTCTACCTTTTTGTTCCAGGAGATTATTATTATTATGTTTTAGAGACAAAGTCTCACTTTATCACCCTGGTAGAGTGCCATGGTGTCGCAGTTCACAGCAACCTCCAGCTCCTGGGCTTAGGCAATTCTCTTGCCTCAACCTCCTGAGTAGCTGGGACTACTGGCACCTGCCACAATGCCCAGTTATTTTTTTGTTGCAGTTTGGCCTGGGTGGGTTCAAATCCTCCACCCTCAGTATATGGGACCAGTACCCTACTCACTGAGCCATAGGCATCGCCCCATTCTAGGACATTATTAAAGATTATTTCCCTTTATAAATTTACCTTTCTCCTTCAGTTTAAATGACCTATTTTCCTTGATATCAAGAGATTCTATTGAAGTTACCTGAATATAGCTGAATTACCAACACTACTCACCAGTGTTTGGGACTCTGGAAATAGAAGTGCATGTGAAATAGGAAGGAGGAGGAGAAAGAGAATTGCAAGTCAGCTTTAGGCAAAATTTCAAAATACAGAATGGGAGCATGACACCTTCCTCCTCCTTGTCTGAGCTCTCATTTGCCAGTGATTTTTCTGGTGCCCTAAGCCCTCCTCTATGACATTCTTATTTTGAGGAGCATAGAAGAATAAATCTATTTAATCTTCCAAAGTGTCCACCACTCTCAATCTATTTACTATTTCTACTAAACAAAATTGATGTAGCATTAAATGGAAGACATGTAGCTCCTGGGGTGTAAGTTTGTGATTATGCCACATACCTGTAACTTACTATGGGTTCTTGGTCAAGCTCCTTAAGCTTCAATCCAAGTTTTCCTTATCTCTAAATTAGGGATCTAACCATTTCGCAAGTATCATTGTGATCCCTGTTTACAGTAACATTTTTGCTAGATGAGTCTGGTTTAGGAGAATATAATTAAAACGAAACAGAAGGAAAAAATCTATTTTAAGAAATATTCAATATTAAATGATCACTGTCTCAGATTCATTAATAGGCATCTCGTGTCCATCTTGGATGGAGAATTCCTTGTACAAGATTCTACCAAGAACCAAAGAAAAGCAAAAACTTGATCTTCAAAGTCAGCTTTCATCAAAATAAAATGCTAAATATAAAATGCTAAAAATAAAATTACTAAAAATTTACATTCTCCTTGTAACATACCCCTCCCCCTATTTCTTTCATCAACTAGAACGAGGGATAAAATCCAGAATAAACAGAGCAAAGGAAACAAAAACTTTCTTTTCTAACAATTTAAATCAGATTTAGGGGGCAATATTTCATTTTTTTCTTTATTCCTATAGTTTAAAAAATATATATAAATACTGTTTGGTTAAACTTTAACCTTAGTAGGTTTTAGAGCCAGGATTCAAACCAGGAGAACTGGATCGGGAGCCCACGATGGCTCCAGTTCTGGAGCACTATGTCGTGATCATTCCCACACATGCAGGGATGAGTACAGAACAGTGAAAGAGTCCTTCAGGATGAAATCGCTGGGATTTTTTTCCCTGAACAAAATCCACTGAGGCTTGTAGTAATATAATTTATTTATTGCTTTTATAAGAAGATGGCTCTGAGGAAGAAATTAATGGTGGTAATGAGTGAAGACATGTATAGGGAACAGTGGCAGAGGATGAAATGAAGTTTTCCATTCAAGAATCCTGGTAGTTTCATGAGCCTGAAACAGTATTCACACTCTGCTGCTGTGGTCGGGGTAGAAATATGGAGGTTGCCATTTTCTAAGTAACAGTAAATGAATTCAAACTCCGAGGTAGGATACCTAGTTATCAGATAATAACTGTTTTCGTTCTTTCAAAAAGCCACAGATTACACAAAATTTTCCTTTTAGACACAGGGAACAGAAGATCAGAAATGGCTTCAATACAGATATTTAATTTTCAAGATAAGACAACCAGTCATTGGAAATGAGCACTTTGAAGTCGCACGTATCTTTTCTATGTCCCAGAATTACATGGATCTATATAATAGCCAGTAATAGCAGAGCTAGTTAGAGAGCAAGAAATATGTTTAATTAATATTAAATCTAAAATGAGAGCTTTTTAACAGTTTCTGAAGGGAGAATAAATGAATAAATCTTTTTTGCAATTAACATTTAAGCCCTAAAAGAAGAAAGTAGCCATTACAACAAAGAAATCATTAGGATGTGAACAGCATGGGTCTCAGAAGAGCAGTTAATGTACAAAACAAGCAAACAAACAAACAAAACAGAACGATTAACTTGAAGGAGCACTTGAGCTAGGTTAAGACAGAAATATTTCTTTATTCATAACTGGGTTAGGGATTTCTTTATATTTCCTAGTGAAGACAATCTAGCAGCTAACAACAGAATTGTTACTGTTTTGCTTGAGGTGTCTAAGTAATAAACCACACATCGTCTTCACTCTATAAATTCGAAACCAGCCATTCTTTATCTGATTTTAGAATTTTGTGATGTCCTGGCAACATGGTACTATAGAAAGAGGACAGACATTGGGGTAAGAAAGACAAGTGTCTTCTTCTGGTCTGTCTCTAACCAACTGTGCTTCTGTAAAATGGAGATAACAGTATCTATGGTGGTAGAGAACAGATCATCTTTCTAGGAGTGGCAGGGGGATAACTATCTTCTTGGCAAGTGGTGAGGGATCTGCCTAGAAGTTGTATTTGTTGAGTAGACGCATGGTTTTCACTTAATTTTATTTAAAGTGATAGAAATTATAGGGCACTTAAAGATTATCCTCATACTTAAGTCTTTCATAGTCACCACCATGGGATGCAGGGTTAGCAGGTAAATTTTAGGGGGGGAAACCTAAGCATCAAAATTACTAGGTACTAAATATTAGTTTTCGTCACTGTAATCTTTCTGTGAGTTTATATTTTACCTAGGTTAATATTAGAGTAGAATTCTGATACCTGGAGAAAAACATCAGGTAAGCCACACATCTGACTAACTAGTTAGTGTGGGGAGAACACCTATTCCCATCTTGGTTGCCCATGGAACAAATGCACCAGTGGTCAAGGGCATGTTGAACTACAGAAGAGGTCAAAGACATTCCCAATATCCTTTCTCCCCCTTTCTTCTCTATTGGCAATAAATCTATGAAAATAAAGCCATAAGTATATCACCATTGTAGAAAATTGGAAAAAGCCTAAAGAATGCGAAGGAGGAAAGAACACTCATAGGTAAACCCTTTTCATATAAATATAATGACCATTAACATGTCATTAGCAATTTGTAGGAATTTTTACTGAATGCCAATCTACTGTGCTGGCAGTGTGGAAACAAAAATGACTCATCATACTCTGTCCTCAAAGAGAGATAAAGAAAAGGAATTTTTCCAGTCTTGTACCTTGAATATGTAATGTGTAGATTCAGAATTCATTTTGTAGAATCTTTCTATAAAGCTTAGTATTAACACTGTTTGCTAGCCAGGCATTGTGGCATGTGCCTGTAGTCCCAGCTTCTCAGGAGGCTGAGGCAAGAGAATTGATTGAGTTCAAGAAGTTGAGGTTGCTGTGAGTTATGATGCCATATCACTCTAACCAGGGCCACAAAGTGAGACTCTGTCTCAAACAAAACAAAACAAAACAAAACAACCATTGTTTGTGTGACAGGAGAGTGCTTCTCTTTGATCTTTCTGCTATTCCAAGAGGTACCAGTGAGGACACTGAAAGGAGACTGACCTCAGGAAGGGTGGGCCCAAGGTGAAGGTTATTCATAGACTCGTTTTCTCTACCCTCACGCCTGGCATTTCTCATTTGAGTTCATCTTTAAAGATGTCAAAGTGCTTT
This sequence comes from Otolemur garnettii, assembly GCF_000181295.1. Taxonomy (NCBI): domain Eukaryota; kingdom Metazoa; phylum Chordata; class Mammalia; order Primates; family Galagidae; genus Otolemur; species Otolemur garnettii. The sequence goes on from NW_003852419.1 coordinate 15,667,162, forward strand.
GCAATGTTTTACAGTATTTTCCACTAAAAGTATGTCATATAAATCAATCACAGCTTCAATTTTTCTGTCAGACTCCAGTAACCGTAAACTGAAGCTTTCGGAATTAATCAAAGGGGTAACTCAATCTAATTTTTCATGAGAGAATAACAGTAAGGGTTTTTTCTTCAGCTATCTCAATTATACGTATTTATTAATGAATTTGGGCTAATAATATTTTTATAAAGGGAGTCTAAAAGATGATGATTTTTTAGAAAATTTAGTCTTAATTTTTGTTTAGCTAGCTGCTTTTCTCCCCTATCTGAGAGTGAAAGAAATTGTATCTGTCTCCTATAGAAAATGAGAGTGTGTTCAGTTGCATGGATCATTTATTAGTTTGTTTATTTAAAGACAGTCTCCTTACCTAAATTGTCATGGAGATGGACCCAGATCTCTATAGTTTACTTCTTGCATTCAATCTTTAGCCTAGTGCACATGTTAGGTTCTCAGTAATTATATGATGAAAGAATAAGTATTTGTGTGTAAGAAGAGCCAAGCGGAAGAGTTGTTCTGTCTAGTTATTGTCATGTAAACCAAAGAAAAATAGCAAATAAAGCTGTAATCTCTCAGACAGCCTAAAAAAAAAAAATAGGCTTATCATTTAGCCAGCCATTATAAACTCATTGATAATGTCTTATAATTTTAGGAATTATTTAGGAGAAGGGCCATTTTTTTTCTTTTCTTTCTTTCTTTCTTTTTTTTTTTTTTTTTTACTACTTTTGTCCTTATTTTTAAAACCATGTTATGGAGATATGATTGACATATAACAAGCTGTACCTATTTAATGTATACATTTTAATGGGTTTGAGAATAAGTATTTACTCATGAAATCTCATCACCACCATCAAGGCCATAAACATGTTTATTGCCTCCCAAGTTTTCTCCCTTCCCCCTTTATTATTGTTGTTTTGTTTTGGTAACGACAATTAAGGTAAAATCTACGCTTTAGCAAATTTTAAGTGTACAGTTCAGTATTGTTAGCTATAGATACTATATGTATAGTATATCTCTGGAACCTATTTATCATAAATTATTTTCAATTCTGGGCAATATGTAGAAAACCATTTAAGAAATTAGAAGCTACTCATTTTACATTCTTGTTATATCCATGGAGAAGATTCATTCATTCATTCATTTAACCATCTATCCACATAGTCTACACATATTTATAGAATATATATGCTCTGCCAGATCTTTTGGCTGCTAAAAACACAACCAGATCTTAGGGATACACAACCAAATAAGAAGCAATTGGTCTTTGTCTTCAAAGAACTCACAGTCTTATGGGGAAGAAAGATACATAAAGAGATAGTTAAAACACCATCAGTTGGAGATTCATGATGATTGCAAGTACACAGAGGAGAGGTGGGCACCAATTTGGAAAGCAAGGGGAAAAGGATCATGGGAAGATTTTCTACAGGAAGTGTGCATGCACTGAATTCCCTTCCCTTCCCTTCCCTTCCCTTCCCTTCCCTTCTCTTCCTTTCCTTTATTTATATTTTGAGACAGAGTCTCACTTTGTTGCCCTGGCTAGAGTGCTATCACAGTAACTTCAAACCTTTGGGCGCAAGTGATCCTATTGACTCAACTTCCCAAGTAGCTAGGACTACAGGTACCAGACACAATGTCTGGCTATTTTTTTTTAGAGACGGGGTCCTACTCTTGCTAAGGCTGGTCTTGAACTTCTGAGCTAAAACAATCCATCCACCTTGGCCTCCCAGAGTGCTAGGATTACAGGCATGAGCCACCACACTGGCTGTGAACTGAATTTTAAAGGATGAGTAGAATGGAGCTACAAGTTGGGTAATTCAGAAATGAAAAAAAAAAAAAAAAACCAAACACATACACACACACACACACAAGTCAAAGTAACTAAGTGAGACAGTTCAATGTGAACAGAAAATGAGGGAGCATTAACCAAGGAGAGCCCTGAAAGCCAAGAAAGAGAAGTGGATAAGATCTGGTTGATGAAGACCCTTGTTAATTAAAAACTACTTACAGACATTGACTTTAGTAGTTATGTAATGTTCTTTTGTATTGGAGAACTGTAATTTATGTGCCTGAATTTCTAATACTCAGCATTTGGGTCATTTATATTTTTTGACTAATAAAATATTTGCGATAACAATCACTATGCATAAATTCTTACCTGCTTTCTTATTTACTTAAGAAAAATATATTAACAGAATACCCTCAGTTACAACTAATTAATAACAGGAAAACCAAGCCAAAATGGATTAAATACTATAGGGAATTTATTGGACCTTTTACCTGAAAACATAGAGTAGGGGAGCTTTTAAAGTCAGTCTATCTGTCAGCTCAGTGATGACACCAAATACCAACTTTCCGTCTCTCTTCCCTGTGCCCTCTGACTCAGCTTCATCCAGAGGCTAGTTCCCCTGAGGTTACAGAGTGGCCACCAGCAGCAATCACAGCTGTATGATTCCTTAGCTTTGCCTGATGAGAGAGCCAAACAGCTGTTCCACAAGAAGCTGGGACTGCTCAGAGGCCACAGGATGCCACCCACTAGTCAGAGAATCAGGTGGGGATATCTAAGCCAACATAGTTTCCATTTTGTCCATTTTTAATGTTCCAAAAAATGACCAAAGAATATGAATAGAACATTTTCATATGAAGAAGTAAAATAGCAAATAGGAAAAAATTCCTCAAGAGCAACTGGGGGTTTTCCACCACTTTTCTGTTTATAAAGCTAATGATAAAGGATTAACGTGTTCCTTTTTTTTTTTCTTCTTGAGACAGAGTCTTACTTTGTCGCCCTTGGTAGAGTGCCTCTGTGGTATCCTAGCTCACAGAAAATTCAACCTCTTGGGCTCAAGCAATCCTCTTGCTTTAGTTTTTTCATTTTTAGTAGAGATGGGGTCTCACTCTTGTTCAGGCTGGTCTGAAACACCTAAGCTCAAGCAATCCAGCTGCCTCAGCCTCCCAGAATGCTGGGATTACAGGCCTGAGCCACCATGCCTGGCTGATTAATGTTTTTCTTGAAATTCAATAGAAATTTTCTGTGATTCTCTGGTCTTTGTAACATAAAAGCAGTTGTAAAAAATGTTCATTGGGATAATTAAAACAATATAAATAAATGGTGAATATTTTCCTCCTTTGAAACATACATTTATTTAGAATTCTTCTCTAAGATTATACAAATATATGTATTTGTATGAAAAATGGCACAATAAATTATATGTTATATTATTTTCCTTTTTACTTAAAATATTCATTTCACAATAACAAAATAATATTTTATTATCAATTCATAGAGAATTACTTCATTCTTAACAGTAATATATCCCGTGTATAGTAGATCTACCATAATTTATTTAGCTGTTCCTCTTTTGATAGACTTTTAGGTTGTCTAAAAACATAATCAATTACTTAGAAAATGCAATTTCAAAGTTTAGTCCAGCTCTGTCCCAAGGAAAAAAAACGAATGCTGACCAAGTTTTATGCACAAGATTTTCATTAAAGAATTATTGGAAAATCTGTAAATATGATTTGTTAATCCTAGGAAATACTTGTAACCACTATTATATATTATGTTTGAATGATATTAAATATCACAGAAAAGTACAGTGTTAAGTGGAAAAAAAACAAGATTAAGAATTGCATACTTTTTTTTTGAGTCTCATTATGGTGCCCTCGGTAGAGTGCTATAGCATCAGAGCTCACAGCAACCTCAAACTCAGGGCTTAAGCAATTCTTTTGCCTCAGCCTCCCAAATAGCTGGCACTACAGGTGCTCACCACAATGTCTGGCTATTTTTTTTTTTTTGGTAGCAGGCCCAATCGGGTTTGAACCCTCCAGCCTCGGTGTATGTGGCTGGTGCCCTACCCACTGAGCAATGGGCATCACCAAAAATTGCATACTTTTATAAAAAAAAAGGTTTATTTCAGGTATTTATGTAGCTAAAGGAGATAATAATGTATACATCTGATACAACATAGCTCATTTTCTTCACTGATTAACTGAGTCTGAAGCAAATATAGTGTTTTGCAGTCTTATGCAGAAAAGATAAACACAGGCCCAGCACGGTGGCTCACGCCTATAATCCTAGCACTCTGGGAGGCCTAGGCAGGTGGACTGCTTGAGCTCAGGAGTTTGAGTCCAGCCTGGAAAAAAGCAAGACCCTGTCTCTAAAAAAGGGCATCGTGGTGGGTGCCCGTAGTCCCAGCTACTCAGGGGACTGAGGCAAGAGGATCACTTGAGCCCAGGAGTTTGAGGTTGCTGTGAGCTATGTATGATACCATGGAACTCTACCAAGGACAACAAAATGAGACTCTGTATCAAAAAAAAAGAAAAGAAAGGAAAAGAAAAAAAAAGAGAAACCCCTCACTTTTATGAAAAAGGGGAATGGTTTTCAAAAGGGAGACAGAGGTGTATGTTGGGATCAGAAGACAATGCTTCCGCAGTGAGTTGCGAGCCTGAGGACAGAGAAGCAGAATGTCATTATTCTTCTTCCACTCCAAATATTTTATGGGGCCGGCTCTATACACAAATATGTTGAGGAAATGATGTTTTCATAGTTTCCTAGAAAGAGAGGGCTGTGTTCCCATGTGGGATGCTGTGTGGAATAGGGATGGTTTGCATGCGACGGGATGAATGTCATGGAAGCAGGAGCTTGGAACCAGAGAAAACTAGGACACATATATGCCCTCATCTCACCCCATCAGAGGTCTCAGAGGGATTGACAGGCCTGCTGGGCACACTTCTGATAGAATTAAAACCTTAAAGGACAGGGTTCTTCCTTTGACTTCTCTGTTAGGTTTTTCTATGTGTACCTGTGAAAATAATTTTTGCAAGATAAATTTCTAGAAGGGAGGTTGCTGGAGCAAATCATATGAACTGTGGCAATGGTATCTGGGATCTAAATTTGGTGGCTGTTTAATGTGCTATGTTTTGGGTTTTTTTGTTTTTTTTGAGACTCTGTGGTATGTGCTGTGACATCACAGCTCACAGCAACCTCAAACTCTTGAGCTCAAGCGATCCTCTTGCTTCAGCCTCCCAAGTAGTTGGGACTATAGGTGCCCAACACAATACCTGGTTAGTTTTTCTAAAATTTTTTTAGTAGAGATGGAGCCTTACTGTTGCTCAGACTGGTCTTGAACTCCTGAGCTCAAGCAATCCACCTGGCTTGGCTTTCCGGAGTGCTAGGATTATAGGCATGAGCCACTGTACTGGGCCCTTCATGTGCTATTTTGAGCACTCTGTGAGAAGCTGACCCTGTAGGTCACTGCCTGCCTGTAAGTAAGTCCTCTTTTTAGGAATATGCCTTTTCTTCCTGCGACTTGCTGTCATAATTAATGTGCCTGATGCTAAACTCTTGAACTTCCCTATCTCCCATGCCACTGCCTTAAGTAAAGGTGCCATACAAATAAATAGGTGTAAAAAAATGTATACACTTTTTAAGAAAGGAAAAAAACTGTATTAAAATTGTAATACTTAATATGTACTGATAATATTTGTTATTTTGTCTATTGTATCTTGTACCTCTTATAATTGCAGAAGTCTAATGTGACTCAAGTATTATAATTTTAATACAGTTTTCCCTTTATTAAAATGTGTATATATATTTTGGGGGTACCATCTATATATATGCCAGGCTTAAACTTCCCTGGTTTATATCTGACCAAAGATAAGTCCTGAGTTGACCAATCACCATTTGGTTTACATGTTTGTTTTCAAATTAATAAACTCACTGTTCTTTTAAATTAATGCCTGCTAACTTAAAACTATCTAATTTTATTTTAAAACAATGTTAATTGAGCCTGATGATTACTTCCCAGAAATCACTTGAGGTTTTTTTTTGTTTGTTTTGACATAGAGTCTCACTCTGTTACCCTGGGTAGAGTGCTGTGGCATCATAGCTCATAGCAACCTCAAACTCTTGGGATCAAGCAATCCTCTTGCCTCAGCCTACTGAATAGCTGGGACTACAGGCACCTGCCACAACACCTGGCTAGTTTTTCTATTTTTAGTAGAGATGGGGTCTCATTCTTGCTCAGGCGGGTCTTGAACTCCTGAGCTTAAGCAATCTACCTGCTTTGGCCTCCCAGAGTGCTACGATTATAGGTGTGAGCCACCACGCCCGGCCCACTTATTTAGTTTATGAGCTATATAATAATGCTCCTGGGATGAGTGGCAATCAAATACATAATAAAAGATAGACTGGTTTGGGGATTGTTCCCATTGTTGCATATAGGACCTGTCACAGTCGGCTATTGTTTTTCGTTTATTTGTTTTGTTTGCTTTTTATATAAATGAAGATTATTACTTAAGAATTTCAGCTGACATTCTGATATTTCAGTGTCTGGGTCCTTTTGGGATTTTTTTGTTTTGTTTTTGAAATTTGGTTTTGCTTTTAACTTAGATACTCTCTGCAGAGAATATAAGATAGAGAAAGAACACTCTGAACTCTAAAGGAAAGCAGAAAAGTCAGATCAGTAAGAAAGTCTTCTCAAGCTCAAAGACTGAATAAATAGGTTATTGCATCATTACTTGGCCAATTCTGGGTAATAGTTAGAATATCCCATGAATATTAAAAATTCCCAATGAGCACTTTTGAAGATATAGTATAGGAAAGGAAACCAGAAGTGGTTAGCCAGAAATCTAAAATAGCCCTGTGTAAGTGCTGGATGGATGGTGCAGGCAGTGGAGAAGATTCAGCCAAAGAAGATGCTTCTGAGAGGCTGGTCACAGAATAAAGGTGGGAAATTGAATAGTCTCTTAAGAAAGATTCAGTTTAAACGTGTAGAGAGGAAGTTAGGGTTGGGTGGTAGAGGGATGCGTGTGTTTTTTTAAGATTCCATGGAGAAATGAATTCTCAACAACTCTTCAAGGAGCTGTGAATAGCCTGGGAGGTTTGCAGACAGGGCTGAGAAGCTATAAATTTGTTCAAGAATGTGAAGGTCAATTGTGGAAGACCACGCATAAAAGTCTGAACTTTGTTCATATGGTAAGTTAAAATACTCTGGCATGAGAAAATAGTTTAATCATTTACAAAAAATAATGAATTAGTAAAGGGATTATATATCCTGAATTACATTTTAGTGTTATTGTGGTATATACAACAAGTTTTTGACAATCTTCTATTTGTACACAAGTTCCTAATGACTCTGAGTATCAAGAATTGTGTCCAAATTTTGTATTTTCCTTCCCCTATAAAGGAACCAACATAGTCCTTCTATTTAGCTGCTCCTTTTTTAGCCCTCACAACATTACTTCTTTTAAACATTAAGAAGATAATCACCTTTATGCAATTGCCAAAATCAGTTATTTTAATCCCCCCCAAAAGTCTACCATCTCTTACTTCCTCCAAATCTTGTTTCAGAGGCTCAAACCAGAAGCAACATTAACTAAAATTGTATCAAATTTCTCTTATGTGTCACCCCTCTAATCAGAGTGACAATGAGTATATATGTGAGTCAGAAGTAAATTAATTTTTAGAAAAAAAAGAAAAGAAATGGAAACCTGGAAATCCATGCCTGACTCAAGAAAAGATTATTGCATTTGGAGAAGTATTAGTTCGTAGTATAAAGATTTATAGAGTTATTTCATACATCCTGGTTGGTATGTTTTCCAGTAGCAAGGTAATATCATTGAATAATTATTCCGCAAATACAAATATGCTGATTTTTGCAATATATCTTATCAAACAAAGTATTAAGATCCATGTTTTATTGACACTTTTGGCATGTTGTCTTAATTTTATAATTCATTTGTTCTTTGCAGAAACAGAACAAGATGAAGGTTAACAGTATAAGTAAAATGATAATAAACTGTTTACAATTTTTATTGAAAGAATCCAGGTGTTTGGAAAATTCTGCCTACCTCCCAACTCTGCAGCACCACACTTCCCCCAATTCATACTCCTTTTTGTGCTTCAAAGACTTATTTAGGTCATTCTCATAATTATGTTTATATCGTAGACTTGCTTATCCAACAACAGCATTATGGGTGGTTATCACATTCTAAAATGCCAGATACTGTTTAATTGTAATGGTGCCTACTTTTTTATCGAAACTATTCATATTTTATTACTATAAACAACTTTGATCATAATGATGCCATTCAAAAGAGCTGATCAAGCTGAGAAAAATGACACTACAGTCGTAAAGTCACTCTATATGTAGCTATTAACATTTTATAGTGTATATAAGGAAAAGTGTTTTAAGTTGCAACCATAGACAAATCAGGAAATTAATTTTAAACACAGGACTATCCTTTTAAAGATTAGAAATACTCTACTTAAATAATTATGGCTAGCAGACACTTTTAGATTCTAACAGATGACCTTCAATACAAAAAAGAAAAAAAAAAACAAAAAACAAAAAAAACAGCATATACTGGATTTTGCATTACAAGAAATTCAAATCATCTTAGTTTGCCAGGGTAAAAAGCAAAGACTTTCATTCCTAGGAATAAGTAAGAAAGAAACACACCATAACCTCACTTCAAAACTATTCTTTGGTTACATTCCAGAAGGGGCAAGGTCATAGATGAGGAGTTTTAAGAGATACATTCCTCCACCACTTCTAGGATCTAACGCTCTCTTCAAATGAAATCAAAGACACTTATCGGGTGCCTACTATGCATGTGGTGTGTTGCGAAGTATGGTGGAGAACGTAGCCTCTGACATAAGGAAGCCTATAATGCAGTTGAGGAGAGATGAGATAAACACACAAACAATTAAAAACTAGCATCTCAATTCCACAAATATTTAAATAACAGCATAACAATAGAAGCAATACCAGATTATATATATACACAGTGACCAAGAAAACTAGAGGCAAACCACCACGACTGGAATTCAGAAGGAGAGTTTAAGGTGGGGGTGGTTGAAGAAGGTTTGATGAAGGCATTCTTTTGCTGGGTCTTCAAAGACTGGCAATAATAATATCTTTTATTTGTTAATGTCTTATAGAATGTCAGGAAGTACCTGAAATTTTAGGGGAAATATGACTTATCCACCTGTGGTATTTATTTTACTTAATAGAAGTAGCTTAAAACACTTTATGTAAACATGAACAGAGATTGACTATTAGTATCATTATTAATTAAATCATCATGAATTATAACTAAAATTGTGAACCCCCATTGTCTTGGCAATGTCTAAGGGCTTCACATACATATTATTGCTTAGGTTGGAATTTATGATTTCACAAATTCAAACTTCTATTTTTCACACATAAATCATTGGCATTGGAGAGATTTTACAGATTTCTGTAAAATATTTTCTCATCTTGTTGGGGCACCTTCTTTTCAGGAAAGCAGGCCTTGTCAGGCAGTTTCCTGACATTGCTTTGGTTTTCACAGCAATCTTCATGGAGAGAGCACAGGTCCTAGGGCTGGGCAAAGAAAATCTCAGTGCCAATGAAACAGCAGGTGGAGACTAGATGGTGATGAACTGAAAAGTGTCCTAAAGGGATTCAAATTGAATATTTTTTTCTTAAAAAAAGGTTTAAATGTTGGAGAGTGTGATGGGATGGGGTCAGAGGGAACTTTGAACTTTATTTGAATTATTTGTTAAAAATTCACAGACAGAAGGGGCTTTGAGATGGCTGACTAGAGGCTTTCACCATTCACCTCTTCCACAAAGAAGAGCTAGGCAGGTGATCACTCTCTAAATATAATATCTAAAAAAGAACACTGGGATTCAGCAGAGAAGTGACAAGGAATACCTGAGACAGGGCAGGAGAGGGAAACAAGGCATCCAGCTCAGCCAGGATCACCTGGGGGCCTGGAGAAGCTCCCTAGTACAGGGGATGAGTGAGGTCCCCAGGGGTCCACATTTCCACCATAGACCCCTGCAGCCCTATCCACAGGAGAACTTCTCAACTCTTGGGGGCTCTGAGACTAACATGAAGCTGCCTGGATGGAGAACATCGGATAGTATTGCTCCAGAGAAAGAGCTTATGCTGGGAACTATACACCCCAAGTCCTAAGCAGCTCAGCACAGTCTCATTTTGAGAGCCCATGCCCTACTAGAATTCCTCTTTCCCTGGGTCCAATAGCCTCTATAGATAGCATCACTATATTCCTGGAGCTGCACTAACGTCCCTCACATCCACATGGAGGACTACAGCAGTGTGACATTGGCTGGACCCAGCAGAGCAAAAGGATCCCCAGCACTCTAACATACACAGTGTCCTGTACCCCAGGGAAAGAGTAGTGTAGTATACCAGGGAGTCTGGGAGTCCAGAGATGCTCCCTAGTGCAGGGATGGAACAAAGAGAGCCAAAGCATCTGTTCTGCAGAGCCTAAAACTGACATGCCTGGGGTCACTGCTGCTAACAGCAACCATTCCCCCACTAGTAGTAGGGCTATAGTACACTTGCATGTCCCCTAAGAAGTGGCTATCCCCATTGCTGCCTCTGTTGCCACTGCTACCACTTTTGCTGGGAGCCAAAGTGCATGCTCCCCAGAGACACAGAGCTACCTGCCTGAAGTTGCTGCCACTGACAGCAATGTTGTCCCCCCGACCAAGGATACAGGGCTACAGTGCACTTGCACACACCCTGAAGACCGGCTCTCCCTTACACTGATGTGGGTGCTACTGTCACCCAAACATTCCCCTAGGACTCTGGGGGTCATTCCACTCTGTCCACCACAACCTGTGCCACTGAATAGTACCAAGGTGCCTGATAACAGGCCTACTTGTCCTGGTACCCTCATGCCTATGGCCTGAGACACCACCTAGGAGGCTGGGGGTTGTTCACCTTGTCCACCAAAGCTGGCATCTGTGCACTCCTATTGGAAGCCTGAGGATGAGCCCACCCAGTCTGCAACTATCATCACACCTAGAAGCCTGGAGACCGGCTCATTCCTCTGATCATAGTCGCTGTCACCACCAGCATGTGCTATTTGATAGGGATTGTCATGCCACTGCTACCTCTATCACCCATGCCATGCACACTGCTTAGGGGCTAGGGACCCATCCATCCATCTATCCCATGGCTGCCACTTCTGGTTCCCAAGCAAGCTATATTAAGATCCAAAAATTAATTTCTTGAATTCACTAACACCAGTGCTTACATGTACCACCCATGGGTCTCCAAACAGACATAGTTGGCTCACCACTGACACTGGGGGCCTGAGGACTAACCCACATGCTATCCCTATCGTGAACAAAACCTCTCTGCAGCCTCCACTAATAACCAGAGCCTAATCCATTGAGGAAATCACAGACACCACTGACACAGTTTACAGCTGAAGATATGATATGCACACTCCACTACTGTATGCATCCAGAAACAAAGCTAAAGTGCCCTAACCAACCAACACCATAGATATATCTTCAGAAACAAAAAACCTTCCCCTACGAAAGCCTATCCAAAAAACTAGAAGGAGCTACTGTTACACCTGATTCACAGATACCAACAGAAGGACACAAGAAACATGAAAAAGCAAGAAAATATGACACCTGCAAAGGAACACAAGTCTATAGCGACAGATTCCAATCAAAAAGAAATTTATGAAATCCCAGAGGAAGAATTCAAAATTATGACAAAGGAAGCTTCAAAAGTATAAGAAAACATAGATAAACAATACCAAAAAATCAGAAAAAATTCAAGATATGAATGAGAAATTTACCGAAAAAACAGATATCATGAAAAAGAAACAAATCCTGAAACTGAAGAATGCAATGAATGAAACAAAACTTTTAATTAAGTGCTTCAACAATAGACTAGATGAAGCAGAAGAAAAAAATTCAGAACTCAGAGATAGATCTTTTGGGATAACTCAATCAGACAAGTAAAAAAGAAAAAAGAATGAACAAAGCCTACATTCATAGGGACACCATAAAGCAAGCATATACTCAAATTTTTTGTGTTCCAGAAGGTGTAGACATAGAAAATTCTATTTAATGAAATAATAGCTGAAAACTTTCCAAGTCTACAAAGAGATTTAGAAATCCAGATTACAGGAAGCTCAGAAAGTCTCAAATAAACACAACCCAGGTATTCTTTATGACACATTATAGTCAAGCTGTCAAAAGTCAAAGACAAAGGGAGAATTCTTTTTTTTTTTTTTGAAACAGAGTCAGTAGTGTTTCTATTTACCAATAATGAAATAGCTGAAAAAGAAATCAATCCCATTTACGATAGTTGCATCCCCCAAACCTATGAATAAATTTAACCAAGTAGGTGATATAGCTCTGTTGGAAAAACTATAAAACATTAATGAAGGAAATGAAGAAAACAAAGAAGATACAAACAAGGGGGAAATCGTACCATGTCTGTAGAACACAAGATTAATATTATTAAACTGACTATACTATCCAAAGCAATATACAAATTCAATGCAATTTCAATCAAAATACTGATGTCATTTTTCACAGAAATAGAAAAAAGTAGCCCTAAATTTGTATGAAATGAAAAAAGGCTATATAGCCAAAGTAATCCTCAGCAAAAAGAAAAAATCTACAGGCATCACACCCCCTGACTTCAAAATATATTACAAGACTATAGTAACTGAAACAGCATGGCATTGGTATAAAAACACACATAGTCCAATAGACTAGGAATAAATCTACAGAAATAAATCCCAAAAATAAATCCATCTGTTTACAGTCAAATGATTTTCAACAAAGGCACCAAGAACATACACCAGGAAAAGGATATCCTCTTCAATAAATTGTACTGAGACAATTGAGTATCCATACAGAAAAGAATTAAACTGGATCCCTATCTCTCACCATACTGAAAAATAAACTAAAAAATCAATTAAAGACCTAACCATAAGACCTGAAATTATAAAACTACTAGAAAAGAACAGAAAAACTCTACAGGGCATTGGTCTAAGCAAAGATTTTTATGGCTAAAGTCTCAAAAGTACAATGAAAATAAAAAGAGACAAATAGAGCTATGTTAAACTAAAAACATTCTGAACAGGAAAAGAAAAATCAACAGAGTGCAGAGACAATCTGTTAAATGGGAGAAAATATTTGCAAACTATTCATCCTCTGAGGGACTAATATCTAGGATATACAAAGAACTCAAACAATTCAACAATAATAATAATTCCATTAAAAAGTCATCAAAGAAAATGAATAGACATATTTCAAAAGAAGACACACAAATGGCCAATGGGTATTTCAACATCGCTAATTATCAGGGAAATGCAAATCAAAATCACAGTGAGATACTATATTACACTAGTTAGAATGGGTATTATTAAAAAGGCAAAAATAATATAATAAAGCATAACAGTTGCTTTTAAGAATGCAAAGGAAAAGGAATTTTCATACTGTGTTGGTGGGAAAATAAACTGGTACAATAATTATGGAAAACAGTACAGAGTTTTCTCAAAACAAAAACTAAAAGTAGAACTCCCATACAACACAGCAATCCCACCACTGTGCATTTATCCATAGGAAAGGAATTCAGTTCATCAAAAGGATATATCTACATCTCTGTGTTTATTGCAGCAGTATTCACAATAGCAAAGACATGAAAGCAACCTAAATTCCCACCAATGGATGAATGGATAAAGAAAATGAGGTGTATACACACAATGGAATACTACTGCGACATAAAAAAGAATTAAATCATGTCATTTACAGCAACATAGATGGAACTGGAGATCATCATGTTAAGTGAAATAAGCCAGGCACAGAAAGACAAATATTGCATGCTGTCACTCATACTTGGGAGCTGAACAAGTTGATCTTTTGGAGGTAGAGAGTAGAATGATACTTACCTGAGTCTGGGAAGGTGTGTGCTGATGGGGGTGGGGGTGGAGGAAGAGAAGTTGGTTAGTTAATGGGTATAAATGTACAGTTAGAGAGAAGAAATAGGGTCCAATGTTCAATAGCAAAGTATAGTACCTATAATTAACAATGATAAACTGTATATTTCAAAATACCTTGAAAAGATGACTTGAAATGTTCCCAGCACATAGAAAGGATAAATACTTGAGGTAACGAACACGGTGAATACCCTGACTTAATCATTGCACATTCCATGCATGTCACAAAATATCAAATGTACTCCATAAAAATGTACAAATATTGTGTAGCAATAAAATTTTTTTAAAAATTCACAGGTGGTTATTGTGAAAAGAAAAATAATCAAAGAACAAAACAAACAAAATCCTAGGGTGGCAAAAAAGAAAAAAGAAAGAAAAATTAGAAGAAAATCCTACATAAAAAAAATCTGTATAGGCTGGGTGCAATGGCTCGTGTCTATAATCCTAGCTAGCACTTTAGGAGGCTGAGGCAGGTAGATTGTTTGAGCTCAGGAGCTTGAGACCAGCCTGATCAAGAGCAAGATCCAGTCTATGAAAAATAGAAAAACTGGTGCAAGAAGATCGCTTGAGCTCAGAATTTTGAGATTGCTGTGAGCTATGATGATGCCATGGCACTCTACCCAGGTGACCGAGTGAGACTCTGTCTCAAACAAAACAAAACACAACAATACACCCTATGGCTTTTGGGCCATAGGTATTTTCTGCTACTTGCTACTTGTCTGTTTTAGGACAGGACAGGATCAAAGGAGGGGGACAGATCAGTTGCAACCTTTCTTCCTCCTCAAAGCCTTCCTGGACATGGATTTCACCTGCTGTGTTAAATGATGTGGGTTTTATATTGGCTTGCGTGGTTTGCTGCTATTTCATTTACTATAGTGGTGTTTTTCCTAATCGTATATCTCTTACTAATTAATTGATTTGATATTCTTATTGCATGTGCCTTTGTGTCAAACAGTACAGTGGGCTACACTGAAGACGAGTCTGTACTGTACTGCACTGCGATTTGAGTGTGAGAGTACCCAGAAAGTGGTCACTGAATCCTGGAGGGACTAATAAAGGGTTTAGCAACTCGTGACTCTTGACATTTGGGACTGGATAATTCTTTGATGCAGGGGCTGTTCTGTGTATTATTGGGTGTTTAGCAACCACTCTGGTCTGTTCTTATTACATACCAGTAGCAAACACCACCTGCCCCTAAACTGTGACAAGTAAAAATTTCTCCAGGCATTGCCAATATTTCTGGGGGTGGAGGGCAAAATTACTCCAAATGAGAACCACTGAAGTAATATTTTTGAAAGGCTTTATATGAAAATGTAATGTCAAATACATTTTAGTAACAAGTTATAACAAAATTTAGGAATAAATTTAGAAATAAAACCACAAAAAAAATCTTTGTATCAACAAAAATAAATTTTTGTTTGAAAAGAAAGGTGGTTTCAAAGAAGTTTGAGGAAATTATGAGATTGTTTTGGAGTATATTTTAAAAAATTGAGAATTCTCAGGACATAAATCCCATATAACCTACTTACTCTAAACTTATTTGCCTAAGTAATCCCTTTTATTTTTTAAACATAGTACTTCCTAATACCCTATGGATTATTATCTCATTAAATACACCCTGAGAAATTTCATATTCTATTTTCATCCCATAGCTATTAGTGGTTGATGCATAATAGGCATTGCTAACCCATTACCTACTTCTGATAAGATATGCCCTTAAGAACATCACTGATGCTCATCGGTACCCTGGTAACTAAAAAGGAGAAATAAGGATATTGTTTTAGGCTAGTGGTCTCAACATTTAGAGTAAAGTAGAATCACTTGGAAGGCTTGTGAAACCAAATTTCTGATTGAATAGGCCAGGATGGTGCCTGGGAATTTGTATTTCTGTTTTGCAGGTCATGCTGATCCTGATCATACCAAGATTTCACTTTGAGAACCACCGTAGAGTTTAATGAGAGCATCAGACAAAGTTACAGTTTCTATTTAGAGTAAAAACCTTTCTTCATCTTTTGATGTGGCTAAACCTTGTGACTGCTGTTTCAGAAAGCCAGAGCACAAGGACCACAGATAAAGCACAAGCCTTTATAACAGGCATGACACTAAGTAGCCCATGGACAAATGTTGGCCGTGCTTCTCTCCTCCATTGCCACTGCATGCTGGATATCTCTTGGTAATTGGTGTCTACCACATTTCAGATGTTCCAAACATCATACAAAAGACTGAACAAATTACAAGTCTCAAACACCTTCTCTGCCCTCAATTAATTGATAAGATAGTTGAGAGACATTTAACAATTGAGAGGGCAAAATTAGAAGAAAAAATGAGGAAAGAGAGAAATGATCCCATATCACTAACACTATGTTACCTATTTCATTTGATTGCTACAAAAAATGAGAAAGTTGGTATTAATATGCCCATTTTCTAGATAAAAAACTGAGTTCTAGAGGTTAAGCAATATGCCCAATGTAATTGTCTCTGTTGGGGAGCAGAGCAGAGAATCAAACCCATGTCTATTTAACCCACAATAAAGTAGAGCCATATCGCCATTATGCATAGAAGGGTTTCTTGCATCTAGTTTTCTGAAACTGCTTCCCCTTCCTCATCTCTATTATTTACCTGCTTTACACACTAGCCTTCTTTATTTTTGTTTAGTGAATAAAAATGCTTGAAAACCAGCATGTTAGATTAAGTATACTCTATACTAAAACCTGACTGTACCAATGTCGACTCATTAAAAGACAAAGTTTACAAACATGGAGTCATCCTAAGAGAAGAAGAAAACAACTCGATTTATCCTTTAAAATTGTTTTTTCAGCCTATGTTCTTTCTTTGATGCGGTGAATCCAAGTAATTTTAGTGTATTGTAATGTTGCCATCTCAAACTACATACATACATGGTAGCTCTAGAGGAAAAAAGCCCATAAATAAATAAATAGCACTAAAGAACACTGTGAGCAATCGTTACAAAACAATTAAGAATTTTAGGGCTTGAAAAGAAAGGAGAGAGAATTAAATGAACATTGGCTTATGTTAAGATTTGGTGACTTTTATTAAAGGAAACAGATAAATCTCTAGAGTTAAAAGAGCTCCGATAAAACAAGGATGTTT
The DNA here is from genome assembly GCF_000181295.1 of Otolemur garnettii. NCBI lineage: Eukaryota > Metazoa > Chordata > Mammalia > Primates > Galagidae > Otolemur > Otolemur garnettii. The sequence continues at coordinate 15,684,070 of NW_003852419.1, forward strand.
CCTACATAAGAAGACTTTTGCTACTTGGAAGATTTTTGTGTCCTGAGAATTGAGTTCGCAGGATTTTCACAAAGGCCTCTATACACATTGGTTTTCCCAATTTAAAGTGCATCAGCGTTACCTGAAAGACTTTTAAAACATAAATTGGCCTGCTTCACTCCCAGATTTTCTGATGCAGAAGGTGTAAGTGGGTTGGGAATTTGCTTTTTAAACAAATCCTCAGGTCATGCTGGGTGCTGCTGCTAGGCCAGGGACCAGATTTTGAGAACTACAACTCTAGAAAATGCCAGCTCCTTACATCCTGTTCTTGTCCATCACTCTGCCTCTCACCCCTGTCCAGAACGGAAGTCCTGCCTGCGGGCCACTCTTCACATAAACCGTCCCTCCTTGTTTTGCCTTCTACTCTTCCTCTCCATAAAGCCCCGGCAGCCCCTTTATCTTCTGATCCTCACCGAAGCATGGTAAGTGAAAAGAGGACTGGACTGGGAGTCTGGGGAGGGGTTTTAGCTCTGCCTCTGCCTCTGATTAGCTTAGGCATGGTCATCTCGTGTGTAAATCAAGGGATTGGGACTAGTTGATCCTTCAGCTGTATTTCAACCCTCCCCTTCTTGAATAGAATGCTATTCCTCAGTGGGCACAAGAAAAATATTAGCTATTTTCCTGAGCATGTGGAGACACTCTGACATTGTACCCTTCCCCTGTGCCTGAGGAGAAATTCACTTCACCACAGGACACTGGCTGTACAGAGCTCTGAGAACCAGAGCCCTTGGTCTCCAGGCCTGGTTCTTAGTTTGATCCCCCTTCTTCCTCATCTAAAAATACGCAGGTATGCATTCCATACAGTATAGGGATAAAAATCTATATAATAACTTTCATTCTATCCTTGGCTTGCCACCTTAAGATTAATATTTGCCTATTATATGCTTATGGGGTAATGGCTTACATTACATGTAAAAAGTAAAAAAGCTAGATGTGATTTCCTACTATTGGTATTTTTTTCAGTGAATAATTTTTTACTAACCAATGAGAGTAAATGTGCCAGGCTATAATTTTGGGTATTTATGCCTTATTGACCTATGGGAATGCTATTTTTGGATAAAACCCTTTCCCACACCATTTAAAAAGCAGACAAACCAACTATCCTATGTGTGAGAAATACTAAATCCTCCTGTATGAGAAAAGAAGAGCCTGGTACAGAGCACCCATTTGGTTTATTTTCCATTCTTCCTCTTCTGATGATGGTGAAAAAAGAGTTAAAGCACATCTACTTTGGCTTTTGTGAGGAGGAAAAGGGGAACTTGTATGGGGAACTCTCTAGACCACTTTTTCTCTTAGTGAGTTACAGACTTTGGAATGGATTGAGTTAAAAGGTAAAACTGAACAATGAAACGTCATGTTTAATATTTACCATCTTAAATGTCTGTCTACAGCTACTAGATATGATTCCTCTTATCTGGAAAATAAGTTGGAAGGCCCTACACAGGCGGGTCTCACTGGCCATGAGGACGTCAATGCATTTGCGTTATTACATATGGGCCTTGGCAAAGGTGGAATTGCACCTTTATTCTTCAGGGAAAGAGAAGAAGCCCAGGGAAAGGGCACTGGCAGGAATGTCAGAAAGGCCAGGAACTCAGGGTTTAGATTGGTGTTTGGATAAAATGCCTTTTTGTTAAAAAAAAAAAAAATTACCTTGATGTTGCATTTCAGCCTTCAATTAATAGAAACTGATAAATTAGAAGTTGAGCTCAGAGGTGAGCATGGCCCTTTGAGCCCATGGAAGTAACTTTGGAGGATTTGACAGAGGTCAGGGTGAGGGGAAGAGAGCAGCGAGGTTCAAAACGTTCAAGGTGAACACACGGACACTTGTGTGAAAAGAAGGAAATCAGCGAGGTTCCCCGACACTGAGAACGCAAGGAGAAAAATGCCATGAAAGGGCGTCAGAGAAAAGATGATCAAGTCGTTAGAGAAAGGTTTCCACTGCCAGTAGGAGACTAGTCGAAGTGAAGGCAAAAGAGCTGAAAACATCAATCCTGGAATCAGAAGAAGGCTACTTTCCAGTAGGCATTCGCTTCTCTTGTCAAAATGCCCTTCCTACGTGCACGGTCTCTCACAAGTTTGTGTGAGGAGTGCCTTGCAGGTGTTAGCTAAGTCAAGAGGTTAATGCTCTGAGCTCCCTGTTCTGAATCTCTGATTCAGAGGGGGTTACCCCATTCTTGGCAGAAGAGCTAGGGTGAGCTCAGGTCTGATCACTCTGCAGCCTTTTATAACTTTCAACAGCCGTGTAATTGATTTTTAAAATGCCCTATATTATAACGATGATTGTACCTTCACCAGCCAAGGGTCGGCAAACTAGATGACAAAATAAAAATATGTTGTCACCAGTACAGTTTAATTTGTTCAAATGCCTAATAGTGTGAACACACACTGTAATACACACACACATACACAATCTACTTAAAAAATAAAATAGCAATTACTCAATGAGATTTGTCCAGTGATCAAATGAAGTCTTAAAAACCATTCAAGCAATATTCTCGTTAAACCATGAGAAATTAAGGATTAAAATAATCTAACATATGCATTAAATTTTATAGTAGACTGGACAACATATTAAGAGATTATTGAGAGTACGCAAGGATCTACAATGTTTAGTGTGGAATGACTAATGCAGCTTTTAGACCCCGTGTTTAATCAGACGGTTAGTAACTAGAGCACTTGGTGGTTTCAGAACTAAATGGGTCATTCAAGCTAATTCCAACTCAGGCTTCCAATGTATTTGTCAGGGATATATTTATTGTTATAAATTCACCTTTCATTTTTCAAGTTTAGAACAAAAAGCTTATTGCCAGGAACAGGATTTTGTTGGCAATGATGAACCAAGAAAACTAAAAGATCTTAAACTGGAAAAATTATGGAAAATTATAGACAATCTCAGCATTAGGGAAGAGGTGGATGTTAGAATTTGTCCGCTTCTCTTGATACCTTTCCTCCTCCAACAACTGTTCAGGTCTATCAGGCATTTCACTACCAGGCAACAGGCTTCAATTCTCAGACTAAAATTCCGAGGCAGGACCCCAGTTCTTTGGGGAAAAAAGAAATACATGTACAGAGTAAGGATCTTCTCTTAGGTGTTCATGGAAGAAAAGGAAGAAAACCTTCTCATCACCAGTAGCCATGGTGTGCGTGTGCTCAGGAATGCCAGTGCTAAACTTGACTTTAGGTCTAGAAAAAAAAAATGAAGAAAGTTCTGCACATTTCATTCACAATTTGTCCAATTTGACCTAGCAGTACCAGTATCTAAGAGCCCCAATTACATGCTCCCTTTTCGTTTTTTTCCTTTTAATCACTCAATCTCAGCAAGTGTTCACCCTTAAAGTCCGAAAATAATAGGTACAGATTGGAGGTTTTGATATGATTTCATTAAGAGAATCTGCATGACAGGCCCTGGATTTTTCCCTTCTCTGTATTTCTTTCAGCCCTTCTGATCCAGTAAGAAGGATACGGCCGCCGCCAGCATTCTGCCCAGCTTTCCTCACGGTTTGCAGGTCAACTCTGTTGGAATCCTTTGTGCTACCTTGGAACAAATGGCTGTTGCTAACCCTTTTACTCGAAATTCCAGAGGACACTCAGGAAGGTGGGTTCCAAATTCATTTTGGCTGTCTCAGAATAGTCTGTATCGGAGGCCAAATTCTGCAGGAGAATTTGGGAAGGGATTGTTCTTGAGTGACCTGTGTCCTTCTAGATACTGAGAAATTTGGTAAAGAAAATCATTCTTTACTCAGATGAGTGTGCATTGTGGGGTGTGGCTCCTGCTCACTAGATACCACTAACCTCTCTTTTTCCAGTTTTGACTATCAAAAGTGTTTCTAGGGATTGCCAGATATCCCCTGTAGGGGGAGGGAGCAGAACTGCTTTCCATTGAGAATCACTGATTGATTGATTGGCTGGTTGATTTTAAATTTCAACAGCTTTATTAAGGTATAATTGAAATGAAAATAACTGCACATATTTAATGCACACAATTTGGTAAGTTCGGACACATACAAATACCCATTATGGCATGACCACAATTGAAGTAATAGATATATCTAACATCTCCCAAAGCTTCTTTGTGCCCCTGTGTCCCTTGTGTACCATATGTGTATGTGTGGTAGGCACACTTAACATGAGATCTGCCCTTTACACAAATACTGAGTTCATTCTACCGTATTGTTAATTATAAGCACTAGGTTGTACAGCAGCTCTCGACCACTTATTGAGCTCGCATAACTTGAATGTGTTACACCCATTGAATGACAACTCCTCATTTCCACCACCTGAGAACCCCTGATTCAATACCATTAAAATACGTTAACTCCCTAGACAAGATGACTAATTAGACTGGCAACAATATTACCAACGGATAGATATCTGTATGCAAAATTATATTGTCTAACTTTATGGAAACATTATGCATATATACAATATAAACATGATGAATATTTTTTACATCATTCTTGCTGTCCAACCAATAAAATGCAATATTGTCTCAATCTTGGGTTATTGGGCAATTGAGAGCAAAACAACAATAAGGATAAAAATTATTAGGTGACCCATAAACCAAGATTAAAATAAATAAGAACTGAAATAACCAGTAATTCTGTTTCTACAGCAAGACCATTTTTGTATTTTATCTCCCTTCTAAGGAGCTATTTTTCATTCATAGCACTGTTGTAAATTATGCACAGCAGACTTCTTCATTTAATAGGTTCAGGTCAGAGAGTGATTGTATTTCGGCAGTTGGTATTCAGGGATTTTGTAATTTATGAGGTTTATTAATTTAGCAGATTATTTGCTTAAGATGCCACTATCCCTTCACCAAGCCCTCAGTGGCAGAATTTCTGGTCATCTTAGCATTTTCAAGAGACACTTCAGTATTTAGAACATTCTCATATTGCTCGAAATGATATAAATTCTATAAAATTCAGTCTGTGGGAAGCAACTAGAAGTGTTTGTTCCTTTTGTGCATTTGAAAGAAAGCAGGTGGGAAATAGGAAGTTAAGGGATGAGAGTAGCACCTTATTATTTCTGTGGAAGATTCAGTGGAGGACAAAATTAGGAAAAAAAAAAAACAAGTACTATAAATGTCCATGTAGAAATTGGACAAATTCTAACTTTTTTTTTTTAATTTTTGCTGTTTTTGGCCAGGGCTAGGTTTGAACCCACCACCTCTAGCCTATGGAGCTGGCACCTACTCCTTTGAGCCACAGGCACTGCCCCAAATTCTAACAATTTTGAAAGGATATTAAATTAGTCCACTGTTTCTTTTCTCTCTCTCTCTCTCTCTTTTTTTTTTTGGAGACAGACTCATACTTACCCACTTACTGGGAAGAGTGCCATGGTGTCATAGGTCACAGCAACCTCAGAATCTTGGGCTCAAACAAACCTCTTGCCTCAGTCTCCTATGTAGCTGGGACTACAGATGCCCACCACAATGCCTAGCTAATTTTAGAGATGGGTCTTGCTCTTGTTCAGGTTGGTCTCAAACTCCAGAGCTCAGGAGACCCACCCTCCTTGGCCTCCCAGAGTGCTAGGATTATAGGCATGAGCCCCTGTGCCCGGCCAAGGGTCCACTGCTTCTGTAATCACATTCCAAAATAGTCAAGAAAAGAAAGAGCAGGGAAATCCTGCTGCTGACGCAGAATGGGAGATGAAGGGCTCAGTGAGAAAGGATCAGGCTAGCTTTCTCTCGGTGTTTAGAAGCATAAACTGTTGCCACCATGTTATTTTTAAAACAAGACAATGGGTAATGAGAAATCAAATAAAATGATATTGTTATAGGGCCCTATGTGTCTCCCAGACTCCAAATCTGATCCTAAGGCCCTCTCAGTGTCCAGATGGAAATGCAACCATCTCCTGGAGGATCTCTCAGAGTCTGGATATGTGACAGAATATCCTTCTACGGGGAAGGACTTACTAGGTGATAGAAGCTAGCCAAAATGACCAAATGAATCAGATGTTGTCCCTTTAAAATAGGCTGCCTATATTCTACGTGGAAGGAAAATCTATCGTTTCTCCCCTCTTTCTCCCGTGTGTCCTTTTAAGAATCTTCCTCCTGGTTTCATTGGGGATCTTCTCTCTGCCCTTTCACACGCTCCGGGAATCTGGTCATCTCCATGCTTTGCTCACATTTTCCTCCTCACTTAGAATTTCTTTTCACCCCTCAGGGTGCATCGGATCATCCTGGAAGTCCTGGCTCACCTCTTACTGAATCCTTGTTTGAACACAACCCTCCACATCCACCTTGAAATAATATCATTAATCTCCGAACATCTGTAGTCCTCACCCCAGGACCGGTCATTTGTCACTGCTATTCACTGTATATTTTAATCATTTAGACACGCATGTTCTGTAGGTTTGGTCCTAGAATATGGATCTTAAGTATAGAGATGATTAAGATTTCAGCATGCGCTTACAGACAACTGCAATTTTAGAAATATTTAGGTGATATTGAGAAGGGGTGGTTCCTTCTTGTGTCTATAATCTGATATTCAGGCATCTCTCCCCTTTCTTTGTGAATTTCCACCCCCATTCCAGACATCTTGCCACCTGCCCCATGATCCTAACTGGTTCTGTGTTTGCACTTTCTCTCACTATTTCTAAAATTGCATTGTCCCCTAGTCTACAACAACAATGGGTTAAATAGGCAGATTGATACCTGCCTATGAGTGAGTCAAATGATTAAAGACAAGTTCATATGTTTTCTTTAATACATAGAACGTGTGCGTTTGTGAGTGTGTGTATATAGATTTGAAGAAGGCACAAAGAGGTTCTTGCAACAGTCACAGATCATGACCCCAGCTGATGTCTATTTTATCTGAATTTCTATTTACCATTATAGTTATAGTTTAGAGGTAAATAAGAAGACACAATAACTCCAACTAAAAAGTCTGATGCAAATGACGCTACTCCCCATTTTTTGAACATCTAGAAGAATATATGATGTGTGATTATTTTCAAGCAGACCTTTTAAAAAATCAGTTTTAAAGAACATTTTTCTTCAGCCCTCTCATGCCAAAGCACAGTTTCTCTTCTATATGCATTGAACTGAAGGCATAATCCCTTCCAGTAAGGCCTGGAAATCTAAAAAGCTATTCTTTGTTCTTATAAAATTAACCTAAATTCACTACTTCAATGTGATAGCATTAAAATTTAATATTAAATCTATACCATTTAGGGCTTTAGTTTCCAACTTTACATAACAGAGAATGATTGTACTTTCCTTTATCTCCTTTTTTCTCTTTCTGTATAGCTATTTTAAATGTTCACTGGTTTTCTTGAAACTTAGCAATCAGATAAAACTGTCTTGATTGATGTTACAGAATCATGGATTTCCCCACCAAACCAAAGGAAGCCTTCCTCATTATCTCTGGTCTCTTCAGCAAGGCCACGCTCATCTTCAGGTAAATGTACTTATTCCCTATCTTCTCAAATCAGCTATCCACTTTTCTCCAGCCAAGCTTGGCTGTAAATTGACAAGATCTCCGGTTGTCTATGTGATTTCCCTACAGAGTGCAGCTAGGTCCCTTTCAGTTTAAAAGAAACAGGTGTGGGGGTAACGCTGCTCAACCTTTGAAAAATTGCTGTCATAAAAGACAGAGATGGAGTGGGGACTTAAATCCGGCTTTTTTTTTTTTTTGAATGGCAGAAACATTTCACTCTCATGGAATCGAAAATTTATGAAACATAAAATAGGCTAATCACAAGGCATCAGGCTTACTGGCTGCTTCTGTTTGTTCTTTATCTTTTGGACAAGAAGAAACTTTGATTTTCAAGCTCATAGCTTTCAAAAACCCTGACTAAGAAAAATCAGAAAGCGAGGTAAAAGGGAGTAATAGTTTTGAGTCCTTCCAACTTGGTAAACACCAGAAAAGATTTGTCATAATTGAAGGAATGATGGAGTAAGAATTAAAAAGCTTGGTGTTCTAGTCCCACTGTACAGTAACGAGCCAAGACATCTTGATAGGTCAGGAAAGCTCTTTGGACCTCAGGATCCTCATCTGTAAATGGAGGAAACTAGAGTAGATAATCTCTGAATTAATATTCTTGCTCTAAAACTCAAAAGTTTAAACTGATATCTGGGCCCATTTAATTTCCACTGGTGCATAATAAATGCAGCTTTTTTCTTTTCTAGAAAGAATGAGAGAAATTTAGAGGTAAAATGGTCACAATTTTAGACGTAAGACCAGGGATGCTAAGGAGAAAGTTGAATTTGTTTGTAGAGATGTGGATGGGAAGCATCTGCCTATTAATGTTTTATTTTTTAGACATGAGAGTATATAAAGTTGACTGTGTCTTAAACATCTCCCTGCCCATTTAATCTATGAATATTACTTTAAAACATCTTTTTATTATTGCCCACACAGTGATGGGTTGCCCAGGACTTGGTTGATCTAGGCTGGGCTCAGCTGGCAGCTCTGCTTTAGGCCACTGGTCTGTGGGTGTGTTACGGTGGTCCTACTCCCTGTGTGTCTTGTCCTTTTCATGACAGAGATTTCAGCCAAGGCATGTTCTTCTCATGGAGATAGTAGAAATTGAAGGGCAATCCCCTCCATTTATAAATGAAAAAACTGAATGTCAGAGAGTTTAAGTAATAATAAAACCCATTTCAAACTAAACAAAAAGTGGGAGAAGCATGCCTTTTTGGTTTATACAACTGAGAAATCCAAGTGGATGATAGGGCATTAGAAACAGCTGGATTATTGGTTCAAATGACATTCCTGTGGCTGTGCCTCTCTCCATCATTTGGCCCTGACTTCTTCTATATTGGTTTCATTGTCGTGCAGACTTGCTCCATGTAGCTGCCAAACAGCTGCCTGGAGCACTGGCTTGTCATGCTGACAATATAGAAGACAAACATTCTGCCTTGATGTCCATGTAACATGTGTAAAACCATTAGATAGGCGGAGCTAGAGACAAGAACTAGCACCTCCTAGCCCCAAGATAAGAGAAGTGAGGCCACTGGATGTCAGTGTGGAGGAGGGAGAAACAATTCCTGAAAGCAAAAGATGCTGAATTGATAAAAACTGACAGATGTCCACTTAAGCATTTACCTAAAAGCCTACGAAAGGGGCAGAGCCAGAACTGAACATATTTCTTAAGTCCTTGACAGAATGCTTGGATATCTTGTATAAATTAGTAGTGTCCTCTCAGCTCTGTTCAACATCGGTAGGAAGTAGGTCTGCTTACTGTGAATCAGGGCCAATTCCAGCCCTGGGTAGGCAGAAATGATACTCAGGACATATTCATCTCACATCTCTGGATCTCAGAAACACATTTAAGCCACTCATTTAATCTCTAATGATGCAACAGATTGAGGCTGATCTGACCGCCCAGCGGCTGACTCGGCTTTAATGCCTGAAATAAATGGCTTCTTGTGCTGGCAAGAGTGACCGTGCTTATTTGCATATGCAATTCTTCTATGCAATCGAGGAAAAAACCCACAATGCTTATAATTTTTTAAATGTCTTACCCTACTGTTATGTTTGTTTTATTCATCTGCTTTAAAACAGAAACCCTGAGCTCTATCAAAGACTTTCCCAAACAGAAGGTGCTTAGTCCTCTATCAGTTTCCTGGGGCTGCCTTAACACCACAATAAATAGGAGGCTTAAAACAGCATAGATTCATTGTTTCACAGTTCTGGGGGCTTGAAGTCTGAAACCGTGGCCTTGCTTGACCTGAAACTCGGAGGGCAGATGTTCTTCCCTGCCTCTTCTGAGCTTCTCGTGGCTTGCCAGCAGTCTTGGCGTCCGCTGGCTTGCAGCTGCACAACCCCAGTCTCGGTTTCTGTCTTGTCGTAGGTTTCTCCCTGTGTCTCTGTGTCCCCATATGGTCATCTTCTTGTAAGAACACCAGTCATGTTGGAGTAGGGGCTCACCTTTTTCCAGCACGATCTCATCTTAACTAAGAATGTCAGCAACAACTGTTTTTCCAAAAAAGGTCACATTCTGAGGTTGTTGGAGATAGGACTGCAACGTATCTTTTTGGGGGCCGACACAACTAAACCATAAAGTGCTTGACAGGAAAAAGGGTTAAGTTTTAAAAAGCTGCTATTGTTTAACACTCCACGTGGTGAGTCCTAATACTCCCCTAGGCCCGCCCTGCTCTTCTTTCTCTCTTCTTCCTCTCTTCCTTCCCTGTTAGAATTGCCAAGGTCTTATATTTAGTATCTGAGGATATTCTTCACACATTAACTTATATCTTTTGTCTATCTATGGAGAAAATTAGGTAAACGTCATTATCTCTTTTCATTAAGTGATGAGAGAGAGAGAGACACCCAGAAATATAAAATGACTTGCCTAAGGCCATCCTGTTGGGTAGGAAAGCTCAGATGGGAAGGAGCATGTCCAGTCTAACACCTGAGATTCATGACTCCTCTGTTGCCTTCCGAGCGCTGGGAGGCTCAAGGATTCAGTGGCTTTTACACTGGTCTGTTTTTTCTACAGATGCTACGGCTTTCCCTGCCTGACCCATATCCAGCCATGTCTCTGGTTTTCACAGAACATTGATGATTCACACAATTTTAGTCCTGCAGGACTGGGTTCCTAATCTACGTGGCCCTATTTCAACTGCAAAGTTGGCATCTTCGCTTGAAGGCCCTTTAAGTACAGCAAATTAGTATTTCCTACTTCCCCCAAAGTGCTCCTCTTCTCAAATTTCCCCTTCTCAGTTAGTGGCCACACCAGTAGCCCATGCCTGAAACTAGAGACTTCTTACTGCCTCTTACCCACACAGGCATCTGGCTCACTGCCGGGTCACATTGCATCCACCCCAGTCTCTCTCCAAACTCTCTCTTCCTCTCTATCCCGGGCGCCACTGCTTTAGCCCACTCCCTCATCCATTCTGCCCAGACTGTAGGTTTTCCTTCCCCTATTAGTGAATGAGATATAGGAAACATAGAAAATTATGGGACTAAACATGGCAAGCATAGTTGCATAATTAAAAATATGCAAAGATCATCTCAGTTTGTAGAGCATCCAAGAACACCAAATACTCAAAGAAGAGTTTAGGTAAATAGAAACAATTGGTAAGTGGGGAAAAGACATAAATGGGAACTCTGAACTACTTGTATGATTTTTCTGTAAACAGAAAACTGCTCTGAAAAAGTCTATTAATTTAATAAAATAAAAAGAATTAAGAATGGATTGTTATGATTGTAGTTATGAAAATAATATAAATAAAATTAAGCATAATTACTTTTAGATATTATAACTGGTTAGGATACATGTTTAGGGTTAAGAAGACTGAAAGAAAGCCTCTTTATTTGTTCAATCATATTAAACCCTAACTTGCTGATATGCCGCCTTGCTCTAAATTGCAAGTTTCATAAGCACTAAAAATTGGCTGACCTACTTCACCATAGTAATTGAAAGGGATTATTACTGACAATTAGCCAGCAAGCAATAGTAATAGATAATTTACTTTCCAAATATTTTGCAAGCAAGCACTTTTTTTTTTTTTTGAAAAGAAGGAAACACATTAGACAGTTGTTTCTTGGCAAATTATAATGCATCTTTTATTTCTTGACAAATAATTCATACTGCAATATTTTTCACAGCCTGTAATTCTAATGTGACTGTTACATTTGTTATGTCTATAGACAATTTGTCAGGATAAGTATTCAGTACAATGCATGGGGACTTAGCCACATAGTCCTCATTATAGCCTTAGCCAGGAGTCCCATGATCATGGCCTGGGCAAAGCTCAAGGAAGAGGCCTTCACGAGCCAGATTTTGTCCTTGGAGGAAAAATGGGGTCATTTTCAATGAAATTTAAAACTCTTCCAGCTTCAGATTTTCTATGAGAGCCTTTCCAAGATGTTTTCCTTTCTAAACTTAGTGAAAAATATAGTAAAGTTATGGCATGTTTTTCTCACCCTACACAATGGAACAAAAATCACTATATGTTTAGCAGAGGCTAAGTCAGGTCAAGGGTGGAAGGCTTAATTATTCAGAATGTATTATGGGACAACATCTTAACTTATTTTTAGGGGCATTATATTTTGGGGTCAAATTAATCCATGCTCACTGGATTATATTTCTGGTCAATATGCCATTGTTTAGCACTCAATTATCCTCTAAATATAACCTTGTCCTAATGTTTCTATGACTTCTTTTGTATCACTGTAAGGTTAAGTTTAATGTAAAATACATATTAGGTACTTCAAAATTACTTAGATGAATTTAGTCTCCTTTGTGTTTTTCTGCAAAGGCACTACATTAATGGGCTCCTCGGTGTCGATGAATCATTTTCTTTCCTTATCCTCAGAAAATACATTGTTTTTTTTTTTTTTTTTGTATAGATAATATACAGGAAGTTTAAATATAGTATTTGCGAATGAAAACCCTGGAAGCAGTATGCTCTTCTTTATTCTATTGATAAAGCATGTGTTACTGACCTGTGTAACATGGTTTCTTTTTCTTGGAATAGTACTCCAAATCTATTGTATGAATGGGTAAATAAAGGGGTGAGTGAGCTAGTGTTTGAATGAGTGTCCTTCTCACCACATTCTCCTTGCAGGATCCAAAGTATTCTTTACAGTTAGTTCACTCTCACTCCTATGACTTCTAGCACAAACTACCACACAATTGTAATTGTACTTTGTATATCTGCCAACCCATCAGGATTCCAGCTTTCTGTTCCGTAAGTGTTCAGTAAATATCTACTGGATCAATGACCCAGGTGACAGTAATATACCTGCCCTCTCGATAGAATTTGGCATTACTGACATTTACTAAACTATAGCCTTTTTTCTCTGCCCCTTAGCTATTCCTTTGGAAATTTGTTCTGGGTCCTCTTTTTTTTTTTTTTTAAACTACATTCTTATTTAATATCATTCATCACTTAATTTTGAATATTATCTAGCATAACATCCTCCAGGTCCATTCACATGGACTAAGTGAAATGAGCCAGATGCAGAAAGAAAAATATGGCATGCTCTCTCTTACGTGTGGAATCTAAAAAACAAAAGAGGCCAAACATATGGAGATAATGAACAATACTGTGGTTCGGTAGTTAACAGGGTATTGGTGGGGGAAATGGGAAGATGTAGGTCAAAGGATCCAAAGTAGCAAATATGTAGGATGAACAAGTCAAAAGATCTAATGCACAACATGAGGACGATGTACTACACAGCAGCGTATTCAGGAGTTTTGCTAAATGAGTGGTTTATAGCTGCTCTTGCCACTGGATTTGGGGGTGGGGAATGGGTAACTATGTGAGATTAAGACGATGAATATGATCATTTGTTCTACTACAGTAATCACTTTACTATATACAGTATTTGTATCTTATCATACCATGTTGTATACCTTAAATACATAAACAAATCTATTTTTTTTAAATAATAAATACCATTTAAATGTGGAAAACCCTCTAAATTATAATTTCTTTTTTAAACCAACTTTTAATCTATGAGCTCTGGACTTCATTCATTATATATATACACACATACATATATGTATATTACATATATAAAATGCATCTTCTCTGTTCTAAGTGTCATAATGAAATACCATAGTCTGAGGAACTAGATGGTTTGAACAATAGTAATTTATTTTTCAGTTCTGGAGGCTGGGAAGTCCAAAATCAAGATGCCAGCCAATTCAGTTTCTTGGTAAAGGCTCCCTTCCTGGTTAACAGATGGGAGATATCCTTGTGGGTGTGTCTTTACATGGTGGAAAGAGACAGAGAGACAGAGGATGTAAATTCTTTGATGTCTCCTCTTATGAGGTCACTTAACCCATCATGAAGACCCCATTCTCCCAAACTCTTTTAAACCTAAATACCTCCCATAGGCCCCATCTTCAAATACTGTAAGACTTTATTAACATTGGGAATTAGAGCTTTGACATGTGAATGATGAAGGGGCATAATTCAGTACACAGCACCTGGTAACCTTGACATGGATATAGTAGTAAACAAAACTGGTGAGAAAACCTAACCTTCCCTTCCCTTCCCTTCCGCTTCCCCCTCCCTTCCTCTCCCCTCCCCTTG
>NW_003852419.1:15698302-15730166 GCF_000181295.1 Otolemur garnettii
CTCACTCTTGCTCAGACTGGTCTTAAACTCCTGACCTCAAGTGATCCTCCCACTTTGGCCTCCTAGAATGCTAGGATTAAAGGTACGAGCCACCATGCCCAACCAAGGTCTCCTTTCTCATGGAGTTTACAAACTAATTGAGGAAAGCAAACCATAAACTAGGAAACAAAAATAAATGGTAATTTCAGATAGTTATAATGCTTTGAAGGAAAAAACCAGGATAAACTAGGATGGGTCAGGCTTTTAAAGGGCATGAGAAGAAGGGCTCAGTGATGGTTTTTCTAGGAAGTTGAACATTTAAACCTTAGGTCTGAATAGTGAGATGGAACAGGCTAAAGTACAAGGCAATAGTTTTCTAGGAATGACAACCCAAGGGTTGGCTAATTTTAGATGCAGAAACAATTTTATAACTAAGGCTATCACTGTCATTCCTAGTTGGCTCCCTCAGAGATATCTTATAAGTATAATCTCAAAGCCAGTTCTAGATCATCCCCAGAAATATACCTCTTTCCTGATCTTTCCTATCCCAGTAAGTGATTCTACCATGCACTTAGTTGATTAAACAAGACATCCAGGGGTTTTTATATTATCTGCCTCTTTCCCATCCCCAACATGCAATCCTGCTCCAAGACCTGTCTCCAAAATAGACCTGTTTACTTTTTCTCCCTTACAACACACCAGTGCAAGTAACTGTGATTTCTTCACCGACCCATTTCAATCACCTACTAGCTATTCTCATTTATTTCACTCTCACCCTCCTTTAACCCATTTCACACAACACTGAGGCAATGAAAATATAAATTGTGTGGTGCAGTAGGAATAAAGACAGAGGTACCTGAATACGGAAATAGATACCATAGATAAATAGAACTGAATTGAGAGAAATAAGCTAACAAATATATGCTCAACACTTCCAAAAACTCAATTGAGGAAGAATAATTTTTTCAATAAATGATCCTGGGACAACTAGATATCTATATGCAAAGTTAAATAAACCTTTGAAATTGGACCAATTTCCCCTACTATACATAAAAATTAACTCAAAATGAATTTTTCACTTAAATGTAAGAGCTAAAACTATAAAACTCGTACAAGAAAATACAGAAATAAGTCTCCATGACATTGAGTCAGGTAATAATTTCTAAGGCATGACAACAAAAACATAAAAGACAAAAGAAGAAACAGATGAGTTGGACTTTGTAAAAATTAAAAGCTTTTTTTCTGTAAATAATACCAACAAGAAAGTTAAAAGATGGGCCACAAAGTGGTGAAAAAATATGATAATGAGCTTATATCTAGAATTTATAAAGAATTCTTACAATGCAATCATGAAAAGATAACCAGACTGAAAATGAGCAAAATCTTTGAACTGACCTTTCTCCAAAGAAGAGAAAGGGATGTACAAAGGGATGAAAAGCACATGGAAAGATGTCAACATCCTTTGTTATTAGGAAAATGAACATCAAAACCACAGTGAGATACCACTTCATACCCACTAGGATGGCTATAATAAAGACAATGTAAGTATTGGCAAGAACGTGGAGGAATTAGATTTTAGAACTTTCATTACAGGTTTGAAATGTAAAGCTATCCGGCCACTTTGGAAAATAGTTTAGCAGTTTCCCAAAATGTTAGATGTAGAGTTACTATATGACCCAGCAATTTTACTTCTAGGTATATATGCAATAGAAACAAAAGTATGTATTTAAAGAAAAACTTACACTTGAAAGTTGCTGAATAGTAGCATTATTTATAATAGCTAAGTAGACACACCCAAAAGCCTATTGACCAAGCACAGTGGCCCATACCTATAATCCTAAAACTTTGGGAGGGTGAGACAAGAGGATCACTTGAGGCCAGGAACTTAATACCAGCCTGGACAACATAGAGAGACTCTGTCTCTACAAAAAAAAAATGTAAAAATAAGCTGGGCATTGCTGGTACACACTGCAGAGTCACAGCTACTTGGAAGGCTGAGGCAGAAGGATCTCTTGAATCCAGGAGTTTGAGGCTGCAGTGAACTATTGTCATAGTGTGAGCAATAGAATGAAACGCCAACTCCTAAAAAAATCCCCCCAAACTCTATTAACTGATGAATGGTAAATAAAATGTGGCATATCCTTACAACTGATTAATGTTTGACAATAAAAGAAACCTGAAATACTGAACATGGATGAATCTTGAAATTCTTATGCTAAGGTTTGGGTGTGGTAGCTCATGCCTATAATCTTGGCACTCTGGAGGCCAAGGTGGGTGGATCATCTGAGCTCATGAGTTCAAAACCAGTCTGAGCTGGAACGAGACCCCATCTCTAAAAAAAAAATTAGTGGGCATTGTGGCAGGCGCTTATAGTCCTAGCTACTCGGGAGGCTGAGGCAAGAGAATCACTTGAGCCCAAGAGTTTGAAGTTGCTGTGAGCTATGATGCCATAGCACTCTACCAAGGCCAACAAAGTGAAACTTTGTCTCAAAGAAAAGAAAGAAAGAAAGAACCCCTTATGCTAAATGAAAGAAGCCAGTCAAAAGAGCCCACATATTCTGGCTTTTCATTTATGTGAAATGTCTAGACAGGTACATCTATGGAGACCGGAAGTTGAACAGTGGCTGCATAAGACTAGTGGTAGAATTGGTGAAGGGAAATGGGAAGTAACTGCTAATGAATACAGGGGTTCTTATTTGGGAAAAAGATACTCTCAAATTGGATACCAGTGATAATTGTAAAATTATGTGAATACATCAAAAACCATTCAACTGTATAGTTTCTATGTGTGCTTTGTGAATAGTATCTCAATAAACCTATTAGAATTGTTAGGTGTAGAGACATTTTATAGCTTTTAAGGTACATGTTTGATTCTATTTGTCTAAATTGTACAGTTGAGATTTGTGCATTTTAGAATATATGTAATTTTTCCTTAAAATAGATGTAAAATAATCATCAAAGGAGAGTAGAGGATAGGGGAAAGGACAGATAAGACAAAAATACCATTGGTCTCTGCCTACAAGCCTAGAGGGCACTGGCACAGACTTAGAAATGCAAAAGGGGGAGTCAAATTGGAGGAGATGTTGGACAAAAAACAAAATTGGATTTGGTTTAATACAAATGTTTCTAGCTTTAAGTTATATCAATTACATTTGCTTGAGTTCTGTGAACATTAGAGAAAACGATTAGAATGTTTGGATAAACCAAAACTCAAAAGCTTTCTGTGCTAGAAAAAATGGATATTTTATTATTCACTTTTTAATATGTCAAAATATTTAATGCTTGGCTCTTTGTTAACCTAAAACCCACAACACAAACATGTGTGCGCCAATGTACATGAAAGAGAGGCACTTCGACTGGCAGAGATCTCACAGGCCACCAAGGCTTGTATGAAAGGTCTTTATACAGGGGGAAGGAGGCTGCCGAGCAGCACCAAAGAGAAGAGAAAAGAGAAGAGAAGAGAAGAGAGGAGAGAGAAGAGGGGAGAGAGATGAGAAGAGAATGGAGAAGAGAAGAGAGAGAGCGAGAGCAGAGAAGAGAAATGGGGGGGAGAGGGAGAGGGAGAGAGAGAGAGAGAGAGGGAGAGGGAGGAGAATGTACCCTTATATAGGGAAGTCTCAGAATGGTTTGGGATGGTGGGGTAACCAATAAGGAGTTATTGCTCCGGAGGAGAGTCATTTGGGGTGGGCAGCGGGAAATTGGAACAGGGTGATGAGGTAAGCGGGCCACTCCCTGTCCTTGGGGAGGAGTTGTAACTTTAAGAGTAGGAAGGGGCTTTTTGGGGAAGGGGCTTCCTGGGGCAATTATCTAACAGTACATGCAAACGCTCACACAGCCCAGGCACCCATAATCCTCTCTCCACCTCACTCTTCCCTTCTTCCACCATCCTCCTTCTCTCCTTTTACTGCTTTGTGTACAGAAGAATCTAAACTTATGGTCTACCCCTCTGAAGATTTGCTCCTTAATTATGTTGCAGTCCTGGCCTCTGCCCCACCACCCAATTGGACTTTTGCTGAGGAGTGATTTTCTAATTTTTGAACACAGCCAAAAAAAAAAAATTATTATGAAAAATTCCAAACATACAGGGAAGTAACAGTATGATGACCTCTGTCTCTCCACCACTTGTACTCAATAGTTATCAAGATTTTGCCACATTTGCTTTGTTTCTTCTTTTTTCTTGTTGAATTATTTGAAAATAAATTCCAAATATCATGATATTTCACTGCTATACGTTTTAGTACATTTTTCTAAGCAAATGTGGACATTTCCTTCTCTAATTATAATGTCATTATCATACTTACTAAAATTAACAATTACTCCTTAATATAATTTAATGCCCAGTACTATAATCAAATTTCCCCCAATTTTCACAAAAATGTCTTTCTAAAATCATTTTGTTTGAACCAGGATCCAAACAAGGCCCACACATGAATTTTTTCTTAAGTCTCCAAAGCCTCTCATAATTAAAAGCTCTTCTCCCACTTCTGTTCCTTCTTTTACCTTCTCTCTTCCTCTGACTTTTAAAGAAACGGGTTCCATTGTTTTGAAGAACATCTTATAGTCTGGATTTGTCTGTTCCTTTTCTTGTTCTATTTGATGTACACAGAGCTTACCCTATTTACCCTATGCACTCCTGTTTTGACTCAAGTCCAGCATTTTATACTATGGATAATTTATAGGTAATGCTATGTGCTTCAAACTACATCATATCAGGAGGCACATAATGTCTTAAGTTCACTTTCAGTGATACTAACACTGATCAATGGGTCAAGTGTTGATAGCCTGATCTTGCCATCAACTTTTCATCCATTGTTCATCCATTGTCGGTTTTTGCCTAAACCACTTCATTAGAGATTGAAAATAGTGATTTTCTAATTTAATCTTCCATTGCAAATTTATGGAGTGTAATCTTAAACTCATCCTTCATCATTAGGTTGATTTGGTTAATCCCTACAATGTAGTTTATACAAGAAAAGCAGAACAGATGCTTACTTCTCTCCTTTTAATTGCCATTAAGGCATTGGTCTTTAGTTACTTTCAGTAATACACAGTGAGATATTATCTCTGCCTATTCATTTTTGAGCTTTCTTTCTTATTCTATCTCTATCTTTTCTAAAGGATCATTTTGAAGACAGGCATAGTAGTACATGCCTGTGGTCTTGGCTACTCTGGAGGCTGAGGCAAGAGGATTGATTGAGATAAGGAGCTTGATGTCAGCCCAGGCAATATAGGAAGACCTCATATCTAAATAATAATAAGGATTATTCTGTATTCATAAGACATTGTGGTTTCAACCAACTGCATTCATTCTTTTAGGTGCTCATATTATCCCATCTTTGACCAATTGAAGGTCCTACATGTTGCCACTGAATCCTTTGATGAAGACCTTGACTTCTAATCCACCAAAATATCCCAGGCTCATATTGTGTCACTTCTGCCCCTACTGTGGAATTAATTTTTTTCTATGACACCTTTGTCCCTTTTTGTAGAGACTGGACTTAAAATGCTACAAACTGGCCCTAGCTATGCTTTTTGTATTAGTCAGCTCAGACTTGACAAAATTCAAACTCAAGTAAATGATTACCTAAATCAGGAAACATTTATATTGGACTGGGTGGCTTAAATGACAGAAATATATTTTCTGACAGTTCTGCAAGCTAGAAGTCCAAAATCAAGGTTCTGGCTGGGTTGTGCTGTGATGAGGCCTCTCTGCCTGGCGTGCAGGGGGCCGCCTTCTTGATGTATCCTCACATGTGTTTCTTCTGTGTGTATACTGAAAAGGGGGACTCTAGTGTCCTTTTATATTCTGATAAGGACAAGGACACCAGTCCTGTTGGTATAGGACCCCACCCTTATGACCTTGTTTAACTCAAAATGTGTAAAGACTTAAAGACCATAGGTCCAAACTAGCCACATTGGCAGGTAAGCCTTCTACATGTAAACTTGTGAACTTGAGGCCAGGTGTAAGAGATGGAGTAGGGAAGTGAAGGGGGTGTGAGCTGTACAGTTTAGTTCATAACACTCATTTTTTTTTTTTAGATTGTTATTGCTTCTCGGTTCTTTCTGTGGATGAAGCTAAAAACTTAGTTTTGAAAAAAAAAAACCAACAATTAGGCTACATGAATTCATGTTCTTTCTTTTATTTTTTTTTGAATTCATGTGCTAATTCAAATGTAAATACAAATGAAAAATATAATAAAAAGCATAGGCTTTAACTTAATGAACTTAAGAGGTTTTATACTTATACCTTTTCTTTTACACTGAAAATCTTGGTTCCTAATAATAGTAACATAATTACTTACTTGCATTATCCTATCATATAATGAAATAATTTTAAAATAATAATACCAATACTACTACCACTACCAGATAAGATTAACGTTTCTATTATCAGCTTAAAGAAAGAAACTGAGGCAAAATTAATACACTAGAGTTTATCAGGACCAAATTTGAGGGCTAACCACCAGAACACACAGAGGCATGTTGCCCTGAGGATATATCTCCATTTAGCAGCAGGGGCAAGGGGGAGTTTAGGAGACAAGGGACAGTTTCTAAGTTTGTTTGCTAAGACTTTACATTAAAATAACACAAGCTGGGTTGTTCTTTGTATCACAAATTCCAGGAACATGAAGATAATGGGTGAGGATCATATCGCACAACTGAGGTAACATTGTAGGTAATTTATCAGCTACTCTGGAAACTAAGGGAAGGAAAGAAAGGACAAAATATCATTAAGCAATTTTCCCCTGGCATGGGGGTGGGGGCTGGGGACATGTGGCTGGAGTCTCGTAGTCTGGTCTCTCTGGGCCAGATAAATTTTGCAGACCTCACATTCCTCAGACTGCTCTAAGCTACTTATCTTTCTCACTTTCAAGTTTTGTTTGTCTTAGGATATATTTCCATAAGGACATAGTCTTTCTTGAGTGACTTGAAATAACTCTTTTCTCTGTGCGGTTTTACCATCGATTGGTATACATTTTGAATAAATAATTTTATTATTTTAGGATTTATTTTTTTAAATTAATTTTTGAGAAGGCAAAACATTTGTTATTTCCAAAATCAAAAGTATATAATCTGGAATATCTGGAAAACCTTACCTTTGTTGCTGCTCCCTCCATATCTGACCCCTTCCCTTCTAGATAAGGATTTTTTTAAATTTAACATTGGATTTATCCTCTCTGGGTTTATTTTTGGTAGGCTGGCAGGATAGCTTTAACAATAGCAGTCAGCGCTATATTCTTTTATTTTTTTGTCAGTATTCGACTTTTATCTTTGTTTTCTACATATTCTAATGAAATTTGTCCCGGTTTTGTGTTAAAAAGTTTCTTACTAACAAGCTCATTTTGAATATTGTTTTCTTTTCTTTCAAAGTATAAGGAACTTTTTTTTGTTTTTTTTTTTTTGTAGAGACAGAGTCTCACTCTTTCACCCTGGGTAGAGTGCTGTAGTGTCACAGTTCACAGCAACCTCCAACTCCTGGACTTAGGCGATTCTCTTGCCTCAGCCTCCCAAGTAGCTGGGACTACAGGCACCCACCACAACACCTGGCTATTTTTTGGTTGCAGTTTGGCCAGTACCAGGTTTGAACCCACCACCCTCAGTATATGGGGCCAGGCGCCCTACTCACTGAGTCACAGGTGCCGCCCCAAAGTATAAGGAACTTTTTAAAAATATAATAAATAGGTTGGGCACAGTGGCTCATGCCTGTAATCCCAGCACTCTGGAAGGCCGAGGCAGGAGGATCCCTGGAGCTCAGGAGTTTGAGACCAGCTTGAGCAATAGTGAGACACTGTTTCTACTAAAAATAGAAAAACTGGCCAGGTTTTTCTTGAGTAAACTGAGGCAAGAGGTTTTCTTGAGCTGGGAGTTCAAGGTTGCTGTGACCTGGGATGATGGCAAAGCATTCTAGCCTGGGCAATAGAGCAAGATTCTCCCTCTGTCTCAAAACAAAAACAAAACAAACATACCAAAATAACCCATTCTCTGACGTTTTACTAGTTACTATACATCATTTATTCTTTTAGGTGAGGAAATATAGCAATAAAAAAAAAAAAACCTGACAAAATCTTAGTCATAAGAGAGATTACATTTTAGCTAGGGAAAACAGAAAATAAACAAGCACATAAATAAATGTATAAAACAAATGTGCTATATGCCAGTTGTATCAGTTTCCTAGCACTGCCGTAACAAAGTACCAGAAATTGGGTGGATGGAAATAATAGGAGTTTATTTTTCTCACAGTTGTGGAGGCTAGAAGACTGAATCAAGGTAACAGCCAGGCCATGTTTCCTCTGAAGTGGCTAGAGGAAGGCCCTTCCTTGGCTCTTCCAGCTTCTGGTAGCCCAGGTATTCCTTGGCTTGTAGCAGTATAACTTCAGTCTCTGCCTCCATTCTCTTAATGGCACCCCCCGTTCCCCACATTGTGGTTCTCTGTGTGTCCACATGGCCGGGTTCTCATAAAGACACTTTGGATTAGGAGCCTCTGCTACTCTGGTAGGACTTCATCCGAACTAATCATATCTGAAATGACGCTATTTCCAAATAAGGTCACTTTCTGAGGTCCTGGGCCTTAGGACTTCAATACAGCTTTTTGAGAAAACATAACATTATTTATTGATAAATATTGTAAGTAATAAAATAGAGCAAGGGGGTAATAAGGATAGAGCTGACACAGCAGGAGTATGGGAGGAATGTGAGATGTGCTTAGATCCTGAATATGGTTTTTTTAAGATACATTTTTCAAAAGTCATGCATAGACAGAAGGTGTTATCAAGGACTGTTCCAAGTTTCTTACTCTAAGCAACTGGAAAAATGAAGGTAATATTTCATGAAGCAAGAATAAAGAAGTAGAAGTTTTTGTTTTTGTTTTTTGAGACTGAGTCCATCACTCTCTTGCCCCAGGCTAGAGTGCCATGACATCAGCCTAGCTCACAGCAACCTCAAACTCCTAGGTTCAAGCAATCCTCCTGCCTCAGCCTCTAGAGTAGCTTGGAATACAGGTGCCTGTCACCACACTGTACCAGCTTTTTTATTTGTAGTAGGGTCTCACTTTGCCTAGGCTGGTCTTAAACTCTTGAGCTCAAGGAATCATCTTGCCTTAGGTGCTAAGATTACAGTCATGAGCCACCATACTCAGCCAAGAAGCAAATGTTTTAAGGGAGTAATTCAGATTTAGTGTTTTGATTATTTTTAAGATGCCTGTCAGACAAACAAATGGAGATAAGGAATGAGAAGTTGGATATACAAATGTAGACTCTTCAGGAGTGGCTTGGGCAGGAAATACATATTGCGGAGCCATCAGTGATTTCAAAAGTCATGAGCCTGTGTGAGGTCACATAGAGATTGGATATGAATAATGACAGCTCCAAGTAGCACCAAAGTTTGCAGACTAGAAAAATAAAGAGCATAGAAAACTGAGAAATATTGACTTGTTAGATAGAAAAAGTATCAAGGTACTATTCTGAGTCTGGGAGGAGCTCAGGAAATTTTACCCCAAGACATGACTCCTTGGTATAAAGAGTATTTTAAACAAAGAATTTCAAGAACAACAGACACTGATAGACCAAAGAAAATGAAGATGGCATTAACCATTGGATACGGTAATTTGTAGGTTACTTATGATATTGATAAGAGCTGCTGACAAGAGCGGTAGGTCAAAAATCTGATGATGTGTTATCATAGTTTTATGTGGGAATGAGAAGAGAAGGATTAGATGCAATAAGCATAGATGAGTTTCATGGGATGAAAGTTTTCTAAAAAAAGGAAGCAGAGAAACAGAACTAGCTGGAGTGAAGTTGGATTCAAAGAGTTACCTTTTGGATGACCAATGAAGGGAAAAATTTATGATACGGAAGACAGGAACAATTAACACATAACATTGAGTAGCTATGAGGGGTTAGCTCTAGGGAGGCAGTGGCCTTCATTTGAAGCTGCAATTCCTACCTATAGTTCATCTCCAGTAATAGCAGGAAAACCAGGATATCAGTGTAGACTTAGCTGTAGGTAAGTTTGCTGTTGTAGTGCTGGAAGCATATGAATCGCTTCTGTTTTCTTAAAGAAATAAGCAGGGTCAACAACTGAAAATGAGTCCTTCCAGTTAAGGCCAAGATGAAAGCTTCGATGTGTATACTCACTTTATAACAGCACAATGAATGTGGACTTTCACCCCCTAGCACGTATTTCCTAGACTCATCACATCCAAAGCTCTATTACACTATTTTTAAAGACTTTGAAATTTTCCGCTATGAAAGTTTATTCCTGAGTTTCCTGGAGGAAATAAGAAAAGCATTGTGATAGGGATGATTTACTTCATCATATAAAATTTAAATGTTGTTTTTGGGGATTTAAAAAAGAACATGCTCATTAAAGATATGATGGTCTGTAAGCCAAACTTTTATAAAACTTTGATAATTTCTGTAACCATAAAAATGATCTATTCACAAATAAAAGAGCCTCGCTCAATTGTCCTCATCTGGGTAGAAATTACAAAGTAACTGAATAGAGTAGAAAAGACAAGAAACAAACACTGGGAATTATCTTCTTTTGCTTAGTAAATTCGTTAATAGAAAAAAACAATAAAAATTATTTAAACAAAAATTTCCTTTAAGGAAATACGAGTAAGGTATCCATGGGTAGAAGAAAAGAAAAACTCATATTACATCTAAAAGAGAGCGTATTTGTGTTATTATTTCTTATGACAAGTATACAATCTAAAATTTATCAAAACAAACCTCTTGACAGACGCGTATAAGCTTGAATGCTCTTGAATAAAACATTTCTCACAATTTTCAAAGAACATATTAGGCTTAAAATTAATTTTTTAAAATTCACATCTCTGTGTATACTGACATTTGCAGGTCAAATCCTTGATGGCCTCCTGTGCCCATATTAGATTCTATTGTCTGTGTGTATATTCAAAAAGGGGTAGGAGAGTAGAAAGTAAAAAGTTTATTGTTGCAAAAAAAAAAAAATACATGATTCTAGTTTTGAAGAGTTTAGAGTCTGGTTGAGGAGACCATATATAGAAGAAAATGATGCACAGATTTTATGTAAATGGATATAATTTAAAACACATACAAGTGCAAGCTAACACAGCGAAGTGAGCTCCTAAGTGCCTGGCACTGAAGTGAGGACTTCTGAATGCTAATAAAGGAGATACACAGGATTGAGTTGTAATAAGATGCTGGGTCTGACTTTCTCGGCATCATTTAAAATTGTAAACCATTCCTTCCCTGGCATTCTTTCTTTCTTAGATTTTGTTACACTATTATTTCCTAAATTTCATGCTTTCTCTCTTCCTTGGATTTTTGGCAGCTTTCCTTTCCCCTTCTCTAAGAAATGAGACTCAGATATTGATTTATCTCCCTTTGTTGTTGTTGCTTTGTTTATTATGAGACAAAGTCTCATTCTGTCACTCAGAATAGAGTGCAGTGGCCTCATCATAGCTCACTACAACCTCAGACTCTTGGGTTCAAGTGATCCTCCTGACTCAGTCTCCCAAGTAGCTGGGACTACAGGCATGAGCCTCCTTTTTGGGGGTGGGGGTGGGGGTGGGTAAAGATGGGGTCTCTCTCTTGCTCAGGCTGGTCTTAAATTCCTGGCCTCAAGCTATCATCGTGCCTCAGCCTCCCGAAGTGTCTGCAGCATAGATACTATGCCCAGTTTGATTAATCTTATATTTACAGATGGTTGTTTATCTGTTGTTGCCAAAGTTATTTTCTTGGATAACCAGCACTGTTAATATTGATCATTGTTCTGAATACATTTACCATTTAATCCTCACAATATCCATAAGGTAAGGATTATTATTAGTGTCATCTGTCAATGAGAAAATTGAAATCAAATTATTTGCCCAACTTATTGGCCCAATACCTTTTCAAAGTTTTTGTGCTCCTCATTTTAGCATAAAGTCTTTTCTTACTTCTAAAATACAATAGTTTCTTCTAAGGACTAAAGTGTTTCATGAGTATCTGCATTAGTGAGGATTCTAAAGAAAAATAGGACCAATAGGAAGATTTCTAATGAGGAATTGACCCCCACAGTTATGAAGGCCACGAAGTGCCAGGACCTGCAGTCAGTAAGCTGGAGGCCCAGGAGTCAAGGTGTAGTTTAGTCACTGTGCAAATCCCAAGATCGGAGAACACCAATGGCCTAGCTTGAAGACAGGCTGAGAGAGAATTCTCTCCTGCTCAGCCTTGTTGTTCTACAGTAGTCTCCCTTATCTGCAGTTTTATTTTCTATAGTTTCAGTTACCTGAGGTTAACAAGGGTCTGAAAATATTAAATGGAAAATTCCAGAAATAAACAATAAGTTTTAAATTGCACACCATTCTGAGTAACACGATGAAACATCACAGGACCCTGCTCTGCCCTGCCTGAGATGTGAGTCTTCCCTTTGTTCACTGTGCCCTGTATATGCTACTTACTAGTTGCTGTGTAGCAGTAATTTTCAGCGGGTATACTGCGGCACAGTGGTGTGACATGAGAGGATCTTTTATAGATCATTAATTACATTATTTTCAAAAGAAGTTCAAAGCACAGTAAGTATATTATTTTCTTTCTTTTTTTTAATTTTGATCAACATAATTTAAGTGTGCTATGAAAGTTTAACTGCAGGTTCAAGTGCACCATGAGATAAAAAAGGTTGGCAAGCACTGTATAGGAAAAAGCATAGTGTATATAGGGTTAGGTACTGACAGGTTGCAGGCATGTGTCAGGGGGAGGTGTTTTGGAACATATCCAGTCCCTATCAGGGGCTTTACTGTATTGAATGAGGTCTGACAGCATTGGGGAGGGCCATCTACTTTACTCAGTCTACCAATTCAAATTTTATGTTCATGCAGAAACAACCTCACCACCACCCCCTCAACAAATGTTTAAATATGTGGGTACCCCTTGCCTCAGTCAAGGTGACACATGAAATTAATCATCACAGTGTCATAAAATTTTAAAACCGGTATGAAAATATGAATTTGTAATACCTCCTCTCTTAGCATTTCTGTCATCGTTCCTTCTGCTCCTGTTCCAACAACCATTTTCCACCCTTCAAACAGACTGAATGTTGACCCGCATTGGTCTGCCCATTGTTGTTTAGTCTGCTCAAAACTATTTTTCTTTTGTCTCATCACTTAAATTTTAACTCAACTGTCACCTTCCCCAAGAGACACAACTTGGTCATATTATCTAACGTGGCATTCAACCCAACTGCCAATCTTAATCTAAGAAGTCCCATTTACTCTTTATTTTGCTGTCCTGCGTCCTTCTGGAACTTATCTAAAATTATTTTTAATTTTATTTATCTTTTGTGTATATTATCTTTCTCTTCAGTTAGAATGTAACCACCACAAGAGTAAAGACATGTATGAGTAAAAGTCTGTCTTGTTCATTGCTTTATCTCCAGAACCCAGAGTCATATCTGGCACAGAGTAAATGTCTTATAAATACTGAATACATGCATGAGTGATTGGGGGCTCCTAGCACCTTCAGGCTTACAACCCTCTGAGTTTCAAATCCCAAAGACAGAGATCTTTCTTTCTGAACAAGTCTAGAATCAAAGAATGGTGGCTATATTTGGGTCATTTGGCCATTCTGAAACAATTATTGTGGCCAGTGGGTAGAACAATCTTCCTAAAACATTGCACTAATCACATCATTTCCCTGCTCAATAGCTCTTAATGTGTTCCTTTTGTTTTCTAAATATGAATCACTTGCAGATTTAGGTTGATATTTAAGGCCCTAGATAATCAACAAGGGATATTTTATAATCTTTATCATCTCCACAAAATACCCTAA
Organism: Otolemur garnettii; assembly: GCF_000181295.1. Lineage (NCBI taxonomy): Eukaryota > Metazoa > Chordata > Mammalia > Primates > Galagidae > Otolemur > Otolemur garnettii. Next base: position 15,712,072 of record NW_003852419.1, read on the forward strand.
CCTTAGCCAAACTGGACCAGTTACATACCTTCTCCTGTCTATTTCAAAATACTTCCTATTATTGTAAATTAAACTCCAATGCCATGGCTTTTGTGGTTTTCCATGAATACCCTGAACCAGGGGTTTATCTTTTTCATCTGGATTTTGATGATTCTTGCTTTATGCCAGTGTACTAAACCTTGTGCATATGTAGTTTTATATTAAAGTTATTTTAGCACATGCATTCTTTCTCATTATTAGAGTTCAAGCATGCTGAGAACAGAGTGAGGCAGACTGGTACAGCTGAAAGAACACAGACTTTGATGTGGCAGAGCAATATAATTAATCACTCTGAAAAAAATTTAAAGTACCCTAAAATCAGGGAATAACACAACATAATGTCTCCATCAGGATAAATGTTAGTTTCCTACCATTAGTCCATATTATCTTCATAGTTTTGTGATATTCATTGTCATAGATGTGTGGCAATTATTTCCATAATAGATTAAATGAAAAAATTATCATTATAATTACAGTTATTGCATCAGCTTTCCCTATGGTTTAACTTCCATGTGAGTGACCTGCCATTATCTCAAACTCAGTACATCCCACACATGACTCAATGTTGTCCTTGTTCCCCCTTTCAAGTGCCTTCCTCTGTCATGGGCAAGATTATTCTCCTCAATCCATTTGAGTCACTTTATCTTTTTTATCTTATCTTCTTTGTCTACTAACTCTTTTTATCCTGCTTACCTTTTAAAATATCTACAACATCTGTCTCTTTCTTTTCACTCCACTACCACCATTCTAGTTCAATCTCTCAGCAAAACTCGGCTAAATCACTGAATGGAATCCCATGGAATATCAGTCCAAATATTAGCAGTATGTATTTAGGTTAAAGGATGGATAGATAGATGATGGATGGATTGATGGCTGGATCAGCAATCGTCCTAATCCCTAGTGTTGTGTGTTAGTTTCCAAAACTGAATTTGTGATGTTTTCAACTCTTAAAAGAGATTAAGCACTTCCCCAAACAAAATTATTTTACTTGAATTTAGAATCATACATTGTTAAGCCAATTTTAAATTAAGTTTGCAGGTGAATGGGTTTGGAAGAGTGCTGGAAGTACACAAAAGTCTTAGAATCTTTTAACTCCAGATAAGTTAGGGATTGGGTCTTGAATAAGCTCACCATTAGGTGCTAGCAATCGTAGTTCAGGGAAGTACAGAAGAAGACAACCACAGTGAGCCCTGGGTCTTCCAAGGGGATGAGATCATGAACAAATTGCACATTTAAAAATCAATATGTATTAAACAGAACCTGAGTCCAAGCCACACAAAAAAATATATTCACATGATTTAACTCACATGTTATTCACATGTTAATAATTTAACATGGTTTAAATTATTCCACAGTGTCTGCCTTTTAAAACTCAGCCATGGTTTGGCATTGTTCATGCCTGATAGTATGGTAAGCGACTCTAGTCAGCGGTGTCCAAACATTTTGCACATTGAAAGAATAAGAGTTGTCTTGGGACACACATTAAACAAACAAACACTACTGAAAGTTTATTAGCCAAAAAAGGGTCCCTGCATACTGTTTGTGATATATGACCCCACAGATTATCAAAAAATTTCCTCACAAAATCAGCAAGTGTCCTGAAGGTCGCCGGCTGGACATTCTTGCATCATATGACCTAATTTTGCTTTCTCCTTGTTGGGTTGCCAGCCTCCCCATGACCGTTAATGATCCTTGTCTCATGGTTTTCACACCCTCATATAATTCCTCCCACATTATTCTAAGGTTGTTCTATGTGAATATGCAGGAAGTGATACAAGGATTGGTGTATCTCCATACCTCTGACCATCTACACCAATAGAATATGCAGGAAACGATGCTGTATGATGTCCAATATTAGGTTACAAATGTCTACGGCTTCTGTTTTAAGTTCTCTTCTTAACAGTCACCCTGATGACTACACATGGAGTTCTCCATGACTAGTTTACTGAGGAAGAAAAAATTTGCCTCGGTTTACAGGTGATTCTGCATAACATGCTCAAAATACCCCAAAGTGAATAGCTGTAGCATCTCAATTTCACTCTGGGATGGCCCCGGAGGACAGTGGAGAAGGGAAATCCTCTAAGTGGCAGAACTCCGAGCAAGGTAACTGGTTGTTTGTTTTGCCTAAAAAGAGAGATGGCCAGAGGTATGGAGATACACCAATCCTTGACTATGGCTAATAGTTCAGCTGGAAGTACAGGGATTTAGATGAAATATGATTAGAAAATTGGTGAGAAGGAGATGTAAGGAAGAAGCATGCAAATACCCCTCTTCAATACTCATAGAGTGTAAAGATACATTCATCCCCTGTGGACGTTCATCAGAGGGGGACCTCAGCAGAGCAGGATTTTAATAATCAGGTGGATAAAATGACCCCAAATGTGGATGTCAGTCGGCCTCCTTCCCCAGCCACTACTGACAGTGTCAGGAGGGTTCATAAACAAAGAAGCAAGAATGAAGGCTTTACATAAACTCAGGAACGAGGACCTTCACTCACTGAGGCTGATTACATAGCTTACCAATGGCAGGGACCAACATGGAAACCCTAATATGGCACGGCCTGGGGGGATTAGTCAGCAGCCTGCTGTAAAGTTGATCACATCAAGTGACTTTTATAATGGGGGGGTAAGGGTGAGGAGGGGAGGCAGGACTTGTTCCTAACAGCATAGCTATGGACTTGCCTCTCCTGAATGCAATTCTTTAGGCAAAACTACCAAACTTTCTCAGCCATAAGACTATTGCAGGATTCCACATGGCATCTCTTCTGCCCATCATTTCACACCAAATAAAATGCAGTCATACTTATGGAACTGATTGGCCTTACCATATTCCCATCATCCTGAAGCAAGTCGCTTGGTAGAGGGTGGAAAGGGGTCTTAAAGTCTCAGTTACAGTGTCAGCAGGATGTGGTGGAATGTCTAATATACAGTCCTGGGTCTGTGAGAGCCAACATGTGTGAGTCCAGGAATCAAGGGGTGGAAATGAAAGTATCTCCTCTCAAAACTGGTTAGCCACATGTAGAAGACTGAAACTGGACCTGCACTACTGTAATTTGTCACTATTGATAAATTGAGTCTCAGTGGATAAAAGGTTCAAATTTAAGACACAAAACAATAAAAATTCTGGAAGAGAATGAGGGGAAAATACAGGAAAATATTGACTTGGGAAATGATTTTATGAGGAAGATACCCACCCCCGCCGTCGGCTACTGCAACAACACCAAAAATAAATAAATAGGATTTGATCAAGTTACAAGCTTCTGCACAGCTAAGGGTACCACAACCAAAGCAAACAGGCAGCCTTCAGAATGGGAGAAGATTTTTCATGTTATGACTCTGAAAAAGGCCTAATAACTAGAAAACTCAAATTAATCAACAAGAAAGGAGTAAACAATCCCATTTATAAGGGGGCAAAAGACTTGAACAGGAACTTCTCTGAAGATGACACACAAATGGCCAAGAAACATATGAAAAAATGCTCATTGTCTTTAACCATCAGAGAAATGCAAATCAAAATCACTCTGAGATGTCATCTAACTCCAGTGAAATTAGCCCACATCACAAAGTCCCCAAACTGCAGATTCTGGCCTTAATGTGGAGAGAAGGGAACACTTCTACACTGCTGGTGGGATTGCAACTCATACAACCTTTATGCAAAGAAGTATGGAAAATCGTTAAAGAACCAAAAGTCAACCTTCCATTTGATCCTGCAATCTCATTACTAGGTATCTACCCAGAAGAACGAAAATCATTCTACCACAAAGACATCGGCACCAGAATGCTTATTGCAGCTTAACTCATAATTGCCAAGTCATAGAAGAAACAAATGCCCATCAACCCATGAATAGACTAATAAACTGCGGCATATGTATACCATAGAATACTATTCAGCCATAAGAAAAGATGGAGACTTTACATCCTTTATGTTTACCTGGATGGAGTTGTAACACATTCTTCTTAGTAAAGTATCTCAAGAATGGAAAACAAACATCCAATGTACTCAATACTAATATGAAACCAATATATAAACAATTACACACCCACATATAGTCTAGCAAGGGGGAGGGGAAAGGAGGGAGAGGGGAAGGAGGAGGGTGATTGGCAGGATCTCACCTAACGTGCACAGACTGAGTGTGTACCACATGCTTCCTCGGTGAAGGACTCAATTCCAATTTGAACTTTACCTTGGAAGAGAGAACAATGTAACCCAAAAATTTGTACCCACATATTAATTTGAAATAAAAATAAATAAATAGGAAAGAAAGAGTCTCCTCTCACTATTACCCCTGGTGATCCTGTAGCAAAAGTTTTGCTTCCTGTTTTCATAGTTACATGATTTTCTGTTCTAAAGGTCTTATTTTCAAAGAGAGCTTGGCTTTCACCTGGGACACAATAATGACTACACTGAATGTGAAGTTGAAACTGGTGTCTGGACAATCTGAGTTTGCATGCTTAGGGATCAGTAGGCAGAAAGCTATAGGATGGGGTAATCAATCCTGACTATCCATGGAAATTGGTGGCTACTGCAGAATGGAAATACAGTGGAAGAGGTTTGCCATACCAGCGAGCTTTGGAAGGATTTTCTATTTCGTCTGATTAAGATAAATGGGAAATTTCAGCTACCCAATTCAGGTAGGGCTGTTAACACCCCAAACTCTTCAGGAATAAAGGTTGATAGGCTCACCCCAGCAAGCAGGGAACCAGGATCAGATGAGCTGCTTGCTGAGGGCAAAGGGAACATGAAATCAGTAGTGAAAGAAGGTGATTATAAATACTAGCCGTGAGCAAGTGATCATTGCATGAATGAGAATTGTAATAGTTATATTTTTTGCGTATTTTGATATGAATATGTGTGCAGATATAAACCAAATATTTTAATATGCTTTTCTCAGACCCCCTCCATCTAACACATGATGTGATGTCTCCGTATGAATTCGCTAGAGTAGGATTTAACACAATGTTTTAGTGGAGAGTCAGATACTAAATAAATTGGACTTTTTAAGGCTTTGGGGACCATACACAATCTACACTGAACGTTCTTTTTCTTCTTTTTATAACTCTTTACTGAAAAGTATCTACCTTTATGTTATTTTGATTTTATTTATATATTATGAAATTATTTTAAAAACAAAACTCTTAACTCATAGGCTGTATAAAAACAGGTTGAGAGATACATTTTGCTTATGGGCCACAATTTTTCAACTCTTGGACTAAATAAAAAAAAAAATGAACATCATCCACAGATAAACACAGATACTTCATATTGTCTTCTGCAGAAAGGTTTAACAGGCTTTCCTTGTGTGCAGAATACATGTATCATGTTAGGTATAACTTCATTGTTGCTTCTATTTGGAGATTAAGTATAGTTTAAGAAAATCTATCTGGGTGCCACTGTGACAAGTAGTAGCTTTGTAACATAACTACATTTCCCAGAATTCTCTTCCAAGTATCCTACCAGTTAGAGGGGCCACAAGGCCAGAAGCAAAGCATCAGCCATTGTTTTAAAACTCACGCATTGTCATGGGCATGAGCAGTAATCATGCCTGCAATTGCTCCTTCCACCTTCCCCTTGGTCTTCTTCAACTTCTTCAACTCTCAGACCAGATAATGAAGAATGCCAACTTCTCCTGTAGACACTGGTGTCATCAATGTCAGAGCAACAAGAACTGCCAGCTTGTGCTTAGGGGTTCCAGCTAGTTCTTGTACTCTTTGCCTTAAATCTTCCCTTTCTGACTGCCTTGCAGTCTTCAACCTCCAGAGTAAGTCTCAAAGGCGCCAGCTTTGCAGAGACTACCCAATCAGCTTCACAATTGCGTAACTTCAAATCTTTCTAACAAATGCCTTTTAAAAATATGAATGTATGTGTATGTATTTGTGTGTGTGTCTCTCTGTGTGTGTATCAATCTCCTAATGGTTTTGCTTCTCTGACTGCTATTTTGTGTTACCTGGCTTTAGAATTCTTAGTGGTATCTTACCTCTGAGAGCTGCTATGCCATTCCCATCTCCAACTAAAAAAATTAGGAAGCAATAAGTCTTTGTAGATTAGAATTCTGAGCTTGGTATGTTTTTCTTACTGAGTTCAATTTAAAAATGTGATACTGTCAAGGAAATTCCATTGTTTAGAGCTCAATGACAATTTTCTAGGATACAAATATTTCATAGTGATAGTCTTTTGCACCAACTGACTTCCTTGTTATCTCTCTCAGGGAATGATCTCAATTATGCAATGCATAGGTTTCAATATACTATTTTATTAATATAACTAAAGTACAAATTTATTTTGATACAGTTACATACAATCTATAATTTTATTTGGCTCTCTTCTTCTATTGGTCTCTATACTAGCAATTACATACCTTTGCTAAGCAGTTCTTATCAAACTCATTTTGTACCTTACGATAAGCTTATTGTAGTGCAAAAACAAATATTCTCAGATGATTAACTTATAGTCTTGTATGTGGCTCTACCTAAGGACTCTGTGGAACATACTTGGTGGAATTTCTCCCAGATCCAAATTCCTTTTGTCTCAGAATTCCTGGTCCTGAGATGTTATGAATTCCCACCAGAAGAGTATAAAAATGTACTAAAAATACTATGTGGTAGCAGGAACAAAGGAGGATAGAACCAATGGGAAGAAGATGAATGAGAAAACAGCAGGGATGTGTCATAAATGAGAGGCAAAAATGAAGACTTAAGGAAGGGATAGTAACAAAAATGGAAATTGCTGCACACATTTTATGTTTATTCTATGCTAAGCATCACACTACTTTTTAAAAATACTTTCAATTGATCAGAAAATATTTATTGAACAAGTGCTTTTTATCTTTTATTGTGATTTATGTAATATAATAAATGCTTAAATTTTGAAGGCAAATAAATGAATGCCTGTGTTTAAGAAATAGAATTATCAACAGTTTTAAACCCTCTATGCCCCCTTGATACATCATCTTGATTTTCAGGGACAGATCTGATTTTTGCGTTTCCTATTCTCTTCATGTTGTGAGAGAGATATATATATATATCTTGCAACAATGTATTTAATTTTGCATATTTTATGTTTTATATAGTTGGAATCGAATTGCATCTATTCAGTGACTTCCCTTTTACTCAATGCTATGCTTGTGGGATGAATCAATAGTCTGTGTGTACATACTTGTAGTTCACTCATTTTCACTACTGTCGATCCCACAGCTGTGTCCCATTTTATTTCTTCTTTTGCCTGTTGATAGATATTTGGGTTATTTACTGCTCTGTGTTCTTCTGTTATTAAAATCAGTTCTCCCATAAACATTGTTTAACCTGTCTCCCGATCAACATATGTGAGTGATATTCTTCTGCCCGTTGAGTGTCTCCTGGATTGGTTTCCACTCTACAAGCTAATTCTGTATTGTTTTTCTAAAGCAGTTGCATCAATATAAATACTGACCAGTATCATTTAACAAAATTCTCTTTTCTACACATATTTGTCAGTTGTTAGCATTGTCAGACTTTTCAATTTCCCCCCAATCTGTTGGATGTGAAATTAAAGCCACCTTGAGGTTTAGTTTGCATTTTCCTTTAAAGGGGTCAAGCATTTTAAAAAATATGCTCATGGCTATTTGCTTTTCCTCTTACTTGAACTGACAACTCATACTTCTTGCCTTTCTATTTTTTTTCTAAAGAATTTTTAACATTTAATTGACATATTCTGGAAATGAAGTCTTGATTCATTAGGTGTAACAAATAACTTCTTCCATGTTGTGCAAGAGCCCTGGTTAGAAAGGATTGGATCTGAGAATGACAATAAAGATCAGAGTGCTGACACACGCTTCTCCCCCACAAATCTGCAGCAGAATGTGACACAGATAAGATATCATGACACCCTTGTCATGTTAATCCACTGTAATGGGGGAGTTAAGAAGATAGTATGCCCAGCTAAAAAAACCTAGGAATTGATCTCTGTAGGGTAAAAGATATAATTCATTGTTTCCTTATGAATTAACAATGGTCCAAACTCTATGCATTAAATAAGTCCAGCCTTTCTTCATTGACCTGAGTTGCCACATCTGTCATTTATTAAGTTTCCAAGTGTGTATGGGAATATAGCTGGGATTTCTATTTTATCCCAGGCATCTAGCCCTGTGCCAGTGCCACATGGTTTTAATTACTATGGCAGGATAGTAATGTAGGATAAATCTTATCATGTAGTAGGACAAGATTCCTCACTTTATTCTACTTTATCAAGAACATCTTGACTTTTCTTGGACCTTCACTCTTCCATATAGAGGTCAGGATCAGCTTCATCATTTTATAAAAACATTATGAAGCTTTTATTGGACTTGCTTTGAAATGATAGCTAAACTGGGGAAGAACTGATGTCCTTATAATATTAGACTTCTTACCCATTTGTTTGTAATTGGTTAAGGTTTTTCAACATGGTTTTATAATTTTATTCAGAAAAATATGAATTCTAAAATTACATACTATTTGTAGTTGGCTAATACCTCCTTCCTTAAAATATCAATGTCCTAATTCTCAGACTCTATGAATATGTTGCCTTACATGACAAAATAAAAAAGATCTTGCAGATGGGATTAAGGATAAGGACCTTCAGCTGAGGAGATTACCCTGTTTTGTCCAAATGGGCCCAGTCAGATCACATGAACCCTTTAAAGTGAGGACCTTCCCTGGCTGTAATCAGAAAGAGCTGCAACTACAGAGAATGGTCAGAAATATGCTTTGAAGAGGGAGAAAGAGGGATGTTAGCCAAGGAATGTGGACAACTTCTAAAATGTGGGAATGGTAAAGCCATGGATTCTTCCTTTAGAGCCTTAGAAAGCAGTGTAGTCCTGCTAACGGGAAGATGTCAGCCCAATGAGATCTGTGTCAGACTTCTAACTTGCCAAACTGTAAGATAATAAACTTGTGCTCTTTTCAGCCATTAAATGTGTGACAATTTGTTCTGACAGGGATAGAAAATTAATGCAGTATTAACATTGTTTTATACAGTTAGAGTTTGCTTAAATGTACCTGTGTATTTGTCATTGTCAGTGCCAATGATTCACTTTGATTTTCAGATCATCATTCTGGGATTATTTTCCTTAATTCTAAAGTAAACTTTAGAAGGTTGTTTACTGAGCATCTGTTTATGGAACACAGGTTTTGTTTACCTTTATTTTGTCTTTGTCTTTGAAAAAGTTCCATAGGGTATACAATTCAAGGTTGACAGTTGGTTTTCTCTTAGTATTTTGAAGATATTCTATTCTCTGTCATTAAAAAGTCAGCTATCTGACAAATTGATTAGCCTTTATTAGATGTTCTTTCTTTTCTTTCTGGTTACTTTTAAACTTTCTCATTGTGGGTTTTTTTAGTCTTACTATAACACAGGTAAGTATATTTCTTTTTATTTAAACTTTTTGGAGGTTGACTGTGCTTCTTGAATATGAAAAGAAAATCATCCTCATTCGTTCTCTCAATATTTTGCCTTCCTATTTGTCTCTATTATCTTTTTTTTCACAATGTTATGTGTTGGACTTTTTCCACTTTTCTACATTTCTTACCTTTGACATTTCCCATTTCTATGTTTTTCTGAGCTTCATTCTGTACAATTCATTGACTCTTATAGTTATTCACAATTGGCTATAATTAAATTGAGACAACCACCAGTTGACTTCGAATTTGGGTTTGAGAATCTGGGCGAAGATTGAGAATGGAAAATTCTGAGACTGTAGATAAGAGAGAGGAGAAGGTACAGTATGGGAAAAACGAACTAAGTATAGCTAGCAGGAAGGTAAGCAGGAAGAGCAGGTCTTAAAATGTTTCAAGACAACATTAGAACACTATTTCTGAAAAGAGAATAATGGGAAACCTATGTTAAAAAAAAGCTGTGTTCAATCTCTCACTGATAGGTAAGTAGAGAGCATGCACCCTGCTTTGAATTTTTCGATGCTTTGTGCCAGAGAGTGGATCGCATTTCAAAAAAAAGGAAAGTCTTCCCTAGAAATAAAGTTTGTGAACTAGGCCATAAAATGTAAAGGTTAAATGTTAAAGAGGGAACTATGGGAAAATCCAAAGCATGTGAGGAGAGAGAAGAGTCACTACAAAGGGCTCCAATGTCAAAAAAATGTTTTGACAATAAGCACGGCCATTTTCTTTATATTTTACCTTGGATTACTTAAGTAACCGTGCAATGCTACAGTTCTTTGTAAAAAACAATAACGTCAGATATAAAGCTCAAACCCCTTCACTATTTCCCTCCCAATTTTAGAACATTCTGATCCTCAAGAACCACTATGGAGGCCTTTTCTAAATATTTACATTAAAAGATGCTTGGATAAAACATAGACACTAATTGTGTGTGTAGTTTGTGTATGTGTATTTTCTATAAAGTTAGAAACATAGGTAGATGCTGGAGACTAGAGAGCCAGAAGGAAACTGACAATATTCTAATCAGGAAGTACCCAGGCCCCGACAAAGGACTGACAGAGCAGGGAAGCTGCTAAAGTTGATAAATGAGTATATGTGGGAGAAGGAAGATTTGAAAGGAAAGATAATGCCACAGAGTTGGGCTTAAATACCAGGACAGCAGCTGGTGATTCCCTTGGTGTTTAGGAAGTAGGGCAGCTGGGAAAATTTTAAATGAAACAAAGACATTTTTCTCAGGCACACTGATTTGAGGTGGAAATGACCTCGAATCTGATTAAAATCTTTAATCAAATGACAGTCTTCTGTGGCTTGAAATGTACCTTATTTGGTGATCTATTTAATAAGAAATCTACCCTACTGAATATTAATGGATATTTAGATCTATTCCAGTTGTTAGTATCTTTGGAGTCCTAAATCTTTTTGAAATTTTGTCTTAAATGATTTTTTTTCTTTTAAAGAGCATTCCTTAACATAACATAAACTGTAATGTTGAACGGTGAATTTTTTTTTTTTTTTGAGAGAAGACAGAGTCTCACTTTGTTGCCCTTGAGTGCCATGGCATCACACAGCTCACAGCAACCTCCAACTCCTATGCTTAGGTGATTATCTTGCTTCAGCCTCCAAAGTAGCTGGGACTACAGGCACTCGCCACAGTGCCTAGCTATATTTTTATCGCGGTTTGGCCGGGTTCAAACCTGCCACCCTTGGTATATGGGGCCGTCGCCCTACTCACTGAGCCACAGGTGCCGCCCTGAACAGTGAATTTTTATTCTGGACAATCGGGGCTGTGTAACTTCAGTTAAGTCACTTGTCCTCTGGTGGCCTGAGTGGGCTCATATTTAAATATGGGGATTTAGAATTTCCTATTCCACCAATATTGCAGACTAGGTATCTTAACTTGCCCTTCTGCTTGAAACAACTAAGAATGCTAAACAATTTTTTTTTTTACTTCCTTAAGTGCACTGATAAGGTGACTACAGGACAAATCAAAAACTTAACAAAGTCAGGCCCTCAGAAGTGTACCTGTGTAAGAGAGTAATAGTGAGTTAGAAACAAACCAGATTCCTCCTTCCCTGCACCCTATACCCCCAGGCTATATGACCCAGAATGCAAGGAAAATTGCTTGCCTTCAATTATGATGTTGAATGAAAGAGGAAAATTTCTCCTTTGAAAATTATTAAATTAATGCCAACCCTCAGGACGTGTACATTACATTGGTTGGGTTCCCCAAAAATCCCCAAATAGGTAATACTATGGTTTCAGGTGGTTCTGGACTGGTTGTACTCCTAAACACCAGACAGAAGCAAAAACAGATATTCTTTGAAGGAATTTGTCTCCATCACAAGTTTCAAAGAATTGCAATAGATAATGTTCTAAGTGAGACAATAAATAACAGAAGCAGACTGCAAAGAATTGCAGATACGTAAATTATCCATTATGCCTTCAAAACACCATGGAATCCATACCCTTCATGGGATCCATATTCTGAAAATGGAGGCCTTAGCTCCACCCGAGGGTAAAGTTTTCAGCCCTCTGACATCAAAAGGAGATCCAGGAGGAGACACTCACCAAGGCTGCACTATGAGTGCCAAGGGGGCTTCCCTTCTTCAGCACAGACCCAATCGCATGATTGCACCACCTCACTGCAGAACCATTGGAGACCATGCCAATACTTCCAGAGAAACTGCCCAGCTCTCATGTCATCTTAACACAAACAGTCCCACCCAGATGCAGACAGAATGCACAGTAACACCACCAGGCCTAGGCCAGAGGAGCATCCATCAAGGTCATCTGATACACAGATGGAAACCAGTCCTTATCACTCAGCAGAAGATCAAAGGATCCCACATGATTAATGGGAAAGAAAAAGCATGATCTATTCTCCCAAAGGAAATAACCAAGAGAGAATATTTCTGCGATATTCACAGACCTTCTCTTCATCTTCCATTAATGAAAAGTGCTTCAGGTATCAAGTAACTTTAATTTTAACATGAAACAAGCAAGGGGGGATGAGGGTTTTTTCCTTCCATAGTCTATTTTCAGCCTCCCTTCTATCCTACTTAGAGAAGATGGCTTAGAAGCTATTTCTGGGCCCTACTGAGGTTCACTTCAGTCAGTAATGTCTTCATTCTCCTTGATTGTTATTGCTACCTTAGATAAAGCACACCACTCCCAGAGTTATGTGTATTATAGACCTCCACTGTGAGTGATGTATAAGGACATTCTCCAAATGTATTTTTACTGCCATACATTTTATACCTATATGACCCTGCTCCATTCTACCTTTATCCCTACCTGTGTGTACCTGTGGAGTTTCAGTAGTGCCCTGATCTGAAAAGAATGCCATTGTGGTTCTTGTATTAACCACTATGGCCTTGTTTGGCTCCTCACAGTTGAAACTGGGGATGGTCTGTGCCTGTCCCTGCAAACACAGCAGGGAGCAGTCCCAGGTCCTTCAGATCACTATCATAAATGGTGTACAATTGATATCCTAAGGATGTGTTATGCAAAAAATTGTGGTTCCTTGTGATCTCCTCAGTGGAAAATACATGCACTTAGTTTCTGAATATTCACCTACACTGAGTGAAGAGCATTAAGTACCAAAACCCATCCTCACATTTGGAAATTATCTCTGAAGTCCTCTCTAGGCATTATTTTGTTTTGCTATTCATATATGGAAGCCACCAGTTTGTAATAAAGAACTATTTCCCATGACCTTGGGCTTTGTCCCCAAGTGTAAGTTGGGTAACTAGCGCTTATTAAAATTGCTGCTCCCTAAAAGTTTGATATATTTAAGAAATAAAAGCCTAACTTGAAAATAAGAGCAGAAAAAAAGAAAATATAAAAAAGAACAAGAATTTTGGAAAATAAAACAAATAGAACTAGAAATAAAAATTATGATAAATTTGAAATTTAGTAGATTATATTAATGGCACAGTAGACTGACTTAGAGACATAATAAGTACACTAGAAGGTGGATCTGAGGAATTATTTCTAAGGTAGGGTGGTGAGACAAAGAGATGAGAAATACACAAAAGCCATATTAGAGACATGGAGCATAAAGTGAGAAAATTTGTCCTTTAAAAAGGAAAAAAACAGAATAGGTATAGCAGAGGCAAGATTTGAAAAATTTCCAGAGCCAGGGTGGCACCTGTGGCTTAAAGGAGTAGGACTCTGGTCCCATATGCCAGAGGTGTTAGGTTCAAACCTAGCCCCAGCCAAAAACTGCAAAAAAAAAATAAATAAATAAATAAAATAAAATAAATTCCAGAACCAATAACAAACAATAATCCATACATTCCAAAAGCCCAACAAATTATAAGCATAAAAAGTCCATGCTTAGACAAATTATGTTGAAATTATAGAGTTCTAAATTATAGAGATATTAAAAGAGAAATTACATTAATAGAAGCAGTAATAGGCAGAGGTCAGTGAACTCTAGTGCAAAGGATCAGATGGCAAATAATTTATGCTTTGAAGGCTCTATGATATATGTAACAAATAACTCTGCCACTGCAATAAAAAGTAGCCACAAAAAATGTATAAATTATTAAGCATAACCATGTTTTCATAAAACTTTATTGACAAAAAACAAGTGGTGAACCAAATTTGACAGGCAGACCCTAGTTTTCTGACCCTTAAATTAGACTGACAGCTAACTTATCAACAGCAAAACAGAGAATAGAAGACAAAAGAATATCTTTAGTGGAATTACATAAGACAGCAGCCAATTTATACTTACACAGCTGGCAAAGCATCATTTAAGAATGAGGTAAAATAAAGACATTTCCCAGAAAAAATAAACTGATATATTTACTACCAAAATATCTTCACTAAATAAAATTCTAAAAGATATGCCTTTAGGCAAGGGAAAAAAGTGAGGTCAGACAAAGATATAGCAATGAAAACAATAAATGTGTGAGCAAATTTAAAACAACACCAAACACATAAGACAAAAAAATAATATAACAAGTATATAAATAATAAATACATAATATAGAGTTAAAATTCCCAATAGTAATAGCATTTACTGTGAGAGGGATCATTGGAATAAAATCTTCTAAATTCTTAAATTATTCAGGAGGAGAATAAAAATGTTGATTAACTTTAGATCATGCTACTTAAATACATAAATTAGTTTTGTGTAAATGTATGTAAACTTCTTAGAGTGAGCTCTACAAAATTGAAATACAAAATGGAAATCAACTTTTTTTTTTCCAAATGAGGAAAAAAATCTAATGAGCTAAAATCAAGAAAGGAGGGGAAGAAAATCACAGGAGACATATAGAAAGACATATAGAAAGAGCAAATGGTAGAAATATCTACATATATGAGTGACTAAGTTAATGTAAATGTACTAAATTTTCTAAATGAAATATGACAGTTTTACTATTTTTTTTAAAAAGTCATTCATCAATTATCTTAGGAAAGAAGAGCAATTAGCACCTAAGGCAAGAAAAAAAGAAATAGTAAAAATTAGAGCAAAAATCAATGAAATTATAAAGAGGAAACCAATTTAAAAAATAGGGACAAAACCAAACTCTTGTTCTTTGAAAAGATCAATAAATTTATGAACCTCAAAAACCAGTCTAAGAAAAAGTAGAGAATACACAAATTATAAATATCAGATGAAAGTGGGATCATTATTTTTGATCTCATGGATATTAAAAGGCTAATAAGGGAATACTATAAATAACTCCATGTCTGCAAGTTTTATGACTTAGACAAAATAGACCAATGCCTTGAAAGATATAAAATATTAAAATTCACACAAACACAAGTAGATAATCTGAATAGGCTTTACCTACTTAAAAAATTGAATCAATAATTCATAACTCCTCCCCAAAGAAGGCACCTGGCCCAAATGGTTTTAATGGTGAATTCTACCAAACATTTAAGGATAAAAGTACAGGTACCAATTTTCTTCAATCTCTTCCAGAAATAAAAACAGGATATTTCTAAACTAATTGTATAAGGACAGAATTAATCTAGTACCAAAAACAGACAGACATTACAGAGAAGAAAAACTAAAGACTTATATCTCTTATGAACACAGGTACAAAATCCTTAACAAAATATTAGCAAATTAATCTCAGTGACGTAGAAAAGGAATTATACACTATGACCTACTGGGGATTTATTCCAAGTTTTCAAGCCTGGTTCAAAATTCAAAAATTGATGCACATTACCACATCAATAGGCTAAAGACAAAATATCACATAATCATGTCCATGGTTGCAGCAAATGCATTTAACATAATCTATCACACAAATATGATAAAATTTCTCAGCAAACCAGGAATTTAGAAGGACTCTCCCAATTTGTTGAGGAATGTCCTCCAAAAGCCCCTTATACTTAATTAGGTTAACTACTTTTTTTTTAAGCCCTAAGATTGGGAACAATGCCAGGGCATTCTTTCTCTTACCATTCCCATTCAATTTTGTATTGGAAGAATTAGCTTATTCAATTATATGAGAAAAGGAAATAAAAGATATAAGGATTGAAAAAGTCCTTATTTGCAGAAGACTTGATTGTTTATACAGAAAATCTCAAAGATTTGACCCCCAAACCCAGAAAACAAACAAACAAAGAAACAAACAAAACCCCCCATTGGTGGATCTAATGACTGTAGTAAGGTTGCAAGATGCAAGGATAATGTGCAAAAGTAGCTGTTTCCTATACGCTAGGAATAAACAATTAAAATTTGATTTTTTAAAAATAATTCATAATAGCACCCCCCAAATACTGAGGTATAAATTTTACACATGTCTATCTTGTATATATTTGTTAAACTACAAAACTCTGGGAAAGAAATTGAAGAATATATAAATAAATAGATATTTCATGTTCAGGATTAATATGCAGATCATGCTGCCCTACCATGATCTATCTAGTAAACATATTTTTAATCAAATCTCAGCAAGCTTTTTCACAGGTATTAATAAACTTATTTAAAGTTTATATAGAAAGGCAAAAGACCTAAGATCATCAACACAATGAACAAAAAAGAACACTACCCAATTTCAAGACTTACTTTAAAGCTACAGTAATCAAGACAGGGTGGTCCTGGTGAGATAACAGGCACATAGACAAACTGAATAGAATAGAGAGCCCCGAAATAGTCCTACAGAAATATAGTCAATGGGTCTTTGACATAGGAGCAAAGGCAATTGCATTAATTTACTATTATCAATGTAACAAATTAGCACAAATTTAGTGGCTCTAGAATTCAGCTGTTTGACATAGGTCTCACTGGGCTAAAGTCATTTGCAGGGCTGTGTTTCTTTTAGGAGGTGCTAGAAGAGAATCCATTGCCTTACCTGTTTTAGCTTCTTGAGGCATAGCATTTCTTGACTCATGGCTCAATCCTATCTTCAAAGCTGGCAATAGCCAGTCTCTAATCTTTCTCATATGCCAGCATTCCTTTCTTTACCCTCCCTCTTCTACTTTTATGGAATCAAGTTATTATATTGGTGGAACAGCTGGATAATCCAGTATAATCTCCTCATCTGAAGATCAACTGATTAGCAATCTGAACTCTATCTGCAACTTTAATTGTCCTTTACCATTTAACCTATTCACAGGTATGCACAGGTATGGGGGATTAGAAGGCAAACATCTCTAATTATTCTGCCTATGAGGTGGGGCATTATTCTGCTTATTGCAGCAATTTAGAAGAAAAGATAACATTCTCAAATAATACTGAAATATTTGGGTGTCTATACATAAAAGGTGAATCTACCACAGAGATATACCTTTCAGAAAAATAAATCCCAAATGGGTCATGGATTTAAATTTAAAATGCAAAACTTTAAAACTTTTTGAAGAAAATATAAGAAAACACCTAGGGGACCTTGAGCTTGGTGTTGTGTTTTTAAATATAATACCAGATGGTATGAACCACGAAAGAAAAAACTGATAAATTGAAACTTATTAAAATTAAAAATTTCTCCTCTGCAAATGACACTGTGAAGAGAATGGAAAGATAAGTCACAGTCTGATAGAAAATATTTGTAAAACACATGTCTGATAAAAAAACTTACATCTAAAATACATGAACAATTAAAACTCAATAATAAGCAAACAACCCATTCAAAAAATGAGCATAAGGCCTGAGTAAACCCCTCTCCAAAATGATAAACAGCAGGTAAGCAAATGAAAGGTTTTCAATATTATATGTCCTTCTGGAACTACAAATCAAAAGTAAAAGGAGATATTTCCACACACTTACTAAAAGAACAAAAAAGCAAATAAATCCCTAGCTTGACAACACCAATTGCTGTAAAGGATGAGAAATCTCATTCTTTGATGATGGAAATGAAAATTGGTACAATCTCTTTCAAGATAGTTTCTTAGCAAAGCTGAACAGTCTCCCTATACAATTTAACATGTACTTCTATTTAGTTACACAACTGATTTGAAAACCCATGCCCCACACAAACCTGCACATGAATGATGATAGCAGCTTTGATGGTTTTTTGTTTGTTTTGTTTTTGGTTTTAGGTTGTTTTTTTTTTTTTTTGGGACAGAGAGTCTCACTCTGTCGCTCCTGGCCTCAAGCCATCCTCCTGCCTCAGCCTCCTGAGTAGCTGGGATTACAGGTGCTCACCACAATGCCCAGCTAGTTTTTCTAAGCTCAAGCAATCCATCTGT
>NW_003852419.1:15730768-15735646 GCF_000181295.1 Otolemur garnettii
CTCCCAAGTTGCTGAGACTCCAGGGGTCTTGCTCTTGTTCAGGCTGGTCTCAAACTCCTGAGCTCATGCAGTTCACCTGCCTTGGCCTCCCAGAGCGCCATCATGACAGATGTGAGCCACCGTGCCCACCCTGTGTGGATGAATCTTAAATGCACATTGCTGCGTGAAAGAAGTTAGTCCAAAAAGGCTGCATACTGTACAATTCCAATTAAATATACTGTGATAAAGAAAAACAATAGAGAAAGCTAAAGGACGAGCAGTTGTCATAATTTGGGGGAGGGAGGAGGGTTGAACAGTGAAGCGCAAGGCAGTGATGTTTTGGGGGCAGTAAAACTAGTCTGAATAATTCTATAATGGTAAATATGTGACTCTATGCCTTTGTCAAAGATCTTTACAGCATAAAGAGTAAACCTTAAGGTATGAAAATTTAAAAAAATTTCAGGAGGATGTGGGATCCCGGTGTAGAATGCAGAATGTGACAAAGCAATATACATTTATTACAAATATTTAAAACAACTTCACTGAAGAGAATAGGAGGAAAAGTATTTGGCTAAGTAACTTTGGAAAGGAGTGGAAACTGTTGGACAAGAAGCAAAAAAGACTCTGTACATCAGCGCTGTCTTCTAGTTGGTAAGGTTTGTTCCCATGGGAGTCTGCCTAAACAATCCCCATTTATTCTGCGTGTGCACTGAAATGGACCGTTAAGTAAGTGGACGATGGATGGGGTAGGAGGTGACACATAATGAGGGAAGAGGTTAGAATGTTCCAAGTGGTCATGGATTAGAGGTTGAAACATCTGCATAAACTCATAGTACATGTATGGTACATGTACATAGTACATATACACAAATATAATATATAAGTGTGTATGTACCTGGGTTAGTACACACAAGCGTATTTCCTTGCAAGGACCCAGACACAATGATACCTCAGGAGTATAAGCACATCTAACACCCAGATCTTGGTTTCTAACCCCACTTTCCAATAAAAATAACCAAGCCTTCTTGAAGAAATGGCTTATTCTAAGATTGGGACAGGAAACATACAAGAGGGGTCTGGGTCATCTAACCTGAGATGTTAATAATTAAAGCTGTCTGTGAGGCATCTGGGACTTCTCTGAACTATAGTCATAACTTTTTTCTAAACCTACAACTGTTATAAGATGTTTAAGAAAAATTTGTGTTAAGCCAAAAGAAGGTAAAAAGAGAAACAGATTAAAAAAAAAAAAAGAGATGGACAAACAACAACAACAACAAAAAGCAAAATATTTACATTAACTTCATATGAATTAAAACTCCAGTGAAATGGAAGAGATTGTCAGACTGGATTAAAGATTAGGACTCATCTACAGGGTCTCTAAAATTGATGTATTTTATTGATTTTTTTAAATTGATGCATTTTAGATATAAAGATACAAATACATTGAAAGTAAAAAGATAGCAAAAGCTAAACCATGAAACCTGTTAGCATAAGAAAACTAGACTGTTGATATTAATATCAAATAGTAATAAAACAGGCATTAAGAAATATTACCAAAGGTAAAGGACATTTTAAATGTATGCTGAATTCTACATTTTCTTTTAAATGAGAGGGTTATGCTACATGCTTTAAGTTCTACGATTCTAGGGCTGGCCAGTAGCAAGTCTGATTTCTAAAAGTGAGCACATTTTGCTATGCCTCTACAGCCCATAGCTACAGCCCATAAAGGGCTGTTGGATTCACATGGATAGGTTCTGATGGGCTCTTTCTAAACAGATTTGTCTATGCAGAATATTTTGCTTGAATTCAAATGAAATTTGTATTAACCTTTGTAAGTAGAGAAGCATAAAGAAATAGCAGGAGAGGTTTGTAGATATACCAGACCATAAGATTGTTTGCTTATGAAAGCTGCTGAACTATTTATTTGATCCACACCACACACATTTTGGAGGCACTGAACTGAAAGCATAATAGACCCAAGGGTGTGTATGTATTCTAGAGAAAGAGAGAGACTTGCATTCAAATGAATGCATTTTGTTTAATGTATGTTTTAGAACCACACTTGAAAAGTACTCTATGAAATTTCAATTGGATTTTGCCGGGTCATTTTCATTTAGAACTTAGTGAAAGCTAAACTGCTAAATGAATATGTAGTAGACCTTAGACAGTTCGGCATTTTCAAACCTGCATTAAATTGAAACATCAAAACAAAAATGCATTATTTTCCAAATTCTTCTTGGTCTTTTCCCTTTGTGTCTCCTGAATAAAGATAGTCTAATAGCTGGTAATACTGGTATAAAATGAAGAGGGTAATGAGTAGGAAAAGAGAGGTTAGGAAGCTATGATCAATTGTGAGCGTCAATGCAATAAACCCGGAGAGCTAAATAAGTCCTGTCTCTGGCTTTGCCCTTTTCTTGTAATAATGCACACGGAGATTTTTAAGTAATATAAGCTAGAGATAAAAACTGCAAAGTTCAATTACCTTAGCAATGAAACATTAGAAAGGAAAAATGGATATGTTTGAGTAAGTGATAAGAGTGGAAATATGACAACATAATGACATTTCACTAACAACATTAATTCACCTCAGATATAAAAAGGTACATTTTCCTGTACCGATTGCTACCGATTTTTTAGTTTAGTGAATTGTAAAGCTTCCCTGTTGCTGCCTAGGAATTATGTATTCACTTGAATTATGAAAATGATTACTATGATATTTCAGCCTATCGGGAGCTATGGATTTTTTTCTGTCATTTAAACCATTTTATCTATTTCTTGAACGCAGAATGACGTACATTCATTTTTAAAATTTTATAGAAATATCTATGAGTTTAGCTTTGATATGATTCTAATTTGTCCTGCTTAAGCTAATTTTCAAGTGTGTGTATGTGGACAAATATGTACATGTGGCTGTATGTGTGTTTATGTGAACACGAAATAACTAAGTTGTTTCAGTGGAATACACAGAAACCGAGGAACCAATGAGTTAGTAAGTTGAGAAAGAACAGAAACAACACAATGAAAGACCCGCAAAATCACAACATTTCCCAACAGGACCATTTTTAATTTAGGCCTAATGAAGGTGTACTAAGGGGCAGTAAAAATGAGAAAAAACTAGTACACAGTCTTACTTTATATATGTATAATAGAAAAACGTGGGCAGGGCACGGTGGCTCATGCCTGTAAATCCCAGCACTCTGGGAGGCTGAGCCGGGTGGATTGCTTGAGCTCAGGAGTTCCAGACCAGGCTGAGCAAGGGTGAGACCCCGTCTCCAAAAATAAAATAGCCAGGCATTGTGGAGGGTGCCTGTAATCACGGCTACTTAGGAGGCTGAGGCAAGAGAACCACTTGAGCCCAAGGAAGAGTTTGAGTTTGCTATGAGCTATGAGCTATGAGCTATGAGCCATGGCACTCAACCCCAAGGTGACTAAGTGAAACTCTGTCTCGGAAAAAAAAATAAAGAAAGAAAAAGAAAAAAGTGTTGGCAGATTGTGGAGAACAAAAATGTTCTAGAGGTTGTTTTGCAGTGAAAAGCTTAGGATTGCAAGATAAAATCAATTTGAAAACAAATGTAATAGTGCCATTTTTTCTTTCTTTCTCTTTGGTTCCATAAATAGGTAGATAGTCTCTGCAAAGTCAAAGATACTGCTACATGTGAGGATGGCAGAATGTACATAACACTGTTCCTCAAGGTTCTTTCTTTCCCTTGATCTGAAGGCAGCGTGAGAGCGTGCTCATTGTGTTCTGTGACAAGCTGGAAAGGGTGCTTAAGGATTCAGGGGGTGGATACTTCTAGGATGTCCCAAAGCCAGTATTCCATAAGCCTCATTTCCACTTTCCCCAGCATAGTCTTACTGGTGGGAGTCTCTGTTGATTCCATATATGTAAACTTAAGATCATTTCCAGTCAAGAGCTGTTTTGAGCCCCATCCTTCTTGCCAGCTTTCTTCCTTGTGTACAACATCAGCACAGGGTCATGTTTCTAAATACACTTTTTATAAAGACCCCAAAAGTTTTTTTTTTTTAATTTTAGGATATTACAGGGGTACTCACAATTGCATACATAATTTGCTTTCGTACATTTTAAGTCAAAGTTTTAAGTGTGCCCTTCACTCAGAATGTGTGCATTGTAACAGGTGAGAATTTACCCACCTCCTCCTCCCCCCTCACACCTACTTGATTTCCATTAAGTTTTACTTCCAGATGTGCACGTAAGTGTTAAGTAATTCCAACTTAGTATTGAGTACATGTGGTGTTTGTTTTTCCATTCTTGCAATACTTCACTTAGAAGAATAGTCTCTAGTTCTACCTAGGCTGTTACAAAAGACACAAGACCACCATTTCTCTTGTGGCTGAGTGGTACCCCATGGTACACATACACATTTTTTAATCCTCATGTATTGAGTTGTTTCCACATCTTCATGATTGTGAATTGTACCGCTATAAACATTCATGTGCAAATGTCTTTTTTATAAAAAATCCTTTTCTCCTAGAGGTAAATTTCTAGTAGTGAGATTGCTGATCAGATAGTAGGTCTTCTTTTAGTTCTTTGAGTAGTTCTCCATACTACTTTCCACAGAGGTTGGACTAGTTTGCAGTTTTACCAACGGTGTGAAAGTGTTCCGTTCTCTCTGTATCCAGCACTTATTATTCTGGGACTTTTTTATAGAAGCCATTTATACTAGAGTTAGGTGATATCTCATTGTGGTTTTGATTTGTATTTCCCTAAAGATGATTAGAAATGTTGAACATTTTTTCATGTGCTTGTTGGCCATTACACTATCTTCATTTGAAAAGTTTCTGCTCGTGTCTTTTGGCTTTTTTTTTTTAAAGGCTGCTTTTTAGTGGGGGTTGTTTGATATTTTTTCTTGCTGATTTGCTTGAGTTTTTTTTTTTTTT
>NW_003852419.1:15735666-15747830 GCF_000181295.1 Otolemur garnettii
TTTTTTTTTTTTTTTATAGATTGTAAAGGGTTATTAGCCCTTTTCCAAACATATAGCATGCAAATATTTTCTCCCATTCTGTAGGTTGTCTATTTACTTTACTGTTGATTCAACTATTGTGCAGAAACTTTTAAATTTGATCAGGTCCTATTTGCTTACTTTTATTGTTGAGATTGCTTTTGAGGTCTTCTTCATAAGTTCTTTCTCTAAATTGATATCTGTAAGAGTTTCTCCAACATTTTCTTCTAGAATTTTTATAGTTTTGTGCCTCAGGTTTAAGACTCTTATCCATTGTGAATTAATTTTTTTTGTGACTGGTGAGGGGTGTGCATCCTGTTTTAGTCTTGTACATGTAGCTATCAAGTTTTCCCAGCATCATGGAATGAATAGGGATTCTTTTCCCCAATGTATGTTTTTGTCTGCTTTGTCAAAGATCAGATGGGAATATGAGGATGGTTTCATATTTGGGTTCTCTGTTCTGGTTTACAGATCTAGGTCTCTCTTTTTGTTTGTTTGTTTGTTTGTTTGGCCAGGGCTGGGTTTGAACCTGCCACCTCTGGCATATGGGGCTGGTGTCCTACTCCTTTAAACCATAGGTGCTGCCCTAGGTCTCTTGTTTTTGTGCCAGTACCATGCTGTTTTGGTTATTACAGCCTTGTGGTGTAGCTTAGTTTTGTTGGAAGCAAAATTATTCACAGTTATAGAATGCCTGGAGAATTTGGAGTCAGGATGTAGAATTTGGAGTCAGGATGTAGGCAGTTCAGATGCTGTCTACTCTTCTCATGTGCTTGTCATGCCTTCTCCAATTACATGTGCGTTCACACTGATTTCTCTTGCATTCTTCTGATTTTCCATCTTGAAGTGATCCTCTTTGCAGATTGGGGTGCTTATTCCCTGGGAAGCTACTGTAAGCTTCATTAGTGTTATCCTGTTGTCCCACCTATCTGGAGTCTATGAAAGTAAATTAGGTTACATATATATCAATATTTGCTGTTTGGACAGACCTCTCTGCACAAACAAATCTGTGACTTTGGCCTAATGCATGCCCCTGTCCCTCCTTCTGCCACTTTCATTGCCACTTGTCAGCAGAGACATAGGTGCTCTGCCACTATAGTTCCAGGAACTCCCTTTGGTGCTTATTGTAGAAACTCAGGTTTGCAAAATAGTATCATTTTCCTGGAGGTTGCTAAATTTACATCCGTACACATTGGCAGCATATATTTCCGAAGTGGTAAGTGAGGTTTGTCTATTCTAAATTTGAACTTGCAAATTTTGGGAAATTTCAGCCCATGATATTGGAAGACAGAAGTATTTACATATAAAATGTTTACCTTCTGCACTATCAAGTGATTCTTTTGATGTTGTGCATGCAAAAAAAGAACAAAACCAAAATCGCCTATGTTATTACAATTCATGAGAAAAAATTTAATTGCCAAAATTTGAAGGGAATCAAGATGTCCTTTGGCAGGTGAATGGATAAATAAAGTATAGTACATCCAGACAATGGAATATTATTCATGACTTTTAAAAAAATGAGCTATCAAGCCATGAAACGACACGGGGGAAACTGATATGCTTATTACTAAATGAAAGAGGCCAATCTGAGAAGGCTACTCACTATACCATTCCAACTATATGACATTTTGGAAAAGTCAAAACTATGCAGACAAGTAAAAGGATCAGTGGTTGCCAGGAGCTGGGGAAGAGAGAGATGAAAAGGAAAGCACAGAGTATTTTTAGGGCAGTTCAAATACTGTTTGATACTCTATGTGTAATAATGGATATGTCATTATTAATTTTTCTAAATTCATAGAATGTACAACAGTGAGAGTGAGCCCTGATAGAAACTATGGACTTTGGGTGCTTATGAAGTGTCAGTGTAGGTTCATCAGTTATAACAAATGTGCTGCTCTGGGGGGGATGGTGAACAGGGGGAGCCCGTTCATGTGTAAGGGGAGGGAGTGTATGGAAAATCTCTGGACCTTCTGTTTAATTTTGCTTTGAAACTAAACTTTCACTAAAAAAAAAAAAAAACAAAGTCTTTTTAAAAACATAAGATTTGTGCCATTTGTGTGTTACTATTTAGCCTATATAAATATCCTTGAACATCATTACCTTTACCTGAAATAGACTTCAGTGAAATAAAATGGGAGTTGTTTACCTTGTCTTTTCTGAAGACTGTAACATTGAATTTAGTTTCTGTTGGGGAAAAAAAGGTCAAACGTCTCTTTATTAAATACTTATTTGTTGAATACTATTGAAGATAAATTTTAACTGCCATTGGCCATAGCTAGGGTTCAATGCTTCCAAATAATGCACAATTATTCTGAAATACATTTCATTTGCCAAAAGTAAAACAAGTTGTGCATCAGAAATAATGGTTGAACACAGATTGCTTGGTTTCATCTCTTTTTAACTTAGTGTTCAGTTGATAGTTGAAGCAAACTGTTGAGGTCTAAGTTTGTAGGTTTCAGAGGGAGAAGAAGAGGGAGCAAGCACACAATGAGCACTTGTCATTGCTGTAAAGGGTCAAAGTATCTCTCACTTACAATTAGTATAGAATTTTTAAGCCCTCCTCAGATGTTCCCAAGGCCAGAGCCAGTTATAAATTTGGCCAAATTTTCTTTTCCATAAGGGTTCCAGGAAAATGTGCATTATTCAGGGAACCTGTAGGATTTTAAAAACAATTTATGACTGCAATCTGAGCACATTGCAGCGCTTCCCTAGAGAAATGATTGAGTGGCACACCCCCATCTGGCGGTTTTGTTTTGTTTTTTAAAGCTAGATGCGTTCTCTTTCCAAAAGCTGTATATTTATTTGGAAGAGTGAATAAAAATTCTATTATTTTAATGCTACTATTCTACTTTTTCATTGAGTTAAATTAGATGCTGATTTTGTGAAGAGCAGCGTCATTTTTATCACAGATTACATGACACAAATCTTAGACTTTCGCAGGCTTGGTTCCTGACATGAGCATCCTCACTCATTCATTTGTGCCCACCTCAGTGTTGGCTTTACCACACGCTTTCCAGGTTGAGTGCAGATCTTGGATTCTCCAAGAAGGCTGTTTTATGTAAAGTTGTACAACAACGGAGCTGAGAGAGCACTCTAGCTCATGTTACAGATGAGGAAACTGAAACCTGAAGCTGTTAAGTAACTTTCCTATGGTCATCCAGCTGGTTAGAATAAAACTTTAGACTTAGCTTTTGTCTTTCATAGCACACACCATGCTGACTTTGCCTTTTCTTGGATTATTACAGTTTACTACATGGTCTAACACTTAATTGTGTATTGCCTGGGGGTGCTATGAAATACTTCTTGGCTCTGAACCTTGTCTTTCAGGCATCCCTCCTTTTATTGCTCCATTGCACTTCATGGATGTTGTGTTTTCACAAACTGAAGGGCTGTGGTAGCCCTGCCTCAAGCAAGTCTATCAGTGCCACATTTCCAATAGCATATGCTCACTTGGTGTCTCTGTGTCACATTTTTGTAATGCTTATAATATTTCAAATGTTTTCATTATGATAACTTGTATATCTGTTACGGTGATCTGTGATGTTATTATTGTAATTGTGGAGACTAAAGTAACTCCATCTTGGATGCTAATGTGCCATGCTGACTTTTGGGTCTAATCCCAGTTCTACTTTACTATTCTTGTGGAGGAGCATATACTTACCATAAATTCTGCCCTTACATCAAAACAATCTTGATATTATCACACAGATTACAGGCTATGATGTATATAATATTCTTGTCTTTTCCTACAAGGTTGGCTTTAATTGTCCTACACATTCCTTATAGAGAAGTGGTCCCATCACTTTTTGCAGATCATCAGGTATTAGATTCTCATAAGGAGCATACAACCTAGATCCCTCGCATGTGCAGTTTATAGTATGGTTCATGCTCCTATGAGAATCTAATGCTCCCCCCCCCCCCATTTACCTGACAGGCTGCAGAACTCAGGCAATGATGCCACTGATGGGGAACAGCTGTAAATACAGGTGAAGTTTTGCTCACTTGCCTGCTGTGGCTCAGTTCCTAACAGGCCACAGACTGGTATCAGTCTGCAGCCAGGGGTTTGGGAGTGCAGTTATAGGGCATGTATATGAGCCCTGGGTCTGAAGGGATTACAATTTGGAGATACCTGTCTTGTTGCTGCCTAAGACCATGCTTCCGTCCATAAGTTTCCTAATGAATTGCCTTTTACCCACAAACTGAATTAGTCTGCTTCATTCTTTGGTTTCTCAATTCCTTCTGTTTTTGACGGTCACTTTGCATATTCAGCCCTTTGATAAAATGGTGCCACAAACCATGCTCATATAAGACTGCAAACTTAAGCGATGGATGTTACACATGTCCTGACAACTAGATATTCTCTCATCTCTTTTCCTCTCCTCTCTATTCCCAGAGAAATAACAATATTGAAATTAGGCCAAGTAATAACCCTATGATGGCCTCTAAATGTTCAAGAAAAAGGAAGAGTCACAGATCTCTCACTTTAAATCAAAAACTAGAAATAATCAAGCTTGGTGAGGAAGGCATGTTGAAAGCTGAGATAGGCTGAAAGTTAGGTTTCTTGCATGGAACAGTTAGCCGCATTATGAATACAAAGGAAAAAGTTTTGAAGGACATTGAAAGAGTGAAATGGCTTTCTTGCTGATATGGAGAAAGTTTTAGTGGTCTAGATAGAAAGTCAAATCAGCCACAACATTTGCTTAGGCCAAGCCTAATCCAGAGCAGTGCCATAACTCTTTTCAGTTCTGTAAAGTATAAGAGAGGGGAGGATGCTGAAGAAAAGATTGAAGCTAGCAGATTAACTTGGCTTATGAGGTATAAGGAAAAAAGCCATCTCTATCATTAAAGTGCAAGGCAAAGCAGCAAGAGCTAATTTAGAAGCTTCAACAAGTTCAAGATCAGGCCAAGATCATTGATGAAAGCAGTAACACTAAACAACAGATTTTCCATGTGGATAAAATAGCCTTCTATTGGAATAAGATGCCATTTAGGGCTTTTATAGCTAGAAAGAAGTCAATGCTTGGTTTCAAGGCTTCAAAGGACAGGCTGACTATATTGGTAGGGGTGAATATAGCTGGTTACTTTAAGTTGAAGCTAATGCTCATTTATTTACCACTCCAAAAATCCCAGGGCCCTTGAGAATAGAGCTAAATCTACTGTGTCTGTGCTCTAGACATAGAACAATAAACTCTTGATAGCAGCACATCTGTTTATAGCATGGTTTATTGAATCTTTTAAGCCCACTGTTGAGACCTACTTTCAGAAGAAAAGTTTCCCTGCAAAATACTACTGTTCATTGACAATGCACCTGGTCACCCAGGAGCCCTGATAAAGATGTACAAGTAGATTAATGTTGTTTTCCTGTCTCCTAACTCAATATCCATTCTGTAGCCCATGGACTAAGGAGTAATTTTGAGTTTCAAGTCTTCCTATTTCAGGAATACATTTTATAAGGCTGTAGCTACCATAGAGGTAGCTACATTGAAAACCTTCTAGAAGGGATTCACCATTCTAGATGCCATTAACAACATTTGTGATCCACAAGAGAAGGTCAAAATATCAGTGTTAACAGGAGTTCAGAAGAAGTTTATTCTAGCACTCAGAGATGACTTTAAAGGGTTCAAGACATCAATGGAGTAAGCAACTGCAGATGTGGTAGAAATAGCAAGAAAATTAGAATTAGAAATGTAACCTGAAGACATGACTGAATTCTTAAAAGCTTGTGATAAAACTTTAATGAATGATAAAGTAGTTTCTTGAGATGGAATCTATTCCTGGTGAAGATGCTGTGGACACTGTTGAAATGACAATAAAGGATTTAGAATGTTCTATAATTTATTTGATATATGATAGCAGTGGAGTTTGAAAGAAGTTCTGTGGATAAAATACTATAAAACAGCATCACAGGTTACAGAGAAATCTTTTCTGAAAAGAGTCAACTGATGTAGTAGTAAACTTCATTGTCTTATTTTAAGAAATTGCTGTAGCTACCCCAAGGTATAGCAACCACAATCCAGATCAGTCAGCAGCCATTAGCATTTGAAACAAAACCCTCCACCAGTGAAAAGATTATGACTTACTGAAAGCTTTTATGATTGTTAGCATTTTGCAGCAATAAAATATTTTTAATTATTATGTGTACTATTTTAGACATAATGCTATTGTACACTGATGGTTTATTATACACTTAAGAGTATAGTGTAAACATAAGTTTTATATGTACTGAGAAACAAAAAAATTCATGTAACTCACTTTATTGCAATATTTGCTTTATTGAGTGGTCTACAACTGAACCAATGATATCCCTGGGGTATGCTCCTTCTTACTGAATGCCACTCCATGGTAGTTTCTCCAGAAACACAAGTTAATTGATTGACAATATGTATGGGTATGAATCATGCCCCCTGAAAGCCTTATCATCAGACCTGAATGCAGAATCCTATTGAGATTTTCTACAGATTAAAAAAATTCTACAGGTCAGTAGTAAGAATGTCTATTTCTTAGTCAATTCATTTAATATAGACGTTGCTAACTTTTAGTAGATAAAACCATTTTTTAAAGAAGGAAGTAGAACCTTATGATGCCCTATGATGAGAATATCATCTTTCACCACCACAAAAGGTAAAAAATTAGACACTAGCTCATTGTGTCTACCCATTCCCAATGCTAAGCAATTGACATGAAAACTAAAAAAGTCAGCCAATTATCTGGATATTTTAGTTGTCTTATTAAAAAAAATGGTATATAGAAAGGTGTCCAGAATTCTATCATTGCTTAGTTGTCAGTCAAAAAGTCATTGTTATACATAAATATGATGTCATATCAACGCATAATAAACCTTCCTGTCAATCAAGAGTACTGTTATGTATAGACTTTGTGTCAGACATTTTAGGCTTTGCATTGAGATATGAAGTGCATGCAAATTAAGGAAAATTTAAAGATGGCATGGCCACAGGCAAATATATTTTAATAGAATTAGACTTTACAGGAAAATTGACACCTGAGCAAAAATACAATATATGAGTGAGTAAATACAGTTTGTTAAACAAAGGAGCTAGCTTCTGAAGGAGGAAAGAAAATATAATTTTATTCTTATACAGACATATTGTTCATTTAGAACAATCCACTCATTAGGATTCTATAATTAGGAATATGAAAATAATAAAGAATAATACAAGATATCAAGATAAACTTCTTGTCTTTTTTCCTATATTTTCTAATTTTTAAAAGACTAAGTTTAATACTGATACTTTCTAAAATAATTATCTTCCCAGTTATATATTTTATACCAAGTATTAAAATAATACTTTTGTCTAAAAATTTAAAATCTTTGATTCAGTTTTATATTCTTGCAAACTTTCTTTTACTGAGGAAGTGAGCCATATGGAACAAGACTCCTGTGGAATAAGGGTTATGTACTTTGTCATCTCTCATCTTCCCCTGCAACACATCTGTCCAGGTGTACTATCTAGTGTGCTGTGGCCGCAACTAAAATCAAAAAGGAGTCAAGAATGCAAATGACCTAAACTCATATCCTGTCTGATCCCTTCTATAAGGATATTGGTCTAAACCTGATACTGGCAGAATCACAGGTGTGACTTTGGCCATTTACCTTCTTTGACTCAGGTTCTTCATCTATAAACATATGAAAGTCAAAAGAAATCTGTGTACACTAAATAAATATTGAGTAGCTTCTATGTTCTAAATACTAGGATAGAGCAGTGAGGTAGAATATGGATTCAATCTAGAAAGTGACAAAGAATTTAATAAAATTTCAGGTTCACTATTTAATTGCAGATTAAATACATCTGAGAATGCACAACAGGGGCTTCTTATATAATCAAAGACAGAGTTACAGGTGGGTGGGTAGACATTCCAGGTTAAAAAATGTAGCAATTACAAATGAATATCATGAGGTTCACACACAATGATTACAAGAAGATACCTTATATGCCAGTGGTATTAATTTGGGGCATTTGATTACAGTTCTAGAACATCAGTACTTAACTAAGTTAGTATCACAGATGCAAAAGAATATGTGTTTGATTGACTCCTTTTATAGACCCTTTCACAGCCGGAATTCTATTCCAAAACTGTAGATTTTTTTTTTTTTTTTGCAGTTTTTGGCCAGGGCTGGGTTTGAACCCACTACCTCTGGCATATGGGGCCAGCGCCCTACTCCTTTGAGCCACAGGCCCTGCCCTATTCCAAAAATGTAGTCATGCAATGTTAAAAGTATACTTCAAAGGCCAAGAAGGCAGAAATCATGCTTGTTCACCTCTGGTGTAGAGTCTAGCAATATGGATGACACTAAATGAACAAGGGACTATAGGCTGAATGAACAAATGCACTTTCATTGTTCCTGTTTTACAGATAAGAAAACTAAGGACAACATCACCTTGATCCCCAAACCAGGAAAAGACCCAATAAGAAAACAAAATTATAGACTAATATCTCTAATGAATATTGATGCAAAAATATTCAATAAGATCCTAGCAAACAGAATTCAGCAACACATCAAATTATATACCATGACCAAATGGGTTTTATCCCAGGGTCTCAAGGCTGGTTCAATATATGTAAATTTATAAATATAATTCATCATATAAACAAATTAAAAAACAAAGACCATATGATTCTCTTAATTGATGCAGAAAAAGGTTTTGATAATATCCAACATCCATTCATGATCAGAATACTTAAGAAAATTGGTATAGAAGGGACATTTTTTTAAACTGATAGAGGCCATCTACAGCAAACTCACAGCCAATATCATATTGAATGGAATTAAATTGAAATCATTTCCACTCACATCAGGAACCAGGTAAGGTTGTCTACTGTCTCCACTGCTTTTTAACATGGTAATGGAAGTCTTAGTCATTGCAATTAGGGAAGAAAAGGTGTTCAAGGGTATACATAAAGGGTCAGAGGAGATCATACTTTCACTCTTCACAGATGATATGATTGTATATCCGGAAAAACCAGGGATTCAACTACAAAACACCTAGAAGTGATCAAGGAATATAGCAATGTCTCAGGTTACAAAATCAATACTCACAAATCTGTAGCCTTTATATATACCAACAATAGTCATGCTGAAAAAACAGTCAAGGACTCTATTCCATTCACAGTAGTGCCAAAGAAGATGAAATATTTGGGAGTTTACCTAACAAAGGACGTGAAAGATCTCTATAAAGAGAACTATGAAACTCTAAGAAAAGAAATAGCTGAAGATGTTAACAAATGGAAAACATACCCTGCTCATGGCTGGGAAGAATCAACATTGTTAAATGTCCATACTACCCAAAGCAATATACAATTTTAATTCAATCCCTATTAAAGCTCCACTGTCACACTTTAAAGATCTTGAAAAAATAATACATCTTTTTATATGAAATCAGAAAGAACCTCAAATAGCCAAGACATTACTCAGAAATAAAAACAAATCAGGAGGAATCACGCTACCAGACCTTAGACTATACTATAAATCAACAGTGATCAAAAGAGCATGGTAGTGGCACAAAAACAGAGAGGTAGATATATGTAACAGAATAGGGAACCAAGAGACAAACTCAGCTCTTACCGTCATTTGATCTTTGTTAAGCCAAACAAAAGCATTCAGTGGGGAAAAGACTCCCTATTTAACAAATGGTGCTGGGTAAACTGGCTGGCAACCTGTAGAAGACTGAAACTGGACCCACACCTTTCACCATTAACTAAGATAGACACTTATTGGATAAAATATTTAAACTTAAGACATGAAATGATAAAAATACTAGAAGAAAGTACAGGGAAAACACTTGAAGAAATTGGCCTGGGAGAATATTTCATGAGGAGGACCCCCTGGGCAATTGAAGCAACACCAACAATACATTACTGGGATGTGATCAAATTAAAAAGCCTCTGCACAGCCACGAACACAGTATGTAAAGCAAACAGATAGCCCTTAGAATGTGAGAAGATATTTTCAGGTTATGTCTCTGACAAAGGTTTAATAACCAGAATCCATAGAGAACTCAAACATATTATCAAGAAAAGAACAAGTGATCCCCTCTCAGTGAGGGCAAGGGACTTGAAGAGAAACTTCTCTGAAGAAGACAGGCGCATGGCCTGCAGACACGAAAAATGCTCATCATCCTTAATCATCAGAGAAATGCAAATCGAAACTACTTTGAGATATCATTTAACCCCAGTAAGATTAGCCCACATCACAAAATCCTAAAGCCAGAGATGTTGGCATGGATGTGGAGAAAAGAGAATACTTCACGGCTGCTGGGAATGCAAACTAATATGTTCCTTTTGAAAAGATGTTTGGAGATCACTTAGGGATCTAAAAATAGACCTACCATTGGATCCTTCAATTCCTCTACTAGGTATATATCCGGAAGACCAAAAATCACTTTATAACAAAGATATTTGTACCATAATGTTTATTGCAGCCCAATTCATAATTGTTAAGTCATGAAAGAAGCCCAAGTGCCCATTGACCCATGAATAGATCAATAAATTGTGATATGTACACCATGAAATATTATGCAGCCTTAAAAAAGACAGAGACTTTACTTCTTTTATGTTTACATGGATGGAGCTGGAACATATTCTTCTTAGCAAAATATCTCAAGAATGGAAGAAAAAGTATCCAATGTACTCAGCCCTACTGTGAAATCAATTTATAAATACCCACACTTCCATATGAATGCTATAACCCAACTATAGTCCCAGATGAAGGGGAAAGAGGAGGGGGAGGGGAAGGGAGAGGCCAGGTGGAGGGAGGGTAATTGGTGAGACCACACCTATGGTGCATTTTACAAGTTTTACATGTTAAATCTACTAAGTGTAGAATATAAATGTCTTAACACAATAACTAAGAAAATGTGGTGAAGGCTATATCAACCAGTTTCATGAAAGCATTTTAAATTGTATATAAACCCAGCACATTGTACCCCATCATTTCACTAATGTACATAGCTATGATTTAATAAAAACTTTAAAAAAAAAGAAAAAGAAAGAAAAGAAAAAAGGGAAAACTGAGGACTAGAGAAATTACTTTGTTTAGTCACAGGCTGCAAAAGGTACAATTAGAACTCCAAGCCAGGATTTCTAGCTCTTATCCACTAACAATAGTAAAATTTGTGAAGATAAATCATGATATCCATTGGGTACTAAGATCAGAAATCATCTCCAGAGAAGATTATTTTCTTCTCAGGAAACAAAACAAAACTTTATGTTAACAAATTTTATGTATTGTTTTTCCTTTGCAGCAAACTGAGATTAAATTTCTACCACTCTGATCACCTTGTCACCCCTGATAGAGGTTTAGAGAGAGCTCAGTGCAATAATAACTACAAAACATATGGGTCATGGATACCAACTAATGTTATTAAAGTTGAAGGTCGCATAATTGTCAAAAGCTGGTAATAGGAGGAATGTTATTTTCTCATGTAGAGCAAAAGTCATAAGAAAATTCATTCTGTTAATGGAGGTGGGTGTGTGTGTTTAACACAGATAGTGGTAGAGGAAAGCTGCTGCACTTAGAATAGAAGATCCCATCTATCAACCTCTATTGTTACACAGCAAATTACCCTAACACTTAGAAGATTAAAACAACAATAAAATATTATAGTTTCTGTGGCCAGGGATACTTACTGTCTCTAACAGTTATTGTGGATTAGGGATGTCTTAGCTGGATGGTGTTTATGGCTTAGGGTCCCTTATTGGTTTATAGTCAAGATATCAGATAGGGCTGCAGTCATCTGAAGATTTGACTGGGGCTGAGGAACACGCCTCCAAGATGGCCCACTCACACATCCTTACGTCTCACCGCCATGTGGACTTCTCCATAGAGCTAAGTGTCTTTGTGGCTGGCATTCCCCAAAGTTGAGTGATTTCCAAAAAATCAAGGCAGAAATCACACTATTTTACATCACCTAACCCCAGAAGCCACACTCCACCATTTCTGCAATATCAGACGTGATTCAAAGTGGAAAAGGACAATACAAAGGTGTAAATACCAAGAATCAAGACTCATCCGGGGCCATATTGGAGCCTAGTTACCAGATTGTCCTAGACCACAAGCTCTTTCAGGAAAGAAAGTAGACATTGGGACCAGAGTGCAAGGAAAATGCTTATACTAAACCAGTTGGTAAATT
>NW_003852419.1:15748188-15758347 GCF_000181295.1 Otolemur garnettii
GAAGGAGGCAAAGGAACAGTGAGATGCAGGAATTTTGTTACAGGGCAGAAAGATAATCTAGACCAACAGGTGAACCGCAACTCACTCAGAGATTCATGAAGCTGCTTACCACCAAACCAAACAACAGAACAACCTCATCACACAAGGCAAGGGATTTAGACTGTTTGAGACCAATTTACCACTGAGTGCCTCTGTGGGAAACTTGGCTTAATCCCAAAGAGGGGGCATTTCTTACTACCCTGAGGATGTGTGCATTCTCACAGCTCCCAGCCAAAAATGAAACGGGCTTCAAAGTAGGTCAGAGCCAAATTATGGCTCTCAGGAGCTTTGTGGTGCACCGTGCACGTGAAGGAAGAAAAACAAAGCTGCTTACAGGAGAGTCTCAGTCCTCACATTTTAGAATGAATTCTCTATCTTGTTGGGGACTTGGATGCAGTAACCCAGATGCAGATGCTGTTATTAACAAATATATTACAGAGTTTTGTCTCAGTTATCTTTCTGAAAATTAATAAGGACATAGCAACTAATTTTTCAACTATTTCCCATTGTCTGCAGTAACAATTCTAAACCACAGAATAATTTGGAGCATCTATACATTTAGTATTAAAAACAGTTAAAGTTGTAAAAGACAGAGAGATAGATAGTAGATAGATGCACTTTCTTCAATGGAAAGAGAGGGGCTATATCGAGTAAGTAGTAAGTGAATGATGCAGGTGTAATTTTTAAGGGGTATCGCAGCGAAGTAGAGACTAAGATTCTTTGGCCTGCCATAGGAAGTGGATCTTTCTACATGCTTCTCAGTTTGGCTACTGCTTACCTTTCTGAATCATATCTTCTAGAGCTTCTCTCGCTTACCGTTTCCACACGTCCAGGCTTTCTCACTTCCAGTCCTTTGCTCCTATTTCCCCACAGCTTCTCTGATTAGCTTTATCTGTCTAAATCCTAGCTAATTCTTAAAAGCTTAAATGCCACCTCCTCCATACGCGTCAAGTTCAACAGACTAATCCCTCTTTTCTCTGAACTCTTAAAATATCTTTACTTTGGCACTCCTCATTTGATTTCATGATTTGTGACACAAGGGAGGTTTAGGTAATAGTGATTAGTTAATTAAGTAAACATTTATTGAGCACCTATTATGCTCTTTGTATTGAGAATACAAAGATGATTAATCACAGACTCTTCTTAGTAGGAGTTCATATTTTAACAGAAATGACAGATATGTAAATTACAGCTCAATGTAATAAATTCTACAATAAAAATATGGATGAAGGGCTGGGAAAGCACAGAGAAAGAAGTGACTTGATATTCATATGTAAGTTTAACAAACACATACAAAAGAAATGATTATTGCTAGGAACTATTCTAAGTGATATGTAAACATCAACTTAATTTATCTATCTAACAGTCTTTCAAGGTACATATGATTATCATGTCCAGTTTACAGATGAAGAAACTGAGGCATGCTCACACAGCTAGTAGGTAGCAGAGTCGGGTTCTGACCTAGATAGTTCCAGATCCTGAATCCTCTCTCAGAACTACTAAGACTATGCTGACTATTTGACAATCAGAAAAGTTTTAGAAATAGATTTATTTCCAAAAGAAATGGGCAGTTCTAACGGCCTAGCAGTGAGTACATTGCATATAGGAGGAACTCTATGAATGTTTGTGGCATGAATGAGTTGGTTCTTGAAAGATATATGGGAGTTTGATAGGCAAAGAAAGAAAGAAAGGTATTCTGGCCAGATGGGTGGAGATGTGTCAAGATGTAGAAGTATGAAAAGACAAAATATTTAGAGAACTATGGGTAATTTCATTGGCAGGTACTGGGTCTGTTTGCTTTATTTTCTTCTCATGCTCTGCCACACAGGAGAGCTGCGTCTGCAGGCTCTGTTGTCCACAGATTTGCACAAGGCTAGGTTTGCCAATGAGAGCACCTGGCCAGGCACGGCAGACCAGAGGACAGTCAGTGGGCAGAGCTTCTCTCTTAGACTCTCCTGTTTGCTGATCAGCTTCCACCAGGCACCTCTGACCCAGGTGAGCCAAGTGGCCTGGAGTTGTAACTTTGAGCTACGTTGTCAGCCTCTGCTCAGCTTCTGAGCCCTTCTATTTCCTGTGTGAGCAAGCCCAATACTAAATTCCCTTTACAAACACACAAGACCTAGATAGCCTTCCAGAGGTCCTCAAACTTTTTAAACCAGGGGCCAGTTCACTGTCCCTCAGACCATTGGAGGGTTGGACTGCGGGCCCTGGGACAAGTCGGCTGCTAAGCAGGACAGGCAGCGGTGGCAAAACCAACCAGCAGGCTAAACATCCTCGGTGGGCTGCATGTGGCTCACAGGCCGTAGTTTGAGATACCTGGTAGACCTTGACTGATATTCAGGATATTAGAGAGAGAGTACACTCACCATATGCATCGATGACTGGAATAAAATTTAAAATGCTAATGATTTATTTACTCTTTATCTTATCTTTACAAGTTTTACTTTATGTTTTGCATAATGTAATTTATTACTACAGTAGCATGTAAATAATATATTGTGTATTAAATGTAATATACCATTTAAATCTATTTGATGTATTTATATGTATACATTATTTATAAATGATGTATGTATATACTACATATATTTATAGATGTACAAACTGTAGTAATATATAAATTATATATTATACTAACATGTAAAAATGTATTTAAATAAATGTTTTGAGATACTGTGTTCATTCTCAAACTTTTTCTCATTGTGGCATTCATTTGAAAACTTTTGAGTCTTTAACATAAAAATACATTTTGTTAATGTCATTGCAATGTCAGAAAAATTCAAGATCCATCAATATCTCCTCTTAGCAATAGGCACTGTTGTCTGAGAACTAATGATATAAGTACTATATTAAAACAGTTTCACAGAAGGACTTATATGACTCCTGTGGGCCAAATGACTACTAAGACTTCTAAAGCTGGTTTCATTTTCCCCCAGCCATGTTAGAGTGCCAAAGTAAGCACTCTAACATTGGCCAAAAAAAGAAAGATGAAAGAAAGGAAGAAAGGAAGAGGAGAGAAGGAAGGAAAGCAGGAAGGGAGGGAGGGAGGAAGGAAACTATATAACTATTATGTATCCCTAATAATTAAAAATAAAAATAATTAAAGAAAAAGAAGAAAGGGGACAGGAATCTATTCAGATGGTATCTGAACTGATATGAAAACATAAAAATGGCCCAGAGGTCTAGCTTCCTATTTTTTTCAACACTGTCCCCAGAGTGGAAGACTCCTAGAGGTCTAGAAATTCTTCCTTTTGGATGGTCGGTGGCTACAAAGGATATGTGACTCATTTTGAATAGGGCTCGGCCACTTTGACTCTCGTTTCCTACGCTGGGATCCATGAAAGGACAGGGCTGAATCTAGTCTTTCAGAGAGAACAGCTGCCATGTCCACTGACGTTGTGTCTGTCTGTACACGTTTCTTCCATCAAGATTTATGGGCATCACGCTTGATAAACAGCCACTGGCCACACAGACCACTGAGAGCACTGGTGCCTATTCATTTGGTAAAGGTTGAGCCTAATTTATTTTTGCTTTTAGATGAAAATAATAAAAAAGTATCTGTCGATGGAAGTTTCAATATTTTTTTTTCTCGTACTCTACTTTGGAAACTACTGTTTTATATAATTTTCCACTTTATTTGGCATTTTGAAATGCTAGTCACTTTTATTTGTGTTTTCAAGTGACCCAAGGGGAAGAACAGAAGGAGGGGGAGAGAGAAACAGCTAAAATAGCTCAACACCTGAGCTTGTTCATACTGCTCTTTCTCAAGTTCATGCTTCTGCACCAGTTGGTTCAATCTGGACAGAACCCTGGGAAATGAACAAACCTATAGAATAATTTCTCTGTGTTGTGTGCTTCATGTTTCAGAGTAGCTATTTTCAACTAGTATCACAGAGTGCTGCTACTAGCAACTGTTAAATTACATAGGAATTTGACTTCACACTGTTTATTGAAGAAATGCTACAGCATATTAAGTGAAGTTTTATTGTGCTTCTCTATTTTTCCAGTGAAACTACAATGCTAAGTGCCTTTATTAGAGTGAACAAGTTGATACAGCATTTAAATATATAAACGTTTAAAGTGTGTATTTTAAAATAATCTATGAAAACAAGATAAAGTCACAGTTTATTTTGATATTTGGGTAAAGAAACGGTAACTAGAAATACAAATAAAGACTCTCAATCTAGGAGACATCATCTACATTGTAGATTTTGGAAAATTATAAGAATATATGTGTCATCAAAATATAGGCTTTGCAGGGTAATTTTCGGAAATAAGAAAATCTAATGGCCTTATTTGAGAAAAGCAGCACTTAATTTCCTTTGGGTTCTCGCTTTTCTGTCTTTGAGAATTACACATCTCTCAGCATTATCTGTTTAACATCTTCCCTAGTGCTTAGTTCTTGGATTTATGGTCTATTCAACTACGATTGCATTAAATAACAATGTTAATTCTCAGTAGTTATTAGTTAAAATTCGCTAAATTATTTGAAATCTCCATCTCATGATAAAAATACAATTTAAAATACCTTTGTTACTTTTTTGGCAAGGGAGCACCACTATTATAATCACCATCTCCTGAAGACAGTATTTATTACTTCTGCCCAGAATAGAGAGCATAACAAGACCTCCCTTTAAGGAGCAGACCCTGTAAGGAGATAAAGGTAGAAATCATTTTCATCTCTCTCCACCCCCATAGGTTACTACTAAGAGAAGAGATAAGATTTGCTTCCCAAACGAGGTTATGCATCACTGAACAAACAACAGCTTGCCAGGTAGATTCTGAAAATCCTTTTCAAAGCGTATGAATGACTGAACTGTGGATTTCTCTCTTTTTCTTACTAAGCTGCATGCTAAAGTGTGTTTTCTACGCATATTTTAATATACATATGTGTATGTGTATATGTATTCCAGATATTGGTTTATTTAAAGGAAAAATAGCAGTTTTCCGAAGCATTGCTTCCGAGGGGCATAATTAAATTTAAAAATTTAAAGACGCTTTGGGCTTATTTTAACATTTCAGGCTGAAAAAAAGTGAATGAGGTGGTGGTGGTTGGGAAGATACTCATTTGGCTGCTCAGAGAGACGTGTCTGGGTTCTGGGATCCCTCAAGTACAGCAGCAGCTGTGCCCATAGATGATCCTACACCTAGTCCAAGAAGCGCCTGGCTGGAAGCGGGAAATTCATGTTTCCCCATCACCTGCGCCAAATGCAGGGAGAAGCATTGTCAAGACCCTGCAATTCTTCTCTTTAGCTTTGCCACGGATGCTGCGGGTACAGTTTTCCAAAAAACAAAGGATAATGAAAGTGAGCTAGGAGAATTTGAACATTGCGTAACTCTGCCTATTAGGAGCTGATATCCATTCCAAAAACTACAGAATGCACGGGTTCTCCAATTTCTATTCTCCTAGGATTTGACAAATAATCTTCTAAAGCCAAAACTTTTTCTGAGACTGAAAGAAATTTTATTTCCTGGAAACATAATGAACAAGTGGGAACCATAATAGAAGAGTTGTTTTATTCATCACTAACGGACATAGTTGGGAAGAAACAGCATACTTTAAGGCCGCCATGAAAACTCTACTACTACATGCCTAATTTTTTGAGAAAAGAATAACTTAATAGAATTAAAACTGAGGGAGGAAAAAAATTAAACCAAAAAGTCAGAGACAGAGAGATCCTCTAATCTTAGGCAGAATCAGAAGTTAGACACTGCAAAAGAAACACTGGAAAACCACCTGCCACGAGTCCCCTCATCTCTGCCATGTTGTTAAGGTTTTACCATTCCACAGTCCTTACTTTATCATGGTTAACAAAAATCCTTTTGCGGCTCTCAGATCTTTCTTTTTCCCAAAGAAAAATATCTCAGAATCCTAGTGAAGTTACATTGTGATTGGTGTCAACTACGCAAATTGAACCTGAGGTCTCCTGACTGCCACCCCAGGGCTAGTTACCTGACAGTAATCTTTCTGAAAAGGGGATTTTTAATTCTGTGCTAACCTTAAAAATATGTATATTCTTGCTCATTTAAAAGCCTATATCTAAACTTGGTGCCAAGCAGTTCAACTTTAATTATCTTGGAGTGAAATATGTAAGAACTTAATCTTAATGCATCCCAAGTGACGGCCACATGAGGTGAGGGAGCCCTGCTCAGAGCACAGGTTCACCTAACTTTGAGTAGCAGAAATGGTGGGCGCATCGTCCTGCACCCACATGACAAATGGTAGGATGGGAAAGCTAGTAATGGCCAGCATCACATTCACCAGGCTGGAGGCAACCGACTGTTGGCAAAATAAGATCGTACTGAATTAATGTGGTTAATTCAGACCTTATTGGCTTTACAGATTTGATTAAATTTAATTTGTAGATTTGTGTATATTATTTCATGGTTGTATAAAACCTCTGAACAGGTGAGCACAGTGGCTCACGCCTATAATCTCAGCTGTTCTGGAGGTTGAGGCAGAAGGACTGCTTGAAGCCTGGAGTTTGAGACCAGCCTGGGCAACATTGCAAGATCTCATCTCTACAAAAAAGTGTAAAATTACCTGGGTGTGGTGGCCATCCTATAGTCCTAGCTACTCAGGAACTGAGACAGGAGGATTGTTTGAACCCAGGAAGTAGAGTCTGCAGTGAGCAGT
The DNA here is from genome assembly GCF_000181295.1 of Otolemur garnettii. Classification (NCBI taxonomy): domain Eukaryota; kingdom Metazoa; phylum Chordata; class Mammalia; order Primates; family Galagidae; genus Otolemur; species Otolemur garnettii. Next base: position 15,754,865 of record NW_003852419.1, read on the forward strand.
AATCATGACATTAAACTACCTTCTAGATAACAGAGCCAGACCTTACCTCTCTGAAAACACAACAACAAAACAAAACAAAAAAGCAAAACAAAAGAAAACCCTATGAGCAAAATGAGCATATAGGCATATGAGGTCTAACAGAATAATTCATCTTTTAAAGACAAAACATTATTCAAGTTCCCAAATACTTTGTCTTTTATTATGTTAGGGCATCAACTCTCTTCTTCCTCTTCCATTTGAAATTGGGATAACTAGACTGTGTGTGTATTTGTATCAGCTAAAAATACAGTGACCCAAGTTAAATGACACAGGACCCACATCCTTTGGTACCTAATTCAAAACCAAGGACTATTGTATACAGAGATATGACTTATAGGTAAACAGATAACTGCTTTCTAATATTGAGTCTGTGTCTGAACCCAAAATTCGCATGTTATTTATTTATTTCCATTCATGATCTCACTTGAACAATTTAATAGGAAAATTTATATTCAAAAATATGTCTATTTTCTAGAAGGTCCAATGATGGGCTAGAACTCACGTTTGTTCATTCCACTCTGTCACTTGGGGGCACAGCTGGGATTTGAATGGATAGCTTAACTCTAGAGTCTGTGTCTTTTGACCATCTCATTTCACAGCCTCAAAGATTCTTCCTTGTAAAGTGATGACATAAAGCCAGTCTCCAGAATGACTATTTTATCTTTGGAGCAACCATGTCATTAATGAAGTTCTACTTTGGAAGCTCTACTGGGCAGTTTTTCAGAGTTTCCTTTCCTCTATCCCCCACATTCTTTTGATAAATCTTTGACTGCAGCAAACACCTGACCATGTCTCTGATCCTTGAAAATGGAGAAAGCTGTGTCGGTTATCTACTACTGCCTAACAGACTATCCCAAAACTTAGTGGTTGAAATAATGGTTTCTTTTCATGATTCTGTGAATGACTAGACAGTTATTTTGCTCCCTGTAGCATTGGTTGGGGTGATTCGTACATCTGCATTCATCTGGTAGATGGGCTTGGGTGCCAGGTTTCCTCCAGCAGGATACTCCAGACATACTTTGATCATGGCAGCTGGATTCCAAAAGGCAACACGCCAACAGAACAAACTCCAGTGTGCAAGTGTTTATATAACACTTCCTAGTGGCTAACAGTCCACATGGGACTGACTATACAAGGGTGTAAATGCAGGGAAGTGTGATTAATTGGGAACCATCAATGTATCAGTCTGCCGTGAGAACCTAAAAAGAAAATCTAGCTATGTTTTCGTTCCCATTTTTTCCAGCACATTTCCAATGAGTGTCTGATGTGTTATTTTGTTAGGTAAGTAGACTGTGACAATACTATTAATAAAGAAGGAAAGGTACACACATGTGTGTGCAAGGCTATACACATGTGATCTTGACTAGTAAAGACAGAGATGAGAATTTGGAATGCGCTCAAGAGCAGCTCCACTTGCCCTTCTCCCTCCAACTTCAAAAACAAATTTCAAGTTCATGGCAAGTGACACACGAAAGGGACAGAGAAATGGTAGACAGAGAAATGGTGCCAACATGGACAATTCAAAGTGTTAAAAAAGTTAATGTCAATATGGATCAGAAATTCTACGCAAGTAGGGCAGGTCTTTAAAGAAGCTAATGCAAAGCATTTTTTTAATCTAAATTTTTAAAGCCTAATTTTTGTGCAATATAAAAATTCTTCTACATACTTGGCATATCAAGGGCCTTGATCCTCAGTTGCCAGGTTCAGAAGTTTCATATCTAATGCCAGGAGAAGAGAAGTCAGGCACCATCATAGGAAAGGGGAGATGTCAAGGTGGGTTTTGCAGAGTCAGAGTTAAGCTAAAATTTGGAGAAATGTCTAAAATTTGGCCTGGCATTTAAAAAAATGGCAAGTGTGGAAACGAATATAATTCCTCTTTAACTTTCTTGAAGGGACAGGAATAGATTGAAGCCATGTGATTTGACTGGAGTCATTTAGACTGCTTAGCAATACAATTCCTTTCTTTTTATATTTAATCAGAATGTTTAAACACCTATATATTAACTGACCTTATGGTTAAGACAACCACAGCAACCGGGCTCCATTGTAAATACTCATTAGTTCAGTTCTTTTGATTGGATCAGATGGTCCTTTTACCCACTAATCAATACATTATGTGACCTGTAAATGGTTGGTCCAAATTTTTAAAGGTGATAGTATTCTATTCAATAGTGCTCTCCATACACAGAAGTAATTACAGGTAAGGCAGTAACTTCTTTTAATGAGATTAAGTCTTAGGAGGCACAGTTCTACTGCAAGACATAGATGACTTTCAAACCTCCTTATGAATTAAATATTGAACCATTTTTGGTGTTATAACCAACACAGTGGTTATAAATAGAAGTGAGACTGGGAGAGTTTTCAAATATGAAAGCACAATCCTAGAACTTTCTGTCACCTGAATCTCTTTATATATCCACCTAGAACAGGATTTAAACGATGCTAGTCCTAACCATATTAAAGACAGGTGATAAAATGCATTTCTCTACCCACACACATTGCTGTGCCTTCCTTTCTATCAGGACTCTTAGAAGTTTTAAACTCAATGCTCAAGCGTCTACCCCTCCCTAATATTTGTGCAGCATTTTTATAAGGACTAATAATTTATGCAAATGAGAGGCTGAAACATCCAGCTCCTCGGGGAGCTTGCCACCGCCTTGGTCTAATTTGGATCCTGTGTGTGTGTGTGTGTGTGTGTGTGTGTGTGGTGTGGCGCGCCTGAAAAACCCGGTGTTTTCTTAAAGGAGCAGCATTGACGCCAAGAGGTCATCTCCCCCATGAGCTCGCTGCATTATGATTATGCCTCCCCTGGTGCGGTGGAGGCTATTCTGTCGGCCCTTCCGCAGTTGGACATCACTTATAGTCGAGGTTTTCAAAGTAAACGAGGAAGTCAGCACTTTCCCCGAGTCCAAAGTCCGCCCGCGAACTTGGGTGATAGAGAGTTCGGCGGGAAGGAAAGGTGACCGAGAAGGGCACTGCATTTTTCAGGCACTTTCCACGGAGGCTACGCTAATAACTGTAGGGGGGGAGGCTGGAGGCGGGAAAGAGAGAGAAACACCCTCCTGTTCTTTCTGAAACTGCACCTCAGCCTGAGATTTGGGTATTATTTTACCTGTATTTATAATAAACCACCCCCGCACCGCCTGCACCAACCCCCCAACTGCCTCGACTTCCATTAAAACCAGCTACTAAGACTAAAGAAAGAGGGAAAGACTGAGGGGGGTGGCAAATAAATAAATAAGAGCCAGCGCGAGGGGGAAGGGGAGCGGAGGGAGAGCGGGAGCGCCGGGGACTCGCGACGGCGGCAGGTTCAATTAGCTAAACAAAGAAATCATGGCGGATTGTTTACATTTGGCAGCGCCCGGGCCCGCCGAGCGCCGGCCCCAGCCGCCGCGGGCCCCGAGGAGTCGGCCGAGCTGCCCCTGCGCCCTGGCCGGGTAAGTG
>NW_003852419.1:15758545-15833964 GCF_000181295.1 Otolemur garnettii
GCGGGGACGGGTGGGGAGCGCTGGGTGGGGGCGGAGAGCGGCGTGGAAAGCGGGACCCCTGCGCTCGTGTGTCGCCTCCGGGGGTCGGGCCCAGCACGCGGCCCCGGCCCGCGCCGCCTCGCGCCACTGCCGCCTCCTGGACCCAGGCGGAGCGCGCCGCAGCCCGGGAGGTGGGGCCGGCCAGTGACCTGGCGGGACGTGCCCGTGTGGAGGGCGGGGGTGACAGTGGGAGAGACCTAGTTCCCCGGAAGGGCATGGTCATCCGTCCTTGGGGTCGGGCAGGCACCGCATGTCCCCTACCCTTTCTCCCCACGACCCTTTGCTCCCTTTCCCTTTCTCTCCCCTCTTCCCACACTGCTTCTCTCAGACTGGCCTTAAGGTTGAGAACCTGCGCAAGAAGTCACCATCCTAAGCCTGACTTTGCCAAAGCCACCCAAAGCTTTTCCAAAGACTGACTCTTTCCTCATCTTTGCGCCCCGGGGTTCACCTTTTTCCCATAGGGTGGAACTCTTTTTGCTACGGAGGGTATTTAGACAAGTGTCTTTGTGCTGAGGTTGGCACGGCAGTACTAAGAGGTTGGCTAATGACGGGGGAGGGAAACAAAGGCAGCAAATTAGGGGGAAAAGGGAGGGCTGTGTCACCAACAACAGCGGGGTCTTTCTGTGTTCCCAGAAATAATGGTTTCCTTTGCAGAACCATTCAAGCGTCATCGGGATGCAATTGACTTATTTTCTTCATAGAAAGAAAAACAAATCCTTAGGCCCTTCAAGTTAACCTCAATTAAACTTAAAAAAAAATGTTTAGTGCATTCAATAGTTTTCTTTTTCTTTTTTCCTTGCTTCCCCTTTCCAGAGTTTTAGTTAATATATGTGTCTTGTTTTGGGGAAAATCACAGCCAAGGACCGACTGTTAGTCAGAGCAGGACTGGAGTTGGGATTTAAGCAGCCTTGGCTGGGGGCCGGGACAACAGAACCAGACCCAGTCCCATCTCTTGCATACATCCCTTTGAGTCTCTGACATCACATTGCTGACAGTTGCTTACTAATGGACACTGTAAATCTTAGTACAGTAAATTGCTTTACACCTGAGAAAGAAAATGCTGATATTAAAACAATCTCTTGCATTATCATAGCAATCATTATTATATCTTTTCTGTACCAGTAGGATTCAATTGAATGAATTCTTGATACATAATTTTTATTATGCCTTCTGAAATTCCCATCTGGAATAAGATATGCTCCTACTTTTTATTTTTCCCCTTGAAAGTGGGGAATCATTGATGCTCATTTATTTACACCAATTGTGTCTATTTTTTTGCTTTTTAACCAGCACAGCCTCTTTCTATCCAACTCACTACATCTTTAATAAGGCAAAACTTCACAATTTTTATTTGGCAGGTACAGTTCTTTACCTTCCTCTACTCACTTCTTTTTTGACCCATTGATATTTCAAAAACTGAGGCTGATGGTCCCAGAGCAGAGTGAGAATGGGAGTGGGTGGTGAGTCTTAGCTAACTGAAGAACCTGAGACTTTCTAGAGTCAGAAGCTTCCAGTTCATTTTCAAGCTTGTGTGGACATGGGAAACACAAAGCTGGTGGTTTCATAAAGAGCTTCTACCCGGACACATAACTCACCAGTTAGCTTGAGATTCTATTACTTGGTAACTCCAAGCACATTCTCATAAATGGATTTTATGTTGACTCCCTGCCTGTATCAGTTCAGAGATCATAGTCGTGGAAGGAAGTGAATTGGTTTCCAATGTGACTTTAACAGAAGAAGATCAGTCTGTAGGTATGGACCGTGCTGACCCTTTAAGGGTCAGTAAATTAGGAGACTGGGTTTGAGTTGACACTTCTGATCCCAACTTAATGGGTTGATTGACTCATGGCTGTCATCTTCATTATGGTCTATTAGCACATTGTTAAACCTTATTTTAGAGTAAGAAATTGTTTTTATATTTACTTTTTTGGTTCTCAAGGTTAATCAATATTCAACATGGCCTTAATATTGTTTTAAGTGAGGAGGTTAGGTAAAGAAACCCAACTATAGAGAAGGTAAAATTCAATACTATCTGTGAATTTGGGATACAGCATATCTAGTTGAGGAATTTTGCAATTCTTACAAAAATATCCAATTAGAAACTCCATCTCCAATTGGAAAAATATATACATACGTCATAAAGGATTTAAAGTCCACATCCTTCTCATTGGTGGCTAGCACCCTAAGCCTTTTACTCTCGTGTGTGCATCTGAATAACAGTCAAAAATTTAGTGTATGATATTTACCTACAATGATGGTTTGTGTAACTTGCTGAGTAGCAACAGGCAACACAGAGGCCTAGACTTTGCCTAGGAAGTGTGAATCGTGGGCCCCAGTGACTCACATATTTGTTACCAACATATGTTAGAAATCAGTCTCTAGACTGCATTATTAAATCCATGGAATATTTCTTTTATCTTGGTTTTTCTGAAGTTTCTAGAGCATTTGAAGGTTGTTGTCCTGGAGGGTTGGGTATCGTCACTATTTGATAAATAGTATGTCAGTAATGCTGGAAACTGGTTAAGAAGCTTGTAAAAGTTATACTCCCAGTCATGTGCTAGATTAAGAATGTTATAGATTATTTTGCTTCAGAAGCTTCTGAAGGAACTTCATTCTAAATTCAGTCCATTCTTCTGTCAGCTAAGCCCCCAAGGGAGGAGTAATTTCTTGTGGAGGTTTCAGAATTAATTGGGGAACACTTATTAAAGCAAATGTAAAACTGAAAATATAATGAAACCCCAGAATTATTCTACTGAAAAATATAAGGAGAATTAGTATATTTTTATATTTCTAAAATCAAGACAAAGAAGGGTGTCACGGAAACCTGATAGTATCAGAAAGGAATGGTCCTTGGAATCATGAGAGGATGCTGACTTTGTCAAAGGCGAGATCACTGCTAACCGTAGGGTGGGTAGCGTGGACTGCATGAGTAAGATGGAGGGCCAGATTGTGGGAGGGGAGGGAAGACAGAGATGGTGAGAAAGCTCTAAAAGATAATATTAAATAGGAATATCTCAGGGTGCTGTTCAGGACGATTAAAGAAGAATATCTCAAAATGATGTTCTTGAGAGGCACGATGGTTGGCAAATCCTAAGTTCACAAGACCAGTCTCAGAGAAAATAGTATCTTCGTAGAAATGGAATAAAAGTAGCATTAAGAACATTAAAAACTCTACAACAAATAAAAGCTGTAGAAGGCACCTGCCTTTAAAACTAGCCACGTTTGTCAGCATTTAAAGCCTATACCAACAGGTAATCCTCTTGAATCATTTGCTTTAGTTACTCAGGGACACATGGCTACAGAATTGTGATCTTCCGAGTAGAAGTCTCCAAGCTCTAAGGTACACAGATTATTTTTTGATTTTCAAGTGTTTGAGGCCATTCTTACTTGAAATTCAATGTCGTTTATACTTGCTTTCTCTCTTATTTCATTTTCTTAAGCCCTGCTAAACTGCTTTTATACCATACATCCTTTTTACAAATTATCTTGGTATTTAGGGGAATTTTTTTTTGGGGGGGGGCATGGTGTCATATCTGCAGAGTTAGAGGATGTGCTGTGCTATAAGCAGACCCCTCTCTGAACACCCACCTACACAGCCCACCAGAGATAGTGGCAATGTTTATTGTCCTGTCCTGCCCCTTCAGGGATTGAACTGAAGCTGTTATACATAAAAAGAGTGTTGGCTTTAACTTGTGATGTGTAAATATAAAGTGAGCTATTTAAAAATTTGTCTGGCAAGAGCTTATTATATAGAGGTATATTGTGAGAGAGGGAGAAGTAAAAATAAAACATTTGACCTTATTCGATGGCTATCTGTAGCTAGATTTTTTAAAGTAAGAGTTTGGTTTAATTAAGGTGGCTTTCTGGTGTGTTATGTGCTTAGAGCAAGAGTGGTGGACTAGCAAGGGCTACTGTGAATCACAGACTAAGACTCCCTCCCAACCTCCTAAAACACATCTTCACTCCTGCCACTTTGGGAAAAGCAGCAATATCAACAACCATGGCCATGGAGCAAGGCTCACCCAGGTTGGTGGAATCTGCATCAAAGGAAGACCAGGTAGACAGTGGCTGGTAGTCAAAGGACCAGTGGCTCTCATCATCTCTGGGTTTCCTGATACATCTGTCAGAGAGCTCTGTGCAAGTTGCTGCCAGGACTAGTGGAAGCAGAATTTTTCTGAGGTTGGAGGCTGGAAAGAACTTGGATGGGAGACTGAAGCCCAGCCTTGGATACAACTGGGCTATCTACTACCAGAGCACAAGCTGGGAACCAGGCAGAAGATGGATCAGAATGACAGGTGCGCTTCACCTGAACAAAGTTAGGTGAATGTGTGGGGGCTTCGTTCTCCCCTGAGAACCCTTTGTATGGCGGCAGCAGACTCAACTCTCTTGCCAAATCCAGAACCACCAGTGGATTAGCATTTTTAATATTCTCTTATTGTGGAGAGAAATGCATGTTTTGTGGAGAGAAGTGAAGATTCTGTGTGGCTGCAAAGATTGGATAAACAGGATAGGAAAAAGCAGGGACTGATAAACATGGAGTCTCCCATTGAGACTGCAGAATTAACTATAATGAAACATTCATAATATAATATTGCAAAAGTACAGAGTCTGGAAGCAACCGCTCTATGCTCAGATAAAATCATGGGTCCAGGATTACGGATTTCCAACAATGCAGTAAAAGTTACTTTAACATGCTGTGAATTGTGTCAGAATTCCTCTATCAAGCCAGTTATATCAACATACACCTTGTGTGTTGTCACAAGTTGATGAAATTTTAAAATTCAGGAATACACCCATATGGTACATTTGACACAGAACCATTCTTTCCAAGTGAAAGAAAGCTTCTAAATATAGCCCAGGTGAAACAGAGCACTGGATAAAGAGTGAATGTGACAATGGCATTGTATTATCGATTGCCATAGTTTTCACTCTACCAAAACATTTCTTTAATAACTACATCTTCTAGGTTGCATTGCACCAAATTTACTAAATGATAACTTTTTAAAACAAAACAAAAAACAAATATCAGACCTCTTTACCATCTCATCGTTAGTTGAAGATTGATTTACATACATCCAAGAGATTCTCTGAATCTCTAGGAATAGCACACAATCAAGAACACATGTGGAGGGCGGCACCTGTGGCTCAAAGGAGTAAGAAACCAGCCACATATGCTGGAGGTGGTGGATTCAAACCCAGCCCTGGCCAAAAACTGAAAAAAAAAAAAAAAAAAAAAAGAATACACATGGAATGCAACATGCTAAACATTAAACCAACAACTGAAAAATCAGTCTCTCTTCTGTTTTACTTTTTATGACTACCTCAAATTTTTAGCAGTCTACAATTTAATGGTAGTATATATGTATGTATACATATATAATTTTTTTTTTACTGATAGTATAAAAAATTACTTTAAACTGTGTGGTTTAAGACAACACCAATTTTTTGTCTTAGAATTCTGTAGGTCAGAACTCTGACACGTTTCACTTGGCTAAAATCAGGGTGTCAACAGGGTTTAGTACAGGGAACTCTAAAAGCAGAGTCTAAGACTCCCAGTGCCAACAAGCATGAGAGTGACACCGAAAAATGTTGATAAGGGAAAGAAGAAAGGAGACAGGGAATACAAGACAGATGAGAAAAGGTGTAGCAAGCAAGTTGCCACTGGAGTGTTCTAAGACTTAGTGTAGGACTGTAAGTTATTCAGTGGAGCAGTGAGGAGGCAGCTGCAGCATTCATCCTCTCAGCCCTGTCCTTCCTGGTTCATTTTGCTTGCAAGGGTATTATCTTTCAAATGGCATTTCTGGCTTGTCCTTCACTTATGCCAAGCATGTTCCTCCAGCCAGGCCTAAGAGGTGAGTGCCAGGAGTTTATGTGTGGGGTACTAATGGAGCTGCTACCCCCCCTTCCCAGGTTTAATTCTTCTCCAAGTCCTACTTTTTGATTAGTTCTCCAAATTTCTCTGCATGTCCTTCTTTCTAGTACAGTAGTTGCGAACCTCCTCTCTGCTACCAGTCTCCTTATCTCTTTTATTCCACTCCGATTTGTGCCATATAGGGCTTTACCATTTGTCTTCCTGAAAAACATGACTTTAAAGGTGTTACTTAAAAGAGACAAGCAAGTGAGTGAAATTCTTCACCAATTTCCCCGTAGCTGTAGGGAAACATAAAAGGAAAAGTCCTGAGTCTAGTGAGACCCCAGGTATTTCCGCTCTGGCCCCAGAGTACCTTACTCTGTCAACTCTGGTGCTTACACCAGGACGGGTATGTTAACTTTATCGTGACCCTGCGGAGCAGAATCACTAACCCAGTTTGCCTAACTATGCTTGTCCTGGATGGAATGGAACTTTTTACCTGTCACTCTTGAAACTCTCTTTTCTCCTTCCTTGTCTTATCACTATTTTTGAGCCCACCTTGTCCTTTCCTTTCTTCCTGCTCTTGATCAGCGTTTCTGTTTCTAGGCTAATGATCTCATCCCTGCCATGCCCTAAGGTTCAGGTGAAACCTTTCCCTTCTTTATTTCGCCTTCCATTAGCCCCATCCCAGCTGGGAGTGCGGTATCTCTCGTCTCTGAACTCTGTAAAACCACTATTTTAGCTTTTATTATTTTTTGTACGTAATTTTAGCTATCTTTTCATAGACTGTAAGTCTAATCTCCTCTTATAGGTTCTAAGGTCTTTGAAGATAGCAGAGTATCATATATTTTTGCCTCTGAAATCCTAGAATGCACACTTTAGCTGTTCGTTGATATATTGGTGAGACACAAATAATCTGTTTAGGAAAAATACACACAGTATGTTTTGACCAAAGGAAACTAATCAAGGAAAAAAAAGATCAGTATTTTAGTGACATGTGTTACTGCTGCGCTACAAAGCAATTCCTTACTCGAGTTGAATGATAACATTTTTCTTAATTTAACCTGTTTTTTTTTCTTTTAGGTTAAAGAAAGCAACATAGTTAAAATTAAGATAAACATGAATCCTATGTACTCAATTTTGATACGAGGACAATTAATGACAATTAATGGCATGGTGGGGTGGGGGAAGGGGAGAGCAGAGAGAGAAAGAAGGAGGGAGGGGTGGGGGAAACAAAGAGCAGAGAGAGGAGGAGGAGGGTGGGGTCTTGGTGTGTGCCACACCTTTTGGGGGCAAGACACAATGGTAAGAGGGACTTCACCTAACAAATGCAATCAGTGTAACTGGGTTTCTTGTACCCTCAATGAATCCCCAACAATAAAAAAAAAAAAGAAAGTAGAGACTAGTCAGAAGTTCAGATGTTTCCCTCTATTTTTACCTAGCCCAAAGAGATGAGATTACAAAGACTTTGTGAAAACTGCTGAAGTACACGTAAAAAGTGTTTGGGCTTTTTCATTTAAAAGTATTGAATTTCCAGGCTCAGCACCTATAGCTCAGCGGCTAAGGTGTCAGCCACATACACCGGAGCTGGCAGGTTTGAACCCAGCCCGGATCTGCCGAACGACGACAACTACAGCCAAAAAGCCGGGCATTGTGGCAGTCACCTGTGGTCCCAGCTACTTGGGAGCCTGAGGCAAGAGAATCACTTAAGCTCAAGAGTTTGAGGTTGCTGTGAGCTGTGATGCCAGGGCAGTCTACCCAGGGCAACATAGTGAGACTGTCTCAAAGAAAAAAAAAAAAGTTTTGAATTTCCAAAACAAATTTTAAAAGAACCTAGGATGTGACGTTACTGGAAAGGCAAAACTATCCAGTGACTTCTTGGATCTGATTTCTCTATGCTCCATTGGGGGAAAAGAATCCCTGCCTTTATTTTGATCTCATGAGTCAAGGGGGAGGCCTGCAACAGGTTGGGAAACGTGGCTGATGATCTGTTAGGGTATCAGCACAGCTTCTGTGCACAATTGCACGTGTCAGGGCCTGCACTTTGGGGTGCTTTTGTAGTGTTGGAAATAATACTTCCCATGTCTTTAATCTGCCCCTTTGGACCAATAGGCATTGTAGTATTGCCAACAGAATAGAACCAAGTTATCTGGCAGGGGGAGCATGCTTTGTTTATCTTCCATTTCATTAGCACCAGTCAATTGAGTTAATAATCAACACATACTGCCAGTGATTCTATCAGGTAGTTCTCCAGCCTGGGAGTTTAAAAATACTGATGAGTGGGCCCCACCTGTGGAGATTCCAAGGCAACAAAATAGGTCTTGGTTGTGCTCTGGGCATCAGGATTTTGAAATTAGCCCTGGGTGTTTCTAAGAGCTTCCTGAACTAAAAACCACAGCTCTGGTCCCTCTTGTGCTTTACAGGCTGACAGAATATGGATATCATGGATGTTAGTGCCTTAGGTAATGTAGAGATCATCTACTCTCCCCTCTCAGGCAGTTTAGGAAGTGAGCAAGTAGATCCCACAAGATTAAGAGAATGGATGCTTAACCATATGAGTTGGAGCTAAATTTCAGGTCTTCTGACTTCTAGGCCTCAATCTTTTCCTGCCTTAAGTATGGTCTTCGGACCAGCAGCCTAACTTGGAAGCTTTTTAGAAATGCAGATTCTGAGGCCATACACCTGACCTCCTGAATCTGGATTTTAAGAACTTTTCCAGGTGACCAAATTCACATTCTTTTGAGAAGTATTCATCTTAACCATTGCTTAATTGCTATTTCTGAGAATCTGGACTTTTGTTTATCTCTGTATTCTCAATACATAGTACAGTGTCTGAGATTTGTTAGGTAACGATTTATTGCATTTTAAATGAATTTTGCTATAGAGTACATTAGACATACAATTTTAAATATTTTTGAATACATGAACTTGATTATACTTTCTATGTGTGGTTCAATATTTTATCTTCATGTTTTTTTTTTACTGAGACTATTGGACATGTTGAGGAACAAGACAGACATTTCAATTTGTACACAATTCTTAGCATATGTACCTCAAAATCTAAACAGCCATTTATTGTAATTCTTTTTCAAAGAGTTATTCTAGTGACTTTCCAGCTTAAAATTTGGAGGCAAATTTTCCTTAAGAGGATATCAAGTACCACTATCTTCAAATGTTACCAAGCTATTACATAAGTCCCACCAATTAAAAATTTATTACCACATACCCTGCATACTCAAATTTTTAGTCTTTTACAGCACTTTAACAAAGTTATTGGGAAAATAGGACTACCACAACTAAAGATGTTCCAGAGTGCACACAATTCTGACAGGGAGAGCCATGATCACGGGAGTGGTTTTCTTTAGGAAACAATTCTACTAAAAAACAACATGGGAATAGAAGTAATTTTAAATGTTCAAGACATTAAATGCACGACTGCAACTCTATATTACCATTAAGTATGTTTTGTACTAAAGGATATAAAAACTATCCCCCCATCTGTGGAATGTTAAGCTGACACCCGAGGCAGTCAAAGCCTCTTGTAATTCAACATCCCACACTATTTTCTGGTTTTACCAACATAAACCACCAGTGAATGATTTCACCTCTTAAAAATATTTATTTCCACTTAAAAAAAAGAGTCAGGTAGGAGTCCTTCCTTCTTAAAAATGTTTCTAGAGCTGCTAAAAGACTTGCATTTTCAAAATGGTTGATAAAAATATTCCTCTGGATCGTACAAGAAGGAGGACAGGGACCACTGATAAGACACGGTACAGGCTGTTAATCAGACTCGATCTTTCTCTCCCGCTTCAGCAGCGGCTGGACTTTCCTCAGTTTTAGTGTCTTCATTTTCTGCAGGTAAACTTGCTTCACTTTCTTGGTTAGCCACTTTGGCCTGCTTTCCCTTTGCTCCCCCTTTCCCTTTGGTTGCACTTTTTTGTCTGAAGATTTATCCTTTGTTGCTGCCTTTTGGGGCTGGTTTCCCCTGTCGCAGGACCGGGTTTAGTTGACAAATACACAGATCTTGTCTTGGGTTTTTTCTTTCCTGCACCTTTGGCAGAGCTGACCTTCCCTCTTTGGCATCTTGGTGGCAGGCAGGGTACAGGCCCAGGCACCTGTTGGCTACTGTGCAAGCGGGGCTGCCTCTGCGGTGATGCTCCTCTAGCCCTCATTTTCATGACCTTTTACTGAGTGCTTATTTTGTACTAGGTGCTATAAAAAGTACTGATTTCATAAAGGTAATTAAGATATTTTCTAGGAGCTCACTATCTAATGGGGGAAGAGAAGAAGGATACACAGATGTGCTAAGAGCGGGCCAAGAGTCCACTGTGTTTGCTAAGGGAGTATGAAGAAAGAACACCGGGCCAGGGTTTGAGCAGTCTTGGAGTTTAAGGGCAAAGTTGACTCCTTGTTATACCAGGAGTCAGGGGATGGATATGGGGGGATGTGGGCAGAACAATTCAAAGGACACTACGAGGAGGGAGAGCTAGGCAAAGGCTCAGAGTAGGGATACCTCACCTGGTGTGTCAAGATAGAGGGAAAACTACACCTCCAGGTGACTACTCTCGGTAATGCAATAAAAGGATGGCTAGAAGTGGAAGCAGGGAAGAGAAGAGGGTTCCTCTATTTCTCATCCACCTGGCTTTAGGTGTAAAGAAAAATATGTAGAAAACCAGGGGACAGAGTAAACATTTTACAGCTTGGAAATATTAATTGCAAGTAAACCAGGATAGGCATCGGAGCCCAGGATTTGGAGATCTTGTAATGGTGCTCTCTTGGTCTGTAAGCTCAGAGCAGTCTAGTGTTCAGAATCAAGAGTAAACAAACAGCAGTCCTGTCCAACCCAGAATCGTCTGATTCTACTACCTTCTGTGTACTGTTCATCTTCAAATGAGGCTGTGGGTCTAGAGATATGTTGTCCGGCATGGTAACTACTAGTTGCATCTGCCTGTTGAGTGCTTGAAGTACGGTTAGTCCAAATCGAGTTGTCTCCTAAGTGTAAAATGCACTCCGGATTTTGAAGACATAAACAATGTAAAATATCTCCATTTTTACATTATTTTGTGGGTATTTTAGGTATGTTAGGGATTAATATACATTTAAATCAATTTTTAGGCCCACCTGAACAAAAGTGAGACCCTGTCTCTACAAAGTATAGAAAAATCAATCAGGCATGACAGCACATGCCTGTAATCCCAGCCACTCAGGGGCTGAGGCAGGAAGAGCCCAGGGGTCTGAGGTTGCTGTGAACTATGATGACATCACTGCGTTATAGTCACTGTGACAGAGCAAGACCCTGTCTCAAAAAAAAAAAAAAATTATTTTACCTGTTTTTACTTTTTAAAGGTAGCTATTAGAAAATTTAAAATTTTACATGTGGCTTATATTTCTGTGTGAAGAAATGATCTAGACTATTTAAACCTGAAGATGCTACCGAATAATTACTTTTCTGTTCCACTCTGGAAACACACCCCCAATTCCATCTGTGGCTCCAGATGACTTGGAAATGATTTTAGCTTTTAAGTTGTAGAGCTCAGTTTTGTAATGGCTCTGTCAAACTGGGGTAAAGCCAAATGAATTACAGGTAAAGTCTGGCTTTTATCAAATATTTAAAATACTGTTATTTTAGGGTCTCTTAAACATCCCTGCAGTTATTTTTATTTCATGGTTATGCAGGTTTATGAAATGTCCAACTCTTTCCCTCTAAAGCCTGAATAAGATGCCATTGTCAAATACACTGTCTCTAATCTGTGTTATTTGACATATACTAGGTAGGCTAGAGCTTTAGGTTCTATTTTCACTTCAGGACAGATGTGAAAGTTCCAGTTAATGAGAGGGTTGTGTAAGTGTTTGTGTTTCAGGAAGAAAAGGCTCCCTGAATCTACCTTAAAGCTTTAGCTATTCTGTACAGGGAATAAAGTGATATGCTCAAATTAACTGTGGCCAGGCAGATCCACATGATATGAATATAAATGTTTGAGTCCTGTTCAAATTAAGGTTCTTGGTATCAAGGAAAGCGTTTTTTCCCTAGGCAAGTCAAAATCACTGTATTTCACTCTTCTCCTGTGACATACAGTATAGGATTTGCATTGAACTCAACTCTGAGGTTTTATTCAACACACTTAATATTTGAAGGGAGCTTCACTAGTCTGAAATTTTCAGCCCACGTTTTTGGAGGACTTCATAAATCTTTCCCCTTTATGTCCAATGGTGATATTGTTGGTTGGAAATGATATGGAGGCTAGAATGTGAGTCTTAGAATCAAACAGCTTTCTATGCCTCACCATCTGGTGACCAGAAACAGGTCAGTTCATCATAAAGCAACTTTCTGAAGGACTAATTCCTTGAATTGCTATTTCTCCAAAAATTGCTTCTTAGGAAGTCAATTCGCCAAAATCTAATTCCCCTACTGAACAGTTCGTGGAATGACCAATTTGCCAAATCACTGATTTAACAAAACTTTCCTTCCATTAGGTTTCTTATGCTTTGTAGCAAATCCTGTTGGAGCAGCTTTGGGGAATAATTTAAAGGTTTTGTTTAGTTGATTTTAGGTTTTCGTAGTTTTTGTTTTTCTGCAGCTGTCTTACTTTAAGTCAGGTGTCCTCAAACTATGGCCCTTGGGCCACATTCAGCCGGCTGAGGACATTTAATCCGGCCCACCAGGTGTTTTTGCTGACGCTGCCTGTCCTACTTAGCAGCTGACTCGTCCCGGGGCCCACAGTCCAGCCCTCCAATGGTCTGAGGGACAGTGAACTAGCCCCCTGTTCAAAAAGTTTGAGGACCCTGCTTTAAGTAGTCGATAGGCTTTGGCTGAAATTCACTCTGTTCCAGGTTTTCTCAGAGCACTGGTCTCTGACTTTGGGGAATTATAAATTGCTTATTTCAAACCATAATGTCGTATGTGTCTTAAAATCAAGGAGTTCTTAAGTCATAAGGATAAGTTTCTGTCGTCCACTTAAATTTTTTTTTTTTTTTTTGAGACAGAGTATCACTCTATTGCCCAGGCTACAGTGCAATAGCAACCTCAAACTCGTGGGTTTAAGCAGTCCTCCTGGCTCAGCCTCCTGAGTTGCTGGGACTACAGGTGCCTGCCGCAACACTAGCCTATTTTCTTCTATTTTTACTAGAGATAGGGTCTTGCTCTTACTCAGGCTGGCCTTGAATTCCTGAATATTTGCTGGTCCCAGGAATCCCAAGGTGATATGCTCTTAATAATCCTGAGGAAAAACAAGTTGGTCTTATCTTGCCATGGATTGGGGGGTGGGGGTGGAGGAAAGGAAGGAGCCGTGTTGGTCTCTTGGCCTCAGTCCATCTCCAAGGAGGGGCCTCCTCAGTTTCCTGCAGGATAGTAGTGGGGCTACCTGAGGCTGGCCGAGCCACTACTGGAATCCTTACGAAGCATGATTGGCCTGTGGTTTCTGCCCCTGTGTGCTCTACCTTGGGCTCTTTTGTTCCTTATCAGTATTGTAGATTTATTTCCAATCCTCAAATAGGCCCCTTTTTTAATCAAAAGGAGATAAGCGTATACTTAACTGTGTTATGGCCTCTGAACGTTTCTGTGCAAAGCAAGTCCTTTTTTTTGACTGGAGCACACTTTACTTGTGAATTTAAATTAGAATAATAAATAAAAAAAACTTTTTTATAGAGCAGACCAAAAAGCTTCTGTTGAAAATAGCCAGTGCCTAATTTAAAATGCTGCAGAAAAACTCGATTCTTTCTTCTTGATATTTTATAATGTTAAGAGCTTTTCCCCCAAACACAGGACAGTTTACAAATACACCGATTGTGCATCCAGGCAATACTGCAGCCTTAGAGGAACTGCATTTCCCTACATAATTTAAAGTCTATCTTCAGGACTTCTAAACAAAGTAAAACACACATATTTTCTTTACATTTCCATCTATAAAATACAGCGCAAATCTCACTCCATTTACTCAGGGGAAAAAGAAAGAGATATCTCCATGCTCTGGGAACCACTGACAGAACATATTGCAATCTTTTCATTAAGTTCACACAAAATGGGGATTTAACGCATGGGCAAAACATTCCATCCCTGGAGGTTCCAATGCTCATAATCCCACCTTGAAAATAGCTCCATGTTAATTGTTGCAGCCAAGTGGACACGGAGTTTATTGCTTGGCACTCCTGCTTTACAGATAACTAACTGCAATCACAGAAACCTTTGTTTTTCATTTTCTAATACTTCCCGATTCAAGCAAATATTTCATATATTCCTTTAAACCCCGAAAATCCATGTGGATCAAGCTAAACATTAATGCCTTCACTGTGTTTTGATCTTAACTATATGACTTTTAGAATATTTATGAGTACATATGCTCGTAGGTGACACATCTACATATACTTTGCTTTAAAATAAATTTGACAACTGAAAATTCATATTTCCTAAACTGATAAATTGCAAATTGGTCATCCCCATGACCAAAGAACTAGCTGAAGCTTCCTGTTAGTAACCATATCCCCAGTTAGTCTGAAATATGATTCAGTTTATAAGGATTTTATTCTCACTTCCCTCCTGGGACGCATTTATTGTTTAAAGTGAGGTGCACCTGGATGGAATGAAGGTTTACAAGTTCTGGCTTACCTCGCCCATGTCTGTGCCACAGGCTGTTAACTGCTGAAGACTTGCTTTGCCTAAACTCATCTACTTCAGCCATTTAATAAACTCAGAATGAGTGAGTTTTCAAAATAACCACTGGGGCATATAGGACACTCATTTCTTTAAAACAGTGAAAACAAGATTTCCTGCACAGTAAACCCCTCACTATTCCACATTTACACTTTACAAGTAAGAAGAGCTCAGTTGTTTCAGGAGACTGTACACAGTTTGCGACTCTGGCATGGTAAAAAATTCTGGCACGTGAACAGCTAGTAGGAGTAATGTGCCAACTTTGAATTGTTTACCGTTTTTATTACAGGTTCTAGGTTTCAGATGAACAGGAGTCTCCTATTGCTTTTATAGCAGGATATTAAATCGCAGCCTCTGGCAAGAGGCACCTGCCCTCTTCCTGGCGCGCTGTAGTCAGAGGTTGGCCATGTGATACTCTACTGTAATGTATATTTTGTGCTTTGTTCTGCATGGGGATTTAAACATGGGGGAACACAATCTCTCCCTGAAGGTAGGCAACCCATGGTGTCAGGTCTTGATAAAGCCTTCACACTGCAGTACTAAAACTCAATGTGGTAGGGAAGGACCTGCCTTCCACACAGTATTTTCGGTGATAGAAGGAAATAAAATTTTATGACCATCTCAGACAAATGTATATAATATCTCCTTGCCTTTGGGTGGAGATTACCCCATAGCTTTTCCGTCCTGGCAGGCTCTTGTGCTGACCACATAGTGTGGTCTGTTTATCACTGACTAGTGTACGGAGAATTACTCAGGTATGTGTGCAGAATCCTTGCTTGTGCTTTGTGGGTGGGTCAGTATATTCTCCCATACAGTTGAAATTAGGAGTACTTGAAGTAATTAACAGCTATTGGATATACTTTTGATCTTTTTTTTCTGCAGTTTTTGGCCAGGACTGGGTTTAAACCTGCCACCTCTGGCATATAGGGCAGCACCCTACTCCTTTGAGTCACAGGTGCCACCTGATATATACTATTGATCTTTATGATTTATTGATGAACAATAAGATTTCAAAAATTGAAATGAACAAGTAGAGCAGGTTTGTTTTTCTAATTTCAGTTCATAGCAATGCCCAAGTTTGTCATTAAAATAAAAGACACAAAGCCAGGTGTGGTGGCTCGTACCTATTATCCTAGGACTTCGGAAGGCTGAGGGTGGAGGATGGCTTGAGTCCAGGAGTGCAAGACCAGATGCAGTAAGAGGGAGACCTCTGTCTCTACAAAAAATAGGAAAATTAGCCAGGTATAGTGCTGGGTGTCAGTAGACTGGCCACTGGGGAGACTGGAGAGGAAGAGGCAGGAGGATTGCTTCAGCCTACAAGTTTGATGGGAGCTGTGATGACATCATTGCACTCTAGCCTGGGTGATGGAGTGAGACTTTGTCTCAAAAAATAATAAATAATAAGGATTTGAATATCTTTAGTTTGATAGTGTTATGTGAGTTTCATGCTTATGGCCTATCTCTTGAAGGTCCATCCTCTAGAATTGTCTAGCTTAGCTCAGTTAAATCTATTAATACATAATTGTAGAACTATAGATGGATGGTTTCTTGAAATGTGATATACAGGCTGTCCATAAAGTTTGTGTGCAATTTGAAACAGACAACTGTTTTAAATTACAGGTCTTAAGTTCTCCGCTTACTCATTTGATTCTGAAATCACCTCTAAAAAATTCTTGCCAAATTGTTATTCATATTTCATACAATTGTGCTTCAGTTATAATCAGTAACCCCAAGATTGGTCAGCTAGTCCAAATGGCAAACAGACAATATCTTCCCTGCCCCATTCTCAGAGTGCTGCTTACCCACTGGGTTAAGAGGACATTTAGACATCTTCTGAACCAAGGGAGAGGTCACTAAAGGGTCTCTTACTGATGCTAATTTAAGGGTGTAGAACTTAATTTTAGGTTTTTAAACACCTGATGACCTGATGTTCCCTTAGCATTTAGGCTTTTGTTTCTGACCTCCTCAGAATCTCCATTAAAAGAAGTTCAGTTACCACAAGTTAATAATTGAAATTAGAGATGGTGAAAGAGGCAGTGGTCTGCTAAGGACATCCGTCTGGCCGCCTGAAATCAGCCATAGAAGTATTTACACCACAGATATTGTCAAATGATTTAAGTCTCCCTCACACCAGCTAATTGTTAAACATTTACTACTGCATAAGAGATGTTCATAATTCAGTATTAAAGGAAACAGTAGGTGAAATGCATTCCAGATTACTCTGCCTTAAAGAAACCAAATGTATTACGAAGTTCTGACTTTTAAAAATAACATTAAGGTAATGTAGATCATTCTGAGAAAAATGAGATACAGAACCTTAAGCTAGAGATGATTATAAAAATGATTTGTTCTTTTGGGGGTCAGTTCTTAACTTCTTTGAGAATCTTGGACATTTAGTTAGATAACTTGCAAAAAGCCACTATTCTTTGCCAATATTGTACACGGTGGAAGCACCGCGTAGTTTCGGATAACTGATCCCTGAATTGAAAGTCTCTGGGTTGACACGCAGAAGCATTATACGAAGTAATGATACCCATTTTTTAAAAATCTGTGATTACATATGGATGTGATAATCTGTAGCAGCACTATCAGATAAATAATACATATTTAAAAAATTTCTGTAATTACATGTTTACCCGATAGGCCAGAACGACTCTGTCCCAAGGAGCTGTTACAGACTGAGTAAATAATACATGTTTTAAAGTCCATAATTACATATGTAAACGATAGACCATCGAGTAAATAATGCACATTTTAAAAAGTCCATAATTACATATTTACATGATAGTCTGTAAATTCTGTAATTACTTATTTACACAATAGACCATAACAGCTGTTACAGTCTATTATGTTAACTCTCATAGAATTATATTATGGATTTTTAAAAACACCATAAAGAACCTAAGGAATGGAATGATAGAAACTTCCACTTACTGGAGCTCTCTCAAAAGAGGAATATTTCATGTTCACATAAAACTTATGACTAATACTCAGTTGATAATTGCTGACTTAAAATTATTTGTAAAAATATAGGTTAAGCAATCATAGGATGAGGAATAAACTGGGTGGTATAGACTAGGCCAAGTTTTGCCCCATTTACATGGATCAGACTTCTTTTTTCGTGGCATAAATAAAACACTGTATGTAACTTTTATGTTTCTTAGCCTTCTCATAAAATAACAGTGAAACAACAATTAAAATTGTATTCGTGTTCTTTCTGTATTAAGTTCAGTAGAAAATCCTACAGTCTGTACATAACAGTAGGATGTTGGGACGCATCTACATAGGTTATAGATAGTGATAAACGGATGCATTTTTGTGTTTTTCATGAGAATTATGGTTGCTTTCTTGACCTTTTAAGGGTCCTCATGGATTAAGGACTCATACGGTACATTTTACGTCTCAGCTTCTGAATTTATTCTAAAGTTAAGTACTAGATCAATGAAACTAAATGAAACTTCTGTCCATAATGACTACTAAATAGCAAGGTTAAATCAAGCAAGTGAGAATCTGTCATTTAGTGATATTGGACCATATATTCTTAGTAACAAAACATAGTGTGGAAGAAAAATTTGATTCTCTTTGTTAGATGTTACTTTATAAGATATTTGACAGCTTGAAATAAGTGAGTGCCTGATTTTAAGACAGCTGTTGAACAAAAATTAATCTTCACATTTCATAAAATTTGTTTTCACTTCACATTTGCGCTATAAACGTCTGACATTTCTCAAGAATATCATGGATGTGTTTATTTAAACAAATTTTTAGAATGCAACTCTTGATAAGAAAGGTTTTATGTTAGGACCCAATACACACACACACACACATTGTGTGTATACCTATATATCTGTATGTGTATATAATAGATGTATATATAATATATATATGTGCACACACATATACACAGAAAACCTTTCATAAAACCACGTATACCCTTATAAAAAGTCATGTACTCTGATACCTGTTCTATTGTATTCTATTTCATTTTGTAAAAATGCTGATTGTAACTCACCATATTGATTTCTATCCACAAATGGACCTTAACCTGCAATTTGAAAACCACTGATTTAGACAATGCTTTCTTTCCTGGAGTACACAGGTATATATTTTTACTTTATGGTAGGTAGATAAAATCTACCTTTCCTGGAGTACACAGGTATATATTTTTTCTTTATAAGAGGTAGATTGGATTTGGAGTGGAAGTCTTTAGCTGTTGGATCATATTGTGTAGACTGACAAAGGTTAACTCATTCATGAGTCCATAAATATACCGAGTGGCCATAAAATTCATGTACAATTTAAAACTGACAACTGTTATATATTGCACATGAACTTGATGGCCACCCTGTATAAACGAGATATAATTTTTTCTCATCTATGTCTCTAGTATTAAAAATCCTACAATACAGTATTCTAGTATATATTATTCAAGAGTTGTGGTCCTTGGCTGGGTGCAATCTTATTCCTAGCACTCCGGGAGGCGAGGCTGGTGGATTCCTTGAGCTCAGGAGTTTGAGACCAGCCTGAGTAAGAGCGGGACCCCCTATCTACTAAAAAATAGAAAAACTAGCCAGCATCATGGTGTTTGCCCAGTAGTCTCCGCTACTTGGGAGGCTGAGGCAGGAGAATCTCTTGAGTCCAAGAGTTTGAGGTTGCTGTGAGCTGTGACACCATGGCACTCTACCCAGGGTGACAGTGAAACTCTGTCTCAGATGAACAAAAGAATTGTGGTTGTTACCGAAGCTGTAGAATTATTCAGTGGGAGCTGTACAAAGTGGTACAGCAGATGCTCAGAATGTCCTGTGTGGGCTTTGTTGATGTTCCCAGTGCAGATTCAGAAGCAGAGAAAAAAAAAAGAAATAATAACCTCAAAATCATAACGTATCAGAAAGAACATTTTATAGGCTTTTTGTGGTGAGAAAGGCCTTAAACAATAAAATTTTATAGAGTATTGAAGTAGGTCTGAATTTTAGTATATGAATTCATTTGATCTTAAGATCCCAAATGAAAAATTCATCATTAATTTGTAAATAAAGTTAAAAATTTAGAAAATTATTGTTTTGCTCCTTTTCCATTATTTATCTTTTTACTAAAATAAAGTATGCTAAGATTTCTTTGTGACATACACACGTATGTATATGTGTGTGTGTGTTCAAAAGAAGCCATTCTTCAAATTGTATAATGGAGTGTCTAAAATTGGTAAATATTCACTAGCCACAAATATCTAAACTCTACACCAGTGGCTATTCTCTTGTCAATACTTTACATTTGGTGACCAGACAGAATAAAAAGAATTTGTGTGTTCCCAAGTGATCTCTGTAATGTTCACAACTATCAGCTCAGTGGGAAGAATATCTTCAGATGACAGAAGTCTGTATTTGTCAGTTCAGTCATAATTTCAAATACATATCATACTCAGTCTTTTATTTGGGTTTTAAAAAAATCTCATCTGCTTTTGTTTTATCCACGACTTTCTCTGTGTTCCTGTGAGCCCTGCATCTGTGCCACCTCTCAAACTCCTGAGTCCCTCCCTCTCCTTCATTCTCCTTCATCGTCCAGTAATTGGTGGGACCACACCTACGGTGCATCTTACAAGGGTACATGGGAAATTTACTAGGTGTAGAATATAAATGTCTCAACAATAACTAAGAAAATGCCACCAAGGCTACGTTGACCAGTTTGATGAAAGCATTTCACATTGTATGTAAAACCAGCACATTGTACCTCATGATTGCGTTAATGTACACAGCTATGATTTAATTAAAAAAAAAGGAAAAAGGAAAGAGTACAATGTTTTATGGTCTATTTCCTAAGCGTATCCTGAGCCTTTGCCTTCTTTCCATCTCTATTACCATTTTCTATGTTCAGACCCTCCTGATTTCCTCCCTGATTTTTCCACCTCTGGAGAGTCCTTGCTTCCTCCAGTCAACCTCCATTGCTGTATCTTTGACACTGCTGTTGGTGCAGTTCTTCTAAAAATCAGCTGGTGAGCATGGCGGCCCTCTGTGGAGGGGTCCCTTTCCCTTTGCTTTCCCATCTTACAAGATGTGGAGGGAGCAGCACCTCCTCCAGTAAGGTGCCCCTGAGTCCCCAAAGCCCCTTGAGTGGTCCAGCTCCGTCAGAGCACTATCAGACTGACTGCATGCTTCCCTCTCTTCCTCATAACATTTTACTTCTTAAAGGGAATGACTGTCTTTTTGGCAGGACATATTAAGTGCTCAATAAATATTTTTGGAATGATTAGATGGCAGCACCACTGTCTCAAAACATTAACCTCCAATTCAGGCTAATAGTTTCCAATTAGACTTGTTACCAGGAAAAAAGGAAATAGGGGCCACAGAAATAGGAGATACATCTCAGAGAGGAAAGTTTCCTTTTAAATTATTGACTCCATCAGAAACTGTGTGGATCTAGAATCCAGACTCTGAATCTCCTACTTCCATCGTGAAGCCTTGTTGCTACTGTAGTAATTACTTCAAAGACGTTATATTTTTAAGAAAGAGACTAAAATCTGCTTTCTTCCTCACTGTTTTATAGTTACTTATAAATTATTTCCACATTGCCTGTAGCAGCTTTTTCTCAAATTCTGTCCCCAAACTGATGTTGCAGTTTTAAAATCTTGAACACTTATTTAAAAGGAAAATTTGTTTAGCCATATTCTGTAACTAAGAATGGACATCACTGTGAGTCCTTTTTGCCGGAGGAATTTCCCTCTTGCTCTTCTGAAGTTTTGGAAGTTTGTGATTTAATAGCAAATGATTGCATCACTTGCCTGTTATAATGCCGAGTATGTGTGTGTCAGAGAAGTTATTTATTTTATATGCATTTGTTTTCTTTTTTATTATTATAATGGAATTTGAAGACAGAGATAGATTTCCTCCCTGCAGTGCTAACTACAGAAGGGGTTAGCATTATGGAATGTCATTCGACTGGCTCTTATAATGATAAATATTTCCACGACAAAACCTACTGTGAACCTGTCTCTATGCTCTAGAAATTTCTCTCTGCCTTGGCTACTATTTTACCTCCAGAGGAAAGCAGAGAAAATATAGTAGATTACTTCTAAAAACTTGTCAGAAATTAAATAAAACTCAGGTATTTAAAGCACATCTTTCCCCTTTGATTATTCTGCTACCACTTAGGCAGTATGCAGATTTTTTATTTTTTTTTGCCCTTCTTATTCAAAGCTGATACTCTTGGTGGTGCTATTGTCCATTTATAAATATGTCTTGAAATACGGGGTGTGTGACAGAAACATCCATAAGCTAGATCTTTTGTCTCCTGACCATTTATACATTCATTAAAAATATCATTGGGCACCCCTCATTGGAAATGTAAAAATGAACACAAATTCTGGCCTCAAGGAGTGCAGAGTCTAAAAACGGTGAGTAAGATGTGTACATAAAATGACAAAAGTGAAGAAGACTCTGACCACTTCTTGCCAGCGCCAGCACCAAGTGTGAGTCATTGTCATCTTCTGCTTACATAACTTCAGGGCCTGCTAATTGGTCTCCTCACTCTGATTTCTAACACACTCCAGCTATTCTCAGCACAGCACTCAGAGGCTCCTTTTGTACTGAAAGTCAGATGATGTCACTCCAGAGCTCAGAACTGTAATGGTCTCTATTTCACCCCCATAACCTGCCCCTTGAGCTCCCGTACTAAGACCCTGACCCCATTTCCTGTTCCCCTTCCCCTCCTCCACTTCCCTGGAGCCATTCTGTTCTCTTTGCTGTTCTTTAAAACCACTAGACGTGTGTCCAGCTCTTCCTGCTTCCTGAAATGCTCTTCCCCACAGATCTATGCCACTAACCCCCTCACCTTATTCAAGTCTTTGCTCCGATTTCACCTACCTTTTCTTTTCATTTCAGATTAATATAAGGGTACGCACAATTAGGTCACAGTGTTTGCATTTGTTAGGTAGCGTCCCAGTAGATTTCAACGACCTTAACCAGCGTACTAAAAGTTGGACTGCCCTGCACTACCTTCTCTTTGCTCTACGTTTCCTGTTTCAAGGAACCTATCATCTTTTAAAAACCCTGTGATATTTTTTTTTTTGAGTATTTTGTCTATTGTTTGCTGTCTGCTTCCCCCCGAAATAGCTCCAGAAGGCAGAGATCTTTCCTAATGTTCCCTGATGGATCTGAAGCTCCTAGAAGAGGGCCAGCCCATAATCAGTGCTCAGGAAAGACTGGTTGAATGAATGAAAAGATGAGTGAGAGTTACAGCTAGAACATTATTCACATTTGCAGGTGAAAGAGATTTATTCTAAGAGGAGGGGCCTGGGAAGGTTTCAGTGAAGGTTAATCTGAGTTGGGTTTGGACACATGCAAATACACTATTTTGGTAAAACTGCTCATTATTTAAATTTTTTTTTTTACCTTTACTATTGTCTTTTAATCCTTATTCATAAGACTTTTGTTAAAGCCAATAAGAGATACATTGAAAAAAGGATTATGAGTGTAAGGAAATAGGAAAAGAGCTGTAAAATAGGGAAGAGAGTCCACCTTTCTCCCTAGTGTGGATAATGGTTCATTTTGTTCTGTAGTCTAATCTCTCCAGACAAAAGGGGTGGGGGAGAAAAGAAAAATTATCGTGGCTGTCATAGTAAGTCAATCACCTTCCCCCTATCCTTTCAGAATGATCTCCGAGACTTGCTGTCCTCAAAGACTACTTCTATTTAACTAAACACTCATTGGATTCAATGCTTAAAAAAATGCTGTCATTTGGATGCTTTGCAGTTCCTTGGCTTCTCTTTGATATATTTAGAGAAAAAACAACCACATGAGTATTAACATCAGATAGTTAACCAGTGTACGATGATGCGAACAACAGTGTAGTTTAGTTTATAGGGAAACTCTTAAATGTCTCCCTGATTTCTGCCTTCTTTTATTTCTTTCTTGAACTGCTCAAAATGAAGCTTTTACTGCAACATCAGAAGTTCAATACTAAAATGACTGGAGGCCAGGCTGAAAATTAAGCAGCACAGAACTAAGGAACAACATGAACTACGATTCTCAGGGCTGCTTTGCTAATTTTGCAAGCTACTGTTGCTAAGGTACTGGTTTTCTCTGTGTGCTCCCGTCTTCCTCTTTGAGGACCAACTCCAGCCAGGCTTTTATACTTGTCATTCTATTGAAATTCCCTGTACTCATCTTTGACATCTCAACAGCATCAGATGCACTTGAAACACTTTCTTGGCTAGTATTTCTGGACATCATATCTATGGTTAAGCTCCTACCTCACTGGTCTCTCTCCTGAGTTTTTTTGGCTGGATCCTCCTCCTTTTTCTCCTCCTCAGTGCCACTGCAACATGCTGGTGTGTTCTGGGTCCCAGTCTTCATATGTCTTGGTTTCTGGATCTGCACCCACTCATGAGGTGACCACACTTAGCCCGTGGCTTAGATACCCTTTACGTGCTAATGACCTCAAGCGTTCTTCTCTCTCACCTGCCTCGCCTCTACCCTCCAGCTGCTTATCCTTATCTAACAGGCATCTCAAAATCAACCTAGTAACACAGAACACTTGGTTTCCACTTAACTTTACTCTGCAAATCTCTCCCCCCACCCAGTGCTCTACATCTCTTTAAATGCTGCCACCACCATCACCATTCATCCAAAGGGTTAAAGCAAGCCCTTGACCTCCGAGATTCCTTTCTTTCAGACTGCACACCCACCTGTCAGCAGTGGTCGCTGGCTCTATTGTCATAACATACCCCATATTTGACCTTCCCAGTTTCTGCATCCCACCAAGTCTTGTCATTTCTAGGCTCTGCTGTCTGAGTTAGCCTCGAACTGGTTTTGCTGTTTTGACAATTGTCCCCATACAGTGCATTCTCAACCAGGCAAGCCAGTGAAATTGTTGATAGGCTGAATCAAAGCACGGCACATCTGCTGATGAGTTCCTGCACACTTGTAATACAATCCCAAGCCTTTCATGGCTCCCAGGGCCCCTTATGGTTCAGCCCCCTAATTCCTTCTCCAGCCTCATTGCTAGTCCCTCTTCCCATCAGTCTCAGGACTCCATCCCACTGGCTCCCTTGCAGCTCTTCAGACCTTACACAGCCTCTGCACCTGGAATGCCTTTATCCCAGTTAGACACCATGGCTTCCTCCCTTCCATCATGGTGGTCTGCATTGTCCTGATGTCACCACCTCCGGGAGAACATCCTGCTCCCCCCGTCCAACACAGCACCCTGCCCAGGTCACTTTCCCTGCTTTGATTTTCCCCATGGTAGTTATCCCTATTAATTGATTTTGGGGTATGGTGCCTGCCTCACCACTATAATATGAGGCAGGGACTTCTGTTGCTCTCTGTTCCCTGGCACACAGTAGGCACTCAGTAATTTTTAGAATAAATGAATAATTGTAGAATGAATATAAATTAACTCTGATATGGTTCATTTACTTTTGCCTCCCTGTTTTTCCTTATTTCTACTTTCCTCAGGAAATACATGTTATGTTAACCACTCTACACGTCCTCTGGAGGGTGATATTTTAAAAAGTTCTATTAACCAGAAAACAGTATACATGGTTCTGGGAAACTTTAAAAGTATTCACTGGAAAGTGTAAATCTTGATCCATTCATACCCTCTGTCTGGCATATTAATTTAAGATAATTCAGATACTGGCTGTAGTTTAAAAACCAAAAAAAAGTTCTTTAGAGATACAAATACCCATCAAAGCCAAATACGAAAAGCACATGAAGCAGAGATAAATGCCACAATGTGAACAGTCAGTGCTTTCTGCATAATGTTTACTAAGTCCATAAAGACCTGTGACACTAGGTCAGTCATTTCCTGTTTGCGGTGACCTCATTCCACCTGCAGTCCTCAGGCAGGTCAGCGTGGAACTAGGTTTTCGGATGAATATTGGTAGGAGGCAGCAGGAGATCATGGAGATTAAAAATAAAGTGAGAAGTGAAAGCAGTGCAGCCACACAGGGGTGAGTGACTCAGCATCTCTGCACCAGTGACCACAGAAGCCAGAGGGACCACTGGATTCCCAGGCTCCCAGCTGCTCTTCTCCAGCAGGGCGTTCCCCTGCAGGTGAGGGTCCGCTCGCCTTCCCGTGCTGGGCTCTGCATTGATTAACCAGACATTATGGCACACTCTCCAGTTTTTTCTAGCCCACTGCGGTATAAGTCAAGCTGAACAACTAGGACAGTCATACCTTCAAGGATTGATCTTTCCCTGATGTTTTGGCTGTTCTCTGTGTCTATTTGCTATTAGGAAATTCTCAAAGGAGAGTTCTGACTAATAGCAAAGTGGACCCATATGGAAATTTCTCTCAGCAAAACCGCTTTCCCTGGAGGAATAATTTACCCGTAGCCAAGGCAGGTGATTCTGTAGTCCCTGCACCTGACTCGGTATGTATGCAATGTGGAGCATCCTGCCCATGTGTATGTTATTTAAGGAACTTGAGGTTTTAAGGCAACAATTTATTTAATTTAAACTAATCGGAGGGGTTGGTGGAGGGGTCATTCTGACTGAAAACAATGAATTATGAAATTTTTAAAAAGCACAATTTATTTTCACTCACAAAAACTAACAACATTTTGTCAAGTAGAGATCCCGCCAAATCAAAAAGGTAAGAATCGTTTGTTACTAGTACACGGTTTAGGTACCAATGAAAGAAGCCACAGGATTATACAAAGTTGTGTTGGATTAAGGGGGTTAATGTAATATATGTTCTCCCTAAACTCTTATTTCTGGGACTGATTGATATAGATCAATTCTAACTATTTCTCAATTTTTATAAATTTAAAATTATAATGGACCAAGGTAATTTTTAAGCTATATGTTTGAACAAACATGGGACATATAAACTGAAAAAGTAGGGTGAGAATGTTTGTAATTGAAAGTATTTTGGAAAATCTGGGCTGTGCTGCTGCCCTAACTATAAGGCACATGATTGGTTACAGCCCAGGACCAACTCCCTTATGTCTGCAGGCATAGAAACAAGGCCAAGGACGTAATCCTGTTCAGTTATGATAAAATTTCTGATGGACATAGGTGAAACTAAGTTTGAATACAATTCATTCAAAACAGTGTTTGAAGATGTTTTGACTGATCTTCCTATTTGGCAGAATGATAGTTGACTTTGATATATTTACAAACTTGTTCAAAGTCTTCCTTAGATATATCCGTGGGCTCATATAAAATTTACATAACAATTAGTAATGCAGGGTTTTTTTTTAAGTTATTCCATCTGGTTTTTAATTCAGTTAATACTAATCTATCATGATGCATTCATAGTGCCCTTAATTTTTATTCTTTTATGTTGGATATTTTTATGTTTCCTTTCAAACTCTGGTCTTTTTTTAGCCTCATTATATATATGTTTGTTGTTTTAAAATGGGTATGTTTGAAATTAATTAAGCACTTGTTTTCAGATATTTTCTTATGTTGTAATAACTGTAAGATTAAACTGGAGAGCAAAAATAAGATTTAGTTTAGAATGACTGCAGTCTATGGCTATAATAAAATTTGAATTCATGTTCAAATGAGTATGTTTCATCAGTAGTTTAATAAGCTCCATACATTACTCTTTTATGCCACATGTTTTAAGCAAATTAGGCACAATAATGTATGTGTTTGAAATAAAGCTTGACGTTGATGGAGGGATGGTTGGGGGCTTTATATCAATTTTTAAATACTTAGTTCTTGTGTATTTCTGAAATTTGGAAGAATTTTGCATTTGTGCAAACCATGAAGAAATTTGAATTGTTAAAACAATTATTCTTTTTCTTACTTCTGTGGAAATTAAATTTTAAAAAAAAGACTTTGTTAATTCAATACTGTACTATGCCTGAGGTTTTAAATACACAAAAGTCAGTAAAATGAAAGTGATGGTTCCTAGAGCAAGTGTAATTCAGCCATATTGCACGTATATATTAAAGCATAAAAGTTAACACCATATGTACAAAATACTACATGGGCCCATTTGTGTCACCACTGATAAATGCGCAACTCCTATAGGAGCTGTGAGCTCTTACAAGAGCCCAAGATCTGAATCCCAGATATGAGAGAGGTTTAGGGGCAGTTAGGGGAATACGACTGTATGTCTTCTGTACATTTTAAATTTCAACCAGAAAGTTGCTGAAGCTAAAATTTCATTAGGGAAACAATACTAGAACTCCTAATTTTTATAACCACAGATTTTTTTTTTCTGTGTTATAAATTCAGTATCCTCTTTGCCATTTATTGGTCTTTGCTGGTCACTTATTAAATTGTTTTTAACAAATATGTTGAGAATTTAGTAGGTGCCAGATTGTCCTAGGCACTTGCATCCTTAGCAAACCAGACAATAATTTTTGCCTTTGGGAAGCTTATGTTCTAGTGAGGAGGGGCAGACAGTAAAGTTAACTAACAAGTACATTATAAAGCAGGTTAGGAGGGGATGCGTGCATAAAGAAAGAAGAGGAGGATAAGAGGCAGCCTGGAGGGCACGGGGTTGGTGGATAAATTGCCATGTATTAAAACAGGGGAAACATGAGAAAAGGCTGGAAGGAAGTAAGGGAGTCAGCCAAGTTCACAGGCACAAGATGGTTTCAGGCAAGGTAAACAGCTGGAGCAATGGCGGAAGTGTGTCTAGCATATTTGAGATACAGCCTCAGTGCGGCTGGAAAGGCAGAGTGAGAGGAAGAGCAGTCAGAGATGGAATCAGAGAGTGAACCGAGGGCTGGATCATGATGGGCCATTGTTTGGATTTTGACTTTTTTTTGAATAAAATGGTTGAATCCCAGGGTTTTGAGCAAACGAGTGACTTGATATTACTTTACTTTTAAAGGCTCACTCTGGCTTCTGTGTTGAGAATAAACAGTACAGACTGGGCTGGTGGCTCATGCCTGTAATCCTAGCACTTTGGAGGCCGAGGCTGGAGGACCACCAGAGACCAGGAGTTTGAGTTCTGCCTGGGCAAAAGTGAGACCCTTTATCTACAAAAAATAGAAAAATTAGCTGGGCAGGGTGGTATGCACCTATAGTTACAGCTACTCGGGAGGCCGAAGCAGAACAGCTGCTTGAGCTGAGGAGTCTGAGGTGATGGTAAACTATGATGATGCCACCACATTCCAACTTGGGTGACAGAGTGAGACCTTGTCTCAAAAAAATAAATGGACAAACAGAAAAATGAACAAAACCAGTACAGGAACTATGGTAATAGTATAGGTCTTTAGTGGAGATTAAAAACAATCCAGCTTGAATGGCTGATTCTGCTGAGTGCAGAGTTGAGAAATGTGTACAAATGCCCCCCGAGAGCTGGCATGAGCCAGCACCAGCGCACCCTGGGAAAGAGAAATTTTGTTTTGTTTTAAGATTAAAAAAAAAAAGCACCTAATTTGTATATCTTGAAGGGAATAATCCAGTAGAGCTAAAAATTGAGGATGTGGGTGATACAGGGGAGAATTTCTGAAGGAAATTTCCCAGAGCAGGTGAGAAGGAATGTGGTCCAGAGTACAGGAGCGGGAACATGTGTAGTTTGTCTGTGTCCATAGCAAGAAAAGCCAAAGCATGTGGTGAAGGCTCTGTAGGTTGTTATGGGGTCAGGAGCCTGGATGGTTTTTGTAGCAAACACAACTCCACTTAAAATGAATGAGGTTTAAGAAATCATGAATTTTGGGATGGCTGCGGAAACCTGATGGGACTAGCTGTTAGTTGAGACTTGTGAGGAATTCACCCCTTTGCTCTTGAGTTTAATTCTAAGCTTTTCTGTCTCTGGAGAATGACTTTCTTTCCTTATTTTCACAAGGTCCAAATTTGACTTCCCAGTTCAGGTGTCTGATTGAGAGAAGCAAATTGCAAGTGAGAGACTCTATGAGCCTCGCTTGTGTCAGTCTCCACTTCTGGTTAAATAAGCAAGAGCCACTGGCTAATTAACAGCAAAAATTCACTTTAAGGGAAAGGGGAGGTTCTCTGGGCAAGATGGTGCTCAGGATGGAAAGATGCATCTTCAATATGTATTGAATGAAAATCTTCTGTGTCATTCATGCAGATTTTTCATTTATTTAATGACTAATTATTAAAGTGCTACCATATTCCAAGCATTGTGGTAGACAGGGGCATGTGAAGATGAAAAAGAAGTATCCTTCTCCCTATTTTAAGAGCGTTTTCATTTTTCTAAAGTGTTTACAGTCTTCATCACTATGAAAGTGGTGGTGGTGATAGTACTTGCAGGGGATGACTTAGGGATCAAATGCTGAGAAAGTTTTGTACAGTGAGTTTTAGTCATTCGTCCAAAGGCATCATGTACCTAGAAGGCATTTGTTCAAACTCATTTTTTGCCACTTTAATCTCTTATTAAAAAATTATCTGCAGTAATTTTTCATAGTTGGTTTCATAGATTATTTGGTTTTGGTGAGACGCATGGATTCATTGCTTTTATGCACTAAAAAGTTGTATTACCTCATGCTGATACTTAAATAATCTTCCATCTTAGTTTTTAAATCATACTATAACATGGGTACATTGTTAAAGCCTTAAACAGAAGGGAATAAAATGAAAGTTAAAAGTCTGCCTGTGTGAGCTCATCTCCCTTAAAATTTCTAGCCTCGTGTCACAGAAAGAAACACCACAAACCATTTATGTGGTCTTTGGGATATTTTTAATGTATATTTATTATATTTATACACATATAGGCATGGTCTTGTCTTATGTTTGAAAAGCACTTGAGATTTAACCCCACACTCACCTTTTGCCAGACACTAGTGCCTCTCAAGCATTCTTACCTTTTAATCATGTACTCTATTCTTTTTCCATGTGATTTTAAAAAAACTCTTCCTTTTTGAAACTTTTACAAACCTTGTTATGATGCCTGTTGGTAACAGAGGTGTCACCTCTGAAATTTTATGCTCTCCATGGTAAACAAGTTTGCCTTTTTAATTTAAAACTTTTTATGTTTCCATAAAACGCAGAACATTTTGTGATTCAGACTCTGGGATCTGATTATTTCAAAATCTAAGTATTGGAGCTGTTTTCCTGAAGGATATTTTCTTTTACGGTCTTTAGTTGCCAAAGTCGGTTGACAGATTCGCTCTCACATCTTCCAATTAGAGCAACAGGTAATGGTCTTGGAAATTGGAGGTGCTTCTTTTTAAGTGTATTTAAAACCAAATATTCTAACAAATAATTTCTCTGTTGGCTGAATACTTGAGACCCAGCTTTGATATGTTTGTTCCCTTTAAGAAAATAGTACCCTCTATGTCCAGGGCTGGAAAATATAACTTTGATTTCCTTTGATTTGAATTCTACAGTTGTGATTGCAGGTAAAGAAAATAAGGGAAAGAGTATAGCTTAGCTTTTTTTTTTTTTTTTTTAGTATTTTGAGAAGTTGGCCTTGTTTTTCTGTTCCAGCCTGTAGATTATGGGACTCCCTAAAACCCATTATTGGTAAATGAATACTTATTTTTAAATGACATTTTTTGTACTATCTTTCTTTATTGTAGTTCTGTTTTGGTTTTGTTTGTCTTTAGATAGGACGCTGAGATGCAGTATTTTGGAAACCTAGTTACCTGCGTGGTAAGGAAAATGCACCTGCCTTGGGCATATAAAAAATAAGAACTAATAACATTTCAGAAATTTCAGTGGAAGTGAAAATATCTGTTAGGGAGAACAAACAGTGTCAACTTAGCTTGTTGCCTTCTCTCTTGCTTAGCTGCTGTGCTCCTCTGACTCCCCCACGAGTCAGCCATATTGGTTGATCGCCCACCATATTTTAAACAGCAACGTAAGTGCTGAGGGTGGATATAAGAGAACTAGAAAGTAAGGATGGTTACCTGGAGGAATTTATAATCTAGTTTCCTTTTTTCTCTGGCTTTCCCACCCGATCACTTTCTTGGTTTTATTCCATTTAATTTTTCACTTTCTGGGGTCTTTAAACATTATATATGACTGCCATATTCCTTTTTTTTTTTCCATTTATGTAATCTTTATTTCACGCAGGAGTATAATTCAGAAATTTTCATTTCTACTTTTTTTAATACAAGCCAATGATGTGCAACTATGCAGAATAAGACCATAAATATTTTAAAGACAATTTTATAAGTGTTCATAACACTGTAGATATGTAAATACATACGTGTAAAGTTCTGTAGGCCTAGGAATAGCTATGTGTTTCAGTAATCAAAGTGAACATTTGTATATACTCTAGGTTAAAATGATCAAATTAAGTGGTATCACTGATTAAACATCCCATGGTTATTAATATATATTTATTCTTACCCATTTTAATTACAGTTAATTTTAAGGACTAATTACAATAACATTTGACAGCTTTAATTAGACTCCATCCAAAAGTGCTGGGTCAACACTGATAAATAATCCTGAATATACTCTTTATACATTTACAGATCTAGAGGAATTACTGCTAAGGCTTTGTCTATACTTAGCATTTGAGTATCCTTTTTCCATTTTCCTGCCCTAGTTCCTTACATCTGTTTTTGGTGATTGAAGGACTAATGTTAAACAAAATAACTTTTGCAAATATTTTGAGCGGCTTAATTAACAATGTCCTAGATGCAACCAAACCCAAAGAATAAAAAACATCTCTCCCCCCACCTTCCTTTTTTTTTTTGATTGTGAGACAAGGTGTTGTTCTGCTGCCCAGCCTAGAGTGCAGTGGATCATCATAGCTCAGGGCAGCCTAAAACTCCTGGGCTCAAGCAATCCTCCTGCGTTAGCCCCTTGAGTGTCTGGGACTATAGTCATGTACCACCGCACCTGGATAATTTTTTAAATTTCTTGTAGAGATTGAGAGATGGGGAATCTAACTCTTGTTCAGGCTGGTCTCAAACTCCAGACCATAAGCCATCCTCCTGCTTTGGGCTCCCAAAGTGCTAGGATTACAGGCACGAGCCACTGTGCTTGACAGACCTACCTACCTCTTGTTCTTTCTTCTTCCCTCCTTTCTTTTCCTTCCCTTCCCTTCCATTTCTCTATCCTTCCTTTCTTCCTTCCCTTTCTTCCTTTATTCTTTTCTTTCTCTCTTTCTTTATTTTCTCAGTGATTAAGAAGCAGAAAGGATTGAAGTGGTGGGATGATGACTCTGTAAACTGATAGAGTCACAAAATGCCTCCCCTCTGTGTCGATACCGTCTGTTCAGTTCAGTTGAGTTATGTGGCATTGTGCTACTTCGTGGTGCAAGAAAGGCACTAGTCAAAAAACATTAATAGAAATGTAATGAATTTGAAAATTTACAGTGGTTAAAAATAAAACATAATTACTACAAATTTACTCAAAGCAAACACTCTAGATATTGTAAGACATCTACTATTTAGGAATCTATATTAATTTATAAATGCTGTATAATTTTTCCTGCTTTCATATAAACATGCAAAAGTTTATACCCTCTGCCATCAGATGAGTAGCTCCCACAATTGTCAACCTAATGTAAAAAGAATGATGCTTAACGTTCAAGACAAAAACATCTCGAAATTATTAAACAATTGGAAAAGGGGGAGTGTGTTAATTTGCATTATAATTTAAAATAGGGGAAGACTTTTTTAATTTGAAAAAGAAAAACAGATATGATTTCCTATGAATATGATTACATTGTCCAAGTAGACTAAAAAACAAAGAGACAGAGCCTTAAAGCTATGAAGAGAAGAGAGCCTTCCTCGTGACCTTGACAAAGAAATACTGTCTCCCAACAGTCCACAAAGGGCATAGGGAATGCCTGTGTCGGGGTTGGTCTGGGTGGACAAGGCAAAGTGTGTGTTTGGTGGTTTTAGAATGAGAGGCAACACTGATGGGCATTCTGGTTGGTGAACTTGATCCCAACAACAGCGTGGGACACACATTTGACAAGTTGATAAGAGTAAGTTGACGAGTTGGAGCCCGTGTTGGTGACACTGAAATGAAAGTGTTCTGAGAAGAGGAGATGAGAGCCATGGTTAGCAGGAGGGACCAGCCAGCAGAAACAAGGCCCAGATAGATTTTCCTGACATTTGACGTATTTTTTTCCTCAAAGTTGGGAGTATCTTTTTATTATAAAAGCAACAAATGCTCCATGAAAAACATTTAAGTAATGAGGTAATCACTCATTATGGAATCATTCTCAGAGGTGATCACTATTTTGGTGTCCGTCATTTCAGATGTTCGAATGTATCTACAAAGTTAGAATTTTATACAAATATATATACGCACACACAACTTTTACACAAATAATGTATGTAGTTATACATTTATTTATGTACATATTTTCGTATATGAATTTACCTGAATATATACAAAGGTATAAGTATGTAAGTATATGTACAGCATATGCGATTCAGCTCCAGCTTCATCTTTTAAGACATAGTTGTATGTATTCCATTGTCTAAATGCATCATAATTAAATTAGCCACCTAGATGTAATTTTAACTAAGTTTACATTGACTCCATTAAAAACATGTTTTTATTCGCTTTGTCTTAATTATGAGTTTGATGATCTAAGACCTCTATCTCTCCATTACCCTGATTAACTAAATACTGACTACATATTATTAGAAAACTTCATAGAAAGCAGCATTTAAAATTAACTTTTAAGGTAAACTAAAACACAAAGAGGCCTGGATTTTATTTCTAGCTTGAGGACTTAGATGTTGTGCAAGTTAATAAAAACGTTCTTAAACTAAGAATGGTAAACATATTGCAGATGATATATGGTTATAGACCTGTTCTATAGGTTTGTTTTAAATTATTAAAGGGACACAGAGACCTGTTGGTTGACAGCAGCTCTCAAAACACATTTCTAGGAAATCGTATCAAGATTCTAACCAAAATGACCATTAGTTTAAACTAGAGAAATAATTGTGATGGCCATAGACCTTTATGTTAATGGAAAGGAAGAAAATTATCTTATCGGGGGTAAATAGTCTTCATTTTAGTTTTTCTCTTTTTGTTTTATTTTACTTTTTTCGTGTTAAACCATGCACTATCCTCATCCAGCCTTTGTGTATCCTCTCACTGTAGAGCAATTTCTAAAGCTTACTTTCTTTTTAAAGCTCCTCAGTATCCTTGATTCCTTTAGATCCCTTTTCTCACGGTTGTATTTTTGTTAGTGTTGAGCTTTCTTATATTAATTTCCTTTTCACAGCTCAATGAATTCTGAAACATCGATTACTCCTGGATGCTCTGTCCACTGTTTACAGTTTTGCATGCCATTTTTTTTCTGTAGATGACATTGAGGGATAGGCAGCCCAGTAAACTGTTCATATTCTGGCATTATTTTTGCTCTAGAGATTACTATCACATTGAGTTAATTTAATAAAATTGTAATTGTTTTTATCACCTGCTATTTCCTTCTCTAGGTTTCTTCATATACTATTAAAGGCATTAAATATATGTATATCTTATCTATCTTCATGCAATGTTTATGTGTGTGGGGGGGGAGTATTTTATATATATGCACACAAATATAAACACATATACCGGCACATGGATGGCTACACACATGTATATATTCTGTCTGTATAAATCTGTGCATAACTAGACATGATTCACTTTCACTTTCTCTATTTCGAATGGCACAATTGTGTGCTCTCCTGTGGTAAAATTCAAGTTCTAGTTTCATTTACAAGATCAGGATTGTTTTTTATTTTCTTTCTTGGTAGAAAGAAAGAAGGCCCTTCCCCCAAAGGCAAATTAGACATAAACTCAAGTTATAAGCAAACTGTTTCTTGAAACTGGGGATTTAAAAAAAAAAATTAAATTATGTATTTAGAGCTTAAAAATAGGGCATAATAATATCCAAAGCATCCCTTTTTGGTGTGCTTTGATAAGTATCACACATAATACTGGATTTCATATACATTTTAAGGCTTTGATTCATAATGTAGATTGTAATTTAATAGGAAATTTAATTTTGTTAGAAGATATACTAAATATTTGATAGATGTCCTGAAGACAAATGTTGTGTGCTAAAACAGGACTCATAGTTTAGTAAAGATTAAGACAGAGCTGAATCCCCTGCCTATTAGCTGTGAGCTGAGCAGATTACAGGGGAGTATCCATTCCTTCAGGGAAGTCTAACTGGTACGATGTAATTTACTTTGGATTTTCAATATCTTTTGGTTACTTCATCTCCTAAAAGGATAACTTTGAAAGTAAATTACAAAAGTGACCATATTAGACCCTTCTGATGAAGAATGAGAAAAACAGATCAATATAAGCTGAAGTGTGTATTTTTCTAAATCAGTATTAGCATGCCAACCAAGAAGTGATTTATATGCTTAAAATGCAAATTAATCATCAATAGAGTTCTACATCATTCTTTGCAGGAAAATACTCAGAAGGTGTAATCCAGGGGAAAAAAGGTATTTTAAGCTCCCTGTGATCTGATGATCACAGTATTTGACCACCCAGCATTGACTCTGCGAGGTGGGACCCTGCATGTAAAAACATAGGTTCATGCAAATGGTCAGATCTTACAAACTGTAATAAATCCGGTAATTATGAGGCACACTAAATTAGCCTCCCATGAGTGGAAAGGCATTGTTAAGTACCCTCAATGTCTTTCCGACATTGAATGTGTTACATACAGGGTGAGAGGATACCGTCCACCCAATAAACTTTCTCCTGGGTGACAATTCTATAATGTAAACATCTATCTACTAAGAACTCAACTGAGACCTCCTATCCATTTTGCATAGAAGACTGGACAGCCATTAAAATGGAAACAATGTTTTCCATCCTGATACAGAGGAAATTTAAATTGGTACCCTGGAGGTAAAAAGGACATAGCGCATCACCCAGTGCCCGGGCTGCAGGACATTTAAGAAAAAAAAAATAGGTAAAAGAACATGATTTTTCTTTCTCAATTTTTGGGAGTATAGTCATTTAAAAACATTTTATTACTATAATTGCTTGTGTAAACCATAACCTTTAAATTATTATAATATTCATGGATCCATTTAAAAAATTATTTAAGTTCTGAGCACAATGTGCAAGTGTGTGTATTTCTGGATTTATTATAATAGTGAACTTCCATACAAATAGTGTGAAGTAAAGAATTAGAGCATTCAAACCAAAATATTTACTATTTATGTAAAAATATATTTCTTTTTCATGCATTTATTAGGTTGATCTATGTTGGTGATGGCTACCAGTGTCTATTTCACTTTTCTGTAGCTTCAATATTTTTTTGTTGCATTTTTTCATCTCATGAATAAAAAAAAATTCAGTATCCTCCAATGTATGCATCCTTGGCAGATTATTTTACATAATCAGTCTATAGCTATAGTTTCTCTATTTATAGATGGCTAGATTGAATGAGGCAGTCACTGAATTCTCTCTTTTTTTTTTTTTGCAGTTTTTGGCTGGGGCTGGGTTTGAACCCACCACCTCTGGCATATGGGGCTAGTGCTCCACTCCTTTGAGCCACAGGCACCTCCCAATTCTCCTTTATTTTTAAAGGTCTATAATTCTATGAGATCTGAGGCTGAAACTTTCTGCTTTCTAGTGGTCTGAGAATGAAAGTGAATTAAAATAATTTCTTTGAATTTCAGACTGCATTTTTAGAGATAATTCTAATTATTGTAACACCATGTCCTCCATTTCATAATTTGCTGACATGTGCCAGCACCACTGCCTGCCGTAGATGTGGTCCTTCTGAACTTTGCTACACAGGCCTAAGACCAGCACTTAAATACTTACAAATTGAATTGCACTGTGTTAGAAATGGGATTGATAAAATAAATTACTATATCTTGTAGGTTAAGATTTGAGTTCTGCAATTGTAGCTGTTACAAATTACCTGAAAACCTTTTTATATTGCATTTCTTATGGCTGTATTTTACAATTGCTCTAATAAAAAATTCTATACAAAAATTGTTTGATATTAATAGCAATCATTACCAACTTGATAGATCCTTGTTAAGTATATTTGCAATACATTTAATCTTATTAAACTCAGCCTTGAGTTGTTTCTTCCAAATATTATAGGTCTTTATGAAGCTAGCAATATAAAGAAGAGATTTCAACCATTTTCGGCCAAAAATTAGGTTTAGCTTAATGGATCAATTTTTTTCTTATTAAACTGCATCTGACCAGTGCCAAGTAATACATTCAGCATTGATCTTTGTCTCACCCTGCTGTAGCTTGCGTTCTCTTTATGTACATGAAAAATAAGGTGCCAGGAATGAAAACAATGCCTGTATAATACAAATATAGAATTTTTCTCAGACTTCCATTCGGTTTATCATTTCACTTTGTTATTAATGCCTTGCCTGCTGCTTTTCAGAAATGTGTTTTTAAAAAGCACATTTATTTCCATAAAGAATGCTTTCTTCTGGTGTAATTATAAAAAAACATACACCATATTCTGGAGTACATCAATTGTTTCAGGGGCATGGACAAAATATATGAGCCCTGTTCGCATGTGCAAACAGCCTGTTCTAAATGTGGAACCCTCCAGGGACTTGACCCATTAACACCAGGGATCTGAATGAAGTCTACTGGTTAGAACAGGGGTTCGATTTTGAAGTTCTGTTTTTTTTCTTTGAGTAAAAATAGGAAGATAAATGAAAACGAAACCAGGTTTTAATGGATACAGAGCCTACGCATGACAAATTTGAAATGATGTCAGTGGTTCTTTGAAGTTCTCAGTCTTTGCGACACCTGCAGTCACACAGCAGCCCCCAAACCTCTTCCTACCACTCCTCCTCCTGTCTTTTTTCTGTCCCAATGAATTCTACGTGCTTCTTTTAGGAGAATCTTATACCATTGCCTCAGCTTGGAATGTCCCTTTTGCTTAAAAGTTTTCATCGGCTGTTGATGACCCTAAAAGACAAGACTGAAGCTGCACTAGGCGTTTAAAACTCTGAGGAATGGGGCCTCAGCCTGCCCGGTCACCTTTGTCTTACATGCCCCTCCCCAAACCGTCTGCTTCATTGTGTTTCCAAATATACCTCGTGCATTTCTTTGCTCACACTATTCTCCTGGTTCAATGCTCTTTTGTTCTTCCTCCCTCTCCTTTCCACCTGCGCAATTTCTACCAGTTTTTTCAAGTCCCAATTTCATATGTCATTGTTGCTTCAAAAGGCTACCTGCTCACTCTGCACAAAATGGGTTTTAAATGAAAAAGTTAGGCTTTGGAGTCTAACACATCTGGTTGGAGTACTCCACAGAGTAGCAGCATGACCTTGGACAATTTAGTTAACTCCAATTTAGTAACCTCCTTCACTCCAAATTTAAAGGGGAACTTAATGACATGGTGTCCATGGTTAGGGTGCCGGCCACATACACCTCCCACTGTTGCTGGCAGGTTTGAACCTGACCTGGGCCTGCTAAACAACAATGATAACAACAACAGAAATAGCCAGGTGTTGTGGCTGGTGCCTGTAGTCCCAGCTACTTGGGAGGCTAGGGCAAGAGAATTGCGTAAGCCCAAGACTTGGAGGTTGCTGTGAGCTGTGATGCCACAGCACTCTACCAGTGGTGATTACCAAGGGTGACATATTGAAACTCTGTCTGAAAAAAAAAAAAAATTAAAAAAATATAAAGTAGTACTTATAATGTTAATTTTGTATGGTGGTTGTTAGAATTAAGTGCATTACATACATAAGCTTGGCATCCTATAAATAATGATGTTTTTTCTCCTTGTCTGCCCCCTGTAGTCTGAACTATTTGCTTGGTGCACACTATTGACATGTTACAATGATTTCTTTTTTCTGTTTATTTTTGTCATCTTGTCAACTGGTTTTTAAAGTTCCCTGTGTATGGGGACTGTGCTGTATATTACTTTATATCTGTTATAATACACAGCACAATATGACTCATTTTTTATATTTCTTTCTCGACAATGAAAAGTATCTTTCTTCTCCATTGTTATTCCACACTTTATCCTTTGACAATATCAGGAGCCAGTCTGAAAATTCTTATAATTTGTTTTAAAATTTTCTTTTGATTAGTCTTCTTTAAAAAAAAAAAAAAGAAGAAGAAAGTGATACTTGATGGGGGTCCAGAACCCTAGTCACGTGGAAAAGTGACAACCCGTCTGAGATATGGGCAAGTGTCTTGCAGTTTGAACCTGGTGATATCCTCCTCTCTCAGCAGCAAAACAGTGATTTGCTTTGGAGTCCTAGATAAGGCACCTTGAACTGCAAAGTGGAATATCTACCACTCTATGGGGAACACAGGTGTGTGGGACAACACAGCTGTTGTCTATCTGACTGCAACAGGAGATAATAATCCTCAGAAGGATGTCTTGTATTTTGGGGGACTTGAAAAATATGAGCTTTATAAAACCATAACCTTTCCCTCCATCTGATGCCAGTGCTTCCTATCAGGGGCTCAGCGGCTCTCAGGAACACAGGAAATCATCTTTGTAACAACTTCATGGATCACAGCAGTTCATAAGGAGGTTTTGGGATATATATGCCTTAAAGTTGGGTTCTAATTTATATAAATACTGGAGGCATATACCTCTAGTGGTTCTAACTTATTTAAGTATTAAAAATAGAAAAAAAATCTTGAAACACATCAATAGGAACACTAGAGGCATATACCACTAGGGTAATTCTGTCCAAGGTAGCCAAGGGATGATAGCATATGTTTTCTTTACAGACATGCCAGTGCAAACGCACCACATATACACCTAGCACTGGAGTAGCATCAGAAATGAAGTAGGCAGGCTATGTGTGTAAGTGCCAAACTGCATAACTTGTTAAAGGATCTACTCCCAGGCTTTAGGTGATTAGTATAACCCTAAAAGTGGTCTAAGTTAGGTATATGAATTCAAACTAAAACAAACATAAAAAGGGTGCTATTTTTTAGCAATGCATACCTTAAACAATGTTGATATTGAGTAGATATGATTTTTTTCTTTTCTTTTCTTTTCTTTTTTGAGATAGAGCCTCAAGCTGTCACCCTGGGTAGCGTGCTGTGGCATCACAGCTTACAACAACCTCCAACTCCTGGGCTCAAGCAATTCTCCTGCCTCCGCCTCCCAAGTAGCTGGGACTATAGTTGCCCACCACAATGCCCGGCTTGTGGTTGCAGCCGTCATTGTTGTTTGGTGGCCTGGGCTGGGTTCAAACCCACCAGCTCAGGTGTATGTGGCTGGCACCTTAGTTGCTTGAGCCACAGGCGCTGAGCT
Source organism: Otolemur garnettii (assembly GCF_000181295.1). Lineage (NCBI taxonomy): Eukaryota > Metazoa > Chordata > Mammalia > Primates > Galagidae > Otolemur > Otolemur garnettii. The sequence goes on from NW_003852419.1 coordinate 15,799,153, forward strand.
GATTTTTTTTCATATGTGCTTCCTTTTCTAAGAATAATTTTTAAATTTTAAAAAGGAAGGTATAGGCCCAGTCACAGTGGCTCACTCCTGTGAGTAATCCTAGAATACTGGGAGGCCAAGGCAGGTGGATTGCTATAGTCCCAGCCACTTTGGGAGGCTGAGGCAAGAGAATCACTTGAGCCCAAGAGTTTGAGGTTGCTGTGAGCTGTGATGCCATAGCTCTACCCAGGGTGACAAAGTGAGACTCTATCTCAAAAAGATCAATCAATAATTAATAAATAAAATGAAAGGTATATGAAACCTGTCTTTTTAAAATTTAAGAATAGGCTCCATACCCGTAGCTCAGGGAATAAGGCGCCGGACACATACACCAAAGCTAGTGGGTTCAAGCCTGGCCCGGGACGGCTAAACAACAATGACAACTGCAGCCAAAAAATAGCCAGGCATTGTGGCGTTTACCTGTAGTCCCAGCTACCTGGGAGGCTGAGCCAAGAGAATTGCCTAAGGCCAAGTGTTTGAGATTGCTGTGAGCTATCACACCACAGCACTCTACCAAGGGTGATACAGTGAAACTCTGTCTCAAAAAAAATAAAATAAAATTTAAGAATAAAATAAAAGGTTAAAATCTTACTTTGGAATTCATATTCTTACCATAGGCCTACCTTTTAGGTTTCAGTCTTGCAGTAAACGATACAAGAAAAAATGTTTTGTAGGGCTAGTGAGAGAAAATATCTTATTATGCCTTTGTGGAGTTTTGCCAGGGAAAATGATATACGCTAACATTTCAAGGAACTGGCACTCAATTAATTGGCATTCTTGATTAATTTGCATTAAACATAAAATAATACCTGTACTTAATTTTTAAAAATGTTAATTGTTCAGAAGGCTCAAATACGAAAGGTGACCGTTTCTCTCCATGACCTGCTAATTCAGCTCTTTTCATCCTTCCTTCCTCTTCCTTCCCTTCTGCCCTCTTCCCATTTCTCTTTTCCCTTCTTCTTCTTCTATTTGGTTGTATTTTCAGGTGGTTAAACTATTGTCTTGTTTTCTAAGTTACTGGTCTTAGATGACTCGGACGATGGTAGTGGCATAGTCATTGTACACCATCAACACCATCTCTGCCTTTCTCATCCTCCCACTCTGCCTGCTGATTTCTGTCAACTTTTGTAATATCTACATTGTATTCTGTAGCCATAATTAAGCTGCCTTTTTCTTATTTTTTTAAAACCATATGATGATTTTATACATTTCAACCCAATGAAACAGTATTATGCCATGTAAATATTATTCGATGCGAAACCAAGTATTTTGGTTGCCCTTCAGCAAAGTCGAGGCAGTTCTAATTCACTCAACTCCCACCGCTGGAAAAAGGGGATCCCAGGCTCCCAGTTCCAATGGTCATACATATTTAAATTCCAGCAGTCACGTTTTCTTCCTCTCTCTGTTTTTTTCTTTCTTTCTTTCTTTTTTCACAAATAGCCTGTTCTTGTTAACGCACACCATAGTCTTTCAAACCTCTGATGATACTAGGTACAACTGGAAAAGTTTTATGTGCTGAACATTATTTTTTCTGCCTCATCTGTTCTGCAAGTTTTTCTTGCTTTTTTTTCATGTGCCCCAACTATGCTGATCTTGGAGGTGTGTTTCCTCTGTAGGTGTTAGGTCCCCATGGGCTCCCTTTTGGATAGCAGCGCCCTATCAGTGAGGGAAGGGTGATGTCTGTCAGGATTTTCTGAAGGAGGTGTGGGCACAGAGCAGGCAGATATCCTGGGGGCTCCTATAAGGGGCAAATACGAAAGCTGTATATTGGCCTCAGAGAGAACTTGCATCTCTTTGTCTTCTCTTCAGCTTCGGTTGTGAAGGCCTAATGTTGCAGCAGACTCCACTCTGCTTCCATGTCTGCCCCGGCCCCCTCAGTGGGCTTCCTTACCAGCCACCTCACATACTTACTTTTCTTTTTTTTTGGCTGGGGCTGGGTTTGAACCCACTGCCTCTGGCATATGGAGCGGTGCCCTACCCTTTTGAGCCACAGGCACCGCCCCCACATACTTTCTTTAGAAAGCAATTCTTGGGGTCTGGGTGGGCGAGGGGGAGACTAGAGTTTGCCATTGGTCATTTTACACATGGAGAGTGAGAGTTGAGAGAAAGACCTGTGTATTTCTCTGAGAGCTGTTCCCGGTTCTTCAGTTCTGCCTGCTCCTACTTTTCAAACCAGTTGACTCAGCTTGGGCTGTTGTTTCCTCTGATGTTTTGGGTTGCATTTTTCTCTTTTAATTACTTCCATTTTCTTTGAATTAGTTTCCTCTAGCTTTGTGGGGGTTTTTTAGGTTGCTTTCTTATTTGTCAGAACCGCTAGGGGCTTTATTCTTTGGAAAAAAAATAGGCCTTTGTTATTTAAGCAGGACTTGGAAAGGCAGAAACAGTGGACATGGGAGCTTGGTTTGCTTTCTTGAGCTGGAATGAAGGTCAAGGGCTGCCCTGACATAACCGTGTTTTAGAAAGGTGACTCTACCAGTAATTAGACAGTAGGAAGAGAAGAAACTGAGGCTGGGAGACTGGTAAAGAGGGCAGAAAGTGATGAGGATCCCAACTGGGGCAATCATAGCAATAGAAAAAGAGGAAACCAAACAGGGCATTTAAAAAATCATTCTTTAATTTTAAGACCTATATAAAAGAAACCCTATGTACTAAAACAACAAAGTTCCAGGGATACTCTGGGAGTAGTATACATCTCAAACCTTTATGTACCGTTCTGGACAATAAAAGATAATATTTAAAGTAATCATCATGAAGTAGTATGAAATTCTTAATTATGAATAGAATTCATCATGCTAAGAGACTGCATTTTCCAGAACAGATTCAAGGAGGGCTAAAAGAACAAGGTTTCAAACTAACATTGTGTTCTAAGTTGTACAGAAACTTCGATGAACCAGGCTTCAAGAACCCAGTGTACTCTTATCTGTTTTTTTTTTTTTTTTGGTCTGTTTATATGTTTCTTTAAAGTTAGGGAAGAGGTATGATGAAAACGCTACCTTTATTCAGTCATGTGACTAAAACTTCTGTTTGAGAGAATTAAGAATGATCTTGCTTTTAGGGCAAGCAAAGCTGGATTGGCAAGACTGCAAGGCCACTGACCATACTTAATTTTTCCGCTAGTGGTCTGTGTTTCTGCTTGTAGTGGAATTTTTAAAAATTTGAACAATGCTTAAAATAATTTCCCTGGTTTCTTTGGTTTTAATGCGTCATGTTTTAATGGATTACATAAATTGTGAGCATTAGAAGAACGGTGAGGAAGGATGGACCTGGATCACAGGTAGTATGATTATCATTGTATTCATCCAGTCAGGAAAAATAGGCCAATCCTACATATTACAGGTTTATTAAAAATGCAGCTTTGTCAAGGAAATGTTTTGTTTCCGTAATAGTTCTATAGTTACTCCATCACAATGTAAAATGGGGTAGGCATAGTTATTAACTATATTCCCAGTGAAGTATACATTTATTTCTTTTGTAGATGTACACTTTATAATATTTTTCTGTTCATAACTTGTGTATTGCCACCCAATTCCCTTTGCTCTTAATAACAAAATAAGTGCAAGATGATTTATGAAACTTTTGAGGTTTTTCCTTCTTTTATTGGAGCACTAAGAATATTCTAATGGACCCTTTTCTTCAGAGAAAATCTATTTCCATGGAGTTTTGTGTGTTGTTGGAGAATGTTTTCTTTCATTTACTCATCTCTTTTTGTTTTTCCTGCCTCTTTGTGTTTATTTCAATCAATAAACAGATGAAAAGAAAATGCCTGCGTAACAAAATGCAAAGTGTATTTTTATTTTGCTAGTTGATAAATTATTTAGGACAGATGTGGGAATGATAAAAATATAACCTGCATTGGCAAGACAATTTTCAGAACTTTCTAAAGTGACACATGTAATACGGTGCCCCATTCTGCCTTCAGAATAGTCTTGTGGGTTAGTGGGCCAGGTAGTACTTCTCCTAGGATGAAGATCGGAAAGCCCCTTTGCAGAGACTTTAAATGACTCATCAAAGGCCTCATAGTAGCTTGTGGCACAGACAAGTCTTGATTCGCATCTTCTAATCCTCTTTTTGGGTAATACCCTGTACTGTGAGTAAAACACAAAAGCAGAGTCTATAACTGGTAATAAATGAACACTGAAAGAAAGAAACAAAGTATTCTTTTCAGCAATCTTCATAATTGATACTAAGGCCCATTATCATTATATTGATTGTCTGTGCAGATATGTTGATTGGCAATCTGCACTGATTATTAAAATGGCCAAAATAAACAGATTAATTATGTGTTATCCTTCATGACACATGCAAACACTGGCCAGTGTTGTAGAATCTAGAAACCAGAGGGAAGCCTCAGGGAAAACTGTCCAGCATCCTGATTTTCAGAAGAAAGAAATCATGGCTTGTAGAGCCCAGTGTCCAGGACCACACGATCTGAGATTTATTACTAAAAATTCAGGGTTTCCTTATTTACTCTCATCCTAGGAGTCACATCTTTTCGGAAACACTAGCTTCTCATGTACACCTTCATAATTTCCCCTATCATTAAAAATGGGATCTCTTTACAAAGAAATTCTAGCTCTACTATGCCATTAATGAGATGGGAAAGTTGTAAGGTTTCTGAGCTGTTTCTGAAAATTATGAAAAAAAAAATTAGGAGGGAGTGCATGGAAGAATGGCAATGGAGATGTATTCTAGGCCTTGCTGCATATGGTGCAGGCTGGAACCAGCAACATCTCCATCACCAGGCAGCCTGGGAGAAGTGCAGAGTCTCTGGCTCTTGCTCAGACCAGCAGAATCTGCAGGTTCCTATGTGATTGTGTGCATGTTACAGTTGAGAGCACTGCTCTACATCAACAGAGGAAGGAAAGCGAATTTTTATTTGCTCTTCTCCCATCAATTCTTTTTTCTAATGCAAACATGTTGTCAAGATTCGGCCTTCCAGAAAAGTAGAAGTGGCTGTTTAGCTTCTCCAGATTATTCTCGGAAACATTGGAACCCTTTACTTTGTGAGAAATCTCTTCCCCAGAATTGTAAAATGCTGTGTTTCTCAAAATGGCTCTTTATGCGCCAGATACCAGGAGTGTACCTGGTGTCATTTTATGAAAAAAATTAATGAACTCATGTATGATAGATGCATTGTTCAGACTGCCGAGGCGCCTCCTTTGGATGAAGAGCTTTTCAGTTTTGTCTTCACGTTAGTATAAGGCTTATTCTTTTAAGTTCAATCTCCATTTTTGAGATTATGCCATGAAAAACTCAAAAGAGAATCAATCTTGCATCTAAAATTTTAGCGATAAAGGAAGGCAACGTGAAATCAGTGATGTATTTGCGTGTAAGCAAAGGCCATCCATTGACAAACATTTACCTCGAGGAAACGCACACCAGTGATAGCGGATCTGAAAGCAAACGTTAGGCTTGCCCAGTATGTATGTAATATTTTCACAAAATGAGAACTAACGTGGTTCTCATTATGTATAGGAGACATGTCCATGAGGACAAGCTGAGGGAAAGACATTCTGATATTTTTGCATTCCAGATGTTATTGTGTCCTTGCTTATAACCATGCTTTCTGGGTTTAAGTCAGTAGGGTAGGGAAGCAGGAATTGGCCAGTGTCTTAGGGGATGGATGAGATCTGAGTGAGTGGAGGGAGCATACAGGTTTTGTAGAGGTTGAAGTCTACGACATACGGTTGAGTCTCTTTTTAAGATAAACGGTGCAAATTATAAATATAAAATTAGATAAGGGCCTTGTAGATAAGGGCTCATGCAGAGCTTCCTGGTCTACCTGTGTCTGGGAAGGTATTCGGAATGGATAGAATGGTATGGTATGCACAGAGGTGCAGCTGCTGAGACAAACCGGTTGGTCTGCAGCTGTCCATGTGGAAAACCAGAGAGGTCTTTGTTCAGTTCACTGTCAACTATTCCAGGGAGAGAAATTTTCTAGAGGTAAAGAAGGAACAAAATGAACAGTCTCGTCACCATGTCTATAATGCACGTGGAAACTCACTGCCACGTGTGTCAGCCTCGCCCTTGCCACAGGGGGTCATTCTTGGGATTTAGGAACTGATGAATTTTCTGGCTTTTTCCAAATGTTACTAACTTCCAGGTGAGGAAAGCAGTTTAAAATTAAACCCTGGCTCTGAAAGTGAGGTGACAGATTTCCTGTGAGCATGGTGGGGACTATGTTTATTTTACCAAATTTTTAAAATAAAAGTGTTAAAAATGATAGAAATGTTTTAGTGGAAATAAAGAACTATGTGTTTAAAGTAGCCTGTGCTTCTTTAATAAACTGTTAATTTGTACGGGTTGGTTTTCCCCTGATGTGCATTATTAAATTAAATCTGTGATTAGATTCTAATTTAGGGATAGAAATTCCAAACCTTTTACTACCTCCCAACACTGTGTAATATTTCTCAATTAATTTGAATGCTCAAAAACAATTTTTAATCATTGAAAAATTATATAGTATTTTGATGAATGGATAAACAACCGGGCTTTTAAAAAGTGGCTATTTTAGAAACCTTTTTTTTTGGGGGGGGTGGGTATCTGTAGACTAAAGAAATAAATTAATGAGTCTCTTTAGGATGCGTCAGGACAATCAGGTTCCCAACAATTCTGGGCTGAGGAAATTCTGTACTTTTAAATCCCAAAGGGCAAATCATATCCCATTCATTCATCACAGTCTTGGGAGCTCCTAATTTTAAACTAGTGTGTAGGTGTCTTTCTATTCACAATAGAACAAGCGAATCAATAAGAGATGAATAGTTTGGGAAGATTTCAACTGCTTCTGCACCTACTTTCATTACACACGGGGCACAGATGCGTCGGGGTCAAGAGTTACTTATAGACACTGTGATTTGGGTCCACGAGAAGCTTTCCCTTGAGTGGCATTCTCTTGAAATGTATTTGCAAACACACAGCAATTTAGACTAACAAAGGCAATCCACTTTACTAATATATTTGCAGTAGCAGAAGAGATGCTCAAATTCAGGATTTGAATGCAAAGGCAAAAGGAGAGACTTGAATTTAAAAATCAAAACAAAACAAAACCTCACTCACCAACTCGTATGGCTCCTCTGGTTTTTTTTCTCCCCTTGGAATCTCCTCATTCTAATACATTTACTGCTCTATCTGGTGAAATCCCAAATTACCACTTCAATTTATCAGCAGGGCATGGTCTCACAGAGCAGATCCTAATCCCACCGTCAGTACCGCTCTACAAGGGCTGCGCCTGCTTTAACTTGGTACCGAGTTGCCCTGGATACAGTTCCCTACCTAACTCTGTGGCCCTCACAGGGGGCGCTTCCAGCCCGCAGGCAATGCAAATGAGTACAGGAAATATTATATTAATTTCTAGGCACTTCAAATAATAGTTAGAACGAATCCCTAACTAAATTGGTAGGGAGCAGTTAGGTGACTGCCTTGCCACTCCTGGGTAAGGTACCTCCCTGCTGATTGACAGGTTGTCGGCTTCTGAGCAGGATAACAGGCTGCGAGTTTAAACTTCACTCCCCCCAACAGGGCTTTCACTTCGGCAAGTAAAAGCATCCCCGTAGTCACTCGGGTATAAACAAACCTGCTCCCTCCATTCTATACACACACGTACACGTGCATACATAAAAACAGAAGGTATTTGTCTGGTATGTATGTGTGTATATATATGCATATCTGTGCGTGCATATACACGGACTTGCAGGAATTTTAATGTGCTTGAGTTTGGAAGGACTTGGTGGAAGCAGCATTGTTAGGAATGCTCTCTGCTGTCACCCCACAGTCCCATCCCTCCTCTGCCATTATGAAATAGACATCTGTGTTTACTGGAACCCCTACGATGTTTGTGGAGAGGCAGAAGAACTTGGTCTATAGAAGCACATCCCCAGGTTGAGGTGGTCAAGGGTAAAATCCCAGCTCTGCTGCTTACTGTCTGTGTATCCCTGAACAAGTCTCTGGACACACCTGTGCCTCAGTTTGTTCATCTATAAAAGGAGGATAATGACAGTAATGTACCGATTAGGATAGATGTCAAGTTGTCAAGATTAAATAAGATAGAGCAGTGCATGCTATATTGCAAATGACAAGTATACAATAGATGTCAGCCACCATTTCCTTATGATATTATCAGGAAACAATAGAATGTGTTATATAATTAATTACAGAACTGAAGCTTAGAGTATTACCCAACTCGCCTAAAGCCTAGTGGCGGAGAGCAGGGCGCTCCATCCCTGGTCCATGTGACATGGAAGCCCTTGCTCTTAGCCATGCATTGGCTGATCCCTGCTCTTGCCTCTAAGTGTAATCTGTCTCTTTATCCAAGGCCCTACCTTGCGCTGTGCGATACCGTCTGTGGTGCTTTGGGCAACGTGAAGCCTAGTCGCTAGCACACCTCTGCCTCTGATGCTAGTGAATAGTTCTTCACTTCCTTAAGACTTGTTATAAAATGTTTATCTTTCAGAGCTGCCTTTCCTAAGCTTACATCTTTTTGTTTTCCTTTATCTTTATTTAGCACAATTTCACTTAGCTCTAGTAGAGTCAACTTGTTTTTTTGAGATTATTTTCTAATTGTATAGAACAGGGCAAAATAAATTGTAAGTTGCGTTTTTTCATATTCTTGTTAATTTCTCTTGTACTTCAAGGAGCAATAAATAATTATTTACACATCAGAGATTCCACATATAAACAAATTGGAAAATCAAAGGGGCCATTTGCATTTTTACTGGATGGTGTTTTGCTCTCAAATGGTTTAAAGAAATGAGATAGTGTAAGGACGACGGTTATGTCCTGGTTGCCTTTGGCTGGTTAGTCCTTTTGCTCTGATTAACACTGCTGACCCGTTCTTTCCCCTTGATACCACTGCTTCTCCCTGGGGCTTTAGTGATACCGTGGTCTCCTGGGTTCCCTCATCATTGTCAATAGCTTTGTGGGCTTTCTTCTATCATCTCTGAACCTGTCATTTCTGCTTCTCCCTTAAAGCTATTGCCTTGGTGTTCTTATTCACATGATGACCCTTCCCTCCATACCCTGCATGTTATTCTCCAAACTTTAAACCTGTTTCCCTTTCCAGGGCCAAACCTGTGTGTTCAACTGACTGCCAGACAATTCTCCCTTCTCTCTCCCCATTCCACAAAGTCATGTCTCCTAAGTGGTCTCCTTGTCTCCATTCTCACCCCCTCCCATTTATCCCCTTTGTGTTATCCAGAAGAACCTCCCTCATGATCGATCTCCTCATACCTCTCCCATGGTCACTGCCAGGACAGAGGCAGCTCCACACTGCAGCATGGCAGAGAATGCAGATCCAGGGCTCCTTTTGGCCCATTCCATCAGCCTGTAACAAGAAATGATGTTTGTGCAATTCAGACAACCAGCCTGCCCTTGAATGAGCACTGTGCCTGTTCTCTCACTTGGCTTTGAGTGGTAAAATTCAGGACAGTTATAAATCATGTGGACTCCTGAAGCTGGACTGCTGAAGTTGAAATCCAGGCACTAGGTGACATTGGGCAAATTACCTCACCTGTCTGGACTGTGCTTTTCCCAACTACAGAAAGGGAATATCATGGTATCTACCTTACAGGACTGCTGAAATGGGCAAAGCCGAGAAAAGCAAGTGCTTGGTCTAAGGCAGCTGTGTTGCTATCACCTGTTCTGTTCTTCACCTGCTGTCCCCCCCCTCCCGCCTCACCTGTGGCAGATACCTGTCCTTTAAAACTTAGCTTGTGTTGTATATTCCAAAGGATTTCTCTGACCCTCTTCTCTGGGTGCCCCCGGTATTTCAGGCATACCTGTATTACTGAGCTCAACTTAGTTTTCTGTCATTATTTACCTGGTTTGGGGTCTCTTATTTCTGTCTTCCCTGACACCAAGTACTTAATAATGTCTCTGTAATTGTTGAGTGGTTTGTTTAAGAATGTAAGTCAGCGTTTAAAGAAAAGCCTGCTTTAGGTAGCTTGGGAATGGCCTTGGGTGAGAGAAAGTGAGTTTTCTCCGAGGGTGGTTGGAGGCACTGGATGCCTGTGATGATGCTTTATGTGCTCTAGAAATATTAATTATCTGAACAGCTGATGATGGAAGTGGTATTTCCACCAGATTTTACCTTGATGTATAAAAGCCATTTATCTTTGTTGTTCAGCTGTGTGGATGCTTATTCTTAATTGCTTTTCCTCTGAGCTATCACACAATATATACCTTGGCTGAGAGACATCATAAGATAAAGGAAAGAAGGAACTCTGAGCCAGGAGGATGAAACTTGGTTCTATTCTGTATTGATTCCTGAATGCTTTGGGTAAGGATGTGGCCTGGATGAGATTCAGGGTCCTTGCATGTAACAGAGAACTGGTGTGATTCGTGAGGCTCCTCCCGCAATCAGAGATGGTTTGTATCATCTGAATGAATGTTGTAGGGATTACACTGAGTCATCTCAACGTTCCTCCTTTTCTCCGTTTCTACAAAAATAACAAATCAACCTGGTTACAAAGTGTTTTGTTCTAAATAGTTTGAAATGTTTTCTAGATATTTTTGTGGCATAAGGCTGGCTGGGAGAAGAGAACTTTATAAGTTACTGTCAGCTCCTGCTGCCAAAGAGAGAGGTGAGGTGGGAATAGAATGGTGATGAATGAGAAGCCTCTGGTCTTTCAAAGTCAGAAAAATGATATTTTAATGGGATCATCACACAAAAATGTTTTAGGTTTGATATCCTGGAAAGAAAATGCATCGTGAAATCTTCTTTAGGTAGCGAGCAACCAGAAAAAATGCCGGAAGTCGAAATAAAATGACGTTTGGCAGAATACAGTCCTGAGCAGACAACTGAAAGGATGTGAGAAACTGGATTCACTAAGAAGGAATTCCTGGGTTTCAGAAGAGTGAGGTTACACCGAAAAGGAAGCTTTCGTTTTTAGAGTACTGATTAAGCGTTTTACTATGTGTGTGTGTGACACTGTTGTGAGCACTTAGCATGAATGAAGTTATAACAACCCTATGAAATGCTGTCCCTAGAACCAGGGATGAGATAAGGAAACTGAGGCACGACTGTACAGCGTCACAAAGCTAATAAAAAGGGCATGTGAGGTTTGAATCCAGGCAGTCTGGCAGAATCTGGATCTTACTTCACCATAAAATAGTCTTATTATAATTTTAACATTTGAGTTGGAAGGCTTTCCTGGGGAGGAGGTCGCAGCGAGAAGAGGATGATATGTTTTTTGTTTTCTGCTTTATTTTTTTTTTAAGGGAAAAGTAGAATTTCCAAAAATTCTAGGCCATGGCCAAAATTGTTTATCTTCCTCAATCTGCAAAATGTATGGGAATTAATTATCCCAGTATGTTCAGTCCTCCAGAAGTATCAGCTCTGAAGAGCGGGTTAGTACATGCTATGATGTGCAGATATGAATAACCACTTGTGCATCATGGTGTCCCTGGCATACGTGGCCTCTGCTTCTTCACATTCATACATCCTTCACTGTATGGGACAATTGCGTGTGAATATTTTTTTGCGTTGAAATAAATGAAAAAGTATTAAAGAAAGTTGAATCAATATTTTTCTTCCTTTTTTTTTTTTTCATTTAAGAGACAGGGTCTCTTTCTATCTCCCAGGCTAGAGTGCAGTGGTGTACCCATAGCTCACTGCAGCTTTGAATGTGTGTGTACCACACTTGGATAATTTAAAAATTTTTTATAGAGATGAGGGAGGGGTCTTATTACTTTTGTTGCCCAAACTTGTCTCAAACTCCTGGCCTCAAAACTTGTCTCAAACTCCTGGCCTCAAGCCAACCCTCCAGCCTTAGCTTCCCAAAGTGCTGGGACTATAGGCATGGCCACCACGCCCGGCCTGAATATCTATTTTCCATGGAAGAGTGTAAATTTGAAAAGTTGTCAAAATTGTCAGTTACATTTTTCTTTTTTGATTTTTAAGACTTTTAAATCTTAAATTATATCACACAATCAGAAAAAATATATATAAAACATACAACACAGCTTTCATGAATATTTCCAAGTGAATATTCATGCAGTTTTCATTCTGGTCAAGAAAAGAGCATTCCTAGCATGCTAGACGCTCCCTTCCCCTCCTCTTGCACCCCAGTCCCAACCCTACATTTCCCCTAAAGGACCGTCATTATCCTTTTGTCAGTTTTATTTTTAACTTTTTAAAAGCATCAAATATCTGTCAAACCACAGAGATCTGTTATAGAAAACCCTATTCATGACATTTACCAAAGAACAACAAGTCAGACTTTATTCGGGGTGGGGGGTATTTGAGACCATTGAGATAAGTGTAGGTTCAGCCGCAGTGGGGTCTGCAATGGGAAGACAGATTGAGTTCAGTCCTAATACAGCAAGGAGAAGTGGGAATTTATAGCCAACAAACAGGGTGAGGGATTAGTATTAGTGGGTGAAAAATTTTACCAACAGGAAATATCAGGGGTCAAGGGTGGCTTTCAGCCAGACTGATGGGGCGGGGTTCTTGCAGAAGGCAGTCCAGGGTGATGACACAGGAGAAGGAACCTGACTGGACATGGAGGACGGCTGAATTGATGTAGCAGGATTCTTGCTGAAATCAAAGAATGCAGAGACAACGTGGAACTCAAAAGTCAAGGCCTATTTAAGAAGAGAGCTTAGAAAAGCATCAGTAGACTTTGGTCGAGGAGACACTCTTGTCAACCTAATAATTGTTTTACTCTCTACCAGCAATTCCCTGACACGCTAATTTAATAATCACAAAATCATACTCTGCCATGCTAAATTCATAAATGAAATTCATTTTTTAAAATTACAAATGTTTCAGCAAAAAGAAGTGCTGCTTGTACCTTAAGAATCATTGCTTTTCACTAAGGAAGATGGTCCTGTGTTTTATGTAACAAAAGCTAGGACAGGAGATATGAAACACAGTTTCCTGACACTCAGTTTGGTGAAATACAGTCCACCATTGACAATAACTGTTAACCAGTGTAGATTAATTTCACAAAGGACTTCTAATATCATTTTCTCAATCCTTGCAAAAGAATTTAAGTAAATTTTATCATTGCCACCTTTTAAAGGTAGTGGAAACTGGGGTACAAAGAGGCCTGAGGCTGTGTGCCAGGGTACACAGCCAGCAAGTAGCATTGTCCAGACTCAAAACCAGTTCTCTGCTCTCAATCCTTTCCACTTGATCATCCTGTATCTTTTAAAATAAAATATTTAATAACCTTCATTTAATTTCCAAAGGAACAGGTGCTTTTAGTTCATAAGACCTCTCAGGAGCCTTGTCAGGTAGGTTGAGCTGCAGTTTATAGCTTCCTTTGGCAAACAAACAACAACCAACCCCTAAAAAAACTAGAGGTTCAAAGATGCTAAGTGATTACACTAAGTCACATAACTAGTAGATGGCGTAGAGTGGCTTGAAGTCCTTTTATATGGATTCCAGCCAAGGTCGGGGTGGGAGGAGAGGAAAACAGGCCCATAAAGGTCACATCACTTCCTCCTTCCTTCCCCTTTGCCTGTTCCTGTCCCAGAGAATGTCCTTGAGCATCAGAGAAGACTCAGGGACAGGTGGAGACTGAGATTTGGGGAAGTGGCCCCCCTGTGAAAATGCTGACATTAAGAAGACAGAAGAACATGTAAGCAGCCTTCAAGGATAGAAAGGAATAGGAAAATTCATCCTGAATTTTTAATTAACAGACCTAACTTATTAAACAAGCTAACATTAGGGCAAGGACAACCACAGTGTTTTTGAAATATCCTAAAAAGCAATGGTGAACAAAGAGAAGGAAGCATCAAGAAAATGAATTGTTACATTGGTTTTGAGGTTCATTGGATTAAAAAAATCAGTTGCATTTTTTAAGCATTTTTACCTCTAACGCCAGTATTCCTTCCTTTGGCGCAGAGCTAACATTTGACTCTATTTCTTCTATCGATAACACGTGCAGACTGGAAGCATCTGAACCAATGTGGTTTTCAAATACCTCTCCTTGGTTCTGCTGCCTGCTACGTTCCAAGAAGGCATGTCAGTTTTCTTTCCCAAGTATTTAGGACGTATCTGAATAAAATAATAAGCATATGCCTGGTAGCACTTGTAAGAGGGAAGTATAGGTAGAGCCCAGACCCAACCCTCAGAGGGTATTGCAGCTGTGGAAAGGTAAGGAGACTTCATCGAAGACAGGAAGCAGATCCGGCAGGGCCAAACCTCATTTAATCTTACCGTGCTAAAAAGTTGGAAGTCAGTTCCTACCCACAGACATCAGTGTGATGATGCTATCGGTGCACTGCCTTTGTTTCTCAAATATTTATTCACACGTGAAGCGGACAATCACAGAAGCAAAGCCAGGCAGGATTTTCACAGTGCAGTCTTTGCCTCAGAAGGAATTTGTACCCCCCCCTTTTTTTTTCACCGATTCAAACTAATTTGGGATTTTCTATGCTGAGACTCAATCATAAAATTGAATTCAGATATAACCTTTTGCAGTATGTGGAGCTAATGAAATCACCCCAAAGGTCATTTACTTAAGCAATAAACACTTCAAATTGATCACGATCAGTTAAACTATCAACTCCAGGTAACGATTTTTTTCTCTTTTTCATTTTTTCTTTTGGTACTTACTCAACTACCAGAATTAGAAGATCGGTTTGTCCCTTGGGTTTAATATCCGATTTTCTCCTGATCCCAACACAACATGTGCTCTGTTAGATTTATGGTACTCTTAACGTGAATTTTATTTTGCAAGTCAAGGTATAATCACCAATTTTGTTGACATATTATTATGAACTCTGTAAAACCTTAGAAAAAAAGCCAGAAAGGAAATAAATCTGTGTATCCACATCTAATAATTAGATATGGTGGGAAAACTTGAAATATAAGGATACGAATGTAGGCATATGGAGGGAAATAAAGGACATTATCTCAAATTCAATATTTTTAGCTTAGTTTTCAAAATCAATTTTTATTCATCTCTCTGATAACATTTGGTAAGTCAGACTGTATGCAATAGTATTACATATCATTTTAACTCAATTAAATAAAAATAATGTCAGGAAACTTGGAAAACCAACGTTCCATATTTTTATCATTAGTTATATATTCTAATTTCTTTAAAAAATTCTAGGAATCATGCTATAGAAGTTTGCCACTATAGTCAAAAGTTTGATTTTAGATAACTCTAAGAGTATTATAATTATCACATAAATATATGCCAACACCTCATTTTCGCTTTTTATGTGGAAGCTTAGTTTGGGGCCAGTTTATAGCATATAACCCCTTCTGTAGAATATGGGCGGAGAAAATGATAAGTGAACGCTGAAATAATGAGTTCCAGTCATCAGGTGTGTCACTGGTCAGCAGGCCTGGTAAAGCAGCTGATGGTTGCTGAGGTTGAAAAGAAATATCAAAATGAGGTTTGGGGACTTTAGATTTAATTTTTTTTTCCGGCTCTGAAATCCATTCAAATGCATCAAGTAGCATCGTCTGTTGGAACCGAGATCAGAAGAGGATGGATAATGGATAATGGGGCCTCCCACAGAAGCTTAAAATAAATGTCTGCTAACTTCTCAAGTTCCAAATTCTTGGTTTATAGTACTATCCACTGTTCTTTCAGCAAGAATTACTTTTATATATCGAAAGTCTTTATTTTGTGTTCTAAAGTTTTTATTTTAGCTGAATATTCATCTTATCAATGTCGATCATACTGTTTTGGTTATATATATATTTTTGCATCATTCAGACAACTTATTTGACATCCCACCTCTAATATAAGCAAATCCGGTTGGCTTTCCCCTCAGAGTGTGTCCCGTTTCCCACTGTTTCTCATAGCTTTATCTCCACCACACGTTCCAAGTCATCAGGCCCCTCTAGACCACAGCAAGACTTGCTAACAGGTCTCCCTGCTCTCAACTCTGCTTTTTACAAAACAGTAAATCTTTTGAAATTAAATTCGATTATGTCATCCAACTGCTGCAAACCCTTTGATGACTTAGAATAAGATGCAAAGTCCTCACACTCGCCTTGAGGCTGTGCATGATCTGACTCCAGGCGTCCTCCTCATGCCCATGTTCCACAGCGCTGGCCCTGCACAGGTGCTGAACACACAAGCAGGCACTCTCCTCTGCACCTGTCCTCCCAGGGTCACCTCCTGGAAGGCTCTGCCTCAAGTACATCTGGTGTGTGCCTTCACTTAGGTCTCCACTCAGATAGCAGCTCTCCAGGGAAAGTACTCTCTGACCATCCTGTCTCATATGGATCTAACCCTCCCTGTTACTATACCCTCTGACTGTTTTCTTCACAGCACTTATTGGTATCTAATGTAATATTACTGGTGAATTGATTGATTGGTTAACTGCCTGGCTACCCCAGTATGTCTGCCTGCCCCAGAATATGAGCTTACATTAAGTCAAGGGTTTTGCTTGCTTGCTGTCTTCTCTTAACAACAACAACAACAACAAACAACAACAAAATTATATCTGGAAAGTAGAACTAGTGCTGGAATTTAGAGGCACTTGATAAAAATACAAAATATATTGGATTATTTGAGGAATGAATCTTTTTTAATATGCTGTGACCTAAGTATCCTCAATGTTTTACCCCAGTAATCCCAAGTCCTTGGTTCTTTCTATTGCAGTGACAGAAATGCTATCATTATAATAAATAACACTAAATATACATTTGCTTCTGTCTCGGGTATTTCTGTTATGTTCCTTTATGTGATAGGTATTTTGGAACGAGCATCACGCTGCTTTAACCCTTGTAGTTTTGTGGTGCGTTTTCTAACAGATAGTGTGAAGTTCACTCCTCAATACTCTTTCCAAATTCTTACTTATTCTTGCCTGTTCTTCTTACTTAGTTTTGCCAGATGATCAAAAGAATGACTGATTTGAAAAAGGTGTATTTTAACTGGAATTGTGGGCCACTGCACATGGAAATAGTTTGCAACTTAAAAATAATTATGAGTCTTTTGACTCAAGAGAAGTCTGCCTCTACATTTATTCAATAGAGGCTCAATAAAACTTAGTTTTCTGCTTTTCTGCACATTGCTTATTAGAAGTATTCTTAGGTATCTTAATATTTCACATACCATATGTAAATAATTTCCAATTGAGACTTCGCTTTATTTTAAGTGATACTTTCCCAGTGAGTCTCACCTGGTTTCTCTTTGTGTTTTGTAACTGAAGCTTTGAACTCATGTTAGATTATTTCCAAACGAGCATTTCCTTTTTAAAAATAACTCTTGATTTTGTTGTTTATGAATTTAATAAATATAGAATTGTATAATTTGAAAATTTTTTACATCATGGTCATTTGTTTTTGTCCTTGTCACTCCTTATCCCCTTTATCACAATAACAGACTTTCTCATTTGCATTTACATGAAAACACCTTGTCAATTGAAAATTTTATTAATCCTTTGCCCAGAAAAAATGCCATGTAAATAAGTTCAAATAATTTCAATTCACTTGAAATTAATTTTTGGAAAAAACAAACAAACAAACAAACAAACCAAAAAACCCCTTGTTTCTTTTCTAAATAACCAGAAAGAAATCTGTATATTGCATCTAGCCAGGAAACAACTTGGTTTTTTTTTTTTAAAGACTAATCTAAGCAGTGAAAGGTAAAACTAAAAGAAAATCACTAGAGCCTGAATTATAAAAAAGCTTAATAGATATAAAAATAATTCAGAACTCTGCCTTATTACCCTGCCTTTATCATGCATACATTTCATAGGCTTAGTTTATATAAATGGTAAAACTATGTAACATAAGTCAGAAATAACAACTGACATTTTGGCATTATAAATTCCTTCTTCCTTCTTGTTTGTGAAATTTCTGGACATGACAAATGTTCCTTTTATTTCATGTACTGCAGTTGCTTTTCATGTTCAAGTACTTTGTGATTCTCAGCTCTAGTACAAGACACTCATATCAGATAGTGTGCTGGAGAAGGTCAAGGGCTGCAAAATATAACTTATCCTCTTTAATCACTGTAAATAGTTCTAGATGAAATTATTTAGAGTAAGTTATTATGGATAACCTAAGATGACCACTGGTACATTGTTTGTAGAAACTGTGACACCTTCTCAGTGAAGATTTTATCCCTCCAACAAGGACTGTCTTTGAATGAAGTTAGGTCATATTAGGTGGGGCATAGCGTCAGTAATCCTGGTGCTTTTTGAAAGAACACAATCAATTTGAACTTCAGGAAGCTATTTTTTCTTTAAAAACTGTTCCATGGGGCAACCATAAAATCCCCCTCTTCCTTTATTTGCTTAGTATATATCCCTCTGCTCTTCTTGATGATGTGAACAATTAATACAAACTGTCACTTTGATGACTTTAAAAGGCTCATTTAAAAAGATCTCAATTTCTGAGGTGGGAGGCTGAAGGTGGGGGTGGAGACCAGGAGGGGCACAGCATCAGTGAACCCCGCAAGAGCCATGTCTGGGGTCAATAGCGCAGAGAACTTGAGGGTAAGTGGCTTTAAATTAAATATTATCATTTTTAAAAATGAGGTCTGGGCGGGTTGTCACTGCACAGAGGAGACCTAAATTGGGCTGTAGCACTGAGGCCCCCAGCTCCACTGGCAGAGTCACTGGCGCTGAGAGAGGGTGCCAGGCGAGCTGCCTGTGTGTGTGGGGGGGTGTTGCAACTTCATTTTGCTCTGACATATTTTGTTAGCTGATTAATAGTATGACACTAATTTAGGTCTCAGAAGGCTAGACTGTTCTGCAACAGGATAGAGAAGGAATGGCGGGGGAGGGGGGCGCAGAGAAGAAAGGGAATAAGAGAATGTGGGATGTCTCTCAGAATTTGGGCCTTGGGAAACTCAGGCATGTTTTAAAGACTTCACCCGGTGGCAAATGGAGAATGAGAAAGCCAGTGCCTTAAACAATTAATTTTGCTAATCATGCAATCTAAATTGTCACACTTAAGTATCTCAGTGTTGACCTGTTTAGACAATATGCCTTAATCCACAGGGGAGTAGTTTCAGTAGATCATGTTTAAGTTAGCTAATTAATATCAAAAGCAGTGTGGAATTGACTAACAGGTAATTTAATCAAAAGATAATTAAAACGATTGAAATTTATAAATTATTATTTAATTAATATTAGTTAATATTATAATTTTCAAAGTCTGAATTATGCTGATTAAAGGGTTCTCTCATAAATACCACTGAAAATTAATTACAAATTAATATAATCTGCTGAAACATCCTCTTAATGGACTTCCAGCTATTCTTGATTTTTGCAATAAATAAACATTAGACCCCATACGGCATCCCATCTTTCTGAATGTATTAGGCATTCTGGAAATGCTGAGATCTTCAACTCCCTGGACTTCTAAGGGAATCCACATTTATGATAGCATCTTTAAAAGCAGTTGAGGTTGACACCATGATTGGGATGTGAGGCAGAGGGTAGTGGGGAGGCTGAGAGCTCCAAGTGGGGGGGGGGGGCTCAGCTAGCCTGTTGGACCACACAATGTGCTTTTCTCATCTGTTTTAGAGAAACTTCCAGAAGGTAGTATGGTGAGAGTGCTAGGTCTGTCTGGATGTTCTCTGGTTTCCAGCATCAAAAATGAGTACTGGGGGCACCCTGGGAGGCCATAGAGGGGAGAGCTCAGGAATTCAAGACCAGCCTGAGCAAGAGTGAGACCCATTTCTACTAAAAGTAGAAAAATTAGCTGGATGTGGTGACACATGCCTGTAGTCACAGCTATTTAAGAGGCTGAGGCAAGAGAAATGCTTGAGCCCAAGAGACTGAGGTTGCTATTAGCAATGCTGATACCATGGTAATCTTCCCAGAGGATGGAGTGAGACTCCACCCCTCCCCTAAAAAACAAATGAGTATTGGTACTGAGTTGAGCCTATGACGGAGTGATCACAAACGTAAAACAATTTTATACAGTTTATCACATAAAAGAAAGAAGTAAAGAAGAAAGCTACACAAAGTGAAACTATGGCCCAGAGAGAGAGGAATAGGTCAGTCTCCAGGAGTGGAGAACGACTCCAACTCTGAGCACAGGCTGCCTGTTATAAACTCACTAGTTTGTCCCACCTTTCTCCTGAAAAGATTAGTTGCCGTTTCCTACCTTTTAGGGTGGTGGATAGGCTGTTGGGTGATTGACAGATTACTGGTCACATAACTGGGTGGTACTACAACAGTTTCCCTTTCTATGCATGCATCTTTCCCAGAATTCTTCATGAAGCCCCACCCAGGCTCTCCTGATTAGATGGCAGTCAGCTTTAGGTCAGTTAAAGGCCACTAGGAACTCCTTGCTCTGTGTGTTCCTCCTAGGAATAGTGCCTAGCTACAGTTTGTTTGCCCTTCCACCCTTACCTCTTCCTTGCTACCTGTTTACCCTCCTGCAGACCCAAAAGGGGGGTAGAGGAGAGAGTCCTGATAGGGAATGTTGCCCTTGGCCCTTTGCGTGTCTTTGTACTTCGCTATAATCCTTGCCTGGGGGTGAGGATCTACTAGGGGCAATAATCTGACAACACATCGAGAGATACTGGAAGTGGGCACATATCCTCAAGAGCCGTGGAACACTCTAGAGATAACCCCCTATTGTAGCTTCTTCCAGTATTTAATTTTTGACTGTACAGGGACCTACAAAGAGGAAATGGAAACCAGAAAGCTGAGCCAAAGGGAATTCTCTTTGGTCATTGAGATTTGTGCCATTCACCTTTCCTAATAAACTGAAAATGTAGAGCCTTCCCCCTTCTCCCACCCCACAGTGTACAGCATCTAGTGCTTTTGGAGTTGCCCTGTGCATACTTTGAAATGACCTTGCTGCCTACATTTATGAGGCAGTTAGATGCTGAATGGGATGTCATATAACCTAATACTACGTATAGAAGCCTCTGCTGAAATGTATATGCAGTAAAGACAGATTTACGGCTGCCTTGAGTTTCCCTTTGAATTTCCAAGATTTATCTGAGCTTAAGGTCTCAACATTAGTTTCATGCTGCCAGAGCATTTTTCAGAATTCACGCTAGAGTGGGATCTGGGGGCTGGTGCTGAATCTCCTTTGATGAACATACACTTTTGGTCTTTTTGTTTTCTCCAGAGTCTGGGACTGAAATTGAGGGTTATGGTCTTCATTTTGCTTCAGTCATTGACTGTGGACCACTATCAAAAATGCTCTCTTTTAATTGGAGCATTTTGGGAAAACTAATGAAGGAAAAATCTTGTCCCTTAAAAATTGAATCACAGCTGTAGTAGTAGATAAGACTGACACATTCAGTTCTTAGAAAGAGGCAATCAATGTTGAATGCATCAGGTGAGTTCATTTCTCGAGCTAGGCTTTAATAGCTTATAAAGAAGATTGATTAAGTTCTTGTCTGATAGATCAATAGTGGCATGAAACTGAGCTTCCCTCCTTCCCTTCTTAAATGCGGATTCCCTGTATGCTTGGAGACACAGAAACATTGGCAAACATTGGTGCTGTGCTTTTCTTTTCCGACTTGTTAATAATGACAACTATTATAAACAGGCACAATATTTATAAGTTACTTGGATTGCTTTACTAGATGTTCAACATCTAGGAAAGTTCATTAGTTCATCCAACAAATAAGTCTATTTTTTTAAGTGGCTGCTATGAACCGTTCTGGTCTAGATGAGGATTAAAGTGAAAATTTAGGGAAACTTTGTGGACTTAAAGCTTGAGATTCCACATCTGCTATTTATGTTTTTCTGCGTAGCAGGAATTATGCTGTTATATGAATGTTCGAACTTTTTGATTTCACCTGTTGTATTTTTAGCGTGGAATACAGTTTTTTGTTAAACTAAATTTATTTTATTATATTATCATAAATGCGTATGCATAAATTATGAAGCATATATTCCTCAATTCTTCCATTTAATTCAATAATGTGCTTGTATTCAGATTTTTTTCAGTTGTCTTTTTCTCTCTTTAGCCTCATGGAATCAATCATGGCTGGTAACACTAACCTACGAAATGTGATGATTAGTTAGATAATTATTTAAAGTTTTCCAGCAATGATTAACTTGCATTTATTTACAGAATGTTTTTAAATGCACTATTTCTAACTGCTCTTAAAATTGGGTAGGGTTTTTTTTTTTTTTTTAACTACTTAAGCCACTCCTCTACCCTGTACATGTATTAAGAAATAAACTCTTTTAATGACTTCCTGGTGCTCTAAGAATAAAGACAGAAAGACTTTCCTAGCCCCACATGGCTTTGTGTAATCTGACCTTACTTATTATTTCAGCTTCCAGTCCCACCACTCCCCACTCATTGCTTTTTTCTTTTCAACTAGGTGATCATTGGAAAATGTGTTTTTGTTTTATTTTGTTTTTTGTTTCCTTCCCCCCTGCAGTGAACGGTTTCCTTCTATTATTTAACCCTTCCCTCATTTACCTGGTTACCTCTTCCTTTAGCCAGCAGTGCCTGCTTGGCTCCCCCTGGAAAGCTGCCTTTGCTTTCTCCAAGGCACGTCCTTTATGGTCTCCTGAGTTCTCTTTACCCTCGTGTGTATTATGCCTTCGCTGGTTTAATTAGCTGATCAGTATCTGTGAGGACAGAAGCTAAGTCTGCTTTTGTTTATCTTTGCAATACGATAATAGAGTTATAATAAATAGAGTTCCTGGCACCTAGTAGATGCTTGAGAAGTATTTAGTAATGACTGTTGACTATGAGACTGCCTGGAACTGCCCATTGGCTTTCATTAACCCTTTTCCCTCCTTAAAGGGAATCATAAGCTTTAATTCAGACCAGTACTGATGATTCATTAATATGTTAAGTTCCTTCCTCTCTTAGTGGAAGTTGGGAAGGTTTTCATAGGGGGAAGATATGCAGGGAGGTGGAGATGATGGTGACAAAAATAGTTGTGTTTGAATGTCACAGTCGAGGACCCGGAGAAGGGAACTGTCGTATCATGAGAGTAAATGCAGTGTTTTCCTCTGGGGCTTTGTTGAAGAAAAAGTCTATGATTAATGTTAAAGTAAGATTAAAATACTTTTATGTGACATCCGAGATAATTCTGTTTGGGGGTAAGAATAATGGGCCATGGAGGGTAAAAGGATGTTTTAGAGAGGCTCTTCCCACACATGAACACCCTTCTGGGCACAAAGGGAAGAACAGAATGGAAATGGTCCAATGAACAGACACAACAGTCACTGTTGGTCGGTATTGTAACCATGGATTACTGTGAGGTTTAAAATGGTATGTTAGGAACACAAGATGTTTTCTAGGTAGGGGAAAGTATACTTTTTGCCCCTTTTGCATCATCGTTTTTACAGTTTTTCATCTCCTGTTAACTTTTCTTTCCTTTTGAATTTCAAGCCAAAGGAATGAAAGAGCACTTTTAATAGCATTTCTTAACTTTCAGAAACTGTAATGAGAACAAGTCTACAAAAGTGAGTGTTTGGGAGCCCGGGGGGCTGCCCCCCCCCCCCCCCCCCCCCCCGTCTCTACCTGTGCCCTTCGTGTTTTTGTTTTTAAATGACTAGGGCAGCCATCTTGATTGTATTTATAAAATAGCAATAAATACTTCTATCTTGATAGGTTTTTGAAAAAAGAACTATTTTATCCTTTCAGAAATATTTAAAATGGAAGGTATTATAGCTATTGTTTTAAGTTACCTTAAAATGATCATTATGAACTAAAATTGACAGTTTAGAAACATGTTATAACAAAGGCCTTCATATGCTGGAATAAGAGCAAATGTGCTAATTTTAATTTAATATTATTCTTAACGATTTTTATAGTAGCATAAATATGGTAATATAGGGAACTCTTCCGGGATGGCTGTTTTCACAGTCTCAATGGCTGGATAGCTAGAGTAGTGTTTCCATTTACTTTGGAACTTTGTCTTATCAAATACCTTGTTTTATCAGATAAAAGTTGTTAGTCTGATCGGGTATAGCATAAGGTTTATATTACTAATGTCTTTTAAAAACCATTTTAAATATAATAAATTTCTGAATTGAAAGGCTCAAATAAAAGATAGACTCTGCAGGGAGGTACCTTTGCATCCCTTTTTAGAATCTAGAGATACAAAAGGAACATGATGCAGAATATTTTGCAGTTTTGTAGATGCTTTTATTTCTGTTTCACCTGAGCAGTTTATTGTCTTGTTTTAATGAATATGAATTAAAAAATGAACAGTGATTATGAGTCTATCCTAGGGTCAGTATTGAATCACAGTCTTATATTTTCTCTGCTTAAAGAGCTTTATTAAAATAATAAAAATATGAGTTGACTCTTTTGACAGCTGCATGTGTTCTACCCAAATGGTTCTCAAACTTACCTGAGACAGTAATCTGTTTTTATTATAAACATTTCGTGACTCTGCTTACTGTCCTGAGATACAATTCATATTTAATGTAGCTTACTATCCATATGAATATTTTAAAAACTTAACATAATTCCCTAATTGTTATATAAAAGAGAAGGAAAGGACATGATTTACAGTAAAATCATACCTATCTCAGGATGCGAATGCTTGGCAGGACTAGAGCAGATGATGGAACATAGTTGGCAGGGTTTGACTGTCTGTCTGAATGCCATGACTGTGACCATGGCTAGTAGAGCTGTGATGTATTGGCTCTTCAGTAGGTGCAGTGAATTACCAAATGATGAATAATTCTTGGTAAATTTACAACAAAACAGTGTAGAACTTTCCCTTGATTGCATGGCAACTGTAGTTTCAGAAAATTCAGTTTATGTTAAATTTGTGGCAAAATGCACTTTTTAGTAAAACGTTTAAAAAGGCTTTGTGTTTATATGAAAATGGAATTATACCATAGGTTAAAATATAAAGGAGGTTTTGAATTGTATGACTACTTTTTAAAACAACATAAAATTATTAAAGATGTAGGTTTGGGGCTGGGCATGGTGGCTCATGCCTGTAATCCCAGCATTTGGGAGGCCCAGGCAGGTGGTTTGCCTGTGCTCACGGGTTTGAGACCAGCCTGAGCCAGAGCAAGACCCTGTCTCTAAAAAATAGTGAGGCATCGTGGCAGGCGTCCCAGCTACTTGGGAGGCTGAGGCAAGAGGACCATTTGAACCCAAGAGTTTGAGGTTGCTGTGAGCTAAGACACCACAGCACTCTACCAAGGGTGACCACATGAGACTGTCTCAAAAAAAAAAAAAAATGTAGGTTTGTTTATTACTTGGGATTACAAGACACCTAGCATCCTCTTCCTGAAAAATGCCAAAATAAGACCCTCTCCACCATTGTAACAACCAAACATGATTCTTTATTTTCCAGAAAGACCCTAGTGTTTTCCATTGAGAACCATGTGCTCACCAGCAAATATTCCTATATCCTATATAAGGAGATAGTGTCGGTGCTCCAAGCTAACTATCATTGAGTCTTTTATATTTGAGTTCAGTTACAGTAAATACATAGGCCAAATCTGTGTAAATATAAAGTATCTTTATCAAAAGATTAATTTTGAACCTTAAGGTATCTGAAGTTATAACAAATTTTCTAATGGTGAGCATGTGAGGTTAAGAATTTTTAGAAGAAAAATGATTTTGGAGGGGGAAATGGTACCCAAAACTGTTGTCAGAATTTAGCCAGGAAATTGTTATGCCTTCAATCAAAAGGCATGCTTTAAACATGGACTGACAAAAGGCATGCTTTAAATGTGGACTGAAGAGACAGGGGAGTAAGACAAAATGTCCAGGGACAGGCTCTAGGGAGAAAGCCAGTTGTGTGTTGTGTAAGTTGGGTTCCCCAGGATACAAGCTCTGTTCTGTGCAGGGATCCCCCCAGTTTATAAGACTGGCCAGAAGGAGATACGGGCTTACTCCCAGATGGTGATATGGGCTTAATGTCCACTTTGGGTGACCTAGTGGGAGCTCTACACCTAGGACAACCTCTCAGAGTTGAACCTGGATGTCAGATATTTATAGTAGCAGTTATCAGTCATTGTATGTGGACTTCTCCGAGAAGAGGTATGACCTTGAGCAAGTCTACTCTTTGCAACTGAGTTGATTACTGAACAGGCTGACAGCTGAAGTCCATTGCCAGCATGCCCAGCAGGTAGGACAATAGGTCCTTTATTAAGGGGGATTGGAGTGACAGTTCATGGCATTTACACCCTAGCTCTGAGCATATGCGCAGCTAGAATCCAAAAATTAGGGTTGGCAAGGATATCCATGGGATTTAGCCTTTGGGTAGGAGTCTGTGACAGCAGGAACCTCTGGCATAGGTCATGTTAGTAGCAATAGATGCAGTTTTCCTTATTCCAGGAGAATCCAGCTATACTGGAAAAGGGAGAGAGAGTATAGAAGAAGAGTTCAGGCATCAGAAGCCTAATACTGGTCAGAGAGCCACAGAGAGTGGCTTGAGTTCCAGTAGGAGGTTCAGCCCCAGGAGAGAAAAGAGAGACTGAGGAGCTAAAATACCCTTTGGAGACAAAGGATAACCAAGTGGCCTGGATGGAGGTGACATGTATAAGAAATAGGTTAACATCAACGAGAACACCTTAGGGACATGACGGGGGGTGTGTGTGTGGGAGGGGGAACTTAGGCTCCCAACACCCTGTGTCTAAGTCAGGACTGGCTTAAAGGTTGGCCAGCACTGGGCGTGTCTGAAGATTTTCCTTATCGTTGGTCATGTCATTTGAAACAGCAGCTGTAGAGAACAAGGAGAAACCCATTGTAACATGGACGAGTTTATCTGTGGAATTCATTGTGGTTGGAAGAAACAAGATTTGGTTGTAGTATTAGGCCTAGCACACTTTTTGTCTGGACCATTTTAGAGAATTTGGAAAAGCCAAATAACTCTCATCTCAAACCAAAATATTCTGAGGAATAGGTCTTCGAAAGAGATGGATGATTGTGGAACAGGAAGGCAAAGGACCAACTTCCAGTCTTAATGCTTCTTTTTCTGGTGGGCACACACTCCACTTCCTCTATCTGGATTTTAGGGTCCTGTGCAATTTGATTTCGTCCACTTGTCTTGCCTTGTGCCCTGGCCCCTTTCATGGGGTGTGTCCCTCCCTCCTCGAGGGCCTTCTGTGCTGCTTTGCCAGCTCCAGTCCCACCTTGCAGTCACTTCAGAGCATACCTTCTCTGTGGAGATGATAAAAGCTGCTTTCCTGTGATTATGCTGGCAAAGCTTAATTGTTCTTGAGTTACTTTATGAATGCTTGTTTTCTCATTCAGGTCAGTAGATCACAGTCCTCTGGAAAAAAAGGATGGTGTCAGAAGCTTCTTTTGTATCTTCTACAGTGCTCAGCAAAGAGCCAGCCACCAGGTGGCTGCTGGGTAAACACTTAGAGATTGATAATTGATAGGTAATGTCCAAGTTGTAGTTGAGTCCTTCATCCAGGAGGTGTGCCATAGCAAACAATGTGCCCTAATTGTATGTACCCTTATATTAATCTGATAAAAAATTAAAAAAATAAAACTAATATTAGTAAAAAAAAAAAAAAAGAAAATAAATTGATGAATGACTTGGCCTGAAAATGTATATACCAATTCACATTCCTGAATGAACAGACATGGTCTTGTTTTTAAAATTCTCTTCATAAGATCTCATGTTTTCTTACATCTGATGGTAATGAAAATGAAAATGTCTTAACCCTAAGCCTATGAAAATATGAATTCCTATCAGAATAATTTTCCTTCTTTTTTTAATGAATATGTTTTATGCTATAGTCAAAATTTTAGGTCTTGGTGGGAATGAACTTCTGTTTTATTCCAGTGTAACAATGCTATCTGTTCATCTCTCTGAGAGATGCCTGCCCTGTCATCTCTTCTATGGTCATGACCCAAACAGTACTAGGTGGCAGCTATGGGGCAATATTAATTATTCTCAGGAGTGCGTTTCTGTGATAGAATATGAAGTTCAGGAATAAGAAGACATCTTCTGCTCATAACATCTTGTTTCATCTGTGTTATTTGATTAGAGATAACCTCTTATTATTAAGGACTCCTCTTGGATATGATGCCATTTCTTTTCTCAATGCTTAGTCCCATAAACCCACTATAGTCCACCAATATCTTTTCCTTTTTGTGATACCTCAACAATATGAAGATTATATTTAACTCTCCTGGTGGACCCTCTCTCTCATTTTAGGCAAACCAATAATTTAAAATCTTTGTTATAAATACTTCAAGTCTAAAAAACGAGCTTGTTTTTAATTCTGTAAACTTGTTTGAAAATAGCATCCTTGGAAAGTTAAGGAAAAGAATTACTGATGATCATTGTTAAAGGTAGTAAGAAGGACTTTATTCAGGGTAGAGGAGGCATAAAGATGGGTCTTGCCTGCAATAGGGTCTTTCAATGAGGGAGAGAAATTAGGCTTAGCTCTGATTACAATAAAGACAAATGGAGATTTATAGTCAAAGAGCAAGGTAGGGGGACAGTAGGTGGGAAATTACTAAGAAGACACATCAGGGGTAAGGGAGATTCTTGGTAGAGTAATTTAGTGAAATTTTTGCTGAAGGCAGGTCAGGGTGATAAGATATCAAAGATGGTTAGATGCCAGTGGTGGGGGATTTTTCCTACACTGATTTAGGATTCTTGCTCAAACTGTATTTTAGAAGGACATGGGGAAACCTAAGATTGGGCCCAGTTGAGCAGAAGGTTAGGGAGAAAGACTTTGTCATACATTATTCTTTACATTTTCAGTTACCAATGTTATGCCCAGATCACGAAGTCCCCCAAAACCACCAGGGAGCTGAGTCCAATGCAAAAACAAAGAGTCTTTATTCAAGCTCGAGCCTGGACTCTCAGGGACCCAACACAGCAAGCAGGTCTTAGCTAAAAGCCCTGCCTCGCTGTTGTCTGTTTTCTTTATAAGGGTTGCATATTATGGGATAGAATAAAATGCAGGTGAACATTGCTACCAGAGGTCGCAGGAGTTGGTCTGATTGGCTGGGTTCCAGGAGGAGCATTCTAAGGGTTTCCTGGAATTTGTGGAATTTCCTGGAACTGGGGGCTTTCTGTGGGCAGAGACTTTCTATAGGCTACTAAGTGGCAGGTTTTTTACAAGATGGAGTCACTTTTGTCCTCTCAACCAATCATGATTGTGTTTTATGTATGTGTGTGTATATGTATATAATCACAGTCCCTGGTATGTAAGTGAATTTTTGGCAAATGGGAGGTAGTAGATAAGTCCAGATACAATCCTTTTTCCATATCCCACGCTGGTCTTCTATTAATGGAATTAGAGGAGTTCTCTAATTATATATATAATGTTACATGTGTATGTGTATATACACGTATATATGCATGCAATTTATATTATAGCAATAACATTTTTAAGTAGTGCTTACTATTTTTTAAACAGATACTTGTAAAGTACCTACAACATATCACTCACCAGGTACTCGAAATACAGAAGACCGAAAAAATCCCTGCTTTTTTATTCTCTGTAGTGGGGGATACAGATAATAATTTATGATGTTTGATAAGAGAAAACAGACAATAAGCAAAATAAAGCTGAAGAAGGGATATGAAATATCAGAACCTTTTTCTTTTGTGTTTTGTTTAGCTGCAATTTTAGGTAGGCGTGTTAGGGAATAAGAGGGTGATTCTTACTTATACAAAGACCTGAGGAGGTGGAGAAGAGTATTCCAAGCAGAGGGAAAAGGAGTTGTAAGGACCCTGAGGCAGAGATATGCTTATGGAATAAGATGGGGGGGAATACAAAATGGGACTGGGTGGGGTGAGATTAGAGAGGTGATGGGGAGTCTGATCCTGTAGGAGTCCATCTTGAAAGCTGATATGAGGACTTTGAGTGAGATGAAAGCCCTTACAAGGCTGGGAGCAGTATGATGAGATAGTTTTTATTATTATGCTCATTTTACAGAAAGGTAAACTGTATAGAGCTCTTATATAAAAAACAAAACAAAACACCTTGAAAAACACTTTCATAATGGAGTCATTGACAATATAATCCTGTTGTATTTTTGTAGGGAGAGATGCTTTAATACTTGTTCATGCATGATGGAAAGGGTGTTCCTGTATTATCTCTAAGCAAAGAACAAGGCACCACTTCATGTGGTGGTGGGAATCCTTCAAATTTTATTAATGGGGGACCATCATGGGTGGTGGAGAAGTACTGTATTTGGAGTTACCTACTAGTTCCCATTTACCAGAAGCTCCCTAAGTGCCAGGCATTGTGATAAGACCTTCATGAGCATTGTGTTATTTAATTCTCTTATCAATTAGGTAGGTACTACATGTACTATTTCCAAGGTATAGATGTATAGATGAAGATCTGTGTGATTAAATAACTTACCCCAAATCCCACGGCTTAATGAGAGCAGGAACCCTTCTTTAAGCATATAAGATTATAGTAGCTTCTGATATCCAATCTCACATTCTTCTTCCTAGAAAGAGGTTAAAAGCCTAATACTATAATTCCAGGAGCCTTTCCCTGTGTCCCACACTGGACTTCTTCCACTCGGATGAGGCTAGGTGTCTGTTTATTTCAGAGCTTTTATTGCTGAGTGCTTAAGTTTTTATTTTGTATTGCTTAAAGTGAGACTATAAATATTAAAAGACAGCTTTCAGCCGGGCATGATGGCCCATGGCTGTAATCCTAGTACCCTTGAGGTTAGGAGTTTGAGACTAGTCTGAGTAAGAGTGTCATCTCTACAAAAAATAGAAAAATTAGCTGAGTGTGGTCATGTATGCCTACAGTCCCAGCTACTCGGAAGGCAGGAGGATCTCTTGAACCCAGGAGTTCAAGGTTGCAGTGACCTATGATGACATCCTTGCACTGGAGCCTGAGTGACAGAGCAAGACTCTGTCTCAAAAAATAACAATAATAAATAGATAAATAAGCTTTTTTCCCCTTTCCTCTTCCTCTACCCTTCTTCCCTCTCAGACCTCCTGCACCGTCCCTCACCTCTTCGTCACTAATGGTAATGACTGTGTGCGCTCTTTCATGGCCTTCCCATGTTCACATACAAACACATTTATTTCCTTTGCTTTACAAAAATGAGATCATGTCATACAGACTTCTGTGCACGTTGTCACTCGACATTGGGAAAATCCTTGTAAATCAGCTGGTATTCAGCCGTCCCCACTGAAGGTATTGTCTTTGTTTTCCACTTTTTGCTTCAGTAAACATATTTGAGCACATGTTCTTACCTACTGATGCTTCCATGTCGAGGTTGAGTCCCAGGAATAGGATTGCTAGGACTAGAGTACATATGGCTTTAATTTTATGATATTTCTGGATTATTTTCAGAAAGTCCTATAACAATTTTCTTTTGTAGCAGCCAGTTGTTGAGTGTAACCATTCACTTGAATCCTCCTCAGTAGCGGGTGTTACTTCTCTCTTCAATTGCTTTTTTTTCCCATTTGATCTGATGTTCATAAAATATCTCATGGTATTCTATTCTAATTTGCATTTTTCTATCTGCTAGCGAGGTTTAGTATATTTTATAAGTTTACTGGTCATTCGGATTAGTTTATGAGATGTGTACACAAATACTTCGAACATTTATTGGATGGTATACAACCACTATCTTTTTTAAAAATCAAGGTGAAATTCAGATAACATAAAACTAACCATTTCAAAGTGAACTATTCAGTGGCCGTTAGCACATTCATAATGTACAATCATACTTCTGTCTAGTTTTAAAATATTCTTAACACCCCCAAAGGAAATCCTGTACCTTATTAATTACTCCTTATCTCTCCTCTCCTAGTCCTCTGCTTTCTGCTGCTGTGAATTTACCTCTTCTGGGTATTTCATATAAATGGAATCATGCGACCCGTGACCTTTTATATCTGGCTTCCTTCTCTTAGTATAATGTTTTCAGTGTTCATTGATGTGATTGGTGTGTCTTTTTCTTATCAACTTGAGTAGCTAGTTGTAGATTCTAGATTTCAAAGCCTTTATGTCATCTGGATTGTAAAATTTTCCTCAATATGGCATCTGCCAATAGATTTTGTTTATAGAATAGTCGAGTAAAACATTGTAATACTTATACGCTTGGATATAGCTACCTTTTTAAAAAAAAAATCTGAGTTGAATGCTCAGTCTTTGAAAACTCCTTCTGATTTTTTTTTTTTGTGGAGGGGTTTAGGTTTACATTTAAATTTTTATGCTAATCAGCATGCAGTATTTCTTTTCTCTCAGAAGCATAGTCACTAATTTCATTGCTGTATTTTAAATAAATTACCCTTTCGTCACTCAGTTGAAATGGAACCTTTTTTGTATATTATATTTTTGCTATTGCCTTTTTTTGGATTCTGTAGTGCTGTGGTCCCCAAGTCTTAGGCCACAGACTGGCACTACTGCCTGTTAGGAACCGGGCTGCATAGCAGGAGGTGAGCAGTGAGTGAGCAAATGAGATAAGCTTTATCTGTATTTACAGCTGCTCCCCATAACTCATCACTGCCTAAGCTCTGGCTCCTTCAGATTCCCCCCATTCATGGAAAAATGTTCCATGAAACTGGTCCCTGGTGCCAAAAACTTTGGGGACTACTGCTCTACTATGTTCTCTGATCATTCCTATACCAATACCATACTGTTTTTATTATAGTGGTTTTGTACTGTTTTTCATTTTTACCCATTAATTTTTTTCTGAGTTTATGTTAACAGATTTTTTTCATTGTAGGCAAGAAAAATTACTCATTTGTAAAAAATTTTGGAGTGTAAAAGCAATAAATTTAAGAACTCATTCTGAAATAAGTGGTTAGATAATATTCTCATATTTATAATGCTAAATCTGTAAATTTTAATGCTGATTAACAAGAAAATATTGCTGACTGCTACATGAATGGTCTTCTTCATAGGGAAAATATAGAGGAAAGCCCCTTCCTATCAAGTCTTTCATAGAAACTGTGTTTCCTCCTTGGATCCAGAACCACTACATTAATCTGTGAGTGTGTATGAAAGCAAAGTACAGGGTGATGCACACAACTTCTTGGGCTTCTACATATAGAAGCTATTTGTAATCTGCTTTTTAGCTGTCTCTTGCAGAGCCTACTCACACTGTGCAGACCTTTTAGTTCCTTGATTAGTAAAGGCCATTGAACTCTATTCCTGAAGCATTGTTAAGCAACCATTGTATACCTATTACTGGATAAGACCAAGAAAAGACGACCTTACTTATTCCAGCTTTGAAAAAGAAAGATAATTTTTACTTCATGAAAAGAAGACACAATCTCTACCCTTGAGAAAATCACAGCACAGTTGGGGAAATATAAATATTTATAATTATATCTAAATACATCTCCAAATCAACATTTATACACACTTATACACACATATCACAGTCCTAACTTACATTTGTAGAGCATAGCTCTTTATAGTTCAGAAAGTGTTTTTTCATTAAAATTGTTTTATGAGGATGTCCCTACATTATGGACAGTGTCCAGTAGCTGTTTGTAACTCCAATTACTGATGCTCACAATAAGATTGTTAGGGTAAAAAAGGTCAACAATCATACAGAAAAGATGGTTTAGTTTCTGCTGCTCTTTACCCAGCATTATTTTTTGGTACAGCCATCCTTGGCTCCTAACAAGAACAATTCATAGTACAAAGTATAAATTTCTACAAGACTGACATGGCCCCTGCTGTGATAGAGAGAGAGAGAGAGAGAATTTGCTTGAGAGGAAGAGGCCTGCAGGGCAGGGGAGGCAGGGAGCATAGATATGTGAGCAAATAATTAGAATAGTGATAATCATATAGCAGACTGGTACGTGGGACATGTAATTATTGACCTGACATAGGTGGATGTCAACAAATGAACTTTCTAATAAGGGGGGCTGTTGAGTGTGTGACTGGGAAGAAGCATTGAGGAAGAAGAAGAGCATTAAGGCAGAAGGAGAACAAAACACTAAAGGATCTGGGGGAAGGTGGGAAGGGCTAGATTATCAGTAGCAAAGTTAGATGAAAGCTAGAAAGCTAGAGAGTGAGTCAGGGCCAGATCATGCAGGAGTCATGGGTCAACAGGAAGGTATTGGAAACCATCCCTGGAGTGGTGAGAAGTTTAGGATGGAGATATAGTCTGGGCTTAGTTCAGATGAGGGCATGAGAAGAAAGACCAGTCAGAGGTCTGTTGACAGAATTTAGGTGAGAAAGGAGGATGACTTGGATTGGAATATTTGGCAGTAGTGATAGATAGAAACTAACAGATTTGAGAATTTTCATTTTTTAAGTTCTCTATTTATTGAACCCAGCAATGAGGCTGGATTCTTGCTGGGTTAGAGGCAGAAAACAACTGTGCTGGGGTGTCCCCATGGAATATCTCCACCTCTAGCTCTAGAGTGTACTGCAAAATCCAGCTTTCTCCGGGGTGGCCCTGTCTCTGGGTTTATAAACTTGTACTGGTTCATTTGTTGAGTGGTACTTGAATGACAGCTGCGAATGTCTTGAAGCCCAAATAATCTCCTTGACTGCTGCTGGTAGGAGGAGCTGCTCTTCAGAGGGGCCGCTGCCTCCCCACTCTCGACATTTCTCTCCAGGCTTCTCTGCACCTTTACCAGGTGCCAGGAGGGGGGAAGAGGAGGACTGTGCCTCACTCTCTTTGTCCATGTGTACCTCTGCTGCTGTCCCTGAGGTTCTGTTACTCTTCTATGTATTTTTTGCTGGGTTTTAAAACTTAATTCCCTTGTTAGGTTAACTCACTCCTGTTCTATTTCATGTACAGAACTGACATTGGTTGCTAGATCCTATGATCCAGGTGATCCAGAGTTCCCTTCAGAACCAGAGTCTTCCTGCGTACTCGACCTCCTGAGAATTCACAAGTCTTGGCAATTGATTGTGATGTTGAGAATATCTCCCACCTTTTTGACTTGGGCTTGAGGAAAAGATTATTTATTTATTTATTTATTTATTTTTTGAGACAGATCCTCAAGCTATCCCCCTGGGTAGAGTGCT
>NW_003852419.1:15834851-15917118 GCF_000181295.1 Otolemur garnettii
TGGAGATTATAATTGTTATTGGGTGGAATTGGATATACCAGGCTTTTTTCCCTGGTCCTAGATTTACTTGGGTTTTCTTCTTAGATTTTTTTACTTCCAGGCTTGTGTGTGCAGTTTTTATGACAAAGGAGAATTTTTGTACTTTTTGCTAAATCATGCACTCACTTTTCAACTGCACTGTAGTAGGTAGTTGCAGAGAGGAGGTTTTTGGTGTTAATGATTAAAGATAAAAGGTAAAGGTAAAAGCATATTGTAAAGGCATAAAATAAAGTTTTAAGGCTAGTAAATCCAAGTCTAGGAGGTGAAATAGACAGTTAAAATAATCAAAATGCAAAGTTTAAAACCTACATTTTATGTAAAAGCCTAATAACTTATATCCTAACTCTCCAGAACTATTAATGAAATGGATTTGTTTTTCATCACTGGCCTTTCTCACCTCAGCGTTAAAATCAGGTCAGGTTCAACTCAGTCTTGTAGTCTTTCTGGTGTCCCAGATGATCACTGGTGATCAGGATGATCAGAAGACTTTTTGAGGTTGCAGATTATGAACAAAAAAGGTACCATAGAACTTTTGTAAGTTGACCACCCAAGGGTTCTAACAGACTGGTCAGCCTACGAGGTGGTCAACACGAGGAACTAGAAACTAGGAACTAGGCCTAGTCTACATGTGGTACATGTCTGGTCTATGAAAATTAGGTCTACTTAAGGAGATGGTCAGTGTAGGGAGGTGGTCAGCTATGGAGGTTCTACTTTATTAAATTGTGTTCAATTTATGATAACCAAGTTAATCAGAAGACGTATTAAGCAAATACCTTGTTTATTTCTAATTTTGATAACCTTATTTTACTTGGAGAATTTGATCAAAGACACAAACTCAAGAACAAAATGCATTTGTTTCAATCAACTTATAAAATCCCAAAGCATATATGTATGATAGTTTTTTCCTTTTTAATAACCCAGAGGCAAATGATAGTCCTCTTGTCTTGGACCTGTGCTACTTGACATAACATGGGTATTATAAAGGACAAGATCGCAAAGGTACTTGTTGCATTACTCCTTAGATGCTGACTGTATAAGTCTATGTGACTTCTTAATGACTTTTTTAATCGTGTAAGATTTTAGGTGGATCAAATAATTGCATCCATTTTCTTCATTCTATTTATCTCCCCAAGCTGCTTAATGAAAGGTCAATATCAGTGCTATTAACAGCAAGAGACCAGGCCATACATGTGAAGCACTTTTGGAAACTATAAAGTGCCTTACAGACACGTGATAATGAGAACAATGGTAACAGGCATGTTTGAACAAGGCTGATGGCTGAATATTCCCCAAGCATTGACGAGGAGCTGGCGAAGTAACTTTTCTGGAGGAGACTTTATAGTACTTTGGCTCCTGCATTAATTTGAATCTGCTCAGATGCTCTGCTGAGATCTTACACGTTGTTTGGGCAATTTCGCTCTCTAATGACAGGTATGGTGCGTTTTGATGGAGAACTTGCCAAACATGTCAGATTTCAGACCTACAAGTAGCCTGCCATCCTTGTCTCTGAGACATCCTTTCTACATATTGATTTCATTTACTTCACCCTCTTCTACAAGGCCCAATTCCAGGCTCATTCTTTCAGAAACCCTCTTTTTTTTTTTTTTTTCACTGTCCTGACCGGAAGGCCCATCACTTCTGTTGCTTTTAATATTTGAGCTCTTATTTTGGGACAACAGATTTATTACCAAAGTTTGACATCTCTCTCCATTTGCTTTCTGGAGTCCTTACTCAGGCCCATGTATTTTCAGGTGAATTTTGTGTGTTTTTGTTCATCTTTCCTTTGGTATTATAAAACTCTCGAGGTCTAAAACCATAACCTTGTATCTCTTTGGATGCTGCCCAGGATCCAAAACAATCTATGACCAGTTCAGTTTTTGTTGATTTAACTTTGATCATCAAAGAAGTATTCATAAAATTTCTTTTGCTTACAAAATATATTTGATTAATTTTTTAAAAAGAAGTTTACTTTTCATAAAAGATTGTGTGTGACTGTAGACAAGGAAAATATAGAAAAGATTTTTCTGCAGTTCTCTCTATGGTCAAATTTCTGTTAGATGGAGGTAATATAATGTAATTACGTATATAATTACATAATATAGATTTGCTTCCTGCATTCCTTAATCTCCCTGAAACTTTAGGAATTGTGTATAGGAGAATTTTTTCTTTCCCTGCAGGGAGAGAACCTATAATGTTTATTAGATTTTCAAAGGTTGTAAGTGACTCAAAGAGAGTGAGAGTCTTCAGTTAGAAACCACAGTTGGGTCTCATATTAAGACTGTATGGACTTAAATTCTCAATCACAAGGTCGTTGTCAAAGACTTTGTCTGAAGTGGACAGTACTATTGCAGAGGACTGTTCTGGTTATTCCCTTTCACTCTCATTAACTTTACCAAACAACATGAATACACACATAAGATCTAAATTTATGGTGATGTTTTTCACTTTATAAAATGATTAGGTAAAATTTTATTTAATGGTCTTGTAGACATTTAACATTAATTTAATTATGTGTTACTTTTCAGAAATACAAGGTCCTCTCCCAGGACAAACAGAAATTGTAATAGAATAAAAAGCCCATTAATGAGTTACGTCTTTCTGTGGGTGGGATATGATTTTAAAATGTCAGTTTCAGGCTCGGCGCCTATAGCTCAACCGGCTAAGGTGCCAGCCACGTACACCTAAGGTGGCGGGTTCGAATCCCCAGCCTGGACCCGCCAAACAACAATGACAGCTGCAACCAAGAAATAGCCAGGCGTTGTGGCGGGCGCCTGTGGTCCCAGCCTCTTGGGAGGCCGAGGCAAGAGACTCGCTTGAGCCCAGGAGTTGGAGGTTGCTTGAGCTGTAATGCCACAGCACTCTACCCAGGAGGACAGCTTGAGGCTCTGTCTCAAAAAAAAAAAAAAAAAAAAAAAAAGTCAGTTTCACACAAGTAAAGGCATACCTTTTCTTTTTATTTTTGACAAAAGGTTTTGGAATTTATTAGTTTCTTCAGCTTTCAATAGTTTAAATTATGTAAAGTTGCATTTTATCTGGGTTTTTTTGAATTGACAAATGATTAATTTATCTTTTTAAATTTTTATTTTGGTACGGTGTACGTAGTACTGTGAATGTGCTGTGTAGTGTTACGGTGTCCGTATCCTACAGGCTTTGACATAGAGAGTGTCCTTTATTCTTTATTTCTCTATAGTTTTAAATTTCAGTTTTATTTAAATTTCAGTTTATTTTCTCTGTAATTCAAGAGTTATTTGAAAGTATCATTTTTATGTTTCTTAAAATTTCAGAATAGGGCAGCACCTGTGGCTCAAGGAGTAGGGTGGGGCTCTGGCCCCACATACCAGAGGTGGTGGGTTCAAAACATGGCCCCGGCCAAAAACTGCAAAAAAAAAAAATTCAGAATATTATAGGGTATGTGTGTTTTAATTACATGCTTTGTGTTTCTTACAGATTGAGTCAAAGATGTGTGTCCTTCACCCTAACAGTGTGCACTGTACCCATAGGGGTGAATTTCCCTATTCCGTCTTCCCTCCCCTCCCCCAGCTTGATTTTCACTGAGATTTACTTCCACATGTACAGTGTTGATTGATCAATTCCAGTTTGGTATTGAGTACCCGTGTTTGTTTCTCCATTCCTGTGATGCTTTACTTAGTAGAATGGTTTCCAGTCCCATCTAAGTTGTCACAAACTAGATCTTTGACAAAAGACACTAGATCAGCATTTTTTTAATGGCTGAGTAGTACTCCATGGTATACAGAGACCACATCTTATTAATCCATTCATGCATTAGTGGACAAATGGATTGTTTCCACTTCTTTGTGGTTGTGAATTGTGCTACAATAAATGATGGAGCACAGGTGTCCTTTTTATAAAATGACCTTTTCCTTTGGGTATATACCCAGCAGTGGGATTTCTGGATCAATGGTAGGTCAACTTTAAGTTCTTTGAGGTTTCTCCACGCAGCTTTCTTTACAGGTTGTGCTAGTTTGCAATCCCCACCAATGGTGGATGAGAGTTTTTCTCTCTGATCCATATCAGCAACTGTTGTTTTAGGACTTTTGTAACCTGAGCCATTTTTTCTGGAGTTAGGTGATGTCTCATTGCGGTTTTGATTTGCACTTCTCTAATGATCATGAAGAGATGATCATTAGAGATGTTGACATTTTTTCATGAGGTTTTTGGCCATTAGTATTATGTATCTTCATTTTAAAAGTTTCTGTTCATGTCTTTTGCCCACTTTTTAATGGAATTGTTTGGTTATTTCTTGCTGATTTGTTTAAGTTCTTTTTAGATTCTGGTTTTAGATTCAGTCCTTTATCAGATGTGTACAGGACTGTTTTTATGTGTGTATTTTATCCCATTCTCTGGGTTGTCTATTTGCTCTTTTGATGTGTCCTTGGCTGTGCAGAAGCTTCATAGTTT
This sequence comes from Otolemur garnettii, assembly GCF_000181295.1. Lineage (NCBI taxonomy): Eukaryota > Metazoa > Chordata > Mammalia > Primates > Galagidae > Otolemur > Otolemur garnettii. The sequence goes on from NW_003852419.1 coordinate 15,839,310, forward strand.
GATCAGGTCCCATTTATTTATTTTTGTTTTTGCTATGATTGCATTTGTGGTCTTCTTCATAAATCCTTTGCCTAGGCTAACATCTATAAGAGTTTTTTCCAACATTTTCTACTAGAATTCTTATAGTTTTTCAACTCAGCAAACAGGATGGTCCCACTGAAAAGTAAATTGCATCATGTTACTTCTCTGCTCAAAATCCTCCCTAAAGTTCCAGTCTTACCAGAGTAAACTCATGTTCCTTATTGGACCACAGGCCTTTCCATGCATGATCTTGTGCCGCTCCCTTGCTGACCTCACCATCTCTTCCCTTTACCCTGTGGTAGCCATACTGGTACCCAGACTGACTCTCAGTAAGGAAACCCGAGCCTGCTTCAGGAGTTTGAAGGCTCTTCCCAGAGATATCCACATCATCTTGCTCTCTTATTTATTTAAGTAAAAGCCCTATGTAAAAGGGTAATATCCTACATGTACTCACTTTCTCTTTTACCCAAGCTTTATTGTTTTCTATGTCATTATTACCATATGACATATTATTTAGGCTGAACCACATGAAATGGTAGATAATGACCATTTTTGTCTTACAAAAACTGCCAGTACATAGAGTTCAAGCTAATTTGTATTTCTTGTTTATTTGTATGCTCTGTGAGAGAAGACACTTTTTCTATTTTGTTCACTCTTGTACACAAGCTTGTTGAAAAGTGGCACATAATACTCAATATATATCTATAGAATGAACTATGAACTAAAGAAATGAGTCAGCAATATTTATAAGGTATCTAAAATATGATATTCATGTTTTAATCCATGGATCCAATCTCTTTTGTTTTGTCTCTATATGCAAAAATGAGTCACCATCTTTATAATGCAATTGGAGGGATTCAAGGGGAACACAGTAAATATTTGAAATAGAAATACAACATAAATTTATATCAATATATTATATCTGTGTATTTGCATACAAGGCTTGACAATTAAGTTCACAAACTCCTCCTAGAAAAAGTGCTACATACCTTATTGCTGAGTATCACTATGCTCACTTTCTAAGTCCTCCCCTGGGGAAGCTATACACCAATGCCAGTGCCTCGTCCATCTTTTCAAGTAAGCAGTTTTGAAACTCTTTTTTGAAGAGAACTATTATATAGCATACCAAAATGCACAAAAATAGTGAATACCACTCAGCGAGACACCACAGCACACTGACATGAGCACAGCGGTGGGACACTGAGATCAAGGTTATGAGACCTTACCACGTTGTTTGTTTAGCACTGCCAACATAAGCACGGGGTGGCAAGTTCTCAAATTTAATTGTCATACCTTCCAACCACGACAGTTCTGATAGCCATTTCAGGAAAAGAGTTCCCAAATTACTTTGCGGCATAGACCAGGCACTGGTATGGGTGTATAGCTTCCCAAGGGGAGCTCTTCAAAGGTGACCATAGTGCTTTTCAGCAGTGAGGCACGTAGCACCTTTTCCAGGATGAATTTGTAAAACTTAATTTTTAGACCTTGTATATATAATGTTTATTTCATGAAGTTTGCTTTATTTGAACTAAGATCACTTGTATGAATTTTTGTTTTCTTATGTCCTGAGCATATTTCATGTGAAAGTTGGTGATAGACGTACTGGCAGGGCAAAACAAAGATGGCATTAAACTGTTATTTTAAATAGTTGACAAAGTGGTATTCCTCTCCAAATAAGTTGTGACAAAATTTGAAAGGAAAAGCTCTGGGATTATGGGAAGTATTGGTATTGGGAACAATTTTTTTTTAATTTTGCAGTTAAGAATATGCTTTGAAAACTGAGGTTGGCTGCAGTTCAGCCATAAAAACTTAAGACTGGGTCTAAGGTACAGGGCACATTCTCACCAGTCATAATTTCAGACAGATAGGCAAAGATGTGATTGGGAATATTAGAATGTAACCTGGAGGAAAATAATTAGGAATCATTTTTTATAAAACAAAAAAAATTGTGACATCTTGTAAGGTATTTAAAATTGCTTCATCCATTCTCTTGAACAAGTTAACTGAGGCAAAGCGAGAAAGCAGGATCTATCCTGGAGACAGCACACATTGGGTGGAAGATCTGGGAAGAGAGCCCAAAAGTCCCATTTTCCTGTCTCATACTTTTGTATTCAAAATATTGCAATCTGTTACCTAAAGGAGGATTAGTGTGTAGAACTGAGTGCTTTCATTTTACTGCAGGAGAAAGTAATGTAGAAAGAGCATAGGCTGGGATGGAGACAAAATTTGTCTAAACACAGATATCTTTGGTTAATTAGTAAAATGGCAAAGACATTTATGAAAAGCAAGACAGGCATATAAATCTCTTTTATAAGTGTTAAATATTTCAATATTCACTCATATGAAAAATCTTTTAATGTAATTCTCATGTATTTGTAGAAATGATTAACATTATGTTTGAAACATAATTTTTTGCCACTGAGCTAACATTGCCTCTTATCATTATATCTTTGAATACTGTATTACTTATCTGACCCAGAACATTTCACATAAGAGAAAAGCTAAGTGAGCAAAAGAACAGTTCAGTTCATAAAAAGATCTGATATCTGTGAAAACAGATATGATTACAACAGTGTGTGCTGTTCAAATGAATTAGGCGTCATCATGGATCGCTCAGCTAAGTCTCCCCATCACACAGAGGCAGTTAGGAAGGCAAAGAGGACTCCAGGGTACATTAAGAAAGGGAGAAAATAATGTGGAAATATAAAGTTGAGGTTATATCAAACAAGGATACACTTTCATCTAGAATACTGAGTCTAATTTCAGTCAATGCACCTTAAGACGTGTCAAGCAGATAATGAAAATATCAGAGCAATAGGGAAAAACAAGTATGTTAAGGATAAATTCAAAAAACATAATTTATTTTCAAGAAATAAATTTTAATAAGTGGGAAGTCACCTTTTTCTCCCCAAAACATGACTATAAAGGACACTGGGTGATTGTTTATAATAAAATAAATATTAATAGCAATTTAATGAATTTAATAAGTAGAACCCATTTAAATTTTGGAAAACTAGAGCTACAGATGAGTAAAGGAGAGAGAGTATTAGCAAATTACTTAATTGAAAGTAGAGATTCATTGTGACACCTGGGCCTTCCTTTAAGGAAAGAAAGGAATAATTTTATTTTTCTTTAATATAGTTGTCTTTTTGTAACATGTTAGATTTATGGAGTTTAACTTGGCCTATAGATTTTATCTCATTTATCCTCCAGTGCTTCTTAAAATGATTAGAATGATATGCTTAAAACCAGTAATCTGGATTAATAAAAAAGGGTTTGCAAGACTGGGCATTGTAGCTCACTCCTGTAATCCTAGCACTCTGGGAGGCTGAATCAGGAGGATCCCTTGATGTCAGGAGTTCCAGACCAGCCTGAGCAAAAGCAAGACTTCATCTCTATGAAAAATAGAAAAATTAGCAAGGCATGGTAGTATATACCTGTAGTACCAGCTACTTGGGTGGCTGAGGCAGGAGGATTGCTTGAACCTATGAGTGTGAGGTTGTGGTGAGCTATGATGATTCCACTGCTCTCTAGGGTGACAGAGCAAGACTCTGTCTCAAACAAACAAACCAACCAAAAGAAAGAAAAGAAAAGTTACAGATTTAAAAGAAATGGACAGGAGCATCAAAGATGGCAGCAGGTCTTCTAGGCTAGTGGCCTTATTCTTTCCCAAGTCATGTACTTACACTTGGCATCTTTACGTCTATACCTAGTCAACATACAACATTAATTGAAAGTTTATTTCCTTCTGTGGTGACACTCAATTGTATAAAATAAAGTCTCTTGTCTCTTTTTCCTAAATAACAAAACAATTTCAAAGTGTGTTTCCTCAGTGTAGAAGAAATACATATTATTGAAGAGGAACTCCGGGTTTGGAGAATGTAAATTAGATAAGAGACTTTTTCACTACCAAGGAAACTTTGTGCCTATTGCCTAGAAATAATAGCTAGAGCTCACCATTGTGACACCTGGGTCTTCCTCTAAGGAAAGAAAAGGAATTATTATTTTTTTCTTTAATATAGTTGTCTTTTTTAAACGTGTTAGATGTATGCAGTTTAACTTGGCATATAGATTTTATCCCATTTATCCTCCAGTGCTTCTTAAAATGATTAACATTATCTTCATTTCAAATATGAAGAAACAGAGTTTATGGTTGGGAGAATACAAAGGAACTAGTATGCAGTCCTAGGCCTTTTACTGTGAACCTGGTATTCAAGTCTTCACAACAGCATTATTTTCATAATGCCTATGACAATGATAAGAGAAATGTGATGCTCATTGACCGTGGCATGAAATCCGAGACTTCTTTTATTTATTTCCTGTTTTTTTTTTTTTTAAATAGGAAAAGCTTAGTCCCAGAAACATAGTACTAATTTTAGCTTCCTTCTGAAAGATGAAGCATACACTATCAGTAGAAACTGGATTTTTTTTTTTTTTGAGTCTCACCCTGTTGCCATAGGTAGAGTGCTGTGGCATCAGTCTAGCTCATAGCAACCTCAAGCTCCTGGACTCCTGCCTCGGACTCCTGAGTAGCTGGGACTACGGATGTGAGCCACCATGCCGGGCAAATATTGTGACTTTTTCATAGACTACTCCTAGGTTCAAAAAAAAAAAAATTGTTTCTTTTTCCAGTGGAGTCAAGACCAAGGTTTGGGAAGCTCGGAGGAGCCAAACCAATTAAAAGTAGAATTAAAAGAATGGACATGAAGAGTATATATTTCAATACCAAACAGAGGAATTCACAGGAGAGAGAGAGGGAGAGGAATAGAATGGAAATAGAGGAACTGAGAAGCAGAATCTAAATAGGTTAGAGTTTTGAGTGAAACATTCTTTCCTCTCTTATGAAATGTCTTTGAAAAGAATTTGGGGCCTTGATGGCATGTTTAGGACATCGGAGTGCTAAGGAGGGGTGGGGAATTCAGGATCCTATTCTGCTTTTGCTGAATACTATAGCTTTTTCCACCACCACCACCTCCGCCCAACCCCCATTGATAATTATAACGTTTGGAAGGATGAAAAAAATATATATATATTTTCTTTTTCCCCCTTAGAGAATGCTTTTCTTTCAAAGATTCTGAGTTTGGAGATCTTTAAATGAAGGGATACTAGACATAAGAGTCTTTTTGAGTCCTTCTTATCCCAACATTTGAAAAAGCATTTTATTCATAAACCTTACACTTTTTTTTTCAAAGGAGCCATTTAATTCATTATGGAGTAGTATGAAGCTGTTGAGAGAGATATAGCAGCTTGATTCATTTGAAATCACAGGACAAATAGACTTTAAAAAGGAAATGCATCCATTTTGACACTAATTATGTGTCTTTTGCACATGCAGGATCTCATGTCACAAATTGCTCTCATTTGCTTCTCACTGCAGAATGTCTCTGGAACGAGATGAGTGGAAAATGCCTTAAACAGGTGGATGTGGAACAGGTCGGAGACTGTAAGGACTTCAGTGGAGCGGAGAGGCGGGTGGAGGGAGGGGAAAAAAACGATGTCTTAGTAGTTTCCGCAATTCATAAGGAATCCATTCAACACTGACATTGAAGCTTGTGACAGGTGGAATAAATGGCTCGTATATCTTGTATCCTCTTTGTAGTCACAACAACAATATAACAGGACCCACTATGCATCAGGCATCATGCTGAGATTATTTTATTTGTTTGTGGATTGTTGTCTTTGAACCTTAAAATAAGCCTGTGATGATATTCCCATTTTACAGATGAACCAACCAAGGAGACAGGGTATTTCCCCAGGGTATCATTACTAATAGTTGGAGATTTAAAGCCCAGGCAGTCTGATTCAAGAGCCCTAGAGAGCGTTCCCACCACATGTGTAGAACCTTTGTCCTGCACTGGTTTCCACTTCACTCTTGTAGTTTGCTCCCCTGAGTGCTGTAGAATGCTTTATGGCAAACAGAAAGTTTCCTGAAGACTACAGAATTAACCTGAGTTTGGCATCTTGCAATCCACAGTTAGATCTATTTAGCACAGGAGGAGAGCTTTATAAATGATGCAAAAGTTTCTTCAAGTTCTTTATAGAACAATTCAGATAGGGCTAAAAACAACCAAGAGGAGAGAGAGGAGCACACATTCATTTTCCCTGAATATGAACAGAAACAAAAGCATTTGCTACATGGTGTGAATTGGAGGAATCTTGTATTATTGAGCTGGTGCTTGTTGCCTGATAATGGACAAGATTAGCCTCACTTTTCTGTAACTAAGCCTGTAATGGTGTCACAGCCTATTTGATGCCAATTGCTGTTCCTGGGGTCCGTGGTATAAAGCAACCTTTGCAAATGAGTTGTCAAAATGGTTGGAATTAGGAATAAAACCAGAGTGTAAAAAATGAATAGCTAATTCAACACTTAATTTCTTTTCATTTCGAGAGTCTTACATATGTGCTGCCACTATGAATGGGTGGGATGTTGATGACGGGGGAAGAGTTTTAAACTGTAAATTTATTTTCACCTGGGCCGCAGAATTCAAACCTGGCATGCCTTACACGTAATGCAGTGTGACAGTTCATTTGAAATAAATGTGCCGATAACCCTTAAAAGTGGTAATAAAATACTCTTTGCTCTACTGTACAGATGATTAATACCACTAAAGTAATTAAATTCCATTAGGCTGAGGTTCACATACCCAAGGAATTGGTGCCAGGATTTAGCCGTTCTCTGGTGAGGACAAAAGACTAATGCCTTTTAAAGTCATGTTTCACCAGGAAAATCCCAGGGAAGTCTATATTAACTTAGGACATCTGCTTGTTGTGATTGTTTGAGGTATTGATGCATCGGATCATTAGCAGGGTAGCGTGAACTAGTGTTTTCCTGTTGACAAGGATCTCTCACCAGGAGCTGCTAGCTTTCTGCAAGGGGAGAGAGAGAGCAAAGCAGGGCAGCCAAGTTGAGTCCTGTGAATGGCTTTGACTTACAGAATTATTGCTAACTGTATAGTCTCTGATGGTAGGAAACAGCATTTTGCCCCCAGCCATTTTTCCCAAGATCAAAGCCAAAGTAACTCTGTCTCCTGCTGTTTTGTAGCTGTAGATTCTTAAAGACTGGCATTATTGTTGTCGATGAACAGTTTGCCCCCGTTCAGATGGCTGCAGTAATGACCCACGGGGGAGGCAGTGGTTAGGCAGTGCTGACAATGTGACCAGGTGCTGCAGCATAAGTGTTTCATTAAATATTGAAGCAATGGTTTTCAGTTACAGTGGCAAAAAGGGAATTTGGTCTATATCCAAATATGTGGCTATTTTTTCCCTTCAGCCTCTTCTAATCACATTATTTTTTGCATGACCTTTCTGCTGGTAATTAGCTGCCGTCCTGAACAGCACTGTGGGTAATATATCTAAGGTGATACTGCATTCCACTTTACAGGCTGGTACTCATTCTTAATGTATGAATGATTTATTTACCTTTTTTTTGTTTGTTTTTGGTCTTAAAATTGCATTCAAAAAAAACCCCTTATGATTATTATTTTGGTTTTCAGAGGTACCCAATGAAAGAATCCTGAATTTGCAAGAGAAAGGTACGTTGCAAAAATTGAGGACAGGGCTCAAGTGTATTTAACAGTTAGGTTTTTTTATGTGTATCATGTGAAAAATGGTTTTGTAGCTTCGACACCCTGTTTCTGTTTGGAGAATGTTAAATTTGTCTGTATAATTTGTGAAATTGAATTCACAATAGAGGAACTAGAGTCATTTCTCAAAGAATATAGTTGCCGCTTTATCTGAGTAGGATCTGCTCAACTTAGTGTGTGCAGGATGACAAATCGTGACAGCAGCAAGGTTGACTACACGGCACGTCCTGTGACAAGCCGCCATGTGACTTCCTGAAAATCTGTGATTTCAGAATGCTGGAAGAGAAAACGGGACTCTACATAAAAGAACATTTATTCATTATCAGAACATAGCCCACACAGAGAAGTCAGAACTTCTGGAGGAAAACCGGGTACTTGTTGGAGGCTGAGAAGAGTGAGCTACAGTCAAAATGTATCACAAAACAAGCTCCATCAAGGAAAGACTACAGAATTTAAATAATTTTCTCCTCACTTATCCTTACCTTCAAAACCTCACCTATTGCTTCATAGGGATCTTAAACTTTCAGAATTTCTGCAGAATCAACAGTGTCTGCAGGTTAAGGGCAGTTTGCTAGATTTCCATATTTAAGCCAGCTTCCTCTTTATTCATGATGCGCTGAATTTACCCATGAGATCACTGACTCTATATAATAACCGGACTAAAATAAGATTCCACTATCATGTCAATTGTCCTCCCTTTCGGTTTTGCCCGTAGTTAGGGAGACTGAATTAAAATGTTATTATAACCAGTTTTTCAAACTCTCTTGCTTTCTTTTTTATTCCATTTTTATTCCTTTGTCTTATTTCTCAAATTCATAGATGTTACATGAATGTAACTACAAGAAAAAAAAAAACTTATTGCAACATGACTATTTATTGAACAGGTCTTTATTCTGTGACCAGTATTCATTCGGTAAAATGACTTTTAAAAAGAGCTATAAGAAGAATTTTCACTATTTAAATGTATTGTTATTCTCACTTTTGGATTTCACTGTTCAGAACACTGCAGGAAATGACTAACTTCTTTCCACTGATACGTTCTTAAAAATGTAGATGTTCGTATGGAATAGAAAAACTTAAGGCTGTGGTAGAGAGAAGCCCGTAATGAAAAAAGTGAGGAAGACTCGTCTAAGGGACTAAATGCTCTATCAAGCTTGTTTAAACCTATCCACGTTTCGTTGATAATATTATCACCTCTGTAGCACTTTCATGTTGAAAATTGTCCACAGTCGTGAGACTATTTCAAAAATGACAACTGGGCAAGATTTTCTGTATTCTATACAATGAATACAGAAATAAATGCAAAGCGTCTCGTGCCAGTGCCATCCCTTGTAACAGACACAGCTAAAGCAATTTCTAAAAAATGTTCATGATCGTCCTCGTAGGGCATATTTATCTATTTTCAAGTGCTGGATAGGATAGTTTCTCTCCTCTAAGAGTTGTCACAAGCAATGGTAACATCTTCAGCATGAAACGCCACTGAAATATTTTGGGGGAAGTGAGTCTACATTAAAACCATAGTTTTCTTTTTTTATTATGATGCAAACATTCCGTTTTGGCATGATTTTTTCTTCATTTTTCCATGACGATTTGTGCACATGATTTAAATCATTCCCCACTATTTGACTGTATTCCTTGGACTTCTTTGAACACCCAAATATTGAGGACAGGTTAATGCCAGATGCCCCAAATACTGCTGTCCAGGAATAATGTGACCAAAAGGAATTATTTTGGTAGTGAGAGGAAAGATTAAGATAGGGGATTAGAATAGTAACTGAATGGTCTCTGTTTAGAATTAGATATTGTTACAATAATAATTTATTGAAGGTTTTCTTTTTATTTTTAAGCTTTTAAAAAATGATATAATGAGATTTTAACTTTCAAATTTCTTTGTGGGGTTGTTGGTTTCGTGATAAATAGCCTTAAAGATTCTAAAATTATCAGGACAAATCACTCTATTTTAGAACATTTTACATGTTGGAAAGTAATTTAGTGATGTCATTCAATAAGCATTTATTAACTATAGATGTGTATTCCAGGCAATCCTTTAGATAATGTCCCTGATGTCTAACCTTATACTTTTAATTTACAAGGATTGACTCTTCCATGGTGCTCTCCCTGAGAGCCTGAGAACTCTTTCAGAGGTTAAGTTATGACTTACCCCGTATTTGGTAGGATATTGGCATCCTATGAAAAACAATGTAGTGTTCCCAGGCTAAAATGGAAAACTGATCCCTTTCCCACTTCATGTACCCTAAGTTAATTTTCTAATAAAATATTTCTTATTTTAACTTCTTCTCCTAGGGCTGCCCACTTCTGAGACACTGACTTTTACTTTTTAGGCTTTTGAGCTACGTGGCATTGCCAGAGGGAGCCGGGATTTGATCAGCACAAGGACGTTGAGAGGCATGTTCAAAAATACTTAAGGTACTTTGTTCATTAGAGAATGGGGATTTCAAAGGGACCTGTGGCATGGAGGTAAAGGATGGGGAAATGGGCCCTGAAAGTTCTGCTGGTACAAGTAGCTAAACCTTCTATTGGTGAAAATACTGTGTCTATTCACCTATTGATATATGTATATATACAATTGATATAGATATACAGCCAACTATTGGTGAAAATAGTATATAACAATGTGCTACTGCACGTCATGTCCCAAACGCTACATTTTAGTATCATGCTGGTAACTTGAAATCAGCAATGGGGGGAGTGCGTACCCATGAAAACATGCTTATCCTCCCCCTCCCTGAGAGCTGGCTGTCAAGCAATGACTCGCACACCTCTAAATGCACCCTTTCAAATATTTACTTCACTTAATCTGCTTTAGCTGCAATCTCTTGTTCCTATTATGTTCAGTGGCAGAAATATTGGGGTCAAGGGCAGGTTTGGGAGGGCAGGGAAGCAAACATCTTGCTCAAAACTAGTTTCCACTAAAAGGAAATGGAGTGAAGAAAGTTTGACAAAGTCTCTTATGTCTAAGACACAGGTTTTCTTGGAATTTTACCCACATGTCATTATGGAGAGAAATTAAGATTGCATTTTTCCACCTATTAGGGAAATCAACATATACATGCTAAGACAGAAGGGAAAAACTCATTTATAATGAATTTGGCCAACTGTGGTTCTTGGGGCAAAAAACTGTTCTTCTTTAAGTTACCAATCCTTAAAAATGGGAATGAGAAAGGGATGGGGAGACAGTGTGATGAAAGACAGCACTAAATAGCATGGCAATGATTGCTTGAGAGACAATGGGAGGAGGACAAGAACCTATCGCTGGGGTTCTTGCTGCTGCCTTAGCCTGGGTTCTGGGCCTTTCTAGCACCACCAAAATATGTTTCAGGGTTTTCTTTTTTCTGGTCTTAGGGTGCACATTTGCAGCTTTGAAATTCTTTTACATTCTCATTCTTCATGCTGATGAGTCAGTGCAGATTTATATTACCATGTTATTATGGGTAGTAGAGACTGTGTCTCCTTGAAAGTAATGGCATGTGATTGCTTACTCCATTACGTTCAATGGGACTCAGTCGTTGCCATCCTTAGGGACTCAATCCCATTGAAAGTAATAGTCTGAGACTGCCCACACTGTTACTGGGCTTTAAATTGGATTGAATTTATACTGAGCACCATGGGCCTGCCACAGAAGTCTCACTTTTAAAAGACAAGGAGTTGATAAAGTTTTGTGGTCAGCAGTTGGAAAGTTTAACCGCTCATTTGGAGAATGTATTCGTACTATTTAAATTATCCATTTTTTAAGGTTGAAATGTTTTCACATTTAGCCTATGAACTATTAAAGAACTTCATAACATTTAAAAAAATTATTTTTATACTCTACACAGGCATTTCAGGAACGGAGAATTCTTTTGCTTAGACATTAATTTGTTTCATGTTTTTAGAATAATAACTGCAGTATATTTTTAGAGCTAGAAAGGAACTTCACAATCTCACATTGTAGATGAGGAAGCTGAGGTTTAAGATCATTTGACATGACCAGAGTCACAAAGCAGACTAATGTGCAGGATTATCCAATCCCATTTAGTTCCTTAGAATTAGTCTAGTTTTGTGCTTACAAATACTAGTCACTTATTTTAAGATAAATTGCACATTGTTATTTATGCTTAAATAACAACACATTTTAATTTTTTTCCATACAACAAACATTTTAAAGATCCTTTTAGTGTAACATATCTTTGTAGTGAAAATATTCATGGGGTAGGTGGGGGGGGTGAGAAAGAAGGTATTGTATAGGAAGCTATATAAAATACTGTCAGAAAGTTGATCCAGTTCTACCATGTTACTTTTTATGTAACTTTGCACCTTTATTTATGTTAGAGTTTGAAAATGTAGCACATAGTTTTAAAATGTGTTTGTTAAATTGTCCAATCTTAGCATATGCTATAAAAAAGTTTTTGTTGTAAAGTCTATGAAATTAGCAAAGAGTTATTTAATATTTAGTTGATCTTAGAGCTAAAACTTGGACATACCTTCATATATACATAGCAAAAAAGTTACTTAAATCATTAAATGTTATTCAGTTTGTACCTTCTCATGAAGGCTCATCCTTTAAGAAGACCTTCACCTTCATTAGCAGTGCCAACAGTGGAAAGTATTAACCAGTTTTTAGATGTTCCATGTTCAATATTCAGTTTTTTTCAATGAAAAAAATTCAAAGCTTTGTCAATTATGTGATGAAAATGAGGAGATACTAGCTTTGGCAATAATAGCATAACCAGAAATTTAATTTGTTATTTTATTCATTGAATATTATTGATGTATAGATTTTGTCCACATACATATGTGTTTAATGCATATCTACCATTTGGACAGACAATTGAATGATAAATATATTAGTTATTTTACTCTGGGAATCTGGTGTTTTGTTTCCTAAAATCTCTTCCTTTCTAGAGTCTATGATTGTGTGGTTTCAAACGTATGAATTTCAGATACAGCAGCTAATTTTCTTTTTAGTGTATAACCACACTTTATCCTACAACATATTTTTAATTTGTTTGTTTTAAAGTAAACTGCCGTGCTAAAAAACAAAAAGCAAAAACAGCCATGTTAACCTGTGTCCCCTTGGAGTTGGGATAGTGGTGGTTGACAGGTTAGGAGAAGGCGGCGGGTGCTATGGATGTTGGGCCCTGAGCACCTGATTGTGTTTGGTTTGTGCAAATTCATCAAGCTGTACATTTTTCTGCATATATGTTATACATGGACAAAAAGTTTAAAAATGATATACAAATGGAGGAAATACAGTTGATTTATTTTTTAAAAATCTGACATTCCAAGAGACTTATCTCCTTTTGAAAGTACTACTTAGAATGTATTTTGGTTTTGTTTGTTTTTCTGTAATAGAAGGTGGAAGTTGACAAATGGCCTTTGGCCAAATTCAGCCCTTTGCATGTTTTTGGTGTAGTCTACAACTCAGAATGGCTTTTTTTTTTTTTTTTGCATTTTTAAATGGGACAAAATTTTAAATGGAAACAAAATTAAAAAATGAGCAATATTTTACAATACATGAAACTAGTATAACATTTAAATTTCAGTGTCAAAACAAAGTTTTATTGGCTATAGCCAGACCCGTTCATTTCTATACTGTCTACTGTTTCTTTTGGTCTGCTTTACTACCCTTAGATTACTGCAGGGGCAGTCTTAAAATAGGTATTATCTGATCTTTTAAGAAAAACGTTGCTGAGTCCTGATAAAAGGGTCAACTTAAGGCCAAGGGTAGATGGACACTATTAGAATTTAAAATGGTATGTGAAGTTAGGCACCCACTGGTATCAGCCACCCAGATATTATCCTCACTGGATATTTCCTTCTGGAGCCCACATTATTGTTTATCCGATGTTGGACATGTGTGATGAAGCAAAGCCAGTGGAGCCAGCAAATGACTGAAGAAATATTTCTCTGGAGAAATTGCTGCTTTTCTCTCATCTTTTTACCCCACCAGTTTTCAACACCATTATGGAGCCCGTCTGTTTCTATCTTCACAAAATTCCTGCTGACTCAATTTGTGCCTTTCCCCTGGTAATCTGGTTAATATCGTGCAACCTTCATGTGGGATCACACCTGCGAAGTGTTGATTTACCGCAAGCGCTCTCTGACCCTCAGAATCTATTGATGGTTTCTTGGCTAATTGTCTGTGCTTGTTGAGGCCATTTCCTTAACTGGTATCAGCTGTCTTCTAAAAACTCATGCACACACGCACACAGAGAGATTTTCATGTAGCCCTGTGGGCAATTGTTCCCATAATTGTTTCCCTTGATCTAGTACCTATATACAGTCTCCTTGGCTATAGTCAAGAGTAGCAACCGAATCAATATTGGTTGTCATTTTGCTGATGGATTTCTTTGAGAAATAAGGAAAGAGAGAGAGGTTTGAGTGATCAAATACAGTCCGGGGAAGAGGAAAGCAAAGATCATAGGCTGTCAGAAACCAGACTATTTAGAACCCTGACCATAATAACTTTTTAATGTGTTGTTTTAGGAGGGTAATAAGGAGCTTATAACTCAGATTCATCTGAAAGAGGAATCAACCAACGAGCCAGCCCACACTGGGCCTCCTCCATGATGCTGAATGTCATTCTTTATGTATTATTTCTTACTTGTCACATGTACACGTATGCACATAGAATGGAAGCTGGACCCCCCAGGTGATTTGTTAAAGTTAGCCACTGGCCTTCATAAACACGGGTGACAGCATACTGTGGTGTTTGTGCCGTGGCCTCCACAGCCAGGGCGTCCGCGTGCACGCCCAGCCCTGCCCCTTCCTCGCTGTGTCCTCTAGCAGTTACACATCACCGTGGTGCTTACTTCTGTTTCTTCCCTTACAAGGTAGGGGTTAAATGAGTCAATACAAATCCTTTGTAAGGTGTTTGGTTAATATCAACAGTTTTACCTTCACCTCTCAGAAGCGAAAACGGAGGCCCCAGCGGGATACTCTGGGCGCAGCACAGAAATAAAGTGGAATCGATAATGAATGAAGTTAACATTAAATAACATTTTTCTTTTGTCTAAACCTCAGCTGTTCCTTAACATCTTGAAAAGAATTGTTTTGTGGATGACTTCATACTTAAAATTTGCATCCTAAAATATTTTAGGCCTTACTCTGTCTTACCTTCATCCGTTCATTGAATAAATAGTTGTTGGATGTCTCCTGAGTGCGGTGCCCTGCCGGCCTGGGGGATGCCTCCAGGAGGAAGACCCAGGGGGTCTAGTGGGGAAGAAAACAGGCGAAGAAAGCCAAATAAAACAGCTGTGAAAGAAGTAAATGTCACAGGTGTCCGTGTGAATGGAAAGCTAGAGCCCTCAACTAGAGAACTGCAAGGAGAAATTTGTTTTTGACAGAGTGATGGGAACAGACTGGACAATCTCTAAGGGACAGTTAAGCTTAGATCTGAAGCATGAACAAGCACCAGCTAAACTGACCTGGAAGACTGTTCCAGACACACAGAATAGCTCTTGAAAAGGTCCTGGGCTGGAAACCATTTGTCCTTGTGAGAGTAAAAACTAATTAATTCAAGTCACAAGTTAAACTACTTCTTTTTTTTGTTTATTTAGGACAATAGGTTGTTGCACATTAAGGACCTTATCATATCGAGGTGTTATAGCTCACATCTTGACGCTCTCCCCTTTTGTATTCTCTACTTTACTTTGTACTCGCCCCACTTGTGATCCCCTCCCCTTTTTGTACTTGTTACTCTATTTTGTACTTGTTCTACTTGTGATCTTTATCCCTTCCTTCTCATTCGCTCACCTGAGACAAAGAAGACTCATCCCTGAGCCAATCAGCCCTGAACACGACCACCCTGTACCTGTCAGTTTAGGACAGACATGGTTTACCTACCAATAAGGGGCGGGGTGGGATGGTCTAATGGGAGTGAAGAGGGGAAGGTATAAGGGAATTGTCTGAATAGTCTGTAAGGGCTGTTCCCGCTTTTTCTTAAAGGGCAGCCCAGGCTCTGTGCTTGAATGAATGAAATTCCTTGTGCCTTTGCAGCGATGTTCCGCCTCTCAAAGTGGTGTTTGAATTGAGTCTGGGGGTTCACATCCTGTTTTGAAGAACCCCAAAGGGTGTTGAAGCTTGGTGAGGAGAGTGGGGATTTGGGAAGATGATGCAGGTGGGGAAGTGCGCCGGGGCAGAGCTTGCAAGGTCAGACACGCTCTGCAGAAAATGGTCTGACTGGCTGCTGTGTGGAGAGTAACAGAGCAAGGGTGGAATTTAGGGTTATAGTTTGAAGGCCGCTGCTGAGGTCCAGGTGGTGCAGGGTGTACTGAAGGATCTTTGCCCCTGTGTGGGCACGTACTTGTGCATACATCTGCGTGTGCTCGCTCATGTGTACGTGTGTGCACACCCGTGTGTGGGCAGACATGTGCATATGTGGCTTGGAGCACGTCTGCCATGATCTTTAATTGTCAAGTCATGCAGGGAATCCGGTTTAATCCAGATTAACAGATTAATGCAGGAGTAAAACCATGTACTTCTATAGACTATATATACCTGAAATTAGTATTAGAAGTGCATATCGTATCTTTATAAAATATGAAATACCTTAAAATAAAAAGTATATGATGTAACCTACTGTGCATTCAGTTCAGGATTATTGCTAACCCTGTTAATGATATTGATTTTTATTTTCATGCATTAAGCTTTTTTTTTTATCACTTTCAGAACAAAAAGGATTATTTATTTTATCCTTTCAACTTTGTATTTCTTTTATAACTGACCTTTTTTTTATGTAAGTGATGATCTACATTAATCAGCACAGGGCGAGGGAGATTTTAACAGGGTTAATTGTTGTTGAAATGAATTTTGGGGAGACCTAAGTGAAAATGGCTCCGGTGGAAGAGCCTTAGCTCTGTTCTGCTCAGGCAATGGGGTCTGTTGAAAGTTCAGGTCTCTCTAGGTTTGTCCGACCTCCCCCACCCCCCCCAGTCAACCAAAATTCATCATCAAAATTCATGATGGGAATTTTTGATGGCAAAATTAGAGAATAAAGGCTTCTTCTTTTTAAAAATAAATTTGAATTCAAGAAGCGATCTAGGTGGACATTTGTATAAACTAACTTTACATTCACAGCAAATGAATGTAACTTAGACAAGGAGTTTCACCTGGTTCCTCATTAATACGATTATATTGTGAGTTGGTGACGAGGTGGGATGGGTTCTGACTTGCCTATTCCAACTAATTTCTCCCACAATGAGAACCAAGTCATGTCTACATGAGAACTAGCCATGCAACCTAGGCGAAGTGCATAAGCATCTTGAATGAGCCCCTCACCTTGAGAAAGGGACTGGAAATCCAATGCGAGTCAAGTTATTCAACCTGGAGTTGGCATTCCCCCAGCCCCTCCGTCCTTTGTCCCCAGCTAATGCAGACAAATGCTCTAATCCACCCATCCCCAGGCTGGCAGTTTGCCAGCTACAGGGACATTAGCTCCTCATTAGCTTCTTGTCATCTGCCCACAAATCTAAGTCTCAGAGCAAAAGTAGAGTGGCCTGTCCCACTTGAAGCTTTGGCCATTGAAAGAAGGAATATCCATGGGGTTCTTATGGCTTTAAGAGTTAGGAGTAAAAGAGAAAATCGTGTTTTTTAGATTTAAGAGGCTAATGGAAGGTTGGTCAGCAGATTATTTAATCGTGGTATCCTTTTTATGAATTCAGATTCTGAAACCGAGCTTTTTCTTCCAAATCAAATGAAGATAGTCTTTTCCTTTTCCTCTAGGATATATATTATCAAAAATAAGATTGCACTACAGGGTTGCAGAGTTTACATCAAGGAGAGAGGTTTTGAGAAGTAACTCTAAAATGTTCTAGGCAAGCAGAGGAGTCTAGGTTTGTTCTAAAACTATTTACAATATTGAACAGGTGAAGGCCATTTGATAATAAAACAATTCTTAAATAATGCCCCTTTCTTTTATTAGTCCACAGATCCTGTCTCATTCTGTCATATTCTGTGGTTGCAAAATGTATGTATCTGAAAACATGTGCATCAGTAGAGCTTTGCAAATAAATATCTCCACATCTGTCTTTGTGGTTATTTTAGCCGTCTGAGCTATCAATTTTGGTGACCACATAAGCTAATCCTTTGGATCAGTGGATAGCTAACTGAAAAGGGTTGAGAATTCTGAATGGACTATCTCCCATCATGTTTTTGTTTTGTTTGTTAGACAGGATCTTACTCTGTCTCCAGGGTTAGAGTGCAGTGGAATTATCATAGTTCACTGCAATCGCAAAGTCCTGGGCTCAAGTGAGCCTTCTGCCTCAGCGCCCCCACCTAGGTAAGACTACAGGCGTGCACCACCACACCTAGCTAATTTTTTTTACTTTTTGTAGAGGTGGGGTCTTGCTCTTGCTCAGGGTACTCTCAAACTCTAGGCCTCAAGTGATCCTCCTGTCTCAGCCTCCCAAAGTACCAGGATTATAGGCATGAGCCACTGTATCCAGCCTTGTATATAGTTTTGTCCTTATATTTGAAATAGCTGAAAAACATTTATTTTAAGTCTTCGGACAGGCTCTTACTCTCAGCCACATTCCCAGCACTCACAGAGCTCAGTGGTCCATGAAGCCAAGTTTGGTACACGCTTCAGGTAGTGAAGCATTTTCCTATTGTATGGCTTGTACCTTACCATCTACTGCTTTAAATGCCGACTTTGATTTGTGTCTGCCAGTTGAGGCCTTGGATGTGCCTTTGAAAGGAATAAAACTTTTTTGCTGGGAAAAAACCAAATTAGATCTCAGATTTTCACCTTTGTTTCTATTCACTCACGGTCTGAGAATTAGACAGTATGGGGAATGAAAAATATCTTTCCTTCTTTCCATCTTAGGTTCATTGGTTGGGGCCCCTGTAACAAAAAAACAGATTAACAAGAGAAAAGCATACAAATGTTTTAAATATAAATTTTATGTGACACAAGAGCGTTCATAAGGAAATTAAGACCCACAGAAACAGTTAAACCTTAGTGTATTTTTATATCGTAGTAGCAGGTTTGATGCAGAGGGGACAGTCATGGAGAAATGTAATTGGACAAAGGGGTTATGGCCTAATGGTAATAAACTAGGAGAGACTTATCAACACCTGTTTGTTCAAATTCTTCTTTATGACCCTCCGTCATCAGAGATAAGGGACTAGAGGGAAGGCACGTCTCAGATGAGGGTCTTTGGACCTACTTCAGGAGGTCACAAAATACTTTCCAGGTTTTAGGACCTGTTTTAGGGCAGAAGCACAGAGAAGGGTCAGAGAGATCTTTATGTAAATGCTGTTTCTCAGATTTCTTCAGCTTAAAATATTGAATATGTCAAGATGCCAAAATGGAAGTCACATGTCTTGAACTTCATCCGTAACTGAGAAAGCGATGCTTAATTGCTGCGTTTAGTAATTTTAACTTAAGTTCAAATTCTGGCCTGCCAGCAAGCTTAGTTTCTTTTAGGGCTGGTGTGATTTTAGTACTTTGAATTCATGCCAGTCCGTACTTACCCAATAATCCAAATTGATTCTACAGGAAATGATGCAACAATGAGGTTGGTCATTGTTCTAAAACAGGCAGCCTGCTTTGTTGGAGTGGAAATATTAAAACTTTACAAGATGGGCTTATGTCCCCCAGATCATCAAAAGATTTTAGGGTGCATTTGATATGTGGAGTGTTCAAGATGGGAAGATGCCACATTTTCCAAAAAGAAGGAGCTGCCACTCAGATCGTACTGTTTCCATCTCCCAACATATTCAGAAAAGAAAAATGTTAACTATCAGTTGGGATCCTTTCATTCCCCTCCTAGAAGCCAAAAGCCTACTGTTAATCACGTCTTAAAATCTTGGTAAGCTGTAAGGCTCTGTGGTTCTTATTTAACTTTTAATATTTGCTCTGTGTGTGTGTGTGTGTGTGTGTGTGTGTGTGTGTGTACAGAGAGGGCTTCTGTCTTGGTATCTGGCCCATCTTTCCCTTATATATAATTTGTGGTGGGTGTTTTTATTCTGACAGATCAAATCCAAGTCCCTGGCTGTTTGAATCTATCTAACTGCATCTGCTATTTGGACTCCTTTTGGACATGGTCCATTTATGTATAGTCCAAGTTATATTTTTATAAATTTATATTTTTCAAAAATTATTTAAGGACACATTAATTTCATCTTCTGTGTGAGCTTCACTGAAGAAGTCATGTCTATTTGGTTACCAAGTGGATCCAAACACAATCTCCTTAGACATTTAACTACACTGTTTTCCTAAAGGCACAGTCCCTCTAGAATCATATTTAAAAGAATATTATGGTCTGATTATCTAGTTTTTGTTCCAATGTACATATTGACAAGGAAACCAAGATAGATAGCATTCACAATGTGAGCTTTCAAATTCAGACGTAGAGTTATCATGAGCATACTTTATAACTCAGCAATGCATAAAAAGTGCTTAAATAATAGATCGGGATGACAGATGTCATAAACATATATGTGAAATGGGGAGAGTCTCACCTGGCAAATTTTGAAATGTGGTTTCAATCACAGTATTTTTGGGGGAGTTGATTTTTATATATGATCTTAGGCGATTTTAAATTAAGGCAGGCGTCACTTTTAATTTATTGTCAGAAGGAAAGCACACTTATTTTGTACTCTAAGGATTTATTCAACTTAACTCTGTAATTGCTAGCAATATACAAGCTCATTTTATCACCATTTGATGCCAGCTGTTATGGAGTTAATGGCAAAGTTGAAAGAAAAGACATGAAGCACACTTTGATGTCTAGTGCAGCCATCATAATATTATTGTTAAACATTTCCAGTCAGCCCAGGAGTTCACTTTAGTACTGTTCTTGACCACTATCATAAGTGAAAAAATAAGATCCTTTTTTTCCTAGCAAATATTGGATGTGATATTTTCGTCAACATTAAATTTTGCCTCTCTTTTAATGTACAAGCAACTTCTCCTAGCTATTTTCTTTTTCGGGAAGTTATTTTTGGCAAAGCCGAAATTTCAACACCTATTTTCTTTTCATTGAAACGAGGTTTGAGAGGTGTCTGTATAAAAAGTAAGAAGTGAATGGGCTTTTAATTGGGTTATGTGTTGCTTGGTGTTTTCCTCTCCTGGATGTAAGTGTGTATTTCCTACTCATATTTATTGAGCCTGTGATCCTTAGGGGAAAAATATCCAATAAAATACCTTCACAACCCACTATGAATTTAATAGCAAAATTCTAAAAGTAAAGAGAAAAGATTTTCCTACATTATAAGGAATTATATATAAATAATATGTTACATATATTTATACCATTAGTACCTATAATTTTTACCATTATTATTTTCACAATTTTGATACAACCGTTTTCTTTATACTCTGTGTCTGTGGCATTCCAGTATAAAGCCACGGGTATGCTTGTGTTACCTTGGGCACATTTGTAAAATTACTTATTGCCACACAATGTTTTTGGTTTGAAATTATGTAACTTTTTTTTTCCTAAATACATTATTTCTGATATGCACAAAATGCAACACTTGATACAGTTCTTTAAATTGAACCAATGTTAAAATAAGAAATAAGAAACTGTTTTAAATGATGGTAGTACTTAAACCATTCCTCGCCCTCTTGTTAACTGATATGTTTAAACCAATAATGTTTACACGTTTTGTGAATTTGTGTATTTAACTTGGGAAAAACTCCTCTTCACTGTGCGGCACGCAAAAAAAAAAAAAAAGAAAAATGCGTTTCCAGGAAACAATCCTCTAGTAATTTAGTCCAGCTATTTTCAGTACTTAACTTTTGTATTTTTTTCCTTAAGTTCACCACGATATGACATTTCATTATTAGGCTTTTTTTTTTTTTTAAATAGTCACTCACCAGATATTAAAGGATGCAATTGGTTTCTGTTCAGGCAGGTTTTAACTGCGTTTTAATTAGCTTAAAACATATGCTTCCATTTATCGTATTACACGGAGTACATCCTATCCCATTTAGCCGAGTATTGAGGACTATTGTACAATATTGTGCGCGGGCTAAAACAATGAAATACTAATTGGATCCAGTAAAATAACTGTAACATTTCCGATTCCTATTAGGCAGGTTACGTAAATTAGGCTAATATAAAATGGTGCTTAATAGAATTGCAAATACGGTGTGATGATACATTCAGACTGGAGAGACAGTGAAAGGGGATTTTGGAGGAAATCAAATATATTTGCATTACAATAAAACGTTTCCTGCTGTGAGGGCTCTGGCAGGGCTGGAAAAAACAACACTCCGGCACCACTCCCTCTTATTTACATAGGAATGCCATCTCACCCTCTCCCAGTTCCTAGGAAGCATCGCCTGCCAGTAACAGAATAACGTGCAGTTTTAAGTCTGTTGATGAATATAGTCCTTTTATTATTTTGTCGGGCATCACATCTGAGATCTTTATATTGCAATGAGGGAGCGTTTCTCTTTATATACAGTGTGCCTGTTAGGATGAGAATGTACTGTCTAGGCTTTAAAACCTGACTATAATCATTAGATTGGATGGCTAGTTCCTATTTGAGCTACTCAATGTCTCGTGTTTATTTCCTTCTCTGATTTTAAATTATTAGTCACTGGGTTGGAGAGTTGAGACGTTTGTGTACACCTCACGCGTCCAACACGGATTCGAAAGGACAGTCTGGCTGGCCGTTTCCTATAGTGTCTCAGCCCCCTTGGACTTGCTGGGAAGCTTGAATAAGAGCCATATCGAATATTTTAAATGAAGACATTTGAGAAACTGCACCAGGGTGGAGAAGGGGAGAGT
This sequence comes from Otolemur garnettii, assembly GCF_000181295.1. Classification (NCBI taxonomy): domain Eukaryota; kingdom Metazoa; phylum Chordata; class Mammalia; order Primates; family Galagidae; genus Otolemur; species Otolemur garnettii. The sequence continues at coordinate 15,861,658 of NW_003852419.1, forward strand.
GACTCTTTTTCTAAAATCCTTCTAACTCAACCCTAATTTTTGTCTTTGTTCATTAGCAGTCCCCACGGCAAGTTTGCCTCTGTGTTCCTGAGGAATCCAGAGTACTTTCTGGGCTGAGAGGTGTTTCTGGGGAGGAGATGTTTGAAGCTGTCCCTCAAAGGGAAAGTTGCCCAATGAAGTGGGGAAGGGACTACATTTTTCCCTTGCAAATACACTGATAAAAGAGCTTTCTGCTGAACTCACAAGCACCCTTGAACCTTTCCGTTTGCTCCCAGCGCTCAGATCCCAGTGTTTCTGTGAAAAGGCAGAGAAGAGAAGACCATTCTGGGGCCTGGCATGCAAATGAGGAAGCCCCGGAAAGGAAAGAAAATTTAAATCTCGCCTATTGTATTCTAAGCAGGTTGCTAGCAAGCCTTTGTGGAGCTGGTATAAAAATGAATCTCATCTCCTTCCTGGCATGAAAACTGAAAACATACTTTATTTCTTCACTAACATCAGCAATTTTTATAAAGTTTTATCTTCAAAAAAGGTTTTTGTTTTTCCTAGGATTTTAGTGCGTAACATTTTCATTCACGACACAAATTATTTTATCTGCATCTGTGCTTCTGATTCTCAGACCTTAATCTCCCTGAGATCTTTAGTGGAGGAATTTGTCACTTTATTTACATTCACAGGTAGTTCTCCTTCTCTTTTAAAAAGTGTTGGAATTAATACTATTTGCTCAAAGGAGCAGCAGTTTTAAGAAGGCATACATCCTATGAGGCAAGCTTTCCTAGTGAAGCGAACAAGTTAAAATCCTCAAGATTCAAATTCCCTTCCTTCCCAGCTTTCAGCTGTGAAGAAAAGGATTTTTATGTAGATGTAAGAGATGGTAATTGTACAATAAAGGAAAGGTTTGGGCCGGTAGGAATGTGCTTGGGGAACGTGAGAAGAGGGCACCCGGGCAAAGAAACAGTCCTCAGGCCCTGCAGGCCGGACCTACTGAAGAGGGACGCTGGACTTGTGTAAAGCCCAGTGGCCGGGCAACCAAACCACATCATCTGTGTGGCTGGTTTCCCCCTCCCCTCGTTATATTGATTAGAAAATATTAAAGTGATTGATTTGTTTCAGCCTCATTTCATATAGGGAGAGTATAGAAATCCCGAGATCTATATCTCCCCCTCTCTCTTAGCCTTTCTCGTTATATTCTTTTTCCCTGTCAACTTTTTAAAAATCCTAGTAGAATATAATTTTGTATCGTATAGAGGAACCATGGTCCAGAGAAGGTTTTTGTTCTCAAATAACTTAAAAAAAACCCCAAACCTTTATTTTGAAATAATTAGTGATTCACAGAAAGCTGCGAAAGTAGTCCAGAGAGGTCTCATGTACCCATCAGCTGGCTTCCCCTGTGGGGAACCTGACGTGATTCTAGTGCCCTGGCAGGCCCAGGAAACAGATTGGAACCATCCATAGGCCTTATTCAGATTTCACCTTCTACCTGCATTCATTTGTGGATTTGTGTGTGTGTGTGTGTGTAGTTCTAAGCAATTTTATTAAATAATAAATAATTTTTTTAGCTTAGTCATAGCTTCATGAAAAAAAAAAATAGCAAAGTGGCCTAAACAGCGGTATTGTACTAAGTCTTTCATTATGGTATCTCAATATTGAATGATAGCATAGAGATCAAGGCTCTTGCCCCCCCATGCTTCCCTGAAATCTCATTGACATGAAGCAAATTGGTTAATAGGAGAAAAAAAACATGCAAATGTGTTTCATGTGTACACATGGGGCGTTCAGAATAAAAACTCAAAGATACAGGGGCAACTGTCCATATTCATGTTTAGGTTTAACAAAGTATGGACAGCTGTATAGAAATATGATTGGACGAACAGGTAAGGTCTAATGCTAACAGGCTGAGTGGGGGAAGCCAGCAAAGCTCATCAGTCTAGATTCTCGGCCTTTCTGAGCATACAGTGCCTTCCTCCCGGACGTGGGGCAGGGCCCTCTCTGGAATGGGGGTCTTTGGCTGTGGTCAGACAAAGTAGGTGAGGTAATATCTTTATGTCCAATTTTGCATAGCATCATATTAGGCTTTAAGGTGGGGTTTGAAAAGGGGCTTCAGGCTTTTATGACCCACGCTGGGGAAGGATTCTACCATAGTTTCTATGGTTAGCCTCAGGGAAGAATGGAACTGAGGGACAGGAGGACAAGGAAAGGTCCGGGAAGAGCTATTGCTTCTCAGCCTTCATTGTAAGGTGCTGTTTTCTGAGCCCCATTAATAGCCAAAAGTAAATTTTTATTTGTTTGTTTTTGCTTTTGCTCTGGTTGTTTCATTGTTTACTAAGATGGACTCTTCACAGACATAAGGAAAATGTTCAGATACAAAAGGAAAGCACAAAATTTACTCTGTATAATTGCAACTGAAATAAAAGCTAGATAGTTAATTAAAATAATTATATTTCCATCACATTTCAGACATTAACTTTTAGTTATGCTTAGAACCGTAATTTTTAACCTTTCATATACAGATACACGATTTTTGTAGCAGCCCTACTTTTTTTTTGCAGTTTTTGGCCAGGCTGGGTTTGAACCCGCCACCTCCGGCAGGTGGGGCCAGTGCCCCACTCCTTTGCGCCACAGCACTGCCCTCTGTAGCCCTACTTTTATTGATCATTGATTGTTTATGTGTGCACACATGTGTAAACGACTCTAAACTCCAATTATAGAGATTTATAGGGTAAAAATGCCTAAGATCAGGGGCCAATGACTTCTTTCTGTCTAGGACCCCATAATAAATACTTTAGGCTTTGTGTCCATACGGTCCATTCCAACTATTCAACTCTGCCCCAGTAGCAAGAAAGTAGCCACAGACGATGCAATCATAAATGAATGAGTGTGGCTGCCTTCCAATAAAACTTTACTTATGGACACTGAAATTTGAATTTCATACAATTTTCATGTGTTGCCAAATATTCTTCTTTTAATTTTTATTCCAAACATTTAAAAATATAAAAACCATTTTCAAGTTACAGAACCTACAGCAACAGTCTGTGGGCTGGATTTTGCCAGCAGGCTATACCTTTCAGGTCCCTGTACTACATAATATATGGAGCTCTGGGTTACGCCGTCACTGATGTATGTGCAGACGAAAGTTTTTGACATATTACTCTCATCTCATTCTCACTGTCACTTGAGAAAGCGTAGACCCGTTATACGGAAGAAATAGTTCTGCTAATGTGAGAGAAGGTTCTGAATGCAACAGTACAGTAACAGTAGATTATTTTCTTCTTTTTTTTCTTTTCTCTCTCTCTCTCTCTCTCGCTCTCTCTCTTTTTTTTTTTTGGGCAGTTTAACATTGCATTAAAGGGAATAACTCAAATTTCTAATTTTTTTCCTATTTTCTTGTCATGGATATATTAGCAGTCCATGATGCATACTAATTATAAAGTTGGCTGTAACAAGAGTTCCTCTTGTGAATTCATTTAAGAACTGATTGTTTACTATCTTTTTCTGTAAGTATAAAATTTTAATTATGCCACTGACAGGAACTGTGCGTGATACAGTGCTCTACATTTATCACTGGGAGAGGGCCAGTTGCAGAGCTGTTTGACTTTGGAGAAATCCTGATGCGTTTGCAATGTTGAGCAGCAGGTGCCACATTATTATGTACAGAAAAGCAATTAGGAAGCATATTGGATGAATGGGGAGTGCATTAATATTAGCAAGTACATTTGTCAGTGGTTTTGATGCGAGTCTTTTTCTTTCCTTTATGCAACATTAAGATTGTGGCTCTCATAAATTCTCCCCTTAAATTGCCATCTGTTCCCTTGTCAGGCAGTAGTGAGGTAGAGAAAAGTTTTCTTGACAAAATGAAAGGAATTTCTTTTATTTAAAGTAGAAGCAAAAGGGCCTATAGAAAGTTGCAGAATTGTAGGCTGTGCAGTTCAGCTTTGCCTGTGTTAAGTAATTACCTTTGAATGTAACATTAACAGTGGAACCCTTTGATTTTTACAAGTTGCTATTTTTTTCCCCAGTCATTTCATGTATTTTAAAATTCAATGGGAAAGAGTTATAATTAGATTAATGCAATGACAACCAGCAATTGGCCACTTGGATTAAGAAGTTTCAGGAGGAATTGCTGATTTTTTTTTTTTTTTTAATTTCAGTGCATCTTTTCCATTTTTCTGGCCTGAGACTACGTTCCCACCTTCAAAAGATTTAAGATGAATCACTGAAATGTCATCGCTCTTAATACTGGACTGCTTCTGAAATACATAGCCCTAAGGACAAGGCCAATTGAAAGGAATTCTGTGTGTGATATAAACTATAACAACTGGATATTATCTTTATGATAAACTCTAATGTATACTTATTACATTCTTCAAAACCTTCATTAATTGCAAAGCACAGCACGTACATGATTTTGGTTAATTGAGTTTCCTGGTTAGTTGAAAGGTAATATAATTCCTTTAATTTCAGTCATCTTATTGGAAATGATTTTTCTTGAATATATTCTTTCACTTTTAACTTTAGCAGTAGCATCTATAGAGTATAATTAAATCTGTCCTTTTACGTACTTCCTCATCGTTCCTTGGGCATTTTCAAAAATGCCTCAGAAAAAAGGAAGAATTGGGCTAACCTTGTGACTCATCTAATTTTTAGAAATGTTAGTGTTGTTTGCTTTTCCTTTTTTTCCAAAAATATTTTTGAAAGGAAAATTGAGTTGATACGTTTTGAGTTGATACCTTTTCTGGTTGAGTTCTCATTGACTATGGAGAAAGACAAAGTAGCCCCCTCTTGGTTAATGTGGGTTCCTGCTTGAGGCCCCTGTAATAAACAAATAACAGATTACTGAGAGGAAAGCGTACACATTTATGGAATCTAAGTTTCACGTGACACTCAAAAACACTCCTAAGGAAATGAGGGCCCAAAGAAACAGTTAAGCCTGTATTTTGCTGCTAGGCTTGGTGAAGAGGGAATAGTCAAGGAGAAACAGGCCAAGGCCAAGGATATGATATAATGGTTGTAAACTGGGAGACACTTAGCGAGGCCCTTGAGTTCAGATTCTTTCTTCTGTCTCTTCATTTGCAGAGATAAAGACGCTCCTTTCCTTTGGGTAGAGGGGTACAGGGAGAGCACATCTCACAAGAGGGTCCTATGAGCTGCTTCGAGGGAAAAGCCTCCCTAGGTTTTTTTAATTTCATTTCATTTCATTTCATTTTTAAGAGACAGGCTCTCCCTCTGTTGCCCAGGCTGGAGTGCAGTGGTGGTATCACAGTTTACTGCAGCCTTGAATGCCCAAGCACCTGTGACCCTCCACCTCAGCTTTCTGAATAGCTGGGACTACAGCCATGTACCACCCTGCCTGGCTAATGGTTTTTACATTTTGTGAAGACAGGGTCTCTCTTTGTTGCTCAAATGGATCTCTAACTCCTGGCCTCAAGTGATCTTCTTGCCACCTAGACCTTCCAAAGTACTGGGCTTACAGGTATGAACCACCATGCCCAACTTTTCCTAGGCTTTACAACCTGCTTTAAGGGAGAAGGGTGGTGATGGTGGGGTTAGGGAAAACAAAGGCTTTCCTTCTTCTTCCATCTTTTGGGCATTTCAGGTGGCATAATATTTGGGAGTAGCGTGGCCTGAACCCTATTAGTAACATGGGTTTTCCACCCAGGTTACCTGCTTTCTTGTGTTGTTACCTGGCCTGTTTACAGGTGGCTGGGGTGACAGTGCTATGAATTGCTAATTACAGATCTGAGAGAAACTGAAGGTCAGGAGAACATGAAGTTTGACTGAAGTCTCTCTCCTAGTTTCCTTTCTGTTCCCAGAGTGGCTACCATCAGGAGGACTAATCATTTGTGATCCAAGTGCAAATCAAATTCACAGTACCCCAGAATGTGCAATTAAGATTACCCCTGTAGATCTGAGACACAATAGCTAATAACTGACCTTAGCCTACCTAGTAAAAGTCTCCTAAGAGATTAGTTGTTTTTGACTAAGAAGATTTGGGAATATCCAGGTTTCAAAAGAACATGGAAAAAATGCATCAATGTACAAAGTTATGATTTAATAAAAAATAATTTAAAAAACCCAAAAGAACATGGATATTGCTAATGGAGCTGAAACTGAAGAAGCAAGAAGAACAAATGAATTCCCAAATTAAGAATTTTCCAAGGTGTCTCCAGCCCTGGCCATAGTGGAGGATATGTAAACATCTGCCCTCTGAAAGCCCAGACAAAACCATGAGGCTATCAGAACTCAAGTTCACCAGCCTTAGATCCAGGTAGACCCACTGCCTCTGAGGCCTGGCTCACCAACAAAACCCATGCTGAATAAGTAGTATTAATTATTACTGCAACCTTTGTGACCCAAGCACAAATCAATTCATGTAATAATTAATACATTAATTATTGCAGCATTATTCAGCATGGGTTTTGTTGGTGAGCCAGGCCTCAGAGGCAGTGGGTCTACCTGGATCTAAGGCTGGTGAACTTGAGTTCTGATAGCCTCATGGTTTTGTCTGGGCTTTCAGAAGGCAGATGTTTGCATATCCTCCACTATGGCCAGGGCTGGAGACATCTTGGAAAACTCTTAATTTGGGAATTCATTTGTTCTTCTTGCCTCTTCAGTTTCAGCTCCATTAGCAATATCCATGTTCTTTTGAAACCTGGATATTCCTAAATCTTCTTAGTCAAACATAACTAAACAATCTCTTAGGAGACTTTTATTAGGCTAAGGTTAGTTATTAGCTATTGTGTCTCAGATCTGCAGGGATAATCTTAGTTGCACATTCTGGGTCCTTTTAGGATCTAATCTGGGTGTGTTACACCATAGCTGTTCATCTTTACGCCAGGCAGCCAGCTTGGGCCATATAAACATAAACACAAATCAAGTGAAAAGGAAAGACAAGTTGCCGAGTAATTCAGGGAAGCAAACCACAGCAAAGAGGTTGAAAAAAACTTATCACCATTTGCAATGAACTTTCACACCCATTTTCTCAGTACCTTCTGTTAACTACCCCACCAAGCAGGCATTGTTCTGTGGCCTTGACTGTCTGCCTGGCCTCCAGAATCATTGTCTAAGAAGGGGCAGGGCAAGGTAACAAATGAGGACCTACTAACTCTGCTTCTTCCTACCTCCCAGCCCTCTTTTCTGCTTTTTGCATTTTGCAAGGGGTAGTCTTTTAACTCTAGTTAATCCATTTGCAGATTCCAGTTTTACTGGCTATGTGAGCAATCCTCCCATTTACTGGAGCAGGGTAAATGGACCCTAACCTGCCTTGTGGACTTCTTGTCCAATGTGCATGGGAGGTTTTATTTAAACCAGTCTAAACGGAAGGAGGTATCACCATGGCAGCTGTAAAAACAAACAAACAAACAAACAAACAAACAAAAAAACTAGACTGAGAGTCAGAAGAGCTGATTTCATATGAGTTTGAGAGATAATTTTAGGCCAATCATTCAACTAAGTGGGGCCATATCTGTAAAATGGGAGAACTGGACTTTGGTATTTTCTAAGCCCCTTTTGGTTTGGAGGTTTTGTGTCTGTCTCTCCCGGAGCTCCTCACTGTCCAAAGAGCTCAGTCCTCTGTTCCTGGCTGTTCCTATGTCTGGATGCACTTGAGGGAGCCTGGACTCCAGTCCCCAGTGGAGAGTGCCCCAGCTATGTGATCACGGACCAGACAGACAGTACCACCAAGCTCTGCCTTATTTACACAATGAAAATGACAGTCTTTACTCTGTTGGACTTATGAGGTTATGTGAAGATCAAACAAGGTAATAGTTGTGAAAACATTTTATACTCTGTAAAAACATAAAATAGTCCATGAACTGAAGTTGGTGGTTGCTGTGGAACTCATCATCTCTCTGTAGCACCTGTTCTTCCCTCTACCTTCTTGTTCACTAATCATATCTTGAAGGCTAGAGGCAAGGGCTGAGAGGCAAATAATCTCATGGAAAAGTCAGAGCCATGGTTCTCCCGGCTGTTAGATCTGTAGGTGTCTGGATTTTCCCCAATCCCATCATCTCATTCCTGAAGCTAAAGGAAGCTCTCTGGGAAGATATGTCTACATTAAAGCCCCTACAGGGAGGAAAAAAAATTTCATATCTATATCTTCAATTCTAGAAATAAAAAAGAAAAGAAGAGTTTTAAATAGTGAGTGTTAGGCAGCCTGGGCTTCTCCTGGAGGCCAGAGAAAATGCCCCCAGAGCTTCATAATTGGGTGTCTGTCACTGCCTTCCAGCCACCCAGGCAGGCAGATTCAAACCTATTGTCTCTCTCTCACTACAGAGAGTTCTGGAGCCAAGCTTACAACCCTTCCTGGCATGTCTTTTGGATCTTTTCTTGGATTCCTTAATTATTTATTTATTATTATGAAGCCATCACTTTCATTCTGGGCATGAGTACAAAATGGAGGAAAAAATGTTCTTTAAAAAAAAAATAGACAAAAGTAGAACCACAGAGGTTTGGCAACTAAAGTCATCTCCAAATACTTCTTCCTTTTTCTTGCTGTCCTCTCTTCCTACTCTCTCCCCTTTTCCGCCCTGTGCACCCTGTCTAGTTCAGCATCACCACCCGCCTACACTCACATCCCTTTGCAGTTTAATCAGATGCACTCCATGGCTAAGTCCAAAATTCAGCTGCATTTTTCTTACCTATTTAATTCCTTAGAGACCAGGCTTGTTCAGTCTAATCTCAGTACAACTCTCTTTTTTCAAAACTTGGTCCCTCCTTAAGCATTTGATATATATAGTCATATTTGAGATTACAAATCTTTAGTATTTATTTTTGGAATAATTCTATATTTATCTGAGTCCTATATGTGGATTAATTTTTTTGTATTTGTCTCTATCGTCTGTATCAGGGACAGTGAGATAGTTTATTGTTTGGTCCTTGTAAGAGAGGATAGCATTTAGGTATAGCTTCTCAAAGCACTTCTCCAAAGACATATTTGAAATGAGTACAAGAAATGATGCCTTTGCCATATAGAGTATCAGAGTAATTCTTAAGGGAGTCCGAGGCTCTCTTAGGAAGTAACGTGACTCTCTTCCATGATATGTGTGGAGAGCTCTAATATTTGCTGGACTTTGGCTTCATCACCATTTGCCCCGCCCTATGCTGGTCACTGGGAGAAGGGAAAAGAAAGAAGACAGTCAGTCCATCTTCTAAAGGGGTCTTACAGTTCTGGGAGAAGAGGAATCTCAATGCATGTGGACATTTTGAAAATTTTTGGCTATGTTGTACATTGAGATGCAGAAGATAATGTCCACAGAAATTCAGGGATATCAAGTAGGTCAATATACAAGAGTTAATGGACTAGGCTTTATGGAAGAGGAAGGATATGAATGGGCCTAAAAGGACAGACTGAATTTGAAAAGAATAAAAGTGGGAGGAGCTCAGCAAGGCACGAATTTGAAGAGGCAGGAAGGAAAACTGAGATCTTATTATCAAAAATTTGAGGCTGGGCGCCTGTGGCTCAAGTGGCTAAGGCGCCAGCCACATACACCTAAGGTGGCAGGTTCGAATCCCCAGCCCAGGCCGGCCAAACAACAATGATGGCTGCAACTAAAAAAATGGCCAGGCGTTGTGGCAGGCGCCTGTCATCCCAGCTACTTGGGAGGCTGAGGCAAGAGAATTGCTTAAGCCCAAGAGTTTGAGGTTGCTGTGAAGTGTGACAACATAGCACTTTATCCATGGCAACATAGTGAGACTGTCTCAAAAAAATAAATAAAATAAATAAAAGGAAAGAAAGAGACAGAGATAGAAAGAGAAAGAAAAAGGAAGAAAGGAAGGAAGGAGGTAAATGGGAAATGTTAAAAATTAAAAATGTTTAAACGAATTATGAAATTAATAGTTATCAATTCTACAGAGAGCCCCAATAAAAGTTTACTCCCAAAATGACTGCTATATTTGAATAGGTCACTATTAAATTCCTTTAAATACTGATACCTGCTATTTATGTAAACAATGCAAATTCTGGCTCGGGCGCCAGCCACATACACCTAAGGTGGCGGGTTCGAATCCCCAGCCCGGCCCGCCAAGCAACAATGATGGCTGCAACCAAAAAAATGGCCAGGAGTTGTGGCGGGTGCCTGTAGTCCCAGCTACTTGGGAGGCTTAGGCAGGAAACTCACTTGAGCCCAGGAGTTGGAGGTTGCTGTGAGCGTGATGCCATGGCACTCTACCCAGGGGGATAGCTTGAGGCTCCGTCTCAAAAAAAAAAGGAAAAATTGAGGCTGCAGAGGGAAGGAGGCTGCTGACATTTCAAAACAGGAGAACAATGTAACAAATATGTGTTTATAGAAAAACTAAATTGGCTAAAACTGCACAGGCTAGATCAAAGGGAATAAAAATGTCATTAAATCAGCCATTCAATTCAATTGGGAGTCAAATTATTCTTAAACAGTATAGGATTTAAACATGTTTATTTTATTTATCTTTTTTTACGGTTATCAAAGCACCTGTGCTTGCCGTATCTTGTGTATGAGTCAAAATAACCTAGGACGGTGGTGGATAGGACATGTCATGCTATCTACTGTGTGTACATTGAAATCATAACTTGGTGATGTTAAATATCTTACCTAAAGATAAGTAGTGTAGGAGTCATAGAGTTGGGACTGGAATATGGGAATTTGATTTCATAATTGGAGGCGGGCTCTGTCACCACAGATCAGAAGAAAGGCTTCTTTTTGTGGTTAAGTTGTTCTCAGAGAATTTACACAGGCGCCTGAGATCAATTCGCTTGAGTTAAGTGAACCCAGCTTCCGTCATCTCAGAGTCAGATTCCCTGCCCATTACCCATTTTGTTAAGTGAATATTTCTTAAAGTCCTTTTCAAGACTTTAATTATATTGACCAAATGTGAGTTGTTCTCAATCTTTCGAGAGAAGGACATTCTTTTCAACCTAGGACGTCATTCTCAGTTTTTATGTGGAGCCTCATTCCTAAGTTCCCTAGCAAAGGATAAACTCACACATTTTAGGAACAGTGACTATGAAAACTATGACTCTAAAAAATGCTTCCTTGAAACTTAGCATTTATTCTGAGTCATGCACAAATCATCAGGGTACAGCTTAGGGAATTTTCACAAATTGAACATGCGTTTAAGAAATTAAATGCGATATCCTAGATATCCCTCATGCTCTTCCTAGATAATGACAACTTATTAAAATGCTTGTTCTTCTCTTTTCTGAACTTTATGTAGTAGAAATATTTACTTTCCATACTATTATATTGTGATAAGATAGTAAAAATATACTTCCTAAAATATAAAATTTTATTTTAAGAAATTTTTAATTTAAGAAATTGTTGGGCAGTGCCTGTGGCTCAAAGGAGTAGGGCACCGGCCCCATATGCCAGAGGGGGAGGGTTCAAACCCAGCCCCAGCCAAAAAAAAAAAAAAAATCATTGTTTTTATATTTCTGTATAACCATATTAATACCTTGAAAGGGTTAAAATTTATCATTCTTTTTTAATATTAGCATTTGCTGTCCATAATTTTACCCTATATGTAAATGTTTATTGGGTGTAGTCTTCAGCATTGTTATAAATGACATTATCATTCTTAGATAACCTGGAACAATCTTAAAACAGATACATTTCAATTACTGTCCTTTCTCTACTTTGACAGTTACATTTTGATTATAAGCATTTCACCATCTTAGATATTTCTTAGCTTTTTTTCTCTTTCATTGTAGTCATAGTCTATAGACAGACCTTATAATCATTATCAACTGAGGGTTTGCATTTAATTTGCTTTGCTAGACTTATCATGTATGCTAATCCAAGTCAAGGAAATTTGCCATATATATGTTTTCCTAATTTAACATTTATATGTTAATAGTAAGGTCAATGCTTGACTTTCTTTATTTAGGGGATGTTAATTAATGTCCAATTATAATCCTTTGTTATCAACACAAAGCTTATTATTACTTTGATATGGCTTACTGAATTTGGTACCTCCCTGGCACTGTGGTATGTCTTTACAGAATAAATATTAGAACAGTACCTATGTGAGTTTTTGCCGGTGTTGCTACTTAAGCTCTTGCTGTTAAAACTTACACACATGTAGATATTGTGCTGTTGGTGATGGCCTGGCTCTGTAGTCCTGTCCTTGAAAACTTGTGAATCACAGTAATGGTTCTTCTGTAATAATTGTCAATTGTGGCCAATTAAAAACAAAAAAAAATCTTTGCTCAGATGTCTGATTCTGATATCACTTCCTTTTTGCTATAGATGTTTTTTTCCCAGATTCTTTTCTGACCCTAAGCACTATGGTCCCCTGGAGTACGAGGTTGGTTTGGCATCTATAAGCTTAGCTTCTTCCCTACCTCTGATTAACCACTATGTAGACTTGGCATGAAAAATCTCAATCTGAAACATCTTCCTACAGCATCCATTTTTAGGACCTTCATTTTGCTATGCAAACAGCCTTGCTCCATTCTTTTCTAACCTATGCAGTGCACTGTGTGATAAGCATCCTCAGATGAAGGGCTCCTTGCAATACAGTGCACTTCTGTGATGCTCACTGAGAGGGAGCAGATGAGGCTCCATTCTGCACTCCCTCCCACGTTCTCTCTCCACCAAGGCAGCAAGAGAGATATTAGGGACGTATTTCTAAGTGCAGTACCTCAGTTTTGCCTGGGAGGGGTAAATAAACCATTATCAGGGAAAAAGATCTTATAAGTAGATATTCCAGAATATGGACAAACCCAGAGCTTCTTGTATGAAGGTTGACTTTTTCCAAGGCATCAGCCACCAGTCCATACGTCATATAGATGACAGGGGCCTCCTCTTTTTCTCCCATCCCCTTTTCTCCCTCGTATCTTGTAGTTTTTGCTTATAATTCGTCTTCTCTCCAGAGCTCTGTTTCTTAGTCAATATGTTCCATTTGATTTTCCTCCTAGATACAGCTGAACGGCAGCAGCAGGCCTTGGGGTCATTAGGTTTTGCAAGTTATCTGCACCCTTCCAGCAAGTAGGTGGGCTCCTGAGTGTTCTCTGTTTCTCTCTCGTATTCTCACCACCTCTTATTGTCTGAGTTACTATCCTAACAGGTTCTCTGGCTCTTTGGGGTCTTATCCAATAGCCTTCTCCCAAGAAGGGGGCAGTGCAAAGGCAGGAGGTAAAAGGTGGCTCCTTACTGCCACATCCATATTCTTAATATCTACTTGAAAGGCTCAGAAACATCTGCAGACTGTAGAGAGGCCAGGAGAAAGCTTTCATTCTTCTGGTTGTTTCTGCTCTCACAGGAAAAGCAGAGTGGTGCTGTCAGTGGGTGTTTCTTGGCTCAGGGAGAGAGGAGAAGCAGCTGCTGGCTCAGTCACCACCAGGCCTGGGCAGGGCTGCCTCTGCTCATTTGCAGACACTGTGGGGAGTCCTTCATAGATTTGGGAGAATTTTGCCCTCTTGACAGACACTTGTGTTTGTGAAGGTGGAAATGAGACAAGCTTCTGTCCATGATCCCATGGGAATGGAGGAAAGGTGACATTTTGGGGGGCAGGACATTTGACACTTTGTGTAGAAAGTCATAGTTATATTGTAACTTTTCTCTCTCTCTCTCTCTTTTTTTTTTTATCTATTGTCTGTGTCTACCCTAGGATAAGGCTCTTTCCATAATTTCTTATCCACAGACCCTAACCCTGGGAGAAGCATTTGACTATCAACATATCTCAGTGAAGTTACTCAATATAAAACTTTAAGACCCTTTTCCTTAGAGTCAGCGAACACAGTTTTCCAGGTTTGTGTACAAGGATTATTTTTTGAGAGTAGTTCAATAATGTATTAAAATAATGTATATATTTAACTATGTTGTAATAACTACAGCCTGACTTAACTGTTTTGGGAAGTGTGACCAATAGTTGATATTCGCAAGATGACATTAGTTAACATATGCTATTTTTCTTTTCTTTTTTTTTAGAGACAGTGTCTCACTTTGTCACCCTCGGTAGAGTGCTGTGGTGTCACAGCTCACAGCAACCTCCAGCTCTTGGGCTTAATTGATTCTCTTGCTTTAGCCTCCTGAGTAGCTGGGACTACAGGCGCCTGCCACAATGCCCGGCTGTATGTGCTGTTTTTCAAGACAAATCTGTCAAATGATTAGTTCATAGCTTTTACCTTTGTTTTGCATTTAGTAAATATTAATTTTGGTGATGTTTGTTGTTTTCTAATGAACATTTTTCATCACAGTGTTAAAAAATTTTGTGCTAAATTTAAGCGGGAGCAGTGGGAAAATTTGGGACCGAGTTAGTATTTTTAATCTTGGTCTGATTTTAAGATAATAACTCTGAAGATATGGCTAGTTCTATATCAACAACTCAAAAGAAAATTTTACATTTCCTTGTAGGATTATTAGTTAGAGGGCAACACCATCCTGTCTTTTAGGGGCTGTTAGGGGGTGGATTGGGCTTGCCTTGGAGGGGGTTGCCCATTTACTCAAGAAGATCATGGACAGATAAACAGAAAGGTCCCAATCAAATCACCAATATTTGGTGAGTAGGTTCTGGGAAATTACATTTTTGGCCCCCAACACATAACCACACACAGGTTTCAGGATGTTCCTAAGTTCTAGTATCATCTCATTTCATCTGCTCTCCTATTCACGTTGGTCTTTAATGGTGTCTTCTTTCTAGTATTTTATATAAACATTTCTGGGAAGGAAAAGGCTAGGAGAGGACTAGGGTATTTCCACAAATCGAGATTTTCCCCACTGCTCCTGCTTCTTCCACCTCCTATTTAATTTTTGGTTATGAGAAAATACCAAAAATTAATTAATTCTTTTTGAGCAATTTAGGCTCATAGCAAAACTGAAAGGTGCAGAGATTTCTCATACGCCCTCTCCCCCGCCACATACATAGTGACATCCCCCATCCCAGTGGTCACGGTAGTTACAACTGATAACTGATAACTCTACACTGACAATTAAGAACAAACAAAAAGTAGTAACTTATTTTAAAGATCATTTGGCTTTAATTACCAGTACCCGCCTTCATTTGATATCACTCAGCCTAATACCTTAATCGACTCTAATCCCAGCCTCCTCTACCCTGGGCACGCCCTGTTAGGGAGGCTTTCCCACTGACCCAGCAAAGCAGGAGGAATAGGGTTACAGTGACTTGGCTGAGTCTTAGGCAAATCAATCCAATTGCATCGTGATGGTTACTTCACCTAAGAGGGACCTCTTCAAACAAAACAAGAAAAGCAACATGGAGTGAGGCTGGTTTTATGTCATGATTATTTTATTGAGTAAATTGTTGTGTCAAATATTAGGAACATTCAGTGTTTCTGTTGCTAAGCTTATGAAGACAAAAAAGATGCACTCTTACCATCAAGTTATAGTCAAGAGGGGAAAATAGTTACATAAAGAGATGATAATCATTTTCATTAAGATCAGTACTGTAAGCTGAGCACAGTCGCCCATGCCTATAACCCTTTAGCACTTTGGGAGGATGAGGTAGGTGGATTGTTTGAGCTCAGGAGTTCAAGAACAGCTTGAGCAAGAGTGTGACTCCATTTCTAATAAAAATAGAAAAAAAAGTAAAAACAACAAAAACCATGACTAGCTGGTGTCTTGTGGACACCTGTAGTCCTAGTTACTTGGAAGGCTGAGGCAGGAGGATTGTTTGAGCCCAAGAGCATGAGGTTGCTGTGAGCTATGATGATGCCTCGGCACTCTATCCAGGGCTGCAGAGTGAGACTTTATCTCAAATGAAAAAAAAAATATCAGTGCTGTGGACACAGAGGGGCTTATGAGGGAATGGGAGAGAGGTCTCTAACTCTCCCTGAAGTTGATGGTGAAGGGAAGGAAAGGGAGGATTTTCTATAGTAGTTGACTGCAAAGTTTAATATGAAACTTAAACTGAAAATATGAAATCTATCTAATGATAGATTCCAATGAAAAAGGTGAATGAGTTGGGGTGGAGGGAGAAGAGAGAGTGGTATTAAGAGGACACAGTGTTAGCTAAGCTCTGGAGCCCAGAGAGAGCGCTGCTCATATGGAGGGAGGGAGTTTAACATTGCCCAAGGATAGAGTGGAGAACAGGAGAGGTGAGTGTTGAGTCCACACCATTAGACAGGGGTATTACCTGCCATGCTAAGGAGTTTGGACATTTTCCTGGAGCTGATGGTTTGCGACTAAAGTTTAAAAGGGGACGTGACAGAGCTCTTCCTTTAATCAGACCATGACTCCAATTCCTTTCCACTTTGAGGAACTGCTGGGTATTTGTCAACCCAATGGTGCTGGAGGTGCTTTTCCCCTGATGAGTGGACAAGTCAAATTCTTCAGAGAGATGCTGCCTGACCCATATGGCCCAGTGACAATTTGACAGTTGACAGCTTTTAGTCAGACTAGACTCACTTAAGCTGCTTACCCATCCTGAGGCGTGCGCGCGGCCAGAGCCCGGACTTCACATCATTCTGGCTGTCTTAATTGGGCACTAATTAAATGTTTTGGCTGGAAACCTCTCCTTGCCATGGCTGAATGGACTCATTTGAGGCCAGTATTTCAGGGAAACATCTTGTTAGGCTGATCTGAGTCCCTGTTTAAAAAGAAAATGCACATATTCCGTTTGCTCCCTCCCATTTTAGCCTAAAGATTTGTCTATTATATTTTTCTCCTTTTAGTAACAAAATTTAACAATTTAAAAGGACACGTGTATAAATGTATATATGTGTGCATACACATGTATAAAAACCATCTATATTCATTTGTATATATTCTCATTGTACACGTCCTCATATGTACACACACAGGACTCCAGAGAAGAGCTCCCAGCTCTGCAGTCAAAAGCTAGAGGTCACGTCTACATTTTATTTAACATTTATTTACTTTAAGCTGAACGTGTAATTAAGCTATGTGGTTTATTCCTGTACTTATGACAAAGTCACAAGAAATGCACGTTAGAATTTTGCCCTATTTTTTCAGAGTGAAAGTCAAGGATGAGGATGATTCATTTTCCATCTCAGGAGATTCACAAAAGGATAGCTGGGTTGACTGATACTTTGTGTCCTCACCCAAAGGTGGGTATTTTATATACTCTGATATTTCTTTGTCAAACCATTCTGAAGGTAGGGCAGATAGCAGAGTGTCTGGGACCCAAAGGGCCACCATTTCATCTACAAGGCAAAGCATGCAGAGTGTGGGCATTGTCAACAAGGTGAAAAATGGGCGCAGCAAATCCACTGAAGGAGGACACTGAACAGGCCATCCACCTGCAGCCCTTCCGGGAGGTGGTGATACAGCCTAAAAGGCATCGGAGGGGGCCACCACTGACCTGAGATATTCATAACAATTGTTATTTCTTTAGAAACTCTTCACTTTCTGAAACTATACCTCGCTTATGAATTTTGCTTTTCTGGTAAAATACATCTAGTAGTGTAATTTTTTTTCCCACCCAAACAATGTGGCATTATTGTATTAAACAAGGACTGACATGCAAATTGAGATTTGTGGCAGTTAAAATTAATTCCCAAATAATTATTTTCCATGAAGGAATAGAATTAGATAACAGGGCTTGAAGGTGATTTCTTTTCTGGAAAAGGGAAACGTAAGCCGTGCTCCAGTTCCCATGTCCTCAACTCCTTTCGTTATCTTAATGTGTATTCATATATTTTGTATGTGATAAGTTTAGGTTTATAAGACACAACCGCATCAATTAGCTATTCCTGAGTGCATTTGCATTTGGTTACTAAGGAGTGACTTGTTCCTCATCAGCAATTGCAGAACAGAGCTCAGTAAAACACTGCTCTAGCTGAACTAAAGTAGATCTTCAAACCCTCTTTGATGTGTGTGCTTCTTTAGGTCTTAAGAACACATTCAAAGTGTGTGTTGAACTTTCTAATAGTCACTTTATTTAATGAGAAATGTGCCTTCTTGTTTTCCCGCTCCCTTTCCCCCCTCCATATCCACTTCCCCCTCCTTTTATTTTATTTTATTTTGTTCTGAGCAACGATTCTGTGTGTTCTTTTCCTATTTAAAATTTAAAGAGTTACATTTGGGAGAGGAACAATGTAGGGAAGGAAACCCCTGGAGTGTGTCTGATGTGATCGGTCTCCTCCGTGCCACCATTTTTCCTCCTGCTGTGGGAGTGCTAAATGATAATGCCTGATACCTTACTGAATAAAGCCTGACACGGTTTCCCGCTGTGCGCATGTGATCAGTTTTTATGTTTGATTTTTGCACACAAGTATACTACTGCAAAGCATGCCCACGAACTACTTCACAAATGCGGAAGGGGGGAATTGCTATTGAGTAAATCAAACATTAAACAAACACTGAGTAATTGCATTTTAAAAAAAAAATAAAAAACCACTACATTTATTTTAGAAAGCCATGTTTCTGTTCTAACACAGAATTTTTTTTTTTTTTTAAAAACTTAAATTATATTTAATGGTCAGGTATAACCAGACAGCCAATCCTCGCTGAATTTACTTTCAAGCTAATTTTGGTATGAGGCGAGTTTCCAAACAGAAAAGAGATTGTGTCACCACTTCCTGTACTTCCTTTGCTATAACGATTAAATATGATTATAATTATACAATAGGTTGATTCACATGTGAGGAGCATTGACTAATATATCCCCTATTATGTCATCGTAAAACGGAGTTTCATAAGCTATAATTTGGAAATCCATATTTTTCTTGAAGCAGCATATTGTACATATATGATCTTGGTTGTAGTGACATGTTTTGGCAATATTATGGTCTTACATGCCAGAGCATTCTATTTTAATAGACAGTCTTTCTTACTGTTAATTTGTTGATATCCATTAAAAGCTACTTACTCAATCAGTTATTCTGAATTATAAAGGAATATATTATGAAAACATAAATAAATTATCGGTATACTTGCTGTTAATTCTGAAATCCTACTCCCGTCATTGAGGAAGTCTGCGGTGTGCCATGGTGTTTGTTAAACACCAGAACGTATCACACACTTCTTCCTGGGTCATTGATCAGTGTGGAAAATAATAAAAAAAAAGCAGGGGCTCCTGAAGGAATGTACTAGCCGACAAAGAAGAAAAGTTGTATTATTTTTAGTGATCAAATGGCTTAATAATTGGTTGTGGTTTAGTGGTTTAGAGATTGGAGGAAAGGTGCATGATTTATGAATAAATGAGAAGTAGCTACACTCAAATTAAAGAAAAAAAAAAAACGCATTCTACTTTCATGCGGAATTCCCTGTTTTCTGAATCCGTCTGCTTATCTTCCCATAAGCGCCAGATCAGGAGAGGAGGCCACTCCTATTCTCAAGCGTGTTTATCAAGGGTCCTGTTAGACACAAGGGACAGAAATATTACATTTAGAGGAGAGTTAGATTGCAAGTTTCCTACCGACAGTAGACAAACAAAATAAAACATTCTGTCCTCCAACTTTAACTTTTTAAGATATGGTTGACAAAAACAAAGGGTGGCCTCGTAATAGAACGATCCTGTTGGTGATGGCACGTTTGTTTGTTTTTAACTCTATATGCATCTACTTTAAACACCAGCTGAATATTTTAGAGATCAGTGGTTTCTTTTCTTGTAGAAATCTAGTGTTTTCTGATTACCCTGATTATGACAGAGTTTTAACTGTGTCCCCATTGTGGATGACAATATTATATCACGATAGATGTTCAGTCATCATCTTTGGGGACAGTCATTGCAGTTCCAAGGAAGACAGATAAATACAGGAGAAGAAACACCATCAGCCACTGGAGCCTCTGCAGGGGGAAGGAGCTGCCTGACCAGCACTGCTCAGCAACCTGCCAGCAGGAGAACAGAGCTAGTCATTCACACAAACACTGAATTTGGGGATTTCTTGGGATTCAGGGTTGTTTTCAGTCCTGTTTCGGATTTTTATGAGCTATTAATTACTGTCTGTCTCTCTCCATATGTGTATATATACACATCTGTAGGTATATACGTATATATGCATTATGTATGTATATATGAAATATGTATGCAATTATATATGCCACTAGGCATATCTTCAATATATTGGTTAAATATATATGTAAGCTATATGAAATGTATGTTAAACATGTATATGAGATCTGTGTTAAATATAAACCATTCAGTATATGTTATAAATAAGTGTGTGAGATCTCTGCCCATCTGTCCATCCCTCCCTTTATGAGTGTATCCTCCTGAAGTGTGAGATTAATAAACAACCATCTTTTTCTATTTGGGATGTTAGAAATTAAAAAAAAAATGTGGTGTTTGGGGGTTATGGGGCATTGATGTGGGCATTTGCCAGGATTAAAACTCCCGAGACTGGTTGGAATATGGGGGGGAAGGCAGGCTGTGGCGGGGAGAGAGTAGAGAACGCCCAGGTAATTCATAGCTACTGAGACAATCTGTGAAACCAACAAATTATACTTATTTGTATACTTCAGATTTATCTTTTGTTAAGTGCATACCCCAAACTGCCATTCCCAAAGAGCTGCCATATACCAAGTATAACTTCAAAGGCAGAAAAAGATAATGCCTCCTTTCTGTGAACCATTTAAAGAGGTGAAAGCTCTCCTGGATGTCTCCCTGGACTGGACTGGCACCTCACGTTTCATTGGCTACAACTGTGGTGCCGGCCTATGTTTTAACCAATCACTTCTAAGAGGGTTGGGCATTCATCTTGGGCAGCAAAATAGAGGACAGTGGTCTGTTGGTAACAGAAAAGGGCAGTCTTCTAAAGCTGATTTTTCCCTCAGTTTCAAATAGGAAAGAACTTTCTGACTCACTAGAGTTTGGCATTGTGTAGAGTCATTGCAAATTCTGTCACCTAAATCCTGTTTGAGGCAGAAAAGTGACAGTAACTTTAGATTTTTTCAGTCTAAGTCTTCTAGAAATTCTTTTGAAGTACAAATTAATAAAATATAATCATCCTTTTACATCATCTCCTAGGCAAGTATAGATTCTTAATCTGCTCCTTCCACCACTATTTCCCAATTAAACAGCCAAAAGAGTCAGTCCTTAGAATGGATTAATGACCTGCAAAATTCCATTTAAACATAGCCATTCTTGAGTTTTATTAGTGGAAAAATACAAACTGGTCTGTGGTCATGGATTATTACAGATTCACTCCAGACTGCTGAATTGAACTCTGATGAACCTGCGACACTCTCCATTAAACCTCAAAATGAGCTTTCTCTTAATTGGAGAGTAGGAAGGGAAAGTAAACTAGTGGCAGGCAAATGCCAGATTTGTGAGTCATTTCTTTATTTTGGACAGAATGTTGAAACATTTTTAGATGCGCAGTGGAGGTGAAAGAGCACAGGGTAGGGAAAGAAACTTATTGATTTATTAAACCCTAATCTGTTGCAGGCAGTGTATACATGGCATTTTTTAGACCTAAATATAATACCAAAAAATGATAGTATAGTAGTCATTTTTAGATTAAATTTATTTCAGAAAGGTTTAATGACTTGTGCTAGGCTAAATAATTAGCATTCTAAAGATAGTTATGGAACTAAATATGTGCGTTCTCTCTGTGTGTGCACACACGTGTGTGTAGAAATTAATGCAGGAACCAGACATGATCTTTGCCATTCTGGAGCTTATAGTCCAGTGGAGGAAACTATTATTTTTAAAAATTCATCTTAAAATATACATCATTATAAATTGTACTAAGTACTATGAAGATTACTTGCAGCATATTCTTATGGTGGGACATAATTTTCACTGGTGTGTCCAGTGAAAATTGTAAGTAGGGATCTAAAGAATGAGGAAATATCCTGTGAAGAATGGAGATAATTCTGTTCTGTGCAAGGAAACAATCTATCTCGGAGTGGGACCTGGAAACTGGCTGGAGAGACAAGAGACTGACTAGGACTGGTCAGATGAGGGTGGAAAACATGAAAGGACTGGATTTCTGTAGAGCTTTATAAATTATCATATGGATTTAAATTTTTATCTAAAATGCAGAGGAACACCATGGAAGCAGGGAACTGTCATAATTAGATTTAAGATTCCAAAAGTCATATCTGGTGCTACATAAGAAATAGATTATCTAAGTCATTCAATAAATATTTTTAATCACAATTATATGTATATAGAATTAGTTTAATGAATGAATGAATGAATGAATTTGCAGACCAAATGTAGAATGATGCTTTAAAAGACAAATTAATTTTTGATGGCCGATACCGGAGAAAGGATCAGCTCCTAAAATAGGTCTGAGGAGCTATTATGATATATGGTTCTAGAAACATCCATACCCTATTTTAAAATTTTTTGTTATTATACACTAATACCTCAAAAAAATGAGCTTTTCAGAACTATCTACTTAAATGAAATTTGTTTCTTTTCGGGGAAACTTTGCATTCTTTTAAGTTAAAGTTTCCTAATGCTGAATACCTAACAACCTCACGAGCGATTTTAGGGTAGGAGAAACTAAGAGTTCAAATTGTGCCTTTGCCCAACAGTTTCCAGAATTCAGAATTATAGCCGATGTGTCTATATTTGTGTGCCTGCCTGTATATACAAGATGTATTTAGGCTTTGTGCCTGTAGTACAGTAGTTACGGCACCAGCCACGTACATTGAAGTTGGTGGGTTTGAACCTGGCCCGGGCCATCTAACCAACAATGACAACTGCAACAAAAAATAGCCAGGCGTCATGGCTGGTGCCTGTCATCCCAGCTGCTTGGGAGGCTGAAGCAAGAGAATTGCTTAAGCCCAGGAGTTTGAGGTTGCTGTGAGCTTTGACACTGTGGCACTCTACTGAGGGCAACACAGTGAGACTCTGTCTCAAAAATAAATAAATAAATAAATAAATAAGAAAAAGAAAAGATGTGTTTATGGTTTTCTAGTTCTTTCCCTCCTAAGCAGGGGAAATTAATGGACTACTTTATTATGAAGAGTGTATCAGTAGTTGATGAAGAAATTATGACCGGCATGTATACATATGTACTCACTGGCATTGACCTTCAAGGTATGCATTTACATTTTAGGTCTTTTAGCTTCCTGACTTACAAGTGAGCTATCAGTATAATTAAAAACAAACAAACAATAACAGAACTAGAAGGCTGGAGGTGTGGAATAATCAGTCTTTTATGTCAGGAGGGCTTCGTCCTCATGAATAGATTCATGCCACTATGAGAAGGGATTGAGGGAGTGAGTTCACTTTCTTCTGCTCTTCTGCCATGTGAGACACAGTAAGGAGGCCCTCACCAGATGCTGGCACCTTGATCTTGGACTTCCCAGCCTCCAGAACTGTAAGAAATAAATTTCTGTTTTTCGTAAATGAACCAGCCTGTGGTATTCTGCTATAGAAGCACAAGACAGCCTATGACACCCATCCTCTTTAATTTCAAGCAGCATTTTGAAGCAATTGGGCTGCTTTATTTTCACATCATCAAGGAGAGAATGCTTCTCCCAGAATGCAGGATATGTGCACCTGGTAAATCAGGTCATTGAGCACCTGTGACTCTCCCTGTAGGCAGGTCACTGTCTAAAGTGGGTAACCATTTGGTCTTTATACTCCCTGGGACCTCTCCGGTTACCAGGCATTTGAAAATGCTGTCCTGTTTGTATGGAATGTTTTTATACTTAACCTTCAAAATGCGTTGATCTTATCTTTCCAGGGTGACCATCTCTGATTCTCTTTTAGGTTATATTAGATTATGCTCCTTTGATTTGAACTCTCTGAGTATCAAGGCATTTATTATAGCTAAAATTTTACAATTATCTACTTGGCTAGTAGATTAATAACTAGTTTGTGAGTTCCATAAAGTTAATGACAGTGTCTGTCTCTTCTTGGTGGCATCCAGCATGTATGAATGTAACCAAGTGAAGACAATTGTTATCTCCAATAAAATAGTATTGTAAGATATTTCTTGCCAAGATTATTGTGAAATACAGGTACACCTCAATATGAAAATGCCACATTAATACAAATTCCTTTTCCTTTTTAAGATAAATCAGCTGAAGTTATGACTTCATCTGAAGTCTTTTTAGCAGCTAATTTCAATGTCATGTCTGTGACCCTTGCTTATAAATTTTTGTTGCATTATGACCCTAAACCTGAATGAATCACGTGTATGAATAAAAGTTTTGCAAAAGACTTCTATTGTACTATAAAAAATCCCATTGTATTGTAAAAGAGCATGTTGATTATAACATCCTCTTTTGGACACTCTGAATTGATCATGCCTTCCATTAATGAGTGATAAAGCAGTGTTTGAAAAGCACTTAAATTGTTGATCTAATAGGATTCTTCTCCATTACAAAATAAGTTACTAAAAATTTAACCCATTTATTAATGTTACACATGCCATTTATTTTCTTCTTTATACTATTCTGTATTGTTCTCTGTTTAAAAAAATTGAGTATATTGCATTTATTGCTTCATGACTGCTATAATCCATACATAGATAGTCTAACAGTCTAAATTCTCAACTCGCATTGATCTCATCTCGCCAAAGTTTTCTCTTCTTCGAATCTTCACACAATCTTCCAACTTTCAATTTGTATCTGAATAGCTTTTAGGTAAACCTGGTTTTCCAGCACTTCTTTGGCAAAGTTTCACTCACATCTAATGTTTAGATGCTCTAAAGACAAGTGGTGGGGATGTCGGGGTTACAGTTTAGAGGATCAGATTATGGTCAGGAAATTCAGTTTATTTTCGTATGTATAGTAGGAAGCGCCTTGTGCTGTTTGTGTTTCACATTGTTTGTTAGTATCATTATCAACATAGTAATGTTATTAATAGCATGTCAAAAACAACAGCAATCACAAAGATAACAACCTTAAAAACGGGCATTTACAGTACGCCATTATATTAATTATCACGATGGATCTGACAGCCTGCTCCTAAGAATTCACATAAGTGAATAGTTTATGATTTTAAACTCAAGAGGAAAACTAGAGGCTACATCAATCCTAATCTATACCATTGTCTCTACGTACCTCCCTCTTTTTCTCAGTTTTAAAAAGCAAGGAGGAAAATGATAAAACCCTTACCAAACCATATTTATTAATGGAATTAAATAAGTTGTTAGCTTTGCAATAAAGAATATGATGAAGAGTGTGTAATTTTTTTTGCTCCATAATTTTATCAGTGTCACTTGCCTGGACACGAGTATTCATCAGAAGGAAATGTGTGTACCCAACAAGGTGAAGCTGTGGAGGGGATTCTTGCATATTTATTTTTCTAAATATGATTGAGTTGAGAAAATGTTTTCTTTTGGGGGCAAGAATGGCATGTCATCTGTAAGCTGGTTTTATAATTTTGTATGTTGTGGATTTTGTAGTCATGAACATTAAGAGTGCAATAAAAGTCATTATCAGTGCAATGTCCTGCTGATCTAAATAGTAGAACAGAACAACACAGGGATTTTTTTCCCTTGTGTATAAAGTACAAGTTGATTGCAATTCAGAAAATGAACTTCTAATACTGATTCTAAAAGCTTTTTAAGCTACCGAGCAATAAGTTAAGTATTATTATAATTCCTGTATCACTGGACAGATACGAATACTCAGTTATCTGTTTGATTACAGTTTTGGTTACCACAGAGCAAACTGTCTCATGGCTTCTGACTTTGCTCTCATTTATCTGAAGTAACTATTGGTAAGAACGGATTTGAATTTTACCAATTGTCACCTTGTATGGTCTGCTATTCAGCTAGCTTCTATAAAAAACCTATATCAGCGATGGCCTTTGATAAGCAATGAGTTTGTGAAATTAAATGCTGGAAATTATTGTGGTTAAGCAGCAGTCTAAAAGTATATGACATCCACTCATTTCTAATCCATGAAAGGATAACCTCATTTTATATTTATTTTGGATGTCTTAAGGTTAAACTTGGTTACATAAATGGTTTATTTTATTATTAGGGTTTGTTTATATAATGGTATCTTATGCTTACTTATTTAAAAGTATAGCATATAATCGTGCAGGAGTTGTTGAAGACACCTAAGCTCGGGCTAACTCATAACAGGTTTGTTTGATACACATGGTTCATGAGGCAATCGTCCTTTATCTCAGACCTTAGGAACTAAGTAAAATTGGGCGTGCTTACTATTGCACTTCAGTTATAACATAGCATTTGGATAATCAAATTAAAAAGTAAATATGGGTTCTTTATCAAATCAATAGTCTAGAGTTGGGTTCAGTTGGCTCAAGTTGAGCTGTTGTCTTCTGGCAACCTGGCTGTCCATGGTCATGGTCTTACATGGAAGAAAACGCGGTTACTAGTAAGTTAAAATGAGTCAGTTCTCTGAATGTGTTATAAGGAGATAACGATCGGACTTCTGTCAGATACATTTCATAAAAATGAGCAGCTTTGTTCTAAAACGCATGGAAAATTCCAGAAGGAATATGCACGCAGAGTCAGATAGAATGTATGTTATAGGTGGCTGTGCCAACCCTACTGGTTCACAGATGGCAAAGTGTTAACAGAAACCATCATCTCAAGTTAAACTGTAAGACCTAGCTAGTATTTAATGTTTTAACTCACGAAATATTTTCAGACTTACTCTGCTGTTTATTTTTACTTTTTTGTTGGGAAACTCAGGAATCATAGTGGTGCCCTAAATTGCGTATAATGCTAAGGGAATTTGATGCTTAGTTGTGTTCATATGACTCTCCCAAGATGCCAGATCTTGGCTAAGAACTCAGGTGTCCCAAGTTCCAGCTCTGACCTTCACCCCTTATTGTCTTACTATACGGCATCTAATAGTTGCGTGTAACCTCTGTTCTCACATCGATTCCATTAAAGCTCTGTGCTAACTACTGGGATTCAAAAGATGAGATGAGAAGTAAAATTGTGATAAGTGAACCCTGGGGATAACATGCTGCATTTGTTTGGGGCTTAAATTCTTTACTTTATAGGAAGGACCAAAGGGGCTTTGATATTTCTAATGAGTACTTTTGCCTTCTTATCTTTTTAAGACCGTGTTCTTGCAGTATGTACTATAGTCTGTTTTTAAAGACGTCTTCTCTTGAGAGAAAATACAAATTCTCTCCACATCCTCCAAGCACTTGTCTCAGTGGTCACTACTATTAAATAAAAAGTTATTATACTCTAAAGGACTGGGCAGATGATAAAAACTCCTGTGGTCTCCAGCAGCCAGGGGGTTCCTCTGTTTCTGACTCCCCGGCTGCTTGGCACGGTCCTGAGACGTACAACACACTCCCATTATAAAGGATTATATGATGAGTCAACAGGCATGTGAATGATAGCAACCAAATGGTGACTCCCAATTACATGAAAAATTACTATAATCACCCCTGCTGTAACACCCGTCTGTTGGCAAAGTGGCTGATCCCCTTGAAAAGCATTAAAAGAAGGCCTAGTGTATTAAATAAAAATCTCAGTTCTGTGTGTAATCATAAAAATTAACACTGTCACTGTAAAAAAAAAACCTAATTGGTGTCCTAAAGGGAAACCTACTAGGCTCTGTAAAGTAGCTATTATGAGAATGTTTAGCCTTTTGAATGTATTTCAGACAGCATTGATGTTGCCAGATTTGCCAGCCAAAAACACGCTAAGCAGATTTGTCAGGGCTGAGGCCATAATCTGTAAAACAGACATTGGCATAGAGATTAAAGATCAAGAGAATTATATAGGTTTTGTTTCCATATGCCAAGATTCCTTTTTAAAAGTAAATTTATTTTGCGTGGGCTGTAACCAGAAGCAAGCACTATCTTTGTTTGGTATTTAAAACAGTAGCATTTCCTGCTTGGGAAGGAACAAAACAGTTTCATTCACACACTTGGGGTGCAGTAGTGGTGGTGGTGGGGTGGGCAGGATGCTCCTAACTTTCCTTCCCTCATTCCTCTCCTCTCTTTTTACAATGCAAGCCTTATGGGTGAGTCATGGCTAAAATATCAAGCCATAGAGTCCTTTTTACTCCCGGGTTCTGCAGAGCTGGCCAGACACCTTCCCCTTTCAGAAACCGTGTCCCCAGTAGGGAGGGTGCAAACGCTGCATCAGGCTTCCCCTTGCTGGCTGCCGATGACATCTTAGTGTCTACAAACGCCTTCCATGCAATTTTACCCTCAGCAACATCAGTGACCAAAGCTGAGCCAGGTGCAGGATTTCTTTCGGCAGCCTTGCATTGTGCCTCCAACCAAGTCATGAAATCGCACTGAATGGTGCATTCTTTAAATAAGCACAGCCACCTATAACGTACATTCTATCTGACTCTGCGTGCATATTCCTTCTGGAATTTTCCATGCGTTTTAGAACAAAGCTGCTCATTTTTATGAAATGTATCTGACAGAAGTCCGATCATTATCTCCTTATAACGCGTTCAGAGAACTGACTCATTTTAACTTACTAGTAACTGCGTTTTCTTCCGTATAAGACCATGACCATGGACAGCCAGGTTGCCCTTGGCCTCTGAAATTCTGTGATTCTGTGCAGAATAATTTGTGTAGATTGCAGTACAGCCCTCCCAGATGCAGCAAGAGAAAGAGCTCTACGTTGCCATCATATATGCTTTGGAGTTTAACAGAATGATGGACTGCTCCCCCAAAACATGTGGGGGAAAGTGTTATGCTAGAAAGACCAGGAAAATACAAAGTGTCTCTTGGGCTTTCAATAAATGACACAGAGGGCTGCTTTCCCTAGAACTGTGGACAATACAGATTTGGGTATTTACCACAGCCAAATACAGTGATGACATTCGGGCCCATTTATACTTCTGAGATGACCGTGGATGAATCTCATGGTAATACTTCATAATTTTAATAACATTTTAACAGAGAAAGCCTAGGTCGTAGACACCCTGGGATACACACAAAAAAATTAATTTACTTAGATGGAAAGGGAGTCACATACAATTTGTATGGGAACTTTCAAAGGCGCTTACACTAAAGCTTTTCTAAGCCACTTTTAAATTATATCTTCATCACAGAAATGAAATATTGCTCAAAGAACCGCTGACTGAGAGAAGTGGCAAGCAGTCTTCCCAGACTTTATTCAGTATTCACATCCAATCACATGGGTAAACATAAATACATCACAGTGCTTATTCAAACACTCACAAGTTATCTATATAAAGACAAACTACCATATATTCTCTGAAATAGATTTTTCCCCCATTTCCCTTTTTCATTTTGCATCCAGTATATTAACTATGAAATTCATCTTTAAAAAAAAATATTTTGAAGCAAATGATAGTCCCCTCTGGCTCCACCTATAATTTTTAAGTGTTTTTATAGACAGCCTCTGACACATTGACACAAAGTTACTGACGCATGGGAATTCTGAAAGTATCTGAAAGGAGTTGTGAGTCTGACACCTGGATTCCTGACCTGAGCAGAAGGCCCGTTTCCCACCTTGCTGGAGTCCTGGGACTTCTGCCTTGAGGAGCCAGTCTTGCCCTGCTGTCAGTATAGCAGGAAAGGACGGGAGATACCTGCCAGACGTTTTCATGCTCGTGTAGACACTAGGGGGTGTCCAAGGACCAAATGTATTCTTCTTTCCCTTCAGACTTGTCTTAGGTCCAGCTAACTTAAAGTGCAGAAGCTAAGGGAAAATCTATCCAATTAATTCCTGTCTTGTCCTGAGATGAATAATGTGGGGTCAGTTTCATCACCAGGCCCCGATTCCCGTGGATTTCTGGCAGCAACTGTAATCTCAGGGTTCTGAGCCAGGACCGTCCCATAATCTCAGCCACAGGTGATGGGCAGTGAGGTGCTGTGTTATCTAATGCTTTTACCTCTGTGTTTCCAGAATATACTGGTTGTTGAAAAGAGGTCACAGGTTTTTCCTTTCTTTAGTGTGTCTCAGTTCAGGTATGTCCACGCTAAAGGAAGGGAGAGTAGAAATTGCGAGAAGGCTGAAGTCTGCCTTCTCCTGCCGTGGGGTCTGGTTTGCTTTTCAGTGTGGATTATTTGTTGATGATTACTTATGAGAACACATTTGCCCTTGCTACTGCAGACAGTTCCAGGCCTTTGGGCACAGGTCTCTTTATGAATACCTGTTACTTTCTTAATTATGATGGTTTAATAAGATCCGTCTTTCATTTTCATCTTCTCTCTTCTCCTGCGACTCTTCTCCCTTTGCTATTGGTCCCTAAGGGCATGTTACTGCTCCCTTTTCTTTATTGTTCCCTTTGTCCCTTTGCCCCTCCTGGTGAATTAAAAAAATAAATAGAAAGCATTTTAAGGATGACAACAGTAATAATAAAGCCAGGAATTGCTTTCCAGCTAAATGCACAGATTGGAAGTCCTATTGAAAATAGCATAAACCTAATTGAAGCAGTCAACCCCTCCCATACAGGTCACGCTGTGCTCTATTAAAATGAAGGTAAAACAAAGCTTGTGACATTTCTGCATTTCCCAGACTCACTTTTCCTAAGACATATCAATAGTATTGACAACAGCATCGCGATGTGTTCCCCAGCGACCTGGGCTGTCATTTTGTGGTCCTGGATAATTCTTTCTTAATGAAACCTTATCGTATCCTGTACCTACTGCAATCAACAGAAAAATAATTATGTTTCAATACGTAGGAATTAAAAATTTGAAATAAATTAGAATTGTGGCCATCACCTCAACTAGCCAATAAATACCTGGTCATGTAGGTATTGCGAACACACCCTGTCTGCTTATTGTAGCTGTTAAAGGAGTGAATACCTTTCCTAAATTTATGAAAATAAACACATTGCTAAAGGAATGTCTGATATGAAATGATCAGGAGAGTCGGGATTATCTGCAAGGCTCTGTTATTTGATTTCATTTTGAACAGTTGAAGTAGATTCTCTCTAATTGTCATTAGTTGGTCCTAAGCTTTATGACTGAAGTTTCTTATATTGGAGGGAACGATCAGATTTGATGGCAAAGCAGTAGCAGCTGGGAAACTGCTCTTTCTCTCCCCTCTCATTTCCCAAACAATGTTTGCACTGATTAATACTATGCAACAAGACATGACGCAGAGATTGTGTTGGCATTGTGTTCTGATGACCCCACACATTGTGTGCGCCCTGTGGTTCCTTTGGCTGTTCATAGTTATATGGGTTTATCAGAAATTACATGTCAGGCTCCCGATGAGTGTAATTGTATACTGATTGTGTATAGTTTTTTAAACCTCATTATTAGCCTTGTATGCAAACCAAATAAAAGGAAAGTTTAAAAAAGGAAAAAGAAAATAGCCTCCACTGGACGTCATGTCAGAGCCCAGGTGTTTGAGCCTGGACGCAGAGGGGAAACAAAATGTTCTCTCAGGGACATCTGCTGCAGCCATGTGCTTGAAAAAGGCCCTAATGAGTGGCGGGGAAGGAGAGGAGTGGCTCTGGAGTGGGGGGAGAGCCCGTGGCTCTGCCTTCACTTCACTGTGTTCTCCTTGCATGCAGGATTCATTTACCAGCAAGGCAGGGAGGACACTGAGGGATGTGGTTTGCCGGTCCTCATTCATTTTAACTTTCCTTAATTGCTGCCCCCATGGCGATTTCTCTGCGTTCTGACCTTTCCCTTAGCATCACTGTTTAAAGAGAAAGACAAAAACACAGACCCCTCAACTGTGTAGCTGCAAACTCATGGAAAATAGGCACGGGAGGAGTGCTGCCATGAACAGGGTTTTCTTTCTCCTCCCAGGGCTCTGCCCTTCTGCCCATTTACACCTGAGCAATTGCCTGGACATTTCTGACACAATTATTATCCAGGGTGTGCATTCTTTGGACACAGAAGCAGGGAACCCAGCAGGGAATGTTGAAGTACTCCACACCACTCGTCTCTAATGTGGGAAGTACTTAGTTCTCTTTTAAAAACCTTTAATCAGGATACAGTGGTTCAGCACACAGATGTTAGCACCAGTGTGAGGGCTCTCTAATTGTAATTTAAGTTATCCCTGCCTAAGGGCTCCCAATCAAATTATTAGACTGTTGCAGTGATTCTGTGGCTCCTGGTTGCACCTTACAAGGGGGTATTTTCTGGAATGATGAGAAACAGTGGTTTCTCCTGGGAAGCAAATGCGCCATTATGGACTTATTAGGTCCTTGATTAGATCCACAGCTGATAACTGAGTAGACTTTTCAAGAGAAAATATTGCAGTTTATTTCAATCTGCCTCCCTCAACCACTGGGTTGTGGAAAAGAAGTAAATGAAATAGAACTAAAGGGAACGTGCACACAAAATTTATAAAAGCAGTTGTAAAATTCATCAGTTGATTTTATAAATTGCCATGGGCTCTTTAGGCATCAAAGGTTACAGCTTTTTAAATTTGGTTGTTTTGTTTGTTTGGCGTTTCCCCGCAATTCCTAAGCTTGCTTTCAGTTGACAATTTCCTTTGACAGGACTGCCAAGAGTTAAAGAGTTAAACATTCAGAGCGACAATTAATTAATTAAGCGGTCCTAGAAAGTTAACCTCTCCAGTTTTCTTCCTGAAATTCATGTTGATCTGATTTGCTTTAAGTGACTTGTTATTGAACTAGTTTTACATACTTTAATGTGAAGATAATTACAGTGCTATAATTCACATTTCAGATGCACATTAACTTTTCAAAAGATATCAAGCTAGATACTTCTACCTAGCATTGTGTTTATTTTTTAGTAAAGTGCAACCTCAAGAGTAATTGGCTGGCAGTAGCAATGTCTTTTAAGTCTTTCTATTACTAGGCATTTATTTGATTTTAATTGTAGAACCATTGGTCATATTGAGTTCATTTCCTGTTCATGTTGATTTCCTGAATCTCTCCATTAGTATTCAATTGCACAGTAATTAGTCATTAGTTCACCGTGATGTCTTCAAGCATGTGTATACTTAGAGTCTCATTTTCCACTCAGTTTCTGCAGTCATATTTGAATTCTCTATTTCTTAAGGAAAGGAAAGCCACGATAACAAAGATGAAATGCTCGATCACGAATTGATTAAACATTTTGCCAAAGGCCTCTTAGTCAAGGCATGCAAAAACTTGATGCATTGACAATGGAATAAGTGGAACTGCCACAAAACTGAAGTCACTGAGATATAAAAGCCTGGGAGCTGGAGCATTTGTGATCAGAGGCAAGAGAGAAGCTATTCAGTGAAACTTTAGGATGGGGCTTGACCCTGGGTGCACCTGGTTAATTCTGGTTAGACCATCTTCAATTTCTGAATCAGGTCAAATTCCCAACTTGTTACTCAGCTCCCATAAGTATTGCATTTTGTCACCTTAACTAACTATTTGGCTTTACAGATCTACCTCCCTTTATAAAAGAAAGTGTTTTTAAAAAATATGTTGTCAATGGATTAATTAACTCCAGATTTGCTGTGCTTTTAGCTCACATTTTATCTAAGGTATTCGTTTAACTCCCCTGAAAAGTAAATATGTCATCTGTCATCGTCTGTCACAGGCTCGTAATTTAAATCCATTAGAAAATTATTCCTGCTTTTTATTTGAGCTGGCTTCACATTGTTGTCCTAATTAAGTTGGAATCTTATATCATTTCAATGTTAGACCCGAGAATGAAATGATTTTTTATTCAGGTGATAATGGCAGCCCTCTTGGCAGAGCTCAGAAACACTGTTTTCGTGACCAGTTGAGTCAGTGTTTGAGAACCCACCTGCTTCATGTGGGTTCCCCTTTGCGGTTACCCCAGATATGAAATGAGAAGCTAGAGGAGTAGGGTCCCTGAGCTCCACGGTCTCTTCTGGCCAGAGGTACCAGCTCTGCAGCAGCCTGTTGCTATGCCCTATTGTAATTCTTGTGTTTTTTGGTGGTTCAAAGGGACTTTACGTCTTACAATTTGTTTAAACAATAGTGTGCATCAATGCTTCTTAGACTAATGTGCATCTGTGTCTCCTGCGGGACCTTGATGAAACGCAGCAGGTCCGAGGTGGTCAGCCCTCCCCAGAAGCTGGTGCAGAAGCTGGTGCAGCTGGCTCATGGTTCACACTTTGTTCAGCAAGAACGTAAGGAGCAGGAGGCAAATGGGTGAATTGGAACTGCTACCTTTTTCTAGTGCTTTTCGACAATTGAAAAGTCATTCTCAAACTTTAGAGGTCACAGGCTTTGTTGTTATTTGGACTTGGAACCTTGCTAAGATGCTGAGTATTGTTATTAATTTTTAAGCCTCAGCATCTCCGATCCTTTTGAAGCAACTGGCCTTGTAAGAGGAGTGCGTATGGCTTTTTAAACGCACTCTTCTGACGCCAACGTACTCATCGCAGTAGGCTTTCCCATCTATTAAATTTAATATTTAGAAGTCAACAGATTAGTTACTTTATCTTTTTTATCAAAACAGTTATCTTGAATTTTGTTTAAACACCTAGGCTTAAGGAATTAATTTTCGTGTCTACATTTAGCATGGCACATCTTTCCCCAGAATAATGTCCAATAAGTTAATATCTAATAAGTTAACATCCAATTTGGAATTATCAGAAATCACTATATTCAAGGTAGCCTAACATAAATGCCCAAGGATGGGTGTGTGTGTTTTATTTGGAAACTAAATTAGTTCAACGAAACCTAGTTTGCTTCATTTCTGTGGGCATGTAGTCTGAAATTCCTGGCTTTTTGTTCTCTTCTGCACGTAGTCTCAATTATAAATTGCTCTCAGAATTGAATTATATTTTATAAAGGTTCCCAAATCTATTTGAAGAACTCTTTAAGTTTCTTCTCAATTTTGGGAGGCAGATTTGAATAATTACTCCCCATTCCTGAAGTGAGACATTCTTGATCTTTATCTCTCCTCCTTTTCTCTCTCTCTCTCTCTCTCTTCCTTCTTTTAATTCTTCCTTCCCCTCCCTCTTCTCCTTTCTTCTCTGCCCTTTCCCTCAACTCTCCTCCCTTCCTTCCCCTTCTCCTTCTTTCTCTTTGAACGTGTTTATTAGATGAACAATGAATTATATCCGTATAAGGAGATTAGAAAATAATCCAAATTAGGATCTATCCATGAAATTTATTTTTCAAACTTTTTTTCTCTTCCTTTGAAACCAAAGGAAATATTTCATAACTTTTAGAAAGACTCTGGGAAGTTGGTTCACATCAATGATTCTATTCCTGTGTAGATAATGGGTCAACTTTGAAGGCAATTATTCTTTTTAAAATTTGATGTGATTGGGCCAGACTCAGGTGGCTCAGGCCTATAATCCTCGCACTCTGGGAGGCCCAAGTGGGTGGGTTGCCTGAGGGCAGGAGTTCAAGACCGGCCTGAGCAAGACCTTGTCTCTACTAAAAACAGCCAGGCCTTGTGGACATCTGTAGTTCCAGCTACTTGAGAGGCTGAGGCAGGAGGATTACTTGAGTCCAAGAGTTTGAGTTTGCTGTGAGTTGTGACACCATGGCACTCTATCCAGTTAGACAGAGTGAGACTCTGTCTCAAAAAAAAAAAAAATTGATGTGACTAATACTATAGTTTTTAGATACAATGGTTTTGAAAACTTGAATAAGATCAAAAACTCAATAAAAGGATTAGGGAGAGAGAAAAAACAAAGCAACAACAAAATAACTGGACTCATCTCAGACTTTAGAGCCCAAGATGGCTTTAGTAAATAAAGCGTCATATCTTTTGTGTAAAGGCAGGTGGTGGGACGGAAACAACAGCGTATTCTAAAAGAGAGACGAGACATCTGCCTCTCTCTACTTTTGCTGTGTGGACAATTACTCTTTCCGGGCCTCAGGTTTATTTTTCTAAAGTATTAAGTGAGGATGCTGATAATTGCTAAGTAAAAGTAACCATTTGAATTAAATAAGATAATATATTCCTCCCCAGCATGCATATTAGTGAACTTTTTTTTTTTTTTTTTTGGTTTCTTGGCTCTAGAATTATAGCAGAACACAAGATGGAAAAAAAAATTCCTCATATAGCTTACATTCTAACAGAAGAAAGGCAGATAACAAGCAAATAAAAAATGTAACATGGGCTATGGAGAAAAATAAGGCAAAAGAGGAGGAGAGAGAGGATGTCAGGGTGTGAGATGGAAAGATGGTAATTTTAACTTGGTCACCGAAGAATATGACATTTGAATAAAAGCCTCACTGAGGAGAGTGTCCAGGCTTGCGGGAAGGGCAGGGGACAGCAAATGCAAGAGTCCTGAGGCTGACAGAGTAGGGCTGGCAAACCTGAGGAAATGCAGCAGAGGCCGGTGTGATTGGAGAGAGTCAGAGGGCAGAGTAGTAGAGGCAGGGGAGGAAACTATGAACCAGATCACCAGGGACCTTGTTGGTTGTTGGGAAGGCTCTGAGTTTTATCCAGTGGAGGATGGGAGCCTATTAGAGGATTTGCACAAGAATGAAATGATCTAATTTCTGTTTTCGAAAGAGGAGCTCCCCTGTGCAGTTTGGTGTCAGAGGAGGTGTGGATTGTCTGATTCTTTAGGATTTGCTGTTGATGGGACATGGAGTGTGAGCAAGGAGGAGTCAGGGAGGACTCAGATGATTTTTGGCCCCAGAAACTGAAAAGACAGAGTTGTTATTTGCTAAGATGGGCCGGAACAGGTGTGGGGAGGGAGGGCAGTCCAAGTGGAGTTAACACAGGTTAAAATTTGAGAAGTGAAGCTGAGAGTTGAGTGTTCAACAAATGTTTTGCTGGGGCCAGTGGAGAGGTCCAGGCTCCATCTAGAAAACCATGAGAAGTCACTGATACCCTTGAAAAGAAATGTCTCCATGGGATACTGGGAACGAGAACGGTCAGTCCATAGCAGGTTCCCGCTTTCCTCTTCTTCCTTCACCTTCTGATGGTTTCATGCCATTTTTAACATATATACGTCTATAGCTAGACATAAATAGGGTCCAGGTGGTAGATTATTTATCACGTTCATGTGATTGTATGTTCATTTTTTCTAAAGATTTGTTGTTCTGTATCTATTGGCTTCTCATCTAGATTTAAAATTGTTTCAGAGCATACTTTCATTTTTGTCACTTTCTGGTGGCTATACTATAATACTTATCTTCCTAAGTAGGTACTAATAGGCCATCTGGATTGTGGGATGCTATCCCATTAGCAAGTTCAGCAAACTTTTGAATGTGCCTCTAGGCCTTTACCCTTCACCTTGAACTTCATGCTAATAAACTCATAACCAATTTAGATAACCAGTAACTTATTTCCATGGTTAAACACTGAGAACATGCATACAGATTACAAAAAAATGCCTTACATCACATCCAATATTGACAGGTGGAACTGTTATTTTAAGATTTTTTTTTAATGTGCTGATCAAAATAGCAACTGATAGAATATTAGACCATCTGGAGATTCTTTACCTATTGAATTATTAGAAATGTAATAAACGTCCATTTGGTTTCTCCTCTCGGTTAGCACTGCTTTCCCATGAGGCAACCTCATTGGTCCATGACGGAGCGGGCCCATAGCATACGTCTGTTTCCATTTTATTTATTGATTTCAGGGCTTTGTGTTCAGCCCGTATTCTTTTATCCATCCTTTGCATGTGACCCATTCACAGATCCCCACTTCAGCAGAAGCACAAAGGTAGAGGAGTCATGATTATTTGCTAATGAAGCAGTTTGGCTGGAAATTTGCCCTCAGGAAAACAGAACCCAGGGATGGGAGATGTGGTTTTGATGAAATCTTTGGTTAAGTAAATCTAATTTTTCCATAATGAACATCTATATGTATCAATTTATTTCTTCCACAGGTGCTAATTTTCCTGTTCTGTAGTTGTGCATAGAGCCCCACCTGAAACATGAAACACAGTATATAGGCACGCATTTTTCTAAAGTAATATTTATTACTTTAGAAAACACCTTTAGCACTAGAAGAAAACTCTTTGTTGAAAGAATCTTGCAGAATCGTATTATCTTTGTCAAATTTCATTTAAAATAAAGAAGGCATTTTAGGGCATCTTTTCTGACACCGATCACATTAATTATAGCTAGAATTCTTTCTGGTAAAAGGGAGTTTCTCAATAAGCGAAAACCGCCCACCTCTCACTATAAACTCATCCTAGCGAGGACAGGCTAAGGGTTGAAATAAAAAGTCCAAATTTCTGTCCAAACACAACACCACAACACAGCACAGTTTCATTTCTCCTTTGTGAATAGTCTGATTAGGATGTGGGGAGGGGGCTTCTCTGCTCATAGTCCTGTACAGACCTGGGTTCTTCCCTCCCAGTCCCCTGAAGACTCCATATTCTTGGCTGGATCCTCTTCATCTGGGCAGAGAGAGTAGAGGACAAGGAAATAGCGTGGAGACTGGTGGGAGTTTTGGGAGACCAGGTTTAGTAATAACATCTTTCAGTTCTGTTATCCAGCTATCTCCTTGTTTAGCTAGAACTCAGTTATATGGCTGGACCTAACTGCAGGGGTAACTCAGAAGGCGGTTTAGCTGAATTCCAGGGAGAGGAGATGCAGAGATGTCTGAATGTCAGCAACCTGCCGCAGGGCCTGTTACATTAGGAACCCAAACACAGCAGCGGACCTCCCCCCACCCTCTTTGCTCCTCATCCCACTGCTTGGTCCACCTCCTCTTCTAGTCCGGTGTTTACCAAACTATGTAAACTGTGAGATGGAAAGGAATTGCACCCTAACCTAAAAGTGACAAACTACAATTATTTTTATTATTTAGGGAATGTGATATTTACAACATATATTAGTCTCTTTTATCATTTGCCGTGAATATTAATCTCAGTACAGCAGGTCCTTGAATAATGTTTCCTTCAACGTCATTTCAACAGGGATGAGAAAAAATGTCAATTCCTGGCCACTGTGGAGTGTGCACCCTCTCCCCTGTGTCTGTGTGGCTTTTCTCAGGTGCTCTGGCTGCCTCTGATATTCCCCAGGTGTGCCCGTTAGGTGAGTCGATGTGTGAAAGGGCCCCAGTGTAGGCGAGTGTGAGTGTGTGTGATTGGGCCCTGAAATGGGCTGGGGTCCCGTCCAGGGCTGGCTCCTGCCTTGCATCCTGAGCTGCCCAGATGGGCTCTGGCCACCTGTGACCTTGAACTGGAACAAGCAGGTAAATCATTGTCTTGTTTGTATTCATCTTTATTCTTCTCTTTTATTTTGTATTCGTCTTTCTTAAATGTACAAATAGCTCACATTTACTTCAGGGCTTAATATTAGAAGCATCTTGGTCTTTATTTGGAAGTCTAGTGATGTCTTTGTGACCACAGATATGCTGTAGGAACTTTATTTTGATTTGTATCATTAAGCTTAAGGTAAAATTGGTTTTGTTATATGTCATCTTGTTTAAAATTGAAGTTCCCAGGAACGTATTGGCAAAGTTAAGTGAGGACTTACTGCATTTCAGCTTGTGTTTCCCCATGTCAGAGGCTGACATCTATGGACAGTGAGTTCCAGCGCACCATGAAGGCTTATGGAGTGCTGAGAAGGACATTCTGGTAATGTTCTATTGTGTTCATACATGAAAATGGCCCTGGAATTAACACTGATTAAACAGCTACTATGCCAGTACCCTGGTAAGCTCTTTATGAATATTAATCTCATTTAGTCCTCAAAACAACTCCTCAACTCACTGAGTTGGGATTATCCTTGTGTGGAAGGAGAGGGGACTGCTTTGAGTAAAATCCAGACCTCTTTGGCTATAAACCCACGCACTTGCCCCAACAGGTGGTTCACTGTAGGATTCTCCCCTTCCTCCCCTTTCATCTCCAAGTTTTGACAGAGGCTGGGACCGATCGCAGCTCAACAGGTGTGACTGTGTAGACTGAAATAATTGCTCATCAAAACAGCTGAACCTCCTGTGCCGAGAGACAGAGGCGGAGCCTATGGTCAGACCAGTGTACTCAAACTACGAACTGGAAAAATAGCTTACAAAGGATCTCTAAGTCATATAAACATAGAAAGAGATCACAGATAATCTGCATATTGTAAAATAATTATTTCACAAAATGAGTAAAGAAGTTAGTGCTGTTTCCCTAAATCTTGAGCTAGTTTTCTAGCATGTGTTTTCTTTTCCTCTTTCCTTCTTTCTCTTTTTCTTTCATTCATAGTCTCTCTCCCTGCTAACAAAGGAAATGAAAAGCGAAAAAGAAAAGACCAGAAAAGATTACTTTTTCCTTCCTCATGAACTCCAAATAAAATGGGCATGGTATTAAATCCTATAATGATTTGCTCTTTGATTCCATCTGCATATCTGATCTAATTATACTAATAAAAGAAGGCGGCAAAGGGAGATATTATACTAACAAGTGAAGTTTTTAACTTGCACGAGAAACATTTATTCCCTTCGCCCCCTACTCCCCTTTAAATAGCTATTTCGTGTCCCTTGATGCACGGCAGGGGGAGTGGCACTTGCCACCCCATGGCAAAATGGATCTGCGTGCCTCTGTACATAAAATTGGTCCATGTGTGATTTAGCTTTGCGTTGTATTGTGTTTCTTATACTAATATAATATTGTTCTAGTGCTTGCCCCTGATTAAAGAAATACATAAATAAATAATTTATAATTTAATTAATAAGGTATAATATGCAAAGCACAGTAATTTCAAACAGCTTGTAATGTCTCTAATGTACTTTCAATTTTTTATTTTACATAAGGGCTATATTCATTATGTGGTTATGATAAACATACTAATGAATTTTATTACAGGAACAAATTTAAACATGTAAATGAGATCAAATAGTATTAAAATGCAAACGATGGTGAAACTTATTACAAACTAACCTTGCCAACATACATGGAGTGATGTTATTTTAAAACTTTGCAAGTTGTATCCCTTAAACAAAGGCAATGCCTTTTACAATGTGCCTGAACATAAGAATTTGTGAACTGCGTGCTTTATTCTCATACGAACTCCCCAAGCAAAAAAAAAAAAAAAAGTTAACTAGAATCCAGGGTTTGCATGTAACTTTGGATGACAATTAAAATCCCTTTTCTTGTTCCAGTGAACAGTAATCTGTGCATAATTACATTCAAATGAGATATTAGCATTTTTTGTGCTTACTCTTTGTTAATTGCAGAGTTCACTCACCATGGTGATGCTTTTGATGGAATCAGGCAACCTTGCTGACCTGATGCCGTAAGGCGTGTTGGGAAATTCTGCTGTATTCTTCATTTTTTTTTTTTATTTTGGCATTTTGAGGAGTCCTGCTGCTTTTATTACATTCCTGACACTTTTGTTAATAAATCATTGCAAAGTTAATGAAAATTGCATTCAGGCATATCCAAAATAATTGTGTCCTTTGTCATGCTAATAAATTGAAAGATGTTGATCCAATGGGCGAATGCATGCCCATTATGGAGAAGTTTGTGATAGGGCTGCCTGTTGCACTCACACTTTTTCCCTGGCATATCATTCCATGTAAAATGTGAAAGAGGAAGACCAACCTCAGTATGTTTTATTTCATATTTTACACAGTAGCCTGTTGTGAAACCAGCAAATGGACACATTATATCTATAGGAAAGGAGAGAGGGATTTGTAGGATGATTGATGAAAGGTTGTTAATATCAATAGGCACCAGCCACAGTCTAATATCAGACTCATGAAAATATCGAAACCATGTTTAACTGACCTTTTTCTTATGCCTAGGGATTTTGTCACATGTATATATGACCCACTTGATTTAAAAATCATAATAATAACCCAACATTCATTTCCCAAGGCTTCTCCTGTACTAATTTAGAAGGAACATGAAGAAATGTGATTTTTTTTTTGTAAAAAGAAATCATCTTTTTGGCAAAGCAT
Organism: Otolemur garnettii; assembly: GCF_000181295.1. NCBI lineage: Eukaryota > Metazoa > Chordata > Mammalia > Primates > Galagidae > Otolemur > Otolemur garnettii. The sequence continues at coordinate 15,903,145 of NW_003852419.1, forward strand.
CAGATCTTTTCATTCACTAAGCCTTACGTATATAAGGGTGTGAGTGAGTGTGTTTGGGAGATAAAAACACAGTTACACTCATACACACTCTGGAGCAGGTTGAATCGTTCTAGGTGAGGAAGAGCATTCAGTTCAGAAAAATATAAACTCATATGAGATGGCATATCGCTCTCTATTTTTTTTTTTTTTGGGTGGGGATTTATCTTAAGGAAGAACTCCAAGTAATTGTTGTCTTGGGGAGTTCTTAATTTATGCGCTAGCCCATCATGCTGATTTTAGGTAGGTATTTATTCTGCTATTCAATCAAAAAGCATAGTTTCCATAACAACTGCCACATCAGATGAAACGTACAGCTTGGCATTTGAAATACAGGACTTCTTAGGAGATATGCTTCCTGACATATTGTGTTGAACTTGTGTTCCTTTCATTCTCTTTTAAGCTAGCAAGATCTGTGTTTCTATAAAGGACCATCGCAGTTTTGCATAATTATTACAATCCATCTGCACATTTCCAGGATTTATATTAAAGTAATTAAAGCCATTTTGTATTAGTGGGTGCTGTGTGGAACCGGCTTGGATGCAGGATTCTAAAAGTTCCCACTTGCCTGCTTGCTGTGCTGTAATTTGAAGAACAGAATGTTCCGTAAATGAGGTTTGGGAATACTACATTTTTTTTTCCCTTTCTTTCTTTTCTTTGCAGAGTAACTTTTTTTTCCTCCAGTGGAAAATGGAATAAAAGGTTTACCCAGGGACTGGAATTAATGTAGTCCTTCTGCCTAGGGTTAAAAAAGAGCAAAATCACAGCTAGCAACATTGTGCAAACCCTAATATATTTAGCTTTTTCTATGGAGAAATAATAAGCCTGTGTTTCTAAGGCAACTTTCTTCCAAAGAGTAGCAAGCAATTTAATTTGTATTCTCATTTTCCCCAGCAGTGCTTGTTCAAGGTGAACAAGGGCCGATGTTATTAACCCCATTTTATAGATGGGATGATTGAGGCAGACAGATAATGTTGTATGGAGTAGAAAATGAGTCAGATAATATTGTACTGGGCAGAGAGGAGACAGGAGTAATAACCAATACTTGTTAAATCAAAGAAAGAACTGTCTGAACATGCAACAGTGCAGTTGCTGAGAAAAATCACGTATGTGCCACGTACAGTGCTTTCAAAGATCCAGTTTGGTATAGCCCAGTGGTTCTCAACCTTCCTAAAGCTCTTTAATACAGCCCTTAAGCAGCCCTTTAATACAGTTCACCTGTCCCAGGTGGGAATCCTTACCATCTCTTTTGAGGTTTTGTAAAGCTTAGGTTTGATTCTTAGAATTCAGAATCTGTTTTGAAAGAATCTGTGATTCTTCTGCATGGTCCACAGTGGAGGCCCGGTGACTATACCACCCAACTAAGAAAGCAGCATTCTTGAAAAAAAAAAAAAAGAGTTAATGCACATTAAAAAAATATACTTGTATTAAAATTGTTGCCAACTGGGGAAAATTCTTATTTTAATCCCGCCTTAGAGCTCTCTCTCTTTTAGTATCAAAACTTTCTTCCCCATGAGAAAAGTGAATGGGTGACGCTGAGCACTTTCCTCCCCGAGCCACTTATCCACCAGGCCATTGTTGTCACGCTGCCTGACAAATGGTTATTAACTGATCTTTCTACGATCCCATCATACACCTATGAGGCTAGATGATGATGAACATTCTTTGTCACAAACAGTAGCATCCATGAAATTTATGAGATACGGAGTCCTGGTTTCTGTTCTAACAGTGGAGCTGAGATGTTAGGGTGTCCTGAAGTCCAAGGTTAACAGTGGCTGTCTTGGTGTAGAATAAAGGTTATGCATAGGGACTTTGAAATCAGAAACACCTAGCTACCCTGCCACTCACCTGCTGTATGAATTGCGTCAGCTACTTAACAGCACTGAGCTTTGGAGGACAACATGAACTCGCTATAATCGTTTTGTGGAACACTGTTTGGAAGGTACATAGTAAGAATTCAAGCTCTTAGCTTCCAAGAACTTCATCATCATCAGCTGCACAGTTTAAACTCACCGATCTGCATTCTCCAGCTTGCTAATGGTCTTTCTTCCTCTAGCCAGTCTATCTCTGGAAGGTTTTTTGTTTGTTGCTTTGTTTTGGTTTTGCTTGTTGTTTAAAGAAGAAGTAATTTATTTTGTCAGCAGAGTTGGCAGAATGAGGCAGAATTCAGGTCTGACTCTCCTGTGGCTGATAGGTACGTGATCCTGGAAGGTGAGAAGTCTTTGCTGCATTCTGGGTTTCTGTTCGTCCTCATGTCTTTAAACTTCTGCAACCTGAGATGAAGAGGTGTAAAGTGACTTAAGAATGAGATTCAAGAACGGGAACTTGTTCATGAACTTCAGAACTTACCCTGGAGAGAGTTCTTAGGGCTTGAGAGAAGATATTTAGGGGGAGGGACTGGAGATAGATTTTTCACAGTAGCTCCTGAAATGATACTGCTTTCTGCTAAAAAAGGTAGTCTATTTTGAAATTATTTAAAGGGGTTTTGGACTTATTTTGTAGGTTTTTAGTCCAAATTAAGTCAGTAACTGACAATGGGTTGGATCAGGAGTCATCCAAATGAGGGGAGTTCCAGTGAGACAGAGCCTGAGGGCATGAAGATGAGAGCAGGGCAGGGCTTAGCTCCTTCCAGAAGCAGAATGCCAGGCTGAGTGGACACTGCCAGGCTCATGTATTATATTTCTTATCCATTAGATTGTAACTTAGTAATTCTTCCAAAATAATCTAAGCAGGACTATATATATACACAGAGTCCTAATGAACTTTACCAAAAATATCTTTATCCATGGTCTCCCAGGGCAAAGGCACAAACAAAGGGTTTGTAAAAGTTTTCTTTTTTTCTTTTTTTTTTTTTTTGAGACAGAGTATCAAGCTGTCGCCTTGGGTACAGTGCCACGGTCTCACAGCAACCTCAAACTCTTGGGTTCAAACGATTTTCTTGCCTCGGTCCCCCGAGTAGGTGGGACTACAGGTGCCCACCACAACGCCTGACTATTTTTTGGTTGTAGTTGTCACAGTTGCTTGGCAGCCTGGGCTGAATTCGAACCTAGCCTCTGAGCTACAGGCTCCGAGATAGGTTTGCAAAAGTTTTGGCTGGGAGTGAAGGAAATCCTGCTGCATTAACGTGCTGAAATAAAAGAGTTCCAAATCTGCGCAGTGCCTATTTCCTGTTCTGGCAATATAGAAAATAATTTGCTCCACTCATACCTTACACGTATCTCATTTTCCCGTTTTTTTTGATTACAGGTTTTGCTCATTCAAAACTACCACTTTGGAGAGATTTTTTTGAGTAATTGACTTGTTCGATGCTTCTGTGCTTCCGTACTAGTTTTATTGCCTATGATCCACTTTATGGTGTGCTGATGAGACTGCTCCTTTTCTTAAACATCAAATCAGAAAAGTCCAAATTATATTGGTATAAAAAGTCCAAATTATATTTGTATAATTCTAGAACCACCAAATAACAAAAATTCCAGTCCACTAGTTTTTAAAATCTAAATGAATATCCTTAATCATTTAATAATTTCCAGTTTTTGAAAAAAATTTTTTTTCAAGCATGTCTACTTTAGACTGAGGTCATTTTAGCTTTGTAAAGGCCCTGTGTTACATTAGGGACATGTTACAGAGGTGAAGCGTGTTTAGCTGCAGTCGTAAGCCCTGGGCTGTAATCTGTTTTTGGTATGAGTTTTTAAATGCACCTCCTGAAAGATACTTAGTCTCTCTACTCTTTGTCTTTTTCAGAATAAAAAGATACAGTCTGAAAGGTTCACTATTTCATGGTTTGTCCTAAAATTCTCAACGTTTCTAATTCTGTGGATTTTTTTGTTTTTAGTGTTGTTTGCTATTTTAGAAATAATTTTTCTCATTGAATAAAACCTCCTTTGGGTCCCACTCCTTTAACTCACTGCAGCGTGCAGCGGTGGACACAAATCACTGATAGAGAAGTTTCGAAGGGAGAGAAAAGTGGAATTGAACAGTACCCCCTTTGGTACCTCTAATGCCATTTACATCTGGTTGTTTCTCTGCTCAAGAAACCTGGCGGGGTCCCCTCATAAGAGCTGGTCCCAACCTCCCCCTCCAGCCCTGTGTCTCTCCTGTCTTGTTTCTCCCCCAGAACACCATGTGCTCCGGACCAGCCAGACAGCTTGCTGTTCGCAAATATTTCATATTTTTTGGCTCTTTTTTACTTCCATTTCTTCCTTTGAGGGTACTCTTCCTCTTTCCTTTTGGCTGGTAAAACTAGTGTCCTTCTATCTTAACTAACTTTGTATGTTTTATAATATTTATCACTTCCGAATTCTCTTGCCACGTTAGATGTTTTTGGAAGCTAATAGTGCCCATCTATCCTAGCACTTAGAATGGTGCACACATCCATAAGTATATATGGGTTCCATGACTGGAATCTAGAAGGTGTCTAGTGATTCCAGATCTGTGGGAGACACTGTTTAGAAGCTAGTAGAGTATTGTTGGTTTCATAGCTTTTGTAGAAGAAAGATATTGATAATATTCTAGAATCCTTTGCTTTGTATTTGGAGAACATCAGCTAATGGCTTTCTGTCTTATCCTGAATTAGATCACTATCAACAACTGTGGTCCAAATTTCACATTTTTCTCTGAATTTTCTGACTTACCAAGATACAACAATTTCCTGAAGGCTTTCCTGATAGTTCATATATCATCATATTTGTGATATATCATAATATGCTCCTACCCTTACGATCCAGGAAGGTGAAGTTTCCATGTCTAGTTTATGGAGAACAGAAATCTAAAATCCTCAACTGAAGGAATTAATTCCATATATTTCTCAATAAGTAGCAATGGAGTGTCTATGTTAGCACCTATCATTAAGAATATTGGACTAGTTTGGAAAAGGCCAGGTTTGTTGTGACCATTCCCAGCAAGAAGTGCAAGAGGGTGGAGAAATGCAAGTGTTGGAGTTGAGTGTTCCATAAATACGTTATTTCTAGTGTTCCAGCGATATCTATTGTGGTGTTTCTTACCCGTGGGTTTGAATACTAGCAGTGGTGAGGCCTATTGGATTCATGTAGGCCTCGAATTTTTTGGATAATTCATTGTACATGGATATGGGTACCCAGTGCTTTTTTCATAATTCTTCAAACTTACTGAATATCTTAGTATTGGCTGAAAAACAGAATCCATTGGAAACCTATTTTTATTATGTCTTACTGTAACATGTGGTTGTATTTAGTCAAGCATCAGGAGTGTGCTCTTTTTTTTGGACATTCTATTTAGTTTGCTTCAAGGAGTGACCGTGCTGCTCAGCCTCTCCATCTCAGAGAGCTGGAATTCTGGCAACAGGCACTGCATTATGTTCCATAGTGTAATAAGTCTTAAGTCTTCTTCAGATCCAGGGTGAGAGCTGTGTTAATGGCTTACACAAATATTGGCTATCACTTTTTAAAAAAATATATACCCTAAATTTGACACTAGCTGATTTAAGTGTATCAGCAAGCTGGTGGTAGATGTGCAGGCTCTAAAAATATACCTTTATCAGGGAAAAAGCTCTGAACAAACCTTATGTGTTGACCAGGATAATGCAATTTAAGAGGGACAGCAATAGTAAAGGCTCCCACATACCTGTGAGGTAAGGAAGAACTCTCGTTTTGATCTCATCTTAGAGACTTGGCCTCTATTGTACTTAAGTCAATCTTAGCATTTGGAGACATCACAATATAGAAAATGGTGAAAGAATTATAGAGTATTTAGTTCTCAAAACACATATAATGACCCAGTACTTGGGAAGCCATACTTGGGAAGCCGTTCTTCCCAAGTACTGGGCCACTATATGTGTTCTGAGCAGGTTTGCTTGAGCGATCATAGATCATAGAACTTTCAAATAGGTGGGCAGTTTAAGCAACTGGCACTCGACCAACCCTTCCCTTTGCCATAGTGTCTAATTAAGTGAATCTGGAGCTATCATTTAGCCTGGTGCTTTTCTTTCCTTTGAGGTTTGTATCTGTTATTCTGAATGTTTGTTCTATACCGAAAGTTTCCCTCCCTGAGATTTTTTTGTGGCTTTGAAAACAAATGTTTGGTGAGTAGTTTCTCTGTCCCTTGTTTATTTTTGCCAACTGACATTTAGCCTATAAGTATAAATAAAGGTATGCCTATCTTGAGTGACTGAATAGGAATTAATTTAGAGACGCTCACATAAATACTATACGATGCTATAAACCCTGAAAGGACTCAGGAAGCATTCTGAGCTACTAGGAGACTGGTAGATTTCTGACGCCTAAAAATTTCATTGATTCTTACAGCTAACGTTTTGTGGCCGATTAAAGACTTCAAGACATTTTAGAAGAATTTTTGTAAATGGAATTCATAGTTTACAGCATTTTCCTAACATAAGTATGGCAACAACAATTGAGAAAGTTTGTTTCATACTTTATATCAGCCTTGTATCTGTGACTAGGCAATGGTTAACATACAGGGTGTCCATAAAGTTCGTGTGCAATTTACAATGTCACCCTCCTTCAAATTGCACACGAACTTTATGGACACCCTGTATTTCTATTTGCCCCCATTTCATAGTTTTTGATGGCTTTGTTTCATCTGAGACTTCATAGAAGTCCCTAAAACATGGAGACTTGTATAATTTATGTATCCCAGGTGACAGTTCCAGGGACAACATATCATGTCTGGGTCTCTATTAGAGCTGCTATAATCTACAGGCCTTATGATGAATGGAGAGAAAGTGCTGTGTCACGGAGCTCCGTCACTGTCTATCATCTGGAAACAGTGCACAGACACTAATTAGAGGAAAGATTTCTGATGGCCTAAAGTAGGATGAAAATCACAAGTAAAGGAATCACAGTCTCCCAACGAGCATCAGTCCAGAAGATGCTGGGCCGCAGAGCAATCTGCTGCGGTTTTAGAAGCCTTCTCTGTGAGGCGGAGACAAACTTTGGTCCATGACTGCCTGTACCCAGGCATCAATCTGTATCTTCTGTCAGTTCTTCTCCCATGCTTAGAAGAAACTTCAAGATGTCACATGTTTTTTGGTCCTAATGTGTTCTGAAAACCATATTCTCGCTACTGATGCAAACCAATTAAATTTATTTTCATCCATCTAAAGAGAAAATGGGTTAGTCTGGGTTGCTAAAGAGTTCTTTGAAAATACAGTCTCACTTCTTTGGAGTTCTGTGAAGTGCTTCTTGATATCCAGTGTCCATCTGGGAACTTTTTCAAAATGCGGATCCTGATTCAGTAGGTCTTGGGGGAGCCTGAGACTCTGCATTTCTAAAAATCTGCAATCCCCTGGCCACACACTGAAGGATAAGGTTCTAAAAATAACTCCTTGAAGTGGATGCCTAAAGGCAGTTCCTGGCAGCCCTGAGTTGAAGATGGAGAGGAATCATTCATGTCCCAGATAGAAACCCATCTGCTGTAGCCTATGTCTTGTTCCTTTCCATTAGTGAGTACTCTCCTCATTATTGATCACACCAGGCTCGAAGGGTCCGACTTCATCCTGGACTGAACATCCTGAACTCCATGCTGCAGCTGTGGCAAAACCACTCACCCAGGGGATGATTTTCACCCTTTTCCGTATTGACCCTCCACTAGGGGAGCTAGAATTTCTGGTCCTGAGCCAGCTGATCTCATCCACAAATTAAACTGACAGTTCCTTCCAGCAATAAACGCTGTCTTGGAACCAAGGCAACATTGATCCCATGGCCACAATTTCACAGATTCTCGAGGGAGTGTCCCCTGCCCTCTTGGTGTTACGATCCTCTTTCTTTTCCTTCTGTCTTCACTGGTGCTGCTGACCAAGGGGCTAGAACTGCTGCACAAGACAGGATGGAGGAGATGCACAGGGATTTAGGTGCATAGATCTTAGATTAAGGCAGAGGGGCCCGAGATGGGGGTTAGAGTTTAAAGAACGTGGGCTGATGGAGAGCAGTCAACAAAAAAACACAGGAAAGTAGTTGTCTGTGGGTTTGTGAATATTTGAAATCTCATAATGTGTATACTTTCTCATGCAGTATAAAAAGCAATACACAACAGAAACACAAGAACTTCAGAACTGAAGAAGGAGTTTCTTATTCTCTGTGTACTGGAGAGGGTGGAAAACAACACTAGAGCCGTGGGATCCTGCTCTAAGTCATCATGGTTATGTGGAAGGTGCAAATGAATTCAGCAGCAGGAATGGGTGGCTCTGAGGAAGCCATTTACCGAGGTACCCATGAACTCCAGTGAATAGATTGGGTACTAGACCTCGTTTTCCTGCTTCTGGTTCTGGGATTCACGAACTTCCTCAGTTTCAAAGAATTCTTGAACCATCTGAGATTATATATGGCCCTCGTGTGTGAGTGTTCTTTTTAACGTGATAAGTTCCCTTTCTGTCACCAGGATACCCAAGTTGTTTGCAATGTATAAAAGGATAAACAAAAACACAGCTTTGAGGAACTATAAAGAGAAGGACAGTTCAGCTCTACCCTGTGAAGTCTGGTACGTGATTCTGTATTCAAAGTTGATCAGAAGATGCTTAATAGCAAATTAAGGAGAAGATAGAGTCCAACTCCTCCAGTAACAAGAACTAAGATAGACACTGGTTTGCCAAGCTACAGGGAAATCAGGAGGTGCAGGTGGGGAAGGAGCATTCAATCTAAAGGAAACTCAGGTCTAGAACACTTTAAATAAGTCCCCCAGTTGATGTTGGCAGAGCTGGAATAAAGCCTGGGTCTCCTCACTCTTCATCTAGGGCACATGAGCACTCCACCTGACTTTTAATTCGGCTGTCACTCTCAGAAACATGTTCTGGCCCACTTTTCTGTTTCAACTTCACATCTCCCACTTGGACCCCAAGAACTCCATGTCCTGAACATTGCCCTGAGACCCAAAATTACTTCATGATTTTTAGATTATTTCCCCCTCGTTTTATTTTCTAATAGTCAAGTTGAAAAGACGGGCCTCCATTTTCAAGACTGGTTTCCTCTTTCCTTTGAGTGAAAACTCCATTCTATTATATTCCACAATATTGTGAAAACACAGAGGGTTATAAATCTGTGCCTGGATCTCAGCTGCGTGTATTCTGTCCATGGCTGTGGATTCTCCAGTCCCATCTGGGGCCCTGCAGTTGCATTATGCACTCTGACATCCATGTCATGTCATGTTTATCCAACTGTTTTACCACTAGTCAAAATCAAAAGTTTTTTTTCCTCCCCAGTTCTCCCAGCAGGGCCTTCCTAGCTTAGAGAAAATGAAGCTGTCGGCCATCAGTTTATACATCATCACCAACAAGAAACATGGCAGGATCAGAACCTGCATTTTGTTATCTGACCATTGTTGATGGCAGGGAAAGAAGACAGCTTGATTTTCATTAGCTGAGCTGACCCCCAGCCCTGGGAGCAGAGGGAAAAAAATATGCATTTTGACTGGATGGAAACTGAGGAAACGTGACATGGAGGCAGGGGGGGAACGCAGAGCTGTCCCAGGGGTGTGATTTTTTAACAGACTGACTTTTGGCATTTCAGGAAAATCTCAACAACTCTCTGGACAGAATTTTCATAACTGTCCAGTTGGCTGGGCTGATGCATGTCTTGAAATAGCACTCCTCTGTTTTACTTTATATGCTGTGGCTTTTGTGTACCAGTGGCCTTGTTTCCTGAGGCCTGGAAATGTGGACTCCCTACCCCTTTTCTCCCATGTTTTATCCCCTTTGTATCTGTGGTCCCTAACATAGTGGTTAGCATAATAGGTGTGCAATAAATTCCCTCCAAAAGGAGTTAATGTTGATGTGGTGGTGGGAGCTGCCTTTTATTTGCCATGTGACAGAGGAAAAGAAGGCGACTGTGGCATCAGGTAGGTCTGATGTCAATCTGGAAATGTCACTGACTAATTTAATCTCAAGCCTTCATCTTTTATCGTGGGTCTAAGAAGACCTTCCAAGAGATATTAGAAGTGAATCAGCATAAATGTAAAATGCTGGCACATAATAACTTCTTGATGTAGGTTAATTCTTTTTCCTCTTTCAGTTACTTTTTCCTTTTGATATAAATGCTGGATGTGCTAGAAATGTAGAACAAGCTCAATACAACTTCTGCGTGAATCTTATGGCCTCTCCTTTGAATTTTCTGTGCAATAAAGAAGGAAGAATAGGGCATTTGAAACAGATAGACATAAAACTCATTCTTCTTTTTATAGAGTGCTCAACTAAAACAAGGGTCTTTACACAAACACTGCCCAAAGCAGGATAGATTAGGTACAGAACCTCCCCTGGATCTACAAGCACGATCTCCTGTTTTTCTATGGTGTTTGTGGTTGTATTTGTGGCTCTCACAGAAGATGGAAGAAGAGCTTTGTTAGAACAGTGGGAAGGTTATGGAGGGAGGAAATTGGGGGAGAAGGACCAGGGGTTTGGGCAGGGAGGGGGAGAGTGAGGCAGCCAGAGAGCTGAGGGCTTGGCCAGCAGCACAGAGCCCTGTCCTGTGGGATGGGAAGAGTCACCACTGCCTGCTCACACGTCTGCTTTCTTTTCTCCTGGTCCGCATGCCACCATGGCAGCTTTCTCTAGGGTTTTCAGGGTTAAGATTCAAATATCTCCTCTTCTTTTTTAGAACTATAATTTAGGTGCCAGGAGGGTCTTGGTCCCTCTGGCCCAGAATAAGATAAAAAAAAAAAAAACAAAGAAAACTTGATTCCATGCCTGGAAATTGGATTTTCTTTATTGGGTCCATTTTTAAAATCCTGGAGTGGGAGATTCACCTAGACTAGGGGGCATTTCATTTGGACTTGGCTGAAGACCCTCGGGTAGACGGGGGAGTGCTGCTATACAGAGTTGGTGGATATATTATAAAGTGGGAGTGGAAGGTGGGGAAGGAAGGATTAAGGAAGTATTTTCAATAAGGAAGGATAAAGCTTCTGCTGATCACTACTAGTGAGGCAACAATTTCCATCCAAGGACATTTTAAATTCATTTCAGCAAGTATTTGCAGAGTGCCTACTCTTTGCAGGACAATGAAAACAAAGGGCTCCTGGGTCTGCTATTATGGTCAGGCTGAGTCAACTTAGGGCAGGAAATATTTAAAGAAAGAGACAGAAAGAAAGCACTCCATTGGCCAGCACTGGCTGGCATAAGTTTCAGTAACTAGTCTGTAGTATGGGGAGAGTCAGAGAGGTCAGTGACCAGTGTGATTAGAGTAGCCAGAGAGAGGTTCTTAGAAGTGAATTTTATAAAATAAGGACTCTAAGTAGGGCATAGATGGAGTGTCTGTCTCTATTTCTTGATGAGTGCTTATCAGGTCATCAAATATGCCCTGAGAAAGAATCGCAGTTTTCTCATACGCCATATTCCCGCACGCCTCTGCGTCTGCATAAGCACTCCCGCTTCCTGGAAGTCTCTGCTTTGTTTGTATTTGTTCCTTGGCTGCTCTTTCATTCATAACCTGGTTGAATTTTATTTCTCTCTTTAACCTTGTTTTGTGTGGCATCTCCATCTCCAGGAAGCCTTCCCAGAGAGTTGACCCCATTGCCCCCAAAGTCCCCCAGACTGAGCAGGTGTTTCTTCTCCACATCACATTAGCACCTGTGAGTGCCTTACATCTAGGCAGTGAGGGCAAATGCTGTGTCTATGGCCAGACGTCTTACATCTAGGCAGTGAGGGCAAATGCTGTGTCTATGGCCAGACGTCTTACATCTAGGCAGTGAGGGCAAATGCTGTGTCTATGGCCAGATGCTAAGATCCTTCGGCCCAGTGGCTTGTTTTTAGCTCAGCCATTCATAGCCAACTCAAGAAAAGTTTTTGGAATGGGTGGGTAGGAGAATATCTGAAACATGGTCACAAACATCTCCTGAGTACATTTGCTGCATGCTTCTGAGATGAAAATGTCAGTGGCCAGGAGTCCCATTTCAGAGTCAGAATCTCATTTCTGAAAATCATCCCCTTGCCCAGGAGTGATTCCCACACACTCAGAAAAGAAAACCTCTTAGCATTGTGATTATGTGCCCCAGCTCTCCTGCTGGAAGCTGGCCTGGGTCCACACAGCCTCCAGGAGCAAAAACGCCAAGGCTGGCTTCTCCCAGGATGAACGAAGGGTCCGAGCAGTGAGTGCTAACTGAGCAAGCCTGGGGTCTGTTTGGAGGCTGCCCTTTTTGTGTTGTGTGGCACATGTTCCGCTGGGAATGGGTGCTGCGTTTAGTGTCCCATATTCCCTGCAAGAGTAGCAGATATGTGAGGCCAACCAGAGAGAGGTTGAAGAGAAGTGGGAGCCTTACAGCTGGGGATCATTAGCAACAATCAAGACCAACATAAAAAGGCAGCAGGACTTCCCTCCCTCTTGGCCTTGGAAGCCATCTGGATAGAGGAAATTTCGTTTAGACTCTGGTAAGGGAACTTTTTAGTACTCCGAGATTGTTTTTCTTTTTTTTTCTTTTGACTTCTCCATACAAGTTCCTCAAAGCCCTAAAATCTGCTTCTCAAAGCCCCTTACCAGAAAATCTGTACCACTGTAGAGGAGCAGATGATGACTGACAGTATCAACCATACTCTTGCCACCTTCTTCAGAAACACCTGCGAGGCCCAGTAGATCTTTCCACACATCCTGAAAGACAGTAATCAGAGCATGGCAGGATTCCTTGACTGCCACACCCTTGTGCCCCTTCTGAGGGCCTGCCCTCTGCCACAGCTGATTGGAATATTCTAAACCTAGGGCAGCCCAGGCCTAAGACAAGGTCTGGCTAAGTCCAGGACATTTTCCTCCAGAGATTTGGAAGCAAGGACAAAGGAGTTTGCAGTCCATGATTGACCATTGAACTGAAAGGTCCAGGTTGTATAGATTTAGTGCTGGGTCTGCTTTCCTGACACCACCTGCATACTGAAGTCTTGAAGGGCTGGTCAGTGAAGACCTGAGAAAGCGGTGAGTGAAGGGGGCTCAAATGTGAAGAGATGGGGGATTGGCCTCAGTGAGTGCATGCTGATGTCCAAGTCCAGGTCCCATTCCACTGTCCTGGGATGCCTGGGTGTCCACAGCATCATCATATTCTTATAGCTGTCCTTTCAATAGCTTGAGAAAGTCTCTGTTGCTGGCAATGGCAATGGAAAAATGCCCTGAGCTTGTCCCTGTTTGGCTTTGCATGACCATGGCACTTATATTACTTTTTCTGAACTAAATAAAAACATTCATTATTCATTTATTTATTTTTTAAGACAGCCTGACTCTACTACCCTGGGTAGAGTGCTGTGGCATCATAGCGCTGAGCAATCTCAAACTCTTGGGCTCAAATCATCCTTTTGCCTCATCCTCCTGAATGGCTAGAATTTCAGGTGCCTGCCACAACACTCAGCTAGTTTTTGGTAGAGACAGGATCTCCCTTTGCTCAGGCTGGTGTTGAACTCCTGAGCTCAAGGGAAAAATAATGTATTTAGATGAAAGGGGCAAAAGCAGGCTGATTAAGGTCTGTCCTGACCTCCTTAATAACTCCTGTGATTGATGTGTCTAGAACCCAAAGATGGTCTTAGTTTGCTTTCACTCTCTCAGTCATCTGTACCATGCATCAGTTTGGGTCTCAATGGCATTCTGTCTTATAGGAGTCTCTGATCCTTCTAGACAAGTAGTGTTGTTGAGATTGTGATTCAAACAATGGCCAGCACTATGTGTCATGCTCCTCTGAGTCTCTCCACCTTATTCCATGTCTGGGCTTAGTATAGGCACCCAGCATCTATCCCTTGACATGGGAAGGTGATGACACTGACTCGTGTTTTTTTTTTGCATATTAGTGAGTGCAAGGTAATGATGCTGACTCATGTTTTCCTCTTGAGTGTTAGTGAGTGCAAGGTAATGATGCTGACTCATGTTTTCCTCTTGGGTATTAGTGAAAGGTAATGATGCTGACTCATGTTTTCCTCTTGGGTGTTAGTGAGTGAAAGGTAATGATGCTGACTCTTGGGTATTAGTGAGTGAAAGGTAATGATGCTGACTC
>NW_003852419.1:15917282-15941700 GCF_000181295.1 Otolemur garnettii
TGAGTGAAAGGTAATGATGCTGACTCATGCTTTCTTCTTGGGTGTTAGTGAGTGAAAGGTAATGATGCTGACTCATGCTTTCCTCCTGCATCTTAGTGGGTGAAGAAAACCTTCCTATTCCTTTGTAGAACTGGTGTCGTAAAACCAAGGTTGGAAGCTCAGCTCCATGTTTTGTAGTTTATACTCAGAGTACCAAAGCAGTTAGTTTGATGATGGAGTTCCAGGCCAGGCAACATTCTGGGGCCTTGAGTGTTTTCTTTTTCTTTTCACATAAATTAAAATAATCTTATAGTTTTTCTTTTAAAAAACTGATAATAAAAGAAATGTAGGTTCATAACACTCAGAGCCCTGACATTCCTCTTCTTTCTGCCTAGAATGCTCTTCTTCCTGTGAGGTGCATGGCTGGGCCCTTTATTTCATTCCAGGTTCCACTCAATTATTACCTTCTAAGACACCTTTGACCATCGGAAGTATAATAGCCCAGGAGTTGCTCTCGGTCACTTTCCTCTGCTTCCATTTCCTCCATTGCACATGCCACAACTAACCTTAGATTCTATTTTGCTTATTCCTTGCCCCCTTCTCCATGTTCTAAGCTCATGAGCCCAACAGGGACTTGTTTTATTCTGGGTCATACTTTCATTGCCTAAAATAATGCTGAGAACATAATGCCAAAAGAGTTATGTGAATGGATATACAATATCAATGAATCGGAAGTATTTAAGACTTTATAAAGACTAAAATAGAAAGTAAATATTAGCCATATTTTCACCCCCCATAGATAAATGTTGTTGACATTTTAGTGGTTACCTTTGAATTTTTTAAAGAAGAAAGAGAGCATGGTATTTTTATGATTTTTTTTTTCTCATTGCAGTGAGTACAGGTCTCTTTCAATGCTCCATCAGTTGTTCTCAGCCATTCTCCACTCTCGACAGGTGGAGTGCTGAAATCCATGTCCAAAGCCCTTCCCTAGATCGGCTGCATCAGATATCTCAGAGGTAGGCCCACTTTCCTAGCTTACAGGGTGATTTGGATGCACAATTGGAGCTGCAGTTTATGGATCTATGGATCTATGGATCTATGGATGTATGATTATTTTAATGGATGCTCAGAATGGAAAGTTTTATTTTTCTTTTCATAAGCCAATGGACTCTTATAGGAATCTATGACTAATGAAGCTGATGTATCCACCGCCAATTGGGGTTCATGATAGGGTGATATTAACAAACACTTTTATAGTACTTACTACGAATTTAATTTATTAAATACTTTACTGAAAGTGAAAAACATGGGTGTATGGGTACTTAAAGTATAATTGCTACTTCATTGGATATTGCTTTTGCACTATTGTAAAGTAAAAAGATTTTAAATCAGAAACTGTGTATCTATTCCTTTAACCCTCACAAGAACCTTAAGATTAGTATATTGTTACTGTCATTTTACAGATGAAGAAATTAAACCACAAAGATATTGAATAATTCACCAAAGGTTAAGGTCACAGTCACACAGCTAGTAAGAAAAAAAGCTGGGATTTGAACCCAGGGAATATAATTCCAGAGCCTATTCTTCTAATCCTGATACTGCAAAGCCCTTCCAAAGGATTTATATATGTTAATAAAACATCTGTAAAATATACTTATATATATAAACTCATATATTGCATTTATTGTACATATTATTTTGACTTATTCCTCCAGTTTGAAAAGAACTTTTACTTGGAAGGCAGGGAGGGGTAGTTGAAAACTGTTGCTCTGTCTCTTTTGGAGACATTTCACAGTTATCTGTGAATGGCTGGCTGACCTTGGGCAAATTATTGAACTCTATAGCTTAGCCCTATCTGAAAGATGGGGATAGATATGATGCCAACTGATCACCTGAGAGAATGCACACCATACATCTATTAGAGTGTCTGGCACAGGTAGGTCCTGAATAAATGGTAGCTATTAGTGTCATCATCACTTCACTGGATCCTTACAGATACGCTGGGAAGGACACTGGAGGGGCTTTTAAAAAGGTGAGCTGTGCAGGTCGCCGGGAATAATGCTTTGCCTATACCTGTCTCCCTCCAGTAAGCAGGATCTGGATCTGAAGATACTTTGATGTTTGAATCCTCTATTACATCATGGAACAAATGTTAAAAATCCCCCCACACCCCCTGCCATAACTTATAGAGGAAAAGGTACACGGGAATAGAATGGGGGGAAGAAGGTGGGTGGCAGATTCGCCTTTTCCGGGTGTCTTTATTCTATTTTACTAGTGAGCGATTTAATTTTACTTGCAGAATAACAGAGATGTTAATTGTCATGTCAGAGCTTTTACATGACAAGATACAGTTAGTTATTGAATAGATAAGGACAATTTCAATGCCGTACAGTTATGGTTGAGGTAGCACAAGTGAACGGTGACATTTTTTATTTAACTCCCTATTACATTAAAAAATCAAGTCCTTACGCCTTTTCTTAAGAAATTATCAGTCATCAGTCTTTTGAGCTGTGAGGCTCACGAGTTAAACGTGTCTCCAGAATACATCTGAACAATCACATTATAAAGTGTCCCGTCCCCTGTCTGTGAGGTTGAGTCTTCTCTTGCTTCGGATGCTCTAAGGAGTGAAAGATAGGAGAGGGAAGTGAGTGGGAATAAAGCTGGAAGAGATGACCCAGGGGAAATTGTCTGCTGACTAGAAGAGGGAAGAGGGCCAGGTGGGGGTGGGATTGGGGGACTTTGTAGCCAAGATGGTGTGGGAAACAGGAGGATTGAGGACGCGTGGGGAACCTGTGGCCTTCTCATTTCAACATTAGTCTTTCTTAAATCCCAAAGGAGGCAAGAAAAGCTTCATCTTTCTCTCCTGCACCCTTTTTAGTAAAAGCATTTGCTGTGTAAAATTTGGATTTAGTTAAAAGGCCACACTAACTGCCAGGTAGGCCACAGGTTCCCCTCTCTGGGCTGGCTCCTCCGTCTCCTTTGATGTTGCATTACTCGGTCCTAAGAGAACAAACATGCTCTTCCCTTGGCTTATGGGGCGGCATCCTCTGGGTTTCCTCCTCTGAGTCTGGTTACTCGTCCTCAGTGACCTTTATCAGCTCGCTCTTTTCTTTCTCTCCAGTCTTTGACTGTCTGAGAGTTCCAAATCTCTGCTCTTGGCCCTCTCTCTCTCTTTGCATGCTGTGCCTTTCCCCCAGGCTATTGTGTGTATGCCCATGGCCTTACTTGCATTCTGTGCTATAGAAGACTACACTAAAGAGTCCCACTGGTGTATCTCCAGCGTGGACTTTCCTCTGGACTCTCATGTGAATCACACCCTGCCCTATTTCATGGACAAGCTCAACCTCTCAAAAACTGGACTCAACACCCTTCAGACCTCAAACAAAGAAGACTTCCACTTTTCCCCATGGCAGCTTTGTGCCCCATCTCTCACCATTTATCTCTAAACAGTCACCCTGTCCCATTAGTCTTACCTCCTCCATTGTTCTGGGCTTTGTCCACATCTCCCCTTGTACAATGTCCTTGTTCTAAATCCATGCTTCTCAAGCTTCCTAATGCTGCGACCTTTTAATACAGTTCCTCATGTCGTGGTGACCCCCAACCATAACATAACAACAACATAACGAAAATAATGTTATAGTTGGGGGTCACCACGACATGAGGAACTGTATTAAAGGGTCTCAGCATCACGAAGGTTGAGAACCACTGTTCTAGATGAAGCTACCATGATCTCTTTCCCTGACCATGTGGCCTCTTAACTGATAGTCTCACATTCTTTTCTGATGTAATTTGTATCTTTTTTTTTTCTGATTACCTTCTCCCTGCTCTAGAACTAAAAATCAAAATTCTTAACATAGTCAAATTCCTTAATGATAGGGAGTCCGCCTCTACCAGCTTGAACATCTCGCCTGCTCACGCTTTGAGTCCTATGCCTTTTAGCACCATGATTCTAGGAGTCTAGGAGTCTGGCTAGGAGTCTTCATACGTGCTGATCCCTTTTCCTGGAAATCTCCATACCCCTCCACATGCTACATCATTAATTGCTGCTTATTTGCTTCCTTGAGGAAGTATTTGTTAACTAGGTTTTTTTGTTAGATGTTTTTATTATATCCTACCATCCTCCTTTATCCAATATTGATCACAAAGTGTAGCTCAGCAGTTAATTAGGTAACTACTAGTCAATCTTTACCCCCCGCCCCCAGGAGACAAGAAAACCCACAAAGGTAAAAGCCCTCTCTCTGTTGTCCTCTCATCTCATCCCCATGCCTAGTACAGTGCTCTCCACTTAGAAGGCACCCAGAAAATCCTAGTTGAAAGGAAGGAGTGAATACAGAGGGAATTCCTTTGGGGATATAGAAAACTAAAAAAAAAAAAAAGTATGGAGAAGAAAATATTCCATTACAAAATCTGGGAAGAATAGTTTAAAGTTCTCTTTTTCTTAAGTGGTCCGTCTAGATGGTCTATATTTTTTAGCCAGTTCTTTTCCCCCTGCTAAACTCGGTAGGATGATGGGATACTTTTTCTGCTTCGACACTTCAGTCCAACAAGGGAAGTCCTTCCATATTTATGCTGAGAATATATGCCCAGTGGTATAAATGTTCTTCACCTCTAAGGAAGAGTCTATTAGTTTTTTTCTTTCTTCTGTTAAAAAAAAAAAAAAAAGTGAGAAAATTGAAAGATAAATATATTCCTGATTGCTGAAGCTTGTTTCTCATTTAAACCCACATCCCTTTATGAATATAATCTAATGATATATTGAAGATGGTTGAAGGTATGATACCACTGTGCTGGTATCTGTGTGAGTGCACCCCAGTAATTAGTGAGGAGTGTAAATACTTTCCTTAAATAAACTGCTTTCTTTTTAGCACTTGGGGGTGATTTCATCTTTTATCCTTCTTTCCTTGATTAAAAAAGCAATGATATGGCTGTTATAACTCAAGGCCTTTACTCACTTCCTAGGCGGTGCTGACACGGGCAGCCATTGCATGAAGGGTGAAAGAAGGCAAAATTCTCACCCCTCGCAGAACTGTCACAAAATCACATTTTCACATGTCTGAGAGAAAAAAAAAGAAAAGAAAAGAAAAGAAAGCACGATGCTATTCATTGCCAGCTTTGCTTTTTCAACAGCTAAATACAGGTGGCAAATGAGTCGGATTACACAGCTATTTTATAAAACATCTCCAATAATTATCACTGGAAGTCTTTTGTGTAGAACACTATTTGGGGGATGGGCGACGGAGAAGACTTATTGGAAAACTGTTCACAAGGTAAGAAAGGAAGGGAATGAGTTTCTGTGGAGACGCAGAGGGGAAGGTGGTTTAAAGAGCTTAGAGAGAGCAAAGGGATGTGGGGTAGACTGCTGAGAGTCCATGGAGGCCTGAAGCCCAGAAGTGGAATTTTGAATGGGATGAACACATGAGAGGAATTGATTGAGGGGAAGGGGTGGGATGTCATATTTCAGAATTATAGACATGAGGAAATGGACAGGGCCATCGTCCACAAGCACTGATGCACTGCCCTGAGTGGAGGAGTGAGCTCATCGTGGGAAGAGCTCAGGGGCTGGGAAGTCGTGGAGGATTGCATCAGCCGGTGATCGGCCCTTTTCCTCTTCTCCACTGCTTTTCTGACCCACGGGCAAGATCTCCATTACAAATACGCTTGCCATGTTCTAATGTGCGATCTGGTGCTATTTTTATTTTTTTTTAAACTTTAAGTTGTTTGAAGGAAAAGTGGCCTTTTTAGATGGCTAAAGAGATACCCCTAAATTGTGAGAGTCATCTATTTGTGTGTGTGGGTGAATACACATACATACGGGTGTGAGTTTGGAAATGTTTAACTTTATTCATTCAAATACATACTTTCTGCTTGTGTCTTCAAGTATTTGAAAGCTTTTCACATTGAAGACGTTCTCTAGTGATGCTGAGGGGTTACTTTACAAACAACGATGAGAGGAAAATGTTGACTCAGAAGAGGGAAGAGCTGTCCAAAACAGGGACTGTAGCTTGAGCTGTGCTGAATTCTTCATAGTTAGAAGTGCTCAAACGTGGCTGAGACGTAGTGTGGCAGGAGTGTGGCACTAAGGGAAGCAGCTCAGAAATCTCCAATCCTGAGATTTCCCAAATCTGTGAAAATTTCAATATTACTTTTTTTCCATTTTATGTATTTTATATTTTGAGTGTGGTAGGATTAGCTGGTAACCCAAACTTAAGCTATTTTATGTGTTATACATAAATGAGATAATCCAAGAGAGGTAAAAACATTAAGTTTCTTTAATGGTGCTAAGTTAGTTGTGTTAAAGCTATTTCATCTTGATAACCACACATGTGATTGCATTAATCCACTGTATTGCTGATAAAGGCAGCTATTCTTGAAGGACTGTTGTTTCTTTTTATGAGTAGATACAAGCTTTTTTTTTTTCATAAGGCATGATGCTTGAAACTGTAAGACAGCAATGAATCACTGTCATAAATCTTATTATAAATCTTCCAGGAATGTTTTAAACCAGATTGCAGTGATTTTTGCAGAATGTATATAGATTCTAGACATCCATATTTTATAAGCACCTGTGCATTTAACAACAAGAAGGCTGAAACAAATATATTTTGTTTGAGAATTTAATGTTCTATAATACTTAAAAATGTAACCGAGGAGTTAGAAACTTGAAATCTTTTAAATTTTACCACATAGCTTGATAGCATCCTCTTTGCCTATCTCTTCGGCAAAAATCTATTCACAATGCACCACACTTCATCAGCACCATTTAACTCTAGTGCTGAAGTTCTTAGAAATAAAATTATCATATTTATATAGGTTTTGAAATGGACCAGATCCCAGATTTGGTCATGTGAAAAGTCTTAGGCAAGCAGGAGATAAAAGAAGAAATAAGTTTTCTTCTTTTCTCTTCTTCTCCTTTCTTTTCTTTTCTTTTCTTTTCTTTTTTTCTTATGTAAAACTTTGAAGTCTTTTTTTATTGTAAGAAATATACCATTAAGACTCCTTTTCACTGCTTATGATAATTACTGTCTGTAGTCAGGGAATGTTCTCATAAAGATCTACATAATATAAGTAGACATTTTGATTTGGTGACATTTCCCCATTAAAGAGAGGATAAAAGCAAAAGATCTTTTTCCAACTACCTTTTTCTTTTTTAAAAGAGGGCGTTATATACATATCATTTATAAGTAAGTCCTGAAATAGCCGTAAGATCTATGTGGCAGACAGTTGAGCAAATGTGGTCAATAAAGACTTCCACAATTGCCTCAAGTGGGTAAAATTGATTTTTTGAACCTCTCACCATTACGAGTATGCATTTAACCTAACCAAACTCACATGGCAGCGTTTGCCTTCTTGTGAGGCTTGAGTTTTCTGTCTCTTGTTCAGCAAGTGCTGCAAAGGGGAAAGAGGAGCTTTTAGATGAAATGTCTGCGATTCATAAAGATACTTTCTAACCTTTGGTTTCCTTGCTTCCTATTTTAAAAATTCAGACTGACTTGTTGTTGTTGTCTTGTTAAATGACAGCATGGAATGCGTTACAGAGTCACCCCTGTGTTTATGACCCCTGATGAGAAGTGTGTTGTTTTTAGGAAGGGAGAAGGTAAAGCAGAGTTCCCCAGCCTTCCTATTAAATGTCAGGGCGGAAATTTGGCAGTTCGTTGACTTTTCTGTTCCATTCGTGTTGACTTGTTATACCTTCTTGCCCTCTGGTTTTCTCCGCATGGTAGCTAGTGTTTAAGGGCCCATCTCTATAGGGGTAGCAGGAGAATGTTGCTTATTGCAGTTATAACACAGCTCCTTGGGGATGTCTTCTCTAGGCTGCATAAGAGCAAAGTTAGTATTTTTAAGAACTTTACTGAGATTAAGATTTATAGGTAGGAAGATGATGAAAGAAAATGTACTCCAGTGTCCAAGAGGAAAAGAAAGAGTACCATTGAAGAAAGGGTTAGGGAACACACGGAAAGGAGACAGAAAGAGGATATGCAAAAATCACCTGCGGTCTCTTTGCCTAGATTCAAAGGCACGAGCAGTGGTGGGAAACTAAAGGAAACACAGCCAGCAATTCATGGGGCTTGATTGGAATTTTCTTGAAATGGTGTTATCTCTGCAGAGATACCATTTGTTTTATGCAGATTAATACTCATCAGAATCAATATGCTCTAAGTGATGTAAGTGAATTTTAACATTCTTTCATTTAACAGATTCCTAGTGTGAACCATATTTAATGATCAGCCTAAAATTGGAAATAGATATTTATTGCAAGGCTCTAAGTTATGAGTTCATTTTGTAATTGAGTTGGGACAAAGATATGATTACAGTTTGTTCATTATATGCACTATGGCTTAAATAATGCCACTGAAATGCACGAATGTAGATAAAGCTGCATCTGTGCATCTAAGGTGAAAAAAATCCTTTTTTTTTTTTCTTTCTTCTAGAGTCTTGGGGAAATAGGTTTTGTGATTGATTTTGGCAGTTAATGAAAGTAAAGAGTTATAATATTGATTGTACTCTAAAAATTAGAGGGAACAGAGCCACTTGATTATAAGTGGATGTTTTTTCAGCTTTATATTCCTATCTTTGTTATGAGATCAATAGAAATTATTTCTGGAATTTTTCTAGAACGTGCTTCAAACCCAATCGCCCTAACCTAGAATGCTAACATTCGTAAATCATAACTATGTTCTCAATACTGTAATAAAAGTGTACAATATCCTCAAGAGTTTATACATCACCTGAAGGTACATCATATTCTTAGAATTCCTACAAGTTCTTGAACTGAGCATTAGTGTTATCCCCATTTTTCAGATGAAAAAGTTGAGATAGGGCAAGATCAAGTGGCCTGCCGTGAAGTGGCAGGGGTGGGATTGGAGTCGGGATCATTTTACTTGAATTCCCAAGTGTTCTTCACCATTGGGTTGGAAAGAGGAAAAAAGCAAAGAAGCTCCCATATCTAGACCCTTTGGCACACAGACCTGAGTGATACCAATGGAGGAGCTCTAGAAAAAGTTCAGAGATGGCTCTCGGATTCTGACTACTAGAGGCCACTCCAAATACTAGGCATGAAAACGCTGCAGAGGAAAGGCTACCGTACCCTGCCTTCATGGCAGATCAGAACTTACATTGTCATGCTACCCTCTCTAAAAGGGTCAAGGCTCTATGCCTTTCATTATCTAGGGAAATATCACATTATTAGCCAGGGGCACTGAGGGATATATATGAGAACTAGTGGCACAAATGTATATAGATATTTCCCAGTGGTCTGCTGGAGAGAGCCTATTCCAATGTACGTATATTGTGGAATTTCAAGCCACATTAGCAGAGCGAAATGCTGTTCACTGTATCCCTTCTGTCCGTGAGGGAAGAAAGTCTATAAGGAAGGGAGTTCAGTTTCTGTTCCTCTGTAGCCATAAAATGATTTTTTTTTTCCATTTTGATAAGAAATATCAGTCTTCACAATTCAGAAACTTCAGTTCAGAATTACTGAAATGGATGTACTTGTTGGGCAGTTATATGAAGATGGGGCTCATATTAAAACAGATCTCCCTGTGTTTATCTCAAGGAGAATTTTCTATTACTCTATTGCTAGGAAGAGAGTAGGTCTGTGACTGGTAGTAGGCTGGTCAATGAAGGCTAAAAAGAACTCACCTTTTAACTTTTTTTTTTTAAGAGATGGGGGTCTTCTTAATCTGCTTCCCATTGGGCTGGAGTGTAGTAATACGCTCACAGCTCCCTGTAGCTTTGAACTTCTCGGTTCAGGCACTCCTCCTGCCTCAGTGTCCTGAGTGGTGAGGACTATAGGTGCACACCACTACTCCTGGCTAAATTTTTCAATGGTTTTTGTAGAGACAGAGTCTCTTTATGTTGCCCAGGCTGCTTTCAAACTCCTGGACTCCAGCAATCCTCCCAAAATGTCCTCCCAAAGTTCTGGGATTACACACTTGAGCTGGTGCACCTGGCCTGGTGTTTCTTCTATTAACTTTCTAAACTATTTTGTTATGAATCTATCTTAACTACATAAAGAACATATGTTTATAATACAAATGAAATGTAAAATCTTTACTAGATATTATAATTATGTTATCAGTTTTCCAAATAATTTTTCCAGCATGTAACTTGGGGGAAAATAAGAAAACTAGCAGCAACATCCCTGAAAAGGTGTTCAGCCGTGTGTCCTGACTAGATCATTTTTTAATTTTGTTCCAAGCATCAAGAAAAGAGTATAGCAGACCTTGTAAAGAAAAATATACCCCAAGTAAATTTATTGGGATATTAAAGGTTGTGAGCCCATCATATACTTTCTGTTTGTTTCTGGAATCATAGTTCAATTTGTGTCCAAGTGAGGAGAGCCCTTGTAAAGGAACAACTGTCAAAAAGGTTCTCACTCTCTATCTTGTCTCTTCTGTAGCTTCTTGGTAGCAATGAAATAACCTTACTTGAGTCCATTACAGTTTTTGGCACTGATGCGCTGGGTAAATGATCCATTTTGTGTCTCACGAACCAATATTCTTTGAAAGTACTTAGTGTTTTAGGTGCAATTCAGAATGTAATAGAGAGAGAGACTCACCCCTCAAGGAAGTTGCAATCTAAAGGCAATCTGTGCTGAATGGCGAGGTGTTCTGCAGAGGTGAAGTGCCTCCCTGCTCCGCAGAGAGAAATTGCCTTTTGCTTTGGTACCATCCAATGAGTCATCCCGCCCTTCACTATTAGCTTTAGAGAACAACTTCAGAATGCTTTTCTAATTTAATATAGCCATAAAGTAGTCAGAGATCAGAATTTGCTTTTTGACTGCTGTTGTCTTCATGTGGAAGAACGGTGTTTGCATTTGGAAGGCTGTTTACCAGTACCTGCTGCAGATGTGGACTCGGGGGTACAAGACCCAACCAAGAATTTTCAGCTCAATTTTCAATGCACGAGGTAGCCTAGAGAGAGCTAATATGAACTTTTTATTGTCATGTTTGACATAAATGCACGATAGTATTTCATTTCCTAGTGCTTAAGGTCTGGCCTTGGAGGACCTAACAAGGAGAGGAGACAAGATTTGTCATCTTTGTGTCTCATAGAGTCCCAATGTCTCTGTCCATGGTAACAATTTCTGATTATTTCTGTGGCTCTCCGTACTGTGATATCTCTGAGCCCACCTCATACTTGTAAGTTCAAAGAGTTCTGCCCCATTTTACAATGGAAGTTCTGAGTTCCATCTTGTTTGAGGGTATTGCTATTGGCCAGGAGCAAATAAAAAAGCAAAAGAGGCTCTTGCTACTTATTCTATTTTAATTGTAACTCAGAAACTAATTTCGAAACTATTTTTAAAATTTCCATGATCTTTTAAAAAATACTTTTTTTTACAAAAGAGCCATTTTTCAAACGTGTATAACTTCACACACACATATGCGTACAACTGATAACATACTAATATAGTGTTCATCATGGAATTATAGTACCTTGTCACATTTGTCTGTGGCATTGATGTAAAAAGTATAACTGTTGTACAATCCACAGATGATAAATGCTGGCATTATATTTGGGGGAGTGAGGTGGTGATAACAAAGTCTTAGAATTGCTTTATACATTTCATAATATTAACTAATTTTTTTTATATGGATGTTTTAGCTGAGGCCATAGTTTCAGACTTTCTTCAGTGCATACTCAAATATAATAGCTTTTTAAATGAGAAAGTGTAAGTCCAAGTGCAGGCCAGAATTTGCCATTTTGCTTTCTGTTGTAAGCTTTAAATACAAGGTAGTGCTACTAAGTATTAAGATGCTTCCTTACTCTTTGTACTTACCCAAAGATACAAACCACAGCACTCATTTTTGTGGCGATATGTTTGTTTAGCTACTGGAGGTTAACCCAGTGGCAAGTTCACCCTTATTTGATAATAATGAAACATAAGTTTTATGTGTTTGCTTGAGTAAGATTGCCATCTGGTAAATAATATGTTTTGCGAGTGTTTATAACAATCATGGTTTAAGCCAAAATTGACTTATCATGATTGCTGCAAATAACACTTGAGTGTCCTAACTGGTTTGATTTTTTTCCCCCTTTGTTGAATTGAGAAAATGTATTTTATGAAGCTTCCTGCATTTATTTTTAAAGTATTTGTGGGTTTTAAAGCTTGAGTTTTCAAAAGCAATAATTACAGCTGATTACTATCTCCATATAGTACTTCTCTAAAGTAGAAAAAAAAGCTTGTTTATATAGCATCGTTAAGTATTTTATTTTAATATATATATGTTTGGTTTTGTCTTCAACAAGTTTGAAGTTTATTACTTTATGAATTGAAGAACCCTAAACATTTTGACCTTGGCAGAATAGCATATTAAGAAAGCGTGGCTAACAGATCAGTCAGGAGGGTTTTAGTATATTATTTCTCAGGCAGTAATAGCGTTAGAAGCAATTGTGGAAATGGTCTCTAACCCATTATCTCTCCTTAAAGAGGAGAAACATGAGATAGAAAGTTTTTTTCTAAGCCTTCATAAACCTGAGATTGCCTTTTCTCCATGTCACCTGTAAAATAGCTTTTCTAGTTTCCACAGAATTAATTTTTAACGTATCGGTTCAATTAGAAGACTTCAAGTGATATTCAATGACTTGTTCTCAAAAATGTCAATTAAAATCTTTAACTGGTTGCTTTGCATATCAAAAAGAACTGAAGGAAATGAGTATTTTGGCTAGAAATTTGAGATGAGTCTACAAAGGGCGTCTAACATGGTTGGTTAGTCATTTTTGGTTCCAAGACCAGGAGTTTGATTTCTTATTTCAATCAATTATTTTCACTGTATTCCAAGGTCAACATTATGGTACTGGCTATCATTGGCTCGCATGCTTTGGCTGATGTGATCTGAAAGGGGGCTGAAGAGGCTGAGAGTATATCAGGCCAATGCAAAGCTATGTTCTGTTCTTTGAAATGTTCTTTTTATCTTTTTCTTTTTACGTTTCGGAAGACTACCACATTTTCATCAGTATGGTCTCTATGCGTACGGCATATGCAGATAATTCCTGAATCTCATCTTCACCGCTTTCACTTCTTATTCTTTCTTTTCAGAAGTTTATTGTCACGTGTGTGTTCCGTTTCCACTGATGCATGTATGACTCCAAATGTACACTGCTGTCCCATAAGCACACCTGCATTCTGATCATTGATTAATGGCTCCTTAGACAATGTTTACAGTCCATACCATCCCTCTTCTCTTCTTTCCACATTTGTAGCTTCACACATGCCCATGACCATGAATATGCTGCTTCAGTATAATATTGAGGAAAAACATTGAATTAGATACAACAGAACATGAACTACATGATTCAAAAATAACGTGAATTAAACTGTGCCATTTAGGAATATGTAACTAGGCAGTCAAACTATAGAAGTAAGCCAGGATGTGAATGACCTAACAGATAGAATGGTGGCTATCTCCAGGGCAAGAAGGGCCTTACGGGCACCCAGGAGGCTTCTGTTGCTTTGCTTGACCTGAATGAGGTTACAATGGTTTGTTTTCCTGCCGTTTATTAAGGTGTATATTCATGTTTTCTGCACATTTTGGTATGCTTGTTAAAAAATTTCTAAACTTTTTAAAGGAAGGAAAAATGGGTCTAATATATTTTGGTTTCTTTAAGAAGATTATTTTGATTTGCATATCGATGAATTGAACAATAAATCCATGGCTATGTCAAAATTGCCCAATAACTTTAAGTAAACATCAAGTTCTTTAAAACGTATTGATATCCTTTGACTCAACAATTGCACTTAAGAGCTTCAGCCTAAAAAAGTAACATCAGAGGTAGACACAGAGATACAGGTCTGTGGATGCTTGTCGTGGGTTCATTTATTATTGTGTGAAATTAGGGGAGAAATGGCCTTACCTTTCCCCAAACGGAAGATTAATTACATTTAGCATAGCATAGTCACAAAAGCAAAGACTTAAATCTTTCTTCATCAGCATTTGTACCCTAACATCTTTGCTTTTTAAAGGTTGAAGCATGAGATTGCACTTTCCTAAAGATCTCTTCATTTGTATGTTTGAAAACTGAAGGCCCCAATTGCTATGGCACTTTCTTCTCTGTCTGGGCTTTCAGTTGTGTGTGTCGTCTAGAATCTACTGATCGGATTTCTTTTTCCAGAGGCATATAAGGACTTCTGCTAGTTTTTATATTGGAAATGGTAGGCAAATTCTAGCTAGAAGTGTGAATTTCAGCACAAGAAAAGCCATTATTAGGAGAGGGAGTCACTTATAGTATTTCAAAACAAACCTACCATTTCCGCAGAGCCGAACCGTTTACTTAGCCAATGAGGATATAAATATTTGCATATCTGATAGACTAATGCCAGCTCTAGATTTAACACACAGCGCACAGCTGCTGTCGGCTGATGATTTTACTCCTGCAAACTCAAATATTAACTAAACTCAATGATAGATTTTTAGCTTCTGTTAATAGAAGTTTTACAAAGTGGCTTGACTACCTGAGATAAAAGACATCCATATTTCTCCAAGGTAAATGTATTTCTTTATAAAAACGGGCTCAAATTGTGGCGTTAAAAAACATTTGCTGTTAGAGGAAATGCATGTAAAAGATAATGTTTGAAAAATGACATAATGCAATAAAGAGGGTTTTCAAATCATCCAGTTTTTCATAACATAAAAATAAATCCTGTCTTCTCATTCCAAAAGGTCCTTCAGGATTTCCTATTAGAAAATGTTGACCTTTCTTATTTGCTTACTATTTTATAGATGCAATACATCTGAAATGTGCTAACCTCTGATAGATAGCAAATCGAATTTTCTTAATGTTCTAGGAGATTTTAAAAACTGATTTCTCAACTTTCACATAAATCTATAAAAAAAATCCACCTTCTTCCTTGCTTGATTAACAGCACCACAAAAAAAAAAAAAAAAAAAAAAAATCACACCACCAAAGCCCAAAGTGAGGTCATCTTCACGGAGATCGAGAGGGATGGAGCAGGCCTGCTGTGGATGGGCGCTGGAAGCAGTGTGATTAAAAAGCAATGCATGCTACTTCTCCTTCATACTAATAATCATTCAGGGTGAATGTGTTACGGTACAAAGAAAGGTCAGTTTACATTTTCAAAAGCCAAATACAATAACGTAACACAAATAGTGAACATTTAGAGAATCCTGTGCAAAGGAACGGTCTGTTCTGTTGATGAGCTTCTGAGTTGGGAAGAGTGAGTTTTGCCTCATTGATCGTGGTTGTTACTTGACTTGGTATACTTAATTTTCCCTTTGTAAAAGTCTGGGGAAATTATTAGTCCTTATTTATTAGTTGAGCAATGGTGTGGTTATGTCTCAGCAAACATTTCAATATTTTCTGAAAATGCTATTAAACAAATACAGGATATGGTTAATAGCACAAATATAAAGTGTATATTATAGTAAGGCACTTAACTTTCAGAGAAGAAAATAATATAAAGACAATTTGACTTAAATTTTACCCTTAAGGAAAAATGTCAGCCTTTGTCTGAACCAAAAATAAATGTCAGGGTGGGATCATCATAAGGCTGTCAACAGGGTGAGGAGAAGGTACTAATACTGCTTCTGTTCTCAACCGGAGGGATGCTTTTGGAAAGTTATTTAAATTCTTTCTGGCTCAAGGTTTTGTTCTGTAAAATTCAGGCTTTGGGCAGATGATATTGAAGACCCAGCTTTAAAATTCTATCTGTAGCATAACTCATAATTTATTTCCCATTTGAGAATATTTCATTTGACATTTCTTTAGATCATAAAAACTGATTAAAATGTTTAAGAAACTGTAATGAAAGAAACTTGATCCAATTGAGAAATAGCCTTTAAAATCACACGCACGTGTGTGCAAGTGAGATGGGGAGAGGGTCAATAACAGGATATATCAGCAAGGGTGTGGAACATCCAAGACTCTCATGTATTCTGACGGGAATGGTAAAACTCACTGTGAAAAACTGATGGGCATGTCAAAAGATTTTCTAAGATAAGGACGAATGATTAAAAAATGTAAGAAACTCGATTTAGTGGAAACTAGCTCTAAAAAAAAAAAAAAGAAAAAAGATATATGAGAGTTTTTAACACCAAATCTTGGTGAAGATGTGGTGCAATTGAAACTTGCTTACATACTGTTCAGAGTTTCCTGTAAAGTTAGACACACACCTACCCCTACTACTAGGGATTCACCTAAAAGAATTGAAAACTTACAACCACAGTACAAGACGTATATGGGAAAGGAGGTATGGACTTGATTTATATGCTCGTGAATAGAATAGGACATTTGATATATTTGTACAATGAAGTATTACCCAGCAATATAAAGGAAAGATATTCTGCAAAAACATGGGTGAAACTCAGAAACATTTTGCTAAGTGAAAGAATGTTGACGTGGTAACATACAGTGAATGAAAAACCACGAGCCAAGGGCAATTGACTGGAAGGAGACGTGAGAGAACATTCTCAGCTGATGGACATAATATATATCTTGATTGGGGTGGTGGCTATCCATTATTAATAAATTGAACATACACTTAGCAAAACAAATCAAGTTATACTCTTAAGATCTGGGTGTTTAACCATTTGTAAACCTAATTTAAAAAAGGGTGGGGGAGGCTTTTATGGTAAATGAAAAAGTTGACAACGGGAGGATTTAAGGGCCTACCTTATAGAAAACAATAGGATGTTAGTGGTTTATGGGCAGGAAAGTAGATATTATTTACAGCAATGATTGGAAGAGATGAATTCACTTAGTCCTCAAGCGGAGAGTGTTCTAAGTTTAGATAAAGCAGCAGTCTGTAGTTATTTCACTTTGCCCTTCATCCTGATAGGAAACAAGAAGGAGGAAAACAAGTCTTCCTCGTTGGTCATGATTTCAAGACCTGAGACAATACAAGCACATGCTTACGTTTAAAAAAATCGTAGACATTTCCTATTCTGAAAGACGGCGTTTATTCTATATGGTTAATATAAAGGCCCCCAGCGAGTATTCGGTACTGTGTCCAAACCGAAAACTCAAGAAAAACTTGAGTTTGTTATCCAAAACAAGAGGTTGGAGGTTGGCATGCTGGAGAGCAGCTGGCAATTGAGACGTGGTTCCAATCACAGGGACTGATCACTCACCCATTCCTCATGCATTTTTGCTAATGGAGGCAGAGCGTGGGTTTTAATTATGTGTGACTCTAGCACCCGTGAATGCTTATTAGCATCCTTCTGCTGGGATGTGTGCTTTCTGAGCACCGAGGCTGCGGCTGATCAGTACGGTCCATTATTGCTAGGGTGGGAAGTGGGTGGGGAAGTTCATTTGTAACTGATGGGTCAGCTCAAACCTAAACAGATTTTGACTCCGGGTTATGATTCATAATACATATTTCTTTCATTAATAATCTGTTCAGTAACCTGAATCAGATTTCATATAATGTAACTTCACAAAACAGAAAATCACTTTGTATTCTATCTTGATTAATCTGCTATAAATCAGGCTGAAAACTCCATTTTGATATAGATTAAAAAATACCTTCCACAAGTCAACTTCAGACTAGTAAATTAATCGTTTATGCGAAGGGGAACCTGGGTGATTTATAGAGTTCTTTTGAAACATGGCATAGTATTTTAAAGGAACTGCTTAAGAAAAAAAAAAAAAAAACTTTTGTAGAGAGAAAGGTTTCATAACTTCCTGCTAATGTGTTATATTTTCCATTAAAAATGCTTTTTGGGGAAGGGATAGTTTTGGCCAACTTTTTATAAGATTAAAGCTTCAAATGGCAACAAATTATATTTATCTTATAAAATAAGTCTGTCCAGTTTATTAAAAAGACATCTAGACCTAAAATCACTGTCTTAAAACATTGAAAGCCTATCATGTAGAGGAAAGAGAATTATTCTAGATTGTTCCAGTCTGCAGACCTTCTAAATGATGAAAGAGAAGTAGATTTAAAGACAATTGAAGGAATTTGTAACATCTGGAGAATGGAAGTAGTTGAGTTCCCGGAAAGAGAGATGTTTATCACCAAAGGTTTTAAGCCTCTGAGGTTAAATACCTCTCAGAAATGTTGAATAGAGAATTCTGAGGCATGTGAGAAATTGAACCACAGACCTCTAGATTCCCAGCAACTCTAAGACTCTATCTACTTGGTAGACATGACTATTTTTAAAATGATGCTTTCTTTAGAAACAGGTACCTGTAGAAAAGGGATGTCTAACGTTGCCACAGAATGACAGCACTCCATTTAGAAGAGAGATTGGTTTTGTGTACTCCCTTTCCAAAACATGAAATTATTGACAAGTTAGCTCATTCAGCCTTTTCCCAATAGCTTCAGAAGCTTGTCATTTGTCTCAAGAGGTGACCGACCCCAATTTTGTATTCTAAGAGTGAATAATTTCTTCTTACATGTAATCCTAAGCCAGTAGTTCTTCAGATGTCATCTGTATATGCTGGGGATCCCTAATGCCCTTTTAGGGGGTCCTCACTTAGAGCATGGTTCTTTTTTTTTTGTTGTTGTTGTTGTTGTTGAGACAGAGCCTCAAGCTGTCCCCCTGGGTAGAGTGCTGTAGCATCACAGCTCACAGCAACCTCCAACTCCTGGGCTCAAGTGAGTCTCCGGCCTCCGCCTCCCAAGTAGCTGGGACCACAGGCGCCCGCCACAACGCCCGGCTATATTTTGGTTGCAGCCATCATTGTTGTTTGGCGGGTCCAGGCTGGATTCAAACCTACCACCTTAGGTGTATGTGGCTGGCGCCTTAGCCACCTGAGCCCCAGGTGCCAAGCCAAGAGAGTGGTTCTTCTCAGTAGTACCAAGTGGTGCCTTTTGCAGTCTCAGCCTTGCCCAAGAGTACAGTGGAGTACTTGACCTGTGATGTCATAACTGACTGAATAAAGGAGCAGCTATAAAAATGCTGCTGTTTTCTGTTACACTAGACATTAAAGGGATACATGAAAACAATGCCGCTTTTCCTAATAAAGTATTTTTTATCTTGGAAAATAACTGTTTTCCATTAAAATGTTATGTATGTTTACATATGATGGAGTTATTATTATTTTAAATGAGTAATAAATCTTTTTAAAATTTCTCAGTTTTAGTTTCAAATATGGTTAATATCAATAGATACAGCCCATGTGAACAAAAGCTTGTGGGAGTCCTCCATATTTGTTGAGATCAAAACATTTAAAAACATCTCTGCCCGGTCAAAACATCTCTGCTTCCTTCTGACTTTTACCCGTGGAACTTAGATCTACATAAAATGTGTTCAATACAAATTTGATCTGAGAGTTTTGGAAATACTGAAGACAGCATAATTGTTTTCCTCTGTCTGTCTCCCTTCTGTAGATAAAGGGTCATCAGTTGTTTCAGTCCTTCTACGCAGCATATGATTTGGAGTTTTCACACTATTCAGTGGCTCTTTTGAATGTGTTTCAATGAGTGATATATCATCTTAAATATAGCACTCAGAATAGAGCAAAATATTGTAGGTCATACTTTTAACAGTACAGTGGGACCATTATCTTTATTATTGGAATTTTCCTGCTATTCATATTGCTAAAGATTGAATTAACATTTTTGGCAGCCATATTATAATCTTTTGGTATGCATGGAGCTTACTGCTAACTAAGACTCCTAAATGCTTTCCGGTCAAGCTACCCCTTCTAGGCCACATTTTCCAAATCTTTTACTTCTTATAATAATTCTCTCTTTATCCAAATGAAGATTTTACTCTCTTTTAAATCGAATCTTACTTGATTCAACTTATTATTGTAATATGCTGCTTTATTTTCCAGACCCTCATTATACATCTGAAATATTAGGCATCCATGTTTTCAACAAACATGACATTCACACACAAAGCAAATCATTGATGCTTCACAAGGCTAAGGGGAGAGTTCTCTGGTCCATCGCACTGGAACGTCTTTCATGGTGAAGATATTCTCCTTCTTCAGATCCATTAGCACTTTCCCACAAGACAGCATTTCAGCATCCTGGTGAGATCACTCCATGGGTCATAAAGTTCCTGATAACCTGTAGGTGCTACCAACAATCTTGTCAGGTATTTTTCACCTACCCTGGACTTCACATTTCCCTTAGTGTGTTTGCCCTTTTATATCAGAAAATTACTCTGTTTGACAGAAAACAGAAAGCAGGAAAGAGGTGAACGGCTTTACTTTCTCTCTGTCATCAGTTATTTCATACCGTCTGCCCCAAGTAGGGCTTCCAATGTTTTTATCTTCCTCTTGGTTCAGATACAGCTTTAGAAAACTTTGTATTGTCATTAGAATTTGTAATGGGCCTATATTAATTTTGGACTTTCTACTCACATGATGAGTAGAAAGGGTATTCTCCTAGCCAGGGTATTCTCTTCACCAAGAGTTTCCCCTCATGTGACCGTGTATGAACATCTACAGGACCTGCAGTTGTGCGGCTGCTCCCTGGCTTGCTCCATGACCTGGTCAGATGCCCTCCATTCTTTCTAGTCAGCATTATATTTTTGAACGTCTCTACCTTCTCAGAAGAAGCTTTTGCTTTTACGAGTTTTTGGCCTGGGTTCTTGCCTATCTCCCCCCGTAACACTTTGAATCCACTTTTTTCTAAAGTCTATGGGACCCATATGACTATGCTTAGCTCTTTCTTATTTTGGCTTCTTGATCTCTGAAATTACATAATCACTTAAAAAATGCCTAATCTTCAAAATCTTGTAAGTTTTAAAATTTTTATGACATTTAAATGCCATATTTATTTTCAAAATCAGTTTCTTGCCACCAAAAAATGTATCTGTCTTGTTTCTGGAGTAGGATGTATATGTTTATTTTTATTGCATGTTTGATGTTAGTACAACTTGCTATGTGCTGAACTCCTTATATGTATTTGTTGACATAATGCTAAATCTCTTAAATGCAATTTATTTCAATTAGAAAGTATTTTACTATTGTATCCATATTCCTAGCACTGTGATGGGGTAAAACTAAGAAAAATCTGACTTGGCTCCTGTCTTTAACTAATTGATTATATACTTATGAAAGAAAGTCAGAGTGACAAAACAAACTATGGTCAATGTGGTAATATATTGATTTTTCTAGTTGATCATTTGGCAATGATTTATTAAATATCTGGTATGTGAAGGTCTAATAATTAAGTACAAGAACTTACCACTATGTGCTTATGTTGTCAGCCTGTGCAAACAACTCAGTAAGGGTTCATAACCTTGGTAAATCAGTGTCTCATAGTTGATTTGTGTTGATGTGTGGTGGTGTATTGCTGAATGGCATTCATTATTGTTATACGTTTTTGTGTGCTATTGTAAAAATGTTGGAGTTGGAATCAGAGCAATGAATAAACATTAAATTTCTTGTTAAACTTGGTAAGAGAGGAAATGAAATCAGGGACATGTTAGTCCAACTTTATGAGGATAATGCCATAAAGAAAATGGCAGTGTACAAATGGATTAAGTGTTTTTCTTAGGGGAGAGAAAGTGTCACTGATGAAGAGAGGAGGTCAGGGTGGCCAGTAACAAGCAGAATGGACCAAACACTGCAAAAATTCATTGAGTTGTGTATTAAAATCATTGGTTGACTGGGAGAACCATAGCAGATCAAGAAAACATTGATAGAGAAACAGGAAAATCTTAACTGAAAATCTTGGCCAACAACTCATGGCTCTTGCATCACAACAATGCACCAGTTTACCTGGTACTGTCTGTGAGGGAGTTTTTAGCTAGTAAACAAATAGCTGTATTGGAACACCTTCTTTGTTCACCTGATCTGGCCCTCAGTAACTTTTTTCATTATCTGAAGATAAAGGAAATATTGAAAGGGAGACATCATGATGACACTCAAGACATTAAGAGTACTATAGCAACAGCTCTGACCACAGTGATATTCAGCAATGAGGTATGTAGCACTTTTTCTAGGATGAGTTCATGAACTTGGTTATCAGACCTTGTTAACCAGTTTCTTTGGTAGGCATCATGAACACCAAGATGTATAAGGCACAGGGTATGTTCTTGAGAAATGCCAATCCAGTAGGGGTGGGAATGCATGTGATTATAATACAGTATAGTAAAGCTAAGTGATTGATTATTGGAACCCAAGGGAAAAAGAGACCAAAGCAGTTTGTGCTGCTCAGAGAACTCTTTGCAGAATAAGGGCAGGAATTCCAACAATGGATTGACTTTTACCCAGTGGCAAGATGTAGAACAGAATTCCTCATAAAACAAACAAAGGGTGCAAGCAAACTTTGGAAAATACTACATAGCTGAATATTTACTTTGCATATTTGGGGACAAAGGCTGGAGGCAAGTTATAATCAGCAGGAATTTGAAATTTAGCGTTTAAACCAGTGGTTTTCCAATTGTTTCCTCTGCCTTCCCTTAGAGACAGTGGATGGAAGCTGTGAAGACAAGAGAACTGTTCTGCAGTGCACTGTGCCAGTCGCCCCCATCTCTACCAGGACAGCTTCTCCTGCATTTATTTTATCTCCTGGGCTTTTGAGTCAGCTTTTCTTAGAAGAATTGTAGTGCTTTTGTGAAAAATGAAGCCCACGACTGGACAGAGGGGAAATCCTGATAGAATTTAAACAGAGGGGCAAAACGATTGTACCAAGGGTTGTTTAGAGAACAGGTGGAAAGCGGGAAGACTAATTAGGTGCCCATTGCATTTGTATGTTCATTCTTTCAAAACGTTTATTGTACACCAACCATGTGTGAGGTTAGAGGAGTAATATTTAGGACCAAGAGAAGCTGGAAGTTCAGAGAGAGTTTCATATCTGACAACTTTATCATAGAAGCAGAACTAGAAGTGGTTTTTGAATGATGTGTAGGAGACAAGGAAGGCTGAGCCTTTTACTTATTTTTTTCTTCCTGGTAACACTGACTTTCAATGTAATTTCAAACATATATTAATAGAAAAGTTGCATCTTATTTTAAAAATAACTGATTCCTGTAGAACATCATATAGGAAACATAGAAACATTTATAGATATATTTATTTTTCTGTATTATATTTCAATATTGTAAAATACATAAATTATAAAATATATATTTCTAAATTGGAAATAATTTATATGCTTCTACAAATTGTATTTCTGTAATGATGGAGATAAAGATAGTCACTACATCAGATTTTTGAGTAATTCAGGCTATGAAATTTGAGAACCCAAGTTCTCCAGGATAAGTTGACTCTCTTTTTCACTGAGCTAAATGACTTTGCATCTCAGACACAAAGTCTGAAAAAAACTCTATCCTACTGTAAATGCTAATGTGAAGGCTGTACCAGGGCTGTGCCCTACTCCTTGCTCCAAGAGGATAGGGAACCCAGAGGATGTGCAAGTGCTTCTAGGACATGCATAGTCTGCTCTCCCGAGCTCAGCACTGGGTTACAAGATATAGTGCATCTTGAAGAGCATTGCACCATGACATTCTTGAAGGAGCTGAAAATAAACCTGGGTAGCCAATTGAATCATTGGAATTCTATCTCGAGAAGGGAGGTAATTAAGAGATTTGGGTGCCTTACAATGTGCCAGACAATGTGCTCATCCCATTTCTCATATCATTTCAATTAATTCTCAGAGCAAAGGGAAGACAAGGGAAGAACTATCATTATTCTTACTTTATATAGGAGGAATCCTATACACTGCACCTCAGAGTTGTTCTCTAACTTGCCCAGAGATTGAAAGGAGGTGGCACAGCTGGGATTCAACTCAGGTATGTCACACTCCAGAGACCATGCTCTTGTGCTATGCTGTTTCCTGAGGTGGCAAACCCATGCTCAGGGCAGCGAGTGGGTCTAAAACGCCAATGGAAGCAGCTGATGGGTCCTTGACAGCTTCAGGCAGTCATCTCAGTCCTAGGCTCTCCCCAGCCTCTCCCCTGGGCCTGCCTGTGAGCACTGCTCTGTGGGTTAGGAATTGTGTTCTGCTGATAGTAAGAGGTGGGAAAGTCTCTGACCTATTAATTTAGAAGTTTTTCTCTGTGTGAAGGAAGGCTTGAGGAAGGTAGTTGAGGGCAGGCGGACACACCTCCTGGGAGGGCTCTGAGTTCCTTTCACGTGTACATTCCACCATCTTTAGCACCTGTCAGCAGAAAGACGGTGACTGAATTCTCCAGCTGTCATAGCCAGGCAGGAAGAAAGAAAGGGTCTCCGGGTGTTTGTCAGCTCATTAGAGGGCCTTCTCTGCTAACTTTTCATTGGCCTAAGGAATGAGAAATAGAATCTTTTAGCTGAGCACATTCCCTCCATAAATTAATGCAGAATTTTCACAAAAACAGAAGGGGAGAATGGGTTTTGATTGGGCAGCTCATCCCCTCTGACACATGCCCTACCCTAAAGTTTACCCAATTTCTTTCTTTCTTTTTTAATAGAAAGGGTCTCACTCTGTCTCCCAGGCTGGAGTGCAGTGTCCAATCACAGCTCACTGTAACCTCAACTTTCTGGGCTCAAGTGATTCTCCTGCCTCCACCTCTCAGCATGTTGGGACTATGAGCATAAG
>NW_003852419.1:15941720-16053433 GCF_000181295.1 Otolemur garnettii
CCCTGTACCAATCTTGCCAGTTGATTTCTGGATTGGCTCTCTAATTATGAAGTATTTTTTATAGCTTTGTTCATGGATTTAAGAGCCATTCTCTTTATTTCTGGGTCTAATGAATTGGAACCTGCTTAAGGATATTCTTTTTAATCTTTTGAATCTTTTGACCATTGCAGTTTTCATGGGACAGAGCAATTGTCTCCTGCATGTGAATAAAGAATTTGAAATCAAAGAGATCAACAAGCTTTATTCAGATTTATGGTTAGGTACTGTAATCTATGACATACAGACCAGTGATTTAGTCATTTTTTTTAAAGTATATCCTTTCCTCATGCCTGTAACTCATTCAGTCAAAAGCAGAGCTTCCCAGGGCTAGAGGAAAAGTCAGGACCTTTATGTATGTTGAAAAGAAGTTATCAAAACCAAAACAAAACAAAAAGACAAGCATGTATACCAAAAACAAAGCCCTTAAACTGTAACTTTTCTAATTTTACAATCAAAAATATACATTCTAAATGTTTCCAAGTAAACATTAATCTTTTATGGCCATTCTCTTTATCCCCAGCTGGCGTCCCCCTCCACCCTAAACACCCTCAACAATCCCACAGTGCTATATTATTGTGCAAATCACAATCACAGCATTTCTTTTATTTTTTTTAACTTTTGATAACACATTTTATTAAGTGTTTTATTGAATTTTCAATGAAATACATGTTTATTTGAGAAAATTTGGGAAAAAAGAGAAGTACTAAGAAATCAAGATACCCATAATTTTTCCACAGAGAAATTATTAAATGACATTGGGCATATTTTCATCCAGTTTATTTTATGAATGTATCATACATGTTCGGCAATCTGCATGGTTTAAAGCACAGCATTTCTTTAGGACACTAAATACTAACTAGGGTCAGTGAATCAGGATGGGCTGAGGTATTCCTCAGCAACCAACAAGCCCCACATGTCAGTGGTTTTAGACATTCAAGGTTTATTTTTCCTTTTCTGATGGAACAGTTCATTGCAGAGCTGGATAGTGAACAACTGATTCAGCAGTCTAGGCTGACTAAGGATTCACCTTCCTGTTATGACACTGCCAGGAACACACAGCCTCCTCTAGGCAGAGGAGAGGAATACCGGGGAATCCAAGAGAAACACCTATAGCCGTTAAATCTAGTCGGAAGGCCTTGACCAACTGCAAGAGAGCCAAGAAATACATTCTTTGAGTTCCTGGAAGAAAAACGGAATATAATGAGCACTACTATCTTTACCTTCGTCTGATAATGGGACAGTCCTGCCCATGTTTCTGTCTGACTGTATGTATAATCTTGGTTTAAACTTGAGATCCTTTGTGATTCTGAGGTCAGGGCCAAAGGATCCTACATCTATCTTGCCAGATCTTTCCATGGTAGGCCATGATAGAACACAGGAGATTTAGGAATACTATTAAACAACAAATACCAGCATAGTATATAAATGTGAATTTTCAAGACTGACACAGTTGTCAAACACATACTCAATACATAATTTTGAATGAATGTTGAATGGTGGAATGGATTATTCTTGGAAACCTCCAAGTTCAGGTGCTGTAATCAGATATTATTTCAAGTGACTTGACTTGGACAAATAGTCTGTATTCATTTTTTAACAGGGTCCAACTGAAATCTCATGTGAAAATAGAAAGCAGAAAAATCCATCTGCACTCTCTGGGCTGAATCTTTCCTCAGGATCCTTCAGGCAGGGGCTGTAACAAAAGAGAAGGAAAAGAAACTATCACCTTAGAAGAGGGATGGGGTGGGTTGTGAGTTGCTGTAAACATACAGACTCTCCAACAATTTCTCAGGCCCCTTTCTCAATGGCTAGGGTCCATTAGTAGCAGGTCTCTCTATGTCCTTTTATGTTTTTCTCTTAAAAAATTAAAAATTTAAGGTGCTATTTATATGTTTAACCATCCCCTCATAAGGTTTGGTTTATAAACCATGAATTTTAGCTTTAAATACCTTCAGATGTTATAATTTTGAAAATAAAAAGAGGTACCATCTACGGCATTCCACTAGATAGTAGGTTCTTATATTTTTATATCACAGACAGAAAAAGAAAACTAAGATGGAATTTTGATCTGCAGCACCAAAGGAATTGCCATTTGAACGTGTGTATAAATTTCTTCACTACAAATCTAGGTCTACTTTCCGTATTGATTCTGTTTTATTGTGTACCGTTTGGGGAAGATGCGTTCATGAGCTGTCATAGCATGTATAATGAATGGAAATCGTGGCCCTGATACTATTGAGTACATGTATTTTTACTTCATCAGGGCTGGTGAACACCTAGCCGAAATTGGGAAGAGGTGTTCGTGTGTATGTGATGGAATGGGGGGGCAGGAAGGGGAAAGACTTCACTGCCTCTGCCACAAGAAGTGAGAACTGATCAGAAAGACTGCTAATAAATTATTGGTGAGTAGAAAGAAGAATCCTTCCTGCTGTAGCTAGCAAGTCCAATTTCTCCTTTTTTAAATTTTTTTGTGAAGGAGAAAATAATCTTGTTATTACTTTATTGATCTAGGTAAAGTTCTTAGACATATTTCTCCCATTTTTTTTTTTTTTTAAGTTTAAGTCTCTTTGTTCTCAATTTGAAAAGGATTTTCTTTTCTTTTCTTTTTTTGGTCAGCCCCCTCTGTGTTTCTGCAATATCGGCCACCAATGTGACTCCAATAGCACAGTCACACATGTGATGAGATGAGGGACAGACATGGGAGCAGATTGTCCCAGGCGGCTACTTTTCTGTTGACTTGGATGCAATCCTAGGGGAAAAAATCATTTTAAATAAGTTACTCTCTTTAAATCTTAAAAGTTTCTGGGACAGCAGGCAGGGACTTGGCAATGTGCTGGTAATGTGTTTTAGCCAGGATGGTCTTCAGAAATATGTTTGAGAATTATTAACTTGTCTGGGCATAATTTAGCAGTATTTACTGTCTGTTCCTCTGAGTCATTGCACAATCTGTACTGTCCCTGGGATATTTAGACCTTCCTGGCCTGGTCTCTTTTGTCATGTAATGATATATAAAGATAACAACCATTCTTAAAGTGCAAGCTTGTACCCTGTCGAGTGTGACCTCTTTAAGTTAATTTTTATGCATCAAAGCTATCTGACATTTACCCAAACAAATTCAAATCTCTCGGAGAGTGTTTTTTGTTTTTTTATTTTTTATTTTTTAATGACAAAAACACCATTGATCTGACAGCTTGCTCTCCAGGGAAGAGATATTATGGGTAGCTTTAAAGCCTAGATGCTTCCAAAGTCCTTTTCTTCCACCAGTCCCAAAGCAGTATGTCTGGAGTCGGGGCAATGCAGCCTGCCACCGTGGCAGCTGGGAGTTTGACAGTGTTATGAAGAATCGCAACTGTTGATCAGTGAATTGTTACAGTGTTGATGACAGCGTTGCAAATTAATTCTGAAATTAACTGAGGGGACATGAAGAGGTCCCACTGCTTATCTGAGAGAAAGAGGGCAGGGTAAAAATTACCGGTGGTGCTGAGTAAATGTGAGGAACACGTTCAGAAAATCATGCCTAGCAATCGAGGTGGCGCGGGTACAATTTCCATAGTCTTTGGGAGAGGTATTTGCCTAAGGAAAATTGGTGGCTGAAAGATGCATGTAAAAGAGTTATGACTGAATGTTTTCAGTACTTTGTTATTTTAGAAATGATTTATTGAACTCATTGCATCTTAGAAAGGAAGAATTAATAGGTTGCTATTTTCCTTCTGTTTCAAAATTAACCCAATATTTTACGAAATTGAAATACTTTTTCAGAGTTCTCTCCTTCTCCTCCTGCCTCCCTCCACATTTTCGGAGCAGGTTTTTATTTTTTCCCCCCATGAACGTCCCTTCCAGTTCTCAGTGTTCTTTTGGCTACGTGTGCAGAATGCCGTGTACCTGAAACCAGAGGTATCCTTCCCCGGTTTGTAGTAGCCATTACCATATGCTTTTCCCAAGGTTTCGTGTACTTATTCTGAGCATGTGCCTTTTACAATGCAGAACACAAGAGACTTGTTTTGTAAGATTAATGAAGGTCACCAAAATTCTCAAAA
Source organism: Otolemur garnettii (assembly GCF_000181295.1). Taxonomy (NCBI): domain Eukaryota; kingdom Metazoa; phylum Chordata; class Mammalia; order Primates; family Galagidae; genus Otolemur; species Otolemur garnettii. Next base: position 15,945,797 of record NW_003852419.1, read on the forward strand.
GTATTCTGATAATTAAGGCTTTGTTTATCAAAAACAAGTTATATTAAGAGCAAAAAGATTCATGGTAATTATTCATAATCTTAACAATTCAAGTGTAGCCACCTCATTTGTGCATTTAATTCTTCTTGTTAATGTTTTGCATAAATCTGCATAATTACTTGAGTTGCCTGTTGTAATTTTGACAGCTACTCAGTTCATGTGCACTAAAGTATATCAAAAGCTTGATGTGCTGAATATTTATAATTTTACGTATGTTCTTGGGATAATATTTTTTCAACAATATTTTTAGTTTTTATAAAATTGACACGGTATACTTGGAAACTTTGCCAAATGTAGCTGTCTAAAATAGAGAACTCAGGAGGGAAATAAACGAACATTTAAAGGTATAGAACCCATCCTGGGCAAATTTTTTCAGTAATCCAGATGAATTATGCCTGTCATGAACTCTTTCTCTGTCTCTCTCTCTCTCCCCCTCTCTCACATCCACATATGCCACACGAGAACCTCATATTATATTTTTACAGAAGTCTTTTAAAATTAGAGACAAAGTTTTTCCTGTTTTGGTTATTATTTTGTAAGAATGAAAATAACTAGATGTTTTACTATTGTTCGTTCCTCTTGGATAATAGTAATAGTATGATAAGTAAATTATCCCGAGAGAAACTCTAATCAAGGGCTCATGTGTATATTTGCGTTGCTGCCTGAATTCTACAGGGGGAGGGAGGAGGCCATGAGCCATTTTATTACGAAGTTTTTAAAATGAATGGGAAGTATTTTACTCAATGGGTGTTTCTTAGCAGGTAGATTTTCTAGGTAATATGAGATGTCCAAGAGATTGCCACTTTTAATCAATGTAGTCACAGGGAAATAATGGTAGCAAGAGAAACCTATCAGTAAAGTGATATTATGTCTTTTCCAAACTCCTGGTGGGGAAAAGGTTTTATGGATCGAGAAAATGCTAACCTCTTTCACATAAATGGAAGCAGGCGTGATTTTAGAGTGATAGCAGATGTTCCAGTTGTTTGTAAATATCCCTGTGCTTGTAAAATATCGAGATGTTTCAGGCCTAGATCTTAGAAGAAATTTTATTGTTTTTACTCCAGATATACTTGGGGGATGTCATCAGTTGGTTGTAGTTGTATAATTGATTGTGCTGATATCAGAATTGAAATAACATTAAAGCAAGGTAAGCTTGAAATTCTTGTCACTAACATTCCTACAGACAATTTTAAAGTATCTCTGAGATTCTATTTTACATGACAACACTGTGGTTTCTACTGATTGCCTGAATTTGGGACGAATTCTTTGCTTTAAAAAAAATGGAAGGAGCTGAAGCTTTCACCATCTATGCTGTAGCGTCTCCATACTCTGATATATAGAAGATGGCATTCGTCGGATGTCAATTTAATAATTTATCCAATGTTTATAAATAATGTTATTGTCAGAGTTATATACAACAGTATTGATTTGCTATATATTGACATTTTGACTGTAACACTTTTTTTCAAAAGTGATGTGAATTTATTAGCTCTCCACTATTAAAAAACCTGCCAGTATTTTTGAGTTATTATAATCAGGCAAATGAGGAAGCCAATGAATGAAAATGATTGCCCAAGGGAACAAAGATCTTATTTATTTATTAGAACTCAGCTCCTACGAGATGGACAGGTGAGCTCCAGAAACCGTACCCGCATGCAAATAAATTGCATCAGTAATCCATTAAATGGATTTTTGTTGTTGTTTTTCTCCCTAACATTTCTATGTGTTTTGATACTTTCAATTTCAAAGACTACTGTGGGCTGAGATTATTTTGTAAGAAAGGGATTCTGAAGGTGACCAAATATCAGATTTATCAAGAGTCCTTTACGTAGAGGTTTCTGTGTATTTGTGAAGTGCATACAGATGTGAGTTGCGCGTGCATATGTACACACGTGAGATTGATTAAAGTTAAAAGTGCAGTCACGTGCTTCTGTTTTCTTCACTTTGATGAGCACTCAGATGTCAGTGAAAAATTAAAAGATGGTTATAGTTAGCTGTCGCTGTACACTCCATGTACGTTGCACACAGTAGGAAATGAACATAAAACCGGTGAAAAACCCTCAACATTGCAGCTATATGCATTAATTAAAAGAAGTTTGTTAAACTAAATTTGAAAAAAAAACTTCTTTAATTGTGTTTACCCAAAAGCCTTTTCTTCCTAATTTAAATAGCATAAACATCTGGACTAAAGCAATATTAGAATCATGGCAGTAGTCAAGCAAATCTTGTGGAAAATAATGAAATTAGATCCCTGGTGTTGTGACAGAGTAAGGGCAGGATACATCAGTTCGATGTTAATAAAATTTCCATGAATGACTGAATACAATTAAGAAATTGTCAGTTGCGGCAATGAACTTTTGTAGCTCATAGATGTTTGCACCATTTGATTATGCTGGCAATTTAAAATTGTTTGTTAGTGTCTGTGTTGGGATATTAATTATGACCTTTATTACAGCCCACAATTAAACTAGTCATATAGCAACAAGCAAACTGTGTTGTGATAATGAAGGATCTGAACTATTTAGAGAAGGGTCTGCTGGGTTGGGGGCCACCAGTGCCCTTTCAAACTGGAAATGATTTTTAAAAGATGTAGTAGTTTAGAAACCACAACAACTGGGATGAGTAAGCCCTTTAATACAAGAATTTCTTCTTAATAGTGTTTTAACAGTTTTAATTGCTAACAACATCTGTAAAACTGGAAAAAAAAAGCATTTTTAACTGTGACTCTAAGATAAGCTTTCCCTGTTCAGGAAGAGAAAACAATTATTCATTGGTTAATTAGCTGTAAACAACTTTTAAAAGACACATCCATTATATATGTAATTATTTGAAAAAAGGCTTTAATGTTATTTGTACTAATGCATAATTATTAGTGCTTGCTACAAGGATTAACAGTACTTAGATGACCACTGTTATTGAAAGTCACACAGTGAAGAAATGAGATTAGCATCAGGAAAGAATGTGCTACGATGAATCAGATAGGAATTTTTTGTTTTTGCTTTATTTTTTCTTTTTTGCACCCTTTGGTAGAGGTCACGTGGGGTCACATTACATTTTTAGAAGCAGCCTGTTTCCAACTCCCTTAATGGTAATTTTTCATCTTTATTTTTATGACATAGAAAGAAATACCTCACACCCAAATATATATTCCTAGAATTTCCTTGCTGCTATGATGTATTTATTTTTTACATCTTAGGGCTTTAAGAAAAATCAACAATATATTGTCTTTTAAACCTGCAGTGATTACAAAAGTAGTTACCGATAAAAACGTGAAGCTTGACTTTTCATTTGTGCTTACGGCAGCCCCTGTATTATACTTAGATCATGTGCCGTCTTCCCCAGTTGTGTTCGATATTTCACAACTGTTGGTAGAAAGTAAGCACAATACAAGCAAAAATGGTTTGGCATGATGTTTGAATTTCCGTGGGTGAAGTTCCTTGGTGACTTGATTCTAGCATTCAGTGATTTGGGTTGAGACATAATAAATCGTACATTCCAAAGTCAAGTACTTTGGGCGCTGGCTTTTCCTCCCCCTGCTGAACGCCTGCCTTTGGCTCAACTTCCTTTCCCCATTACCTTTAATTGGCTTCCTGATACCGTCACAACAAGGACTCCAAGTTGTGCATTTCATACTGCAGAGATGTGATGGAGATAAAGCATCGCCTGGGGCCAAACCCAGGGCTTTTATACTTTTTCTTACTCTATATGATTATATAATTAACTCATTTGAGGTGGTCCAAAGGGTTGGTGTGGAATTTCTTACTACAGAAGTCTGGATTTGATTCCTCTCCAGAGCCCTCTTTTTTTAGAAAGAAATGAACTTCTAGGGCTCCGGTTTCAGGATTTACAAACCTAGGTTTCACAGGGTGCCAGTAAAAATCCCAGTGATGGTGACTCTTTTCCACCTCTCCCTGAGGGCGCTCTGAGATGAAACCTTGCCCAGAGCTTCGTGGAAACGGAAAAGCTGTTGCATATTCTCAGTAAGATAGTCTTTCCTCCCGAGTCCTTGTTCAAGTTTTCTGCTCCAAACTGAGAATGGAGTTAGTGCCTTTGTGAGTCACTCCAGCCGCTTTTGGAGAACGATCACATTTGGAGTTTGAAATTTCTGTAGCATTTGATATGAGCTAGCTGTCTCTAAGCAATGGAGCTTTTTTTTTTTTTTTGTCTTGGGTAGCAGACCTGCTTGGGCTGGCGAATCGGCCAAGGGAGCTAAGCCAGGTTCTCCTGTGCCTTGAGAGACCTGAAGTGCGACATCGTTTCAGCGCCCCTTTAACTTTGAGTGCTAGTCAAGCTGCTGAATCTTCAGATTCCTCCTCTCAGCTTCTCCCCTGTACTTATCACGTGTCCCAAATATTTGAAGGAGGGGAGGGTATCAGGAAAATTCACCTACACAACCTATTCGTTTCTTTATTTTTAAAAAATTCCAAATTCAAACACCGCGTGTGACCTTGGGCCTACAGGGGCTTCTAACTAGATGCTTCTGTACTGCTGTTTTCATTAATTGACAGGAAAATTATTACATTTTTAGGGATTTGTGAATTTAAGCATAGATGATTACATCAAACGTTGGGGTTTTGCAAATGGGAAGCCTTGTTGCTCAATTTACTAATTTATTTTGTGATCTGTGACTAAACTGAGCGAAAATGCAAATAGTACCAGGCCCTTTCCATTTTATCACCAGATCAGTTTACTGATGGGAGGATCAGAGTCACTAAACACTCCGACACTCTTGTGATTCCTAAGTAGTTGGGCATTAAAAGCAGCTAAAGGGAAGACTCTGGGAAGATTGCCGTGATTCACACAGGGAGGTTTAAATGAAATCTAGTTATTTATTTTAGGTTTAGAATGAAGAGTCTCCAGCTCAGTTTTATTGGCCATTGTGACAGCACAAACAGGTCTGTTCCCCGTCACACAGAACAATAAACTGCGTTGCTGGGAGGTGGCAAACTCACGCAAAAAGGAAAGCATTTGGCAAAGGCTGAGTGAATAATGCTGCAAGCTTCGCGGGACCCCGGGAAATGCCTCTGTATGTTGTTTATGTACAACTTTGGGTTCTTAAAAACGTGAAAATCACATTTTTGATGCTTTCTCTTCTTTTACGTTTTTGTAGGGATCAACCAAAGTTTTCTTTAATATTTATGACATTAAAAATAATTCATGAAAATGAATTTCTTTCATATGCACATCTTAGTATTTTCAGTGAAGTCAGGTCATCCAGGGAACCCTATCCAGGGAAACCCATGGCGGTACAGCATATTTCTATGTATGTTCGGAAATATTATGGGTCAAATGACATCCCAGTGTGACTTAATCAGCTTTTAACGTGGGATTTATTCTAAAAATCCAGTAAAGAAAGCGTCTAATGCCTCCACGTGGAGGATATTCACAGATTGAAGTGCCTTTAAGTACAATAAATGGGAAACATACTCACCATCTCAGCGCTTCCCGATGGGAAGAGATCTGATATGGTGTGGAAGTCGATTTGTTTAATTGTCTCTTACAAATGTGTCCTCTTTAAGAATTATTGAAACCAACTAAGAGATGTAGCTCATTTCTGCAATAGGTCAGGGACTGAGTTACAGGAAGCACACACATGCAGGTCTACAATCTCTTATCCAAAACCCCTGGGGCAGATGTATTCCTGCATTCAGAAATTTTCTTTGAGAAAGGTAACATGGTACATACATCGCAGCTTATGCACGGTCTCCAGCTGGGTCTGGGGCAGCACCCTATAATCAAACGCATTCATGTTTCTGCATTGCAATGTATGAATATTCGCATTGAGTGGGATAAATAAAGATTTGAAATAATCTTCTTGAAATTAGTTCAGGTCTGGATTTGCTGCCACATGAGTTATGAAAAGCCTTTCAGAGCCTTTTGTTTTCACAGTTGCAGATGGGAGATTGTGGACCAGTATTTCTATACTCACTCGACCCCTCCAGTTACCTTTGATGTCATAGTTTTTAATTTTTATTTCGGTGGTGACTTGATCTATTGCTTCACTCAAACGAGCAGGGGCGAACATGATGAGAAACATACTGGTAGATTCATTTAAAAAATACAAAGGCAACAAATATTTATTGATTACCAAATATGAGGCAAGCACTGTGCTAGGTACTCAGAGGTATATTGAAAATACAGCATGGATGGGGCTAGGAAGAAATAGTGAAATTAGGCACATGAAATTATCTCTCTCTCTGTGTCTCTCATACACACACACACACACACACACACACACACACGTGCATGCAAGATAATACCAAGAGGTATATAAATAACTGCTAGATTGAGTGTTTCAAAGAATACACACTTTAAGTCAGCAATGCCAAATAGGTTTCAAATCACCTGCCAAATCCCATTGATTAACAGTGGCTGCTTCTGGCTTTGTATTGATGTTTCTGAGATAAGTCCGAGATTAGCTGCAAGAGTCTCCTTATTGATTATTGGTGGCAGGAGAGTGGAATGACAACAGATAGGCCTTCTATTTGCCATCTCTCCAGATCTAGGTAGTCAAGGTCCAGAAAGGATTTTTCTCAATAGAATGTTTTCTCGGTGCTATTGTACAGTTATTAATTATTCCATGTCCATTTAAAAAATAACCCCTTGAAAGTTATTTTCAAAAGTTAGAATAATTCTTTTCGAATCAGATCTCCATGAAATTATGACCTCTGTTTATAATTTCAAGACCCCCCCTAAATACACCATCTTCTTTTCTGTGCACAATTCTGATATTCTAATTTTCGGTGAGGATGGAACAATAAAATTCGATGACACAGACTGTGAGATTGTGATCGTATTGATTAATAGCTGAGAATCTCTTCAGTTTAACTTTTTTGTTTTTTCATTTTGTTATGTTTTGGTATGAGCTATAAAAATGTAGTGAGGCTAATGAAATGTGTACCTGTCTTCTCAGAAATAGTAATCCATTTGGGGGTTGTCACCCTAAGTCTTACCTTCTTTTGTTTCTTTCTTCCCCTCTCCCTTATTATCTCAGGAGCCCTGTTTGCACTTGGTGTATTGAAATAGGAAGGCTTTGTGATCTCAGTGCTTGCATCGTTTGACTCCCCGGTGCACCTTCTGAAATGCTTAAAATGATGATGAACACGGGATGTTAGAAAAGCCCTCATTCCCATGTGTTTGTTATGAAATATACACATCACACACCCCCCTATATGTACAAATGTGATAAACATTAATTACTAGTGAAGATGTGACACGCCACGGAGCTTTCCTGTGTCTCTCTCACCTCAAGCATTCTCGTATGACCTAATCACAGAAAAACGTGTCAGATTTCTCCTTTACTCTGGAGTTTGACCTCTTCCCATAAGAATTGGGTTTTGACATAAGCTTTCTTCAGTTCTGACTGTAATATCTTGAGATCTTATTCGAGAGATTTTTTTCGTCTTGAAACTGTATTCTCAGATTTGAGAGGAAAAAAAAAATTTCTTTTAGCCTTGTAAATTATTTCCTATTTCCCAGGTCCACGGTAAATTCTGTAGTGATGTAATTTTATGTCATTAACAAATACTGAGCTGAATATTTTTAAATGAATTCGGAAAAGTTCAAAGTTCCCTGCTGCTTGTGTGAAAGGTTAGGCCATCACGTTTAAAATAAGACAAAATGGAATAATAGAGGAGCCACAGGCATCTTTTATTTCTCTATCTTGGTGAAGCAGCAGCAGGGATCAAACAGTTTAACTATGACAGTGCCCTCCTAACCTGCCGTGTACCTCCTTGGGCATGAGAATGGACAATCCAAGGGACCTGAAAATGTGCTCATCCAGGCGCTTTGAACATCAAACTGGGCAATCATATCTGTACTCGGGGGAAGCTAATTCATGGCTGGCCACAGAATAGCAATGCAGGCAACCAAATGAAATGGATTATAAAATTTGATTGGTATAACAAATCGAAGCTAAAATGTCCCCTAGTACATTTAATACTGAACTGGGAAATAGTGATCAGATAGTGTAGAATTATAATTGACTTTTGCCAAAAAATAGAATATTGACTCATGCACAAATGAGTTTAGAAGAAGTGGGAAAACAAAGCTAGCAACTTTAGCCAGATATCAACTGACAAATGGACTTTATAGTCAATGTGATACACGTTTATTTTAAAGATATTAAGTATGCTTTTTCCCAATGGTCCTGACTCAATTGGTGAGACTGAAATAATATGCAATTAATTATTAAAGAATACACAATTATGTGGTTTATTCTAAAAGTGATGAATAAAAAATAAAATGCAGCTTAAATTCTTTCAGCTTTGAGTCTACTTGCAAGTCATTCAAATTGGACAATTTTAAACAAAAGCAAAAATAAAGAAGATACATCTATAAGATAAACACAAGGACTGCAACTGCCATTATAGTTTAAAGATTAAATCAAGTAAAACAAAGATGTGGACTTTAGCATTTAATTTGGGGTAATGTATATTGCTGTTTTTATCTAAATACATAAAATATCGAGAATCAGGCTCACGAATCTCAAATAAGGTAATGTGACTGAATAGTGCAATCTCTTTTCCTTGCACTGAGGTGCATGCAGTTTTATCTGGTATTTTGGCAGTTTTGGAGCTGTTTGATGAGGATGAGGAGGAGCATATTTCCACAATTTTGTGTGAATCTGTCAAATTAGAACACTCTGTACATCTGCATACACGTGACCACACCAGCAGTCGATAGTAGCCTCATATGAGTAACAACAACTACAAAGTGCCCGTGGCTGCCATAAAGATGGACCTGACAGCACCAGCTGCAGGGAGCATAACTGACCAAGGACCCAGCAGCTGTGTGCTGAAATCCACTTCATGAGTTGGTGCTAAGGCCATGCCTCCTACATGCCTCAACCAATCCCTGAGCTTGGCTGGACACTAACTCAGACCTGTTCCTGGGACACTTGGATTTTCTCTGACAGCTGATTTTGGCACGGGGGTTCTGCTATGCTGAACCTTCCCTCATCCAGCAGTCTAGGAAGCTTCTACCCAACCTCCTTCCTTCACATTTAGTGTGTGCTCTGGGCTGTCCCAGCCTCTCCCATGATCCCGTGTTGGCACCTGCTTCTCAGAGCGCCCAGATTAATACAATGCTTTTAGTTCATTCTCTTCCTTGTCGGAATTTAATTATCTGTTAACCTCATTTTTGTCAACTTTGGCAGACTGTAAGTTGTGAGACTCTCACTAAATGTTTATGTATTTATGAATGGATAGAAGTCTTTTTGAAATGGAGCAAGATCCACAATTAATCAAATTCAATTAGGATGTGATTTTCTCAGCGGTATACTCCCAATTTCATCCAATCACTGTTATTTTTTTTTTGATACTTAAACCATTTTAATGATTTTCAAAAATGAGTACTGTCTGTGACTCCATGGGAGTAGGGCCATATTATTTATTGTATTTTGGTTGCTGACTGACTATTCCTTTATAACCATCCATATTTTTGCAATATCCGTGACCATGGTTGGCTGGGAGACATGGAGGAAAGCAAAGATGTATAAATATAATCTTTTCTTTAAGATGCTTACTATCTTAATTAACCAGAAACAAAACTTAACAAATAACCAACACCAACGTGTGGAATGATGTGAGACTAAGAAACTTTTACATGTGTAGCTAAGGACACTCACCTGTAAATGGACCACCTGCATGCAAAGACTGTAGTTAGGGTTCATGGTTTTCACAATAAAATGAAACACTATTTCCTGATTACTTGGTTTTCCATACTGGTGGACTTTTAGTTAGCCATGTAGAATACTTGTACCCTGATTAGAGACTACTACCTCAGTCACTGGCCATCTACTCTTGCTGTTCAAAGTTCTGTCTGCTTACCATCAGCATCAGCATTACCTGGGAGCTTGTTACAAATACACAGTCGCAGAACCCAGAACTGGATCTACTCAGTCAATAGTTTTGTATCTTTAACAGATGGTTCACATGTATATTAACATTTGAAAAGCAATGCCTTGGCCTCCAGTGCTTAGGCTGCTGACTACAACATTGACTACGTTGCTGGGACGAGACTTAGATCACGGAGGCCCACTAATTACCGAGAATCTCATTTTGAGTAACACGATTTTCAGCTAAGCATTGGATTCCAAAACTGATGGATCTACATTTCATCATTAACTCTTTGAAGATTATATTTATTTACTTTATATATCCTGCATCATTACCAAAAATGTTTAAGGTGGCTTATAAGATATTTATAATACGATATTTTAAAGATAATAACATCAATAACAAAAATAGAAATGATGGTTGGAAATGAATGTGAAGAGAAAATATGGGACAGGAGTAAACAAAATTTATGCAGAGAGATCTAGCAATCCCTGTGTTTTATTTGGTGGTTAAGGACAATGTCCATAACCAATGTCCATATAGTACTCACTATGAGACAACCTTCCAAAATTTAATGCCAGGGAAAAACTTTTGTTTAGTCAAAGAACTGCTGGGCTTCCTTCTTTATGATAATGCTTATATAAATTATCATGTTTCTTTCTTTCTCTAACTGCCAGAAAACACAGGGACAAATTTTACGGCAATCTTGGAAATTATTTTAACCTCCACAACTGGAATATTTTCCTTTCCTCCTCTTTTTCTTTTTTTGTAAGCGACAGTGTCATATTTTATCAATGAGGCTATAGTGGTATGAACATAGCTCACTGCAGCCTCCAACTCTTGGCCTCAAGTGATCCTCCTTCCTCAGCCTCCCTAAGTGCTAGGATTATGGGTGTAAGCCACTGGACCCAGCCCTCTTCTTTTTTTGAATTTTTAAAATGATTTAATCTTATTGTTTATACAATATTTATTGTAACCCTATTCAATTCACTTTTGGAAAAGATTTTGTAAAATTAAATAATGACTATTACATCAACATATAATCAATCAATTTTGTTTCTATTCTGAGTATTGTTGAAAGGGATGAAAGATAACTTTTCTGTACCACTAATAAGAATAGGTTGCTTATTTTCTTTTAATCAAACCATGATTCATCTGGTTTGAGCATTTTGGGGATACTCAGTACAGGATGAAATCTGATGGGGAGTAAATTAATAAGGAATAATAACACTGAAGTAGGTACCTAATGGAAAAAGAGGAGTGATTTTGAAATTAAACGAATTTGGAGGAACTCACATCTTTGTGTACAATGCTTCACTAGAATCTGTCTCTACGTATCATCTTCCAGAATTTGTTGATGTCCAATCTATAGAAGTAAGACACTGGAGTCCTCCATTTTCAGTTTGGAAAGGGGCACATTCACTAAGATTATAGTTCTACAGACTTTCTTCTACTGCACAATAAGTTCTTGTGAGCGGCCATGAGAATGGCCTGGGGAAGGTGGAGTTAGGCTACTTAGTGGTGTGTTTTCGCTGTGCCTAGATGGCACTTCTGCCTACTTTCATGTGTTGCCATTAAAGTTCCATCCATTTAAGCCTCTGGGTCTTGATGAAAGCTAGATGGCCTGAGAAATATCGTATTTTACTGTTTTCTTGGAGGAACGAAATGTTTGTGATAGATTGTGATGTATGGAGAGGTTACGAAGGTGGAGAAAGGATGAAGACTTTGTAGGAAAAACACAAAGAGAGGAGAAGGAGAGGGTGTTCAAGACAGGAAAAGGAAGAGAAACTGTAATTTTCTCACTGAATAATTTCTGCCCCTCCAGCTCAGGAAGGGTTTGTAGGTTTTATTAATACATTAATTAACTGGTTGTAGGTGTATATTTCAAAAAGAATTTCAACAGCCTCAATCCACTCGCCATATATCCATATACTTACCTGCTTAGTTTTGCAAATTAAGGTCTGGGATTCAGCTTTAATTTTAGATTTTCTCACTCGTAGCCAATTTTGTTAAACATTAATGTAATTGAAACTTTTGAAAAAATCTGTTATCTGTGAATAATTCAGTTTTGTTTTCCCACATCCTTTCCCTTGAGAGAATTGACTTCGAAACATAACATTTACTAAGACTTTAGGACTTTACGATCCTATGAGAGATCTGAGAGAGGGATCTATAGTGGCCCTTTCCTGTATGGTTTTTATTTGAGTAATTATCAGAATATATGTATATATAATGTAATGTTGAGTAACTTAGCTTCATTTTTCCAATTATTAATTATAATGATCTTTCTTAATTGTAGAATTTTAATTAAATTTGGCAGTATTTTATTAAAGTTCTAGCTTTAACACTGTTTTTGCATGTTCTGTTATGTTTAGTTTCTTGAAAACTGTAAATAGAATTGTAGGCCAAATCTATATAGAAGTCTCACCACTGTTAATTATTTCGGCCGTTGAATAGCATTTATTTTGTAATTGATGGTTGTCAGCCTGTAATTTCTTGCCTTGATATACCTCGAACATTTTACAGTATTTGCTAATTTTTGCAGGGTTTATACCCTACCCTGTCATTGCACTTTTTAAAATGGTGAAATGAAGTAGGATGATCTTTATTTGATTTTGTCTTATTGGACCAGAGGTTCTCGGTCTGGCCTGCGTAGTTAGAAACACCCGGGGAGCTTTAAAAATCCAATTGTCCATGCCACACCCAGATTAATTAAGTCAGAACCTCTGGGGTTTGGACCCAGGTATCGGGAGTTCTTAAACCTCCCCCGCTGATTCCAGTGTGCAGCTAGGTTGGAGAAGCACTGGATAGGACAAGAAGGCACATCTGCTCTGAGCCACTCCCATTGGCCCCAGTAGATTTTGCAAAAGCTTCCTTGCCTCGGGCTTCATGCCCATTTGGTGTGCTCCTGTCCGGCTTCCTAAATCAATTTGCAAGCCAATAATAGCTTGATACCGTGCAGAAGATGTGGAAGTGATTCCGTAGCAAGTTTTACCTAACAAAGGCATGAACTTACTATAATGTGCCAAATTCCAAACTTTAAGTCTTTGCGTAGACCTAAATCAGTGGTTCTCTACCTTCCTAATGCCGCGATGTATTTTCATTGTTACAAAGGGGTCGCAACCCACAGGTTGAGAACCGCCTCCCTAAATGATTGTGTCTGAAGGTCACACTATAAGTGCAGTTTACAAAATAGCCAATGAAGCATTACACAGAATTTACCACTTAAATTGGGTCTGCTATTCAAAAACCATGTATTAATAGGTGATCCCACAGGGCAGGCATATATACTAGATATATGTATATACACTTAACATAGATACATATACATACACATATAACGACATATACACATATACTATGTGTGTATATCTTCCTTGAGGTTAGTAGTGTTAGGAATCCTCGATTTGAAGGCAGGAGCCTAAACTTTCTCCCATGCTCTGTGTCTGCTTCTTCCTGGAAATTGTGTCATTTTTATTGTGTAGACAGTTAAAAATGTAAAATCAGGTGAGATTGATTTCTCCTCTCTCCACTGCCCACGCTCTTTTTTTTTTTTTTTAAAGTGAAGAATCTTGGGATAAATATCCTTAAGTAAGAAAGTTTAAGTGCCTAGTCTGACAGTTGCAAATAATTTTATACAACAGTCAGACAGACAAATTGTGCTGATTGTCTGTATTTCTTTAAAAAATAAAAAAGAGAGAGAGCAGGAGAGAAAGTCTGGCCTGGAGACTGGAGTAAATCACAGAAGTGATCTCAAGTGAACAGAGATAGATTTCTGGAATACAGTGTGCAATGAAACCACTGACCTCTTCTACACGGGTTCATGTCTTTTTCTACAGAAACAGATGGGTAATAGCATAATGCTGAAATCATGCTCTACATAATATGGACCTAGTGATTGCAGACCTGATTGCTTGCCATATGGTTGCTGAAGGGTTGAAGAGAAAATGGGATGATATGCAAACCCTTAAAAGCAACATTTTTATTGAATGGCCATTACATTTAAAACCCAAACTCTGCAAATGAAGGCAAGAACTGTGGTGAATAATGATGAAATAACACAGCAATAAAAGCAGCAGCAGCACCGTGCAGATTTTGTTTTCGATAGGCAAACTAAGGGCAGACTTAGTTCGTCACTCTGCCTAGGATTATTATGAGCATTAGGGGTAAGGTGGGGGGGCATGAATGCCTTCAGGGCAGAATACTGTGTGTAGGGTATTGCTGCATTCATGAGGTCAGGGAGAGAAGAAAATAATCACTTGTCCCAGAGGACCTGACTTTGCCTCCGAAGCTACCTACAGGAAGGGACTAACCCCCATAAAATTCAGTCTATCAGCGAGAAGCTGGTAGCTGGTGGTAAAAACTTGTTTGGGAGTGTGTGATCCCGCAAAATGAGGAAGCATGTTTACTCTTTGCCTTTGAATTTCCTCATGCAGATTTTGCTGCCGCCTCACTGTTGGCAAACAGGTGTATGGGGTAAGGTGGATACCGTTTCCCAGAGTGTATTACAGTTGAGTGGAGCAGCTGTGATCTGTTTTGCTCTGAGTTTTGTTTTTAGTGTGTTCTTGGTAAGAGATAGGGTTTTTTTTTTCTTTAAAGAATTTTTTTATTAGCTTGCTTCAAATTTGCATATACTTCATTTCCTGTCTCTTTAATGAATGTCTTTCCATCATGCAAAATCATAAGAGTTTGTGCTCCCAGAAATGGAACTCAAATGCATGCAACTAAACCTACCAAGAGTGTGTGGAGGCTAATGAGGTGAGAGGAAAAACTCCGTCCTTCTGTGAGAAGGCTGAAGCATCTAATTTTATTTTAGTACGTTAAGAAATGATCAGAACTGAATCTCCAAACTTAGTATATATTATTATGCTAACAAATCTGTGGGGATTTGAGCAATTTATATTCCTTAGTGCCTACCTAGAAAGATTCATTCTTCAAGAAATGTGTCTTTTTTTTTTTTTTTGGAAAAGTCCACAAATGCACCTTACCATGAATCAACTTCTTTATTAAACTGTATATATTTTTTAAATTTCTAAGGGTTAAACTGTAGGATTAGTGCCTAGTCTATGCAGCTGGCTTTTTTCCCCTTGTGTCTTACTTCTCCTGAACAACTCTGTTGCTTTAATTCTTATTTCCAGAAGTAGAAAATTCCCCTGAGAGCTTTTAATAGTGACCAAATTCAAGTTGCTAGAAGTTTTGGGTCTCTTGGAAGCATTCTCTTTGCCCATTGTTTATAGAAAAGTTATTTAGAGAAAGTCTGATTTGGCTAATAGGAAATTTGGGGATGTTCTTTATTTTACATTGATTTTTGTCCCTAATTGTTAAGGATAATTGAAAGTTTTTATTTTTTTTTAAGTTGAAACTGTTACGTTCAGGAGTCTAAAAATGGAGGGCCAGTTAGAGCACAAATCACTGTACCCCAACTCCAGAGTTTTGAATCAGTAGATCTCTGTGGGGTTATAATTCACATTTCTAAAAATCTTCCCATTATTGTTGATACTGCCAATCCCTTGAATGATGCTTTGAGAACCATTGGCTATTTTAGTGTCTAGTGGCCAAACGGAAACCTTAGCATCATCAATATTATTGATTTGAGCATGGAAGAAGTTTTGGGAGCCTTCGATTTATTTGATGTTTTTAAAATAAAGGCTTGCACCCCTGAGCAGCTAGTGAAGTCACAGTGAACAAGAACAACACAGCTTTGTGCAAAGTAGCGGTGGAGCTAGAGGTGGAAGAACAGCTATCCCTGCTGAGATGTAACTTTGCACGTTTCATCACTGTTAAAAGCAATCAGAGAGGGCTGCATCCTCTGAAAATACGCACCACTTTGGTTTAGTAGCTGGGACCTGAGCACCTTTGAAACCTCATTTTGTTTTTGTTGGCAGAATAAGAATTCGTATAGCAGTGTTCAAAGAACTCCCATCCACTTAAATGAATCCCAGAATTGTTAGGCATTTCATCAGCCTCATTGCTTTTATTACTTTCTATGGCCTAAAGACATATGACAAGCGGAGTATAGTATTTAAGACATTTTATGTATGGTGGAGGATTTTTTTTTTTTTTTGGGTCCTAGTGATGAAGAAAATTTTCTTCCTGCCTAGAGAGCTG
Source organism: Otolemur garnettii (assembly GCF_000181295.1). Taxonomy (NCBI): domain Eukaryota; kingdom Metazoa; phylum Chordata; class Mammalia; order Primates; family Galagidae; genus Otolemur; species Otolemur garnettii. The sequence continues at coordinate 15,961,783 of NW_003852419.1, forward strand.
ATTTTTATACAGCTTGCCTAGTGACATAGCTCTTGTGTGGCAGAAATAAGTTTTGCATAACTTTTAAGCGCCCAGGTTGACCTATTTAACAGCTACCGGTGCTACATAATGTATTTAGGTCAAGTATTGTGTTTGAGCTTCTCATCACTCTTGTATGAGTCTTGCTTTCCTTGAAAATCTCAGATATATCAGACATACAAATATAGGCTAAGGGATGTTGCCTGATATCAAAACGTAACAAATCTCTACATAACATAATTATCATGTCACCCAATTGTATCACTGGAGTTAAAAAGGAATCTAAGATGTGGATGAACAATCTGCCCCATTGGCTTTAGTGTCAGGCATTCATGATGCCCCTGTTCACGGTGCTGAGCATCTGAGAGAAATCAGCGGAGTTCAAATGCTTTTGAACACTCTTATTATTTGGAATACTTTTCTTTAAAAATTAAAGAAAATGGTGGTCCGCTATCAATTTTTGTGACTTTTTACTGAAGAAATCAAATGATTAAGTTTTGACACATGTCTCTGAGGTTTTTTTATTTTTTGTTTTTCCTAGCAGTAATTTCTTAGGTCGAAATTGAAGCCTGAAAATGGGCAATGTCCATATCCTAACCCACTGGAACACAAGTCCATCTAGCTTATACTAACACCTCATTGCTTCCGAGGGTCTTAAATTGTATAAAAGTAAGTGGGACATTTGAAATGAAATTCAGAAATTAAGCCAGCTTTTAATAATATTTATCAAATTCATTTGTCTACATGGAAAATATTGATTAACAACTTCAGCACTAATAATATTCCCCTTTTATTTTTGCACTCTTATCCTACTTTGCCTCCCCCAGGACCCCAAAACAAATGCTTGAGCTTTGAGGTCAACCTTTGTCCGGAAGAGACAAGGAAAAAAAAAAGGTACTTTAACCCTTTAGTATCAATATGTCATACACTATTCCCATTTTATTGCTTACAAAACTAAGATCTGTTTGCCTAAGAGCGTCAATCTATGGCATACTGTCAGTTAGAAATCAACTCTCCTGCCTCGCCATGCAATAGTAGCCAGGCTGTAAAATCAGTGGATCTCAATCCTGGCTGCGCATTAAAGTCACCTGGGGAGCTTTTGAAAAAAAATACCAGTGCCTGGGCCCCACCTCAGTCCATTAAGCTGGAATCTCTGGGGATGGGGCCTGGGCAATGATTTTGGTTTTTAAAGCTCCCCAGGTGATTCTAATTGTGCAGCCAGGGTTGAGAGCCGGTGTTTTAAATTAAACAGAATACAAGTTTGTCCTCAGTCTGCAGGAATCCCTTTTCAGCATCCATAGCTCTAGTCACATATTGCCAAAGGAAGATTAACTATAAACCTGGAGGGGAAGAGAATCCACGTCATGAAATTCCTTTTTGTAACCTACTTACAAGAGACTAAGACACTTGACTGAGGCTTGAGAGCAAAAGCTCTGACCAAAGGTTATAAATATGAAAACAGCGACTGCCCTGGAGTCACTGAACAAGAACAGGTGAGACGGGATAAATGCCGGGCAACTTACCGGCCCACTCTAGTTCCTTCTCTCCCCCTGTAAAAGGGGGCTGGCAGTAAGATGGTTAGGCGAACTTGATGAAGACTATAACATATCTCACATACCGAAAGCATGAAACAATGTTTGAAGATAAAGAATGAAGAACACCAGTTCTTGCTTTGGCCAGATAAGCATAGCAGTAAACTTGTCTGTTGTAACTTCTGTCTACATCTACACTAGGTGTCCTCAAACTACGGCCCACGGGCCACATGCAGCCCACCTAGGACATTTATCCAGCCGGCCAGGTGTTTTTGCCGCCACTGCCTGTCCTGCTTAGCAGCCGACTCGTCCCGGGGCCCTCTGACGGTCTGAGGGACAGTGAACTGGCCCCCTGTTTAAAAAGTTTGAGGACCCCTGAACTACACAATGGATAGAGTACAGTGATTATCAGGGGGTAAATTATACATGGTAAAACCAAATGTAAGTGCTCTTCAAATTATCTGTTATTTGGACTGTGAGCTCTCTTTTACCTCAGATAGCTGAAATATGAACTCTTCTTCCTCCCCTTCCCCTTCCTAGTACTGTTTCCTTCTAGATGGATGTGACGTGAACACAGCATGTTGGTATAATGCAATGATGGTGGGAGAGGATCCTTTTCATGATAGGGTTCATATCTAAGAGCTTAATTTTGTAACACTGGTCATGTCATGGAGAATGAGGAATTCCAAATAAGGGTGAGGTTGGTGCACCCCAAAGGATCCCATCCACTCCTATGGCTAATTCTACTTTGGATTTAGAAACTTTTACATTTGTTTTTGTTCATCTACCAAACAGTGAATACATATTTACTCTATGTACTTTAACTATAATTGTTTGTTATTTTAATTATTTGACAATATCATTGATCAACTCTAACTGCTAACAATCTATCATTTGCATATTTTGCTTCTTGTAAATGTATTATCTTTTATTTTTAAAGTGCTAGCAACTTTACTGTTTTTCCAAAATAAAATAAATCCAGCAAATTTTAATGACCCTATTCAGTTATTGGTTGTGTGTGTGTGTGTGTGTGTGTGTAAACTTCAGCTTTTGCAATCATTTATGTAGGATGTCCTGGTTTAAAGTCTGCCACTGAAATTGATAGATTTATTATTATTATTATGTCTTTTTTATTGTTTGGGGTTCATTGAGGGTGCAGAGAATTAGGTTACACTGATTGCATTTGTTAAAGTCCCTCTTATAGTTGTGTCCCACCCCCAAGAGTGTGCCATACACCATAAGCCTCATCCCCTTCTCTTTTCCCTTCTCCCCACTTGTTTATTCTCCAACCAGCCCCTTGTATTAGTGAATCTATTGCTTTCATATTAGAACAGAGTACATTGGATTCTTGCTTCTTCATTCTGGTAATGCTTTGCTAAGAAGAACACAAAGAATACAAAAGATGTAAAGTTTCCATCTTTTTAGTGGCTGAATAGTATTCCAAGGTGTACATATAGCACAGCTTGTTAATCCACTCCTGGATTGGTGGGCATTTAGGCTGCTTCCACATTTTGGCAATTGTAAATTGAGCTGTGATGAATAGTCTAGTGCAAATGTCCTTATGATAAAAGGACTTTTCTTTCTTCTGGGAAGATGCCTAGTAATGGGATTGCAGGATCACATGGGAGGTCTAATTTGTGTTCTTGGAGGATTCTCCATACTTCCTTCCAAAAAGGTTGTATTAGTTTGCAGGCCCGCCAGCATCTGCAGCGTTGAGACTTTGTGATGTGGGCTATTCTCACTGGGTTTAGGTGATATCTCAGGATAGTTTTGATTTGCATTTCTCTGATTAGGGACAATGAGAATTTTTTTCATATGTTTGTTAGCCATTTGTCTGTCTTCTTTAGAGAAAGTTCTATTTGTGTCTCCTGCCTCGTGATATATGGGATTGGTGGATCTTTCTTTGTTGGTTAATTTGAGTTCTCTATTGATCCTACTTATTGAGTTTTTGTTCAATTCATAAAATACAAATATCTTTTCCCCTTTTGAAGGTTGTCTGTTTGCTTTGGGTGTTGTTTCCTTAGTGCTACAGAAGCTTTTCAGTTTAATTAAGTCTCATTTGTTTATTTTCATTGTTTTTGAAATTGCCATGGAAGTCTTCTTCATAAAATCTTTCCCCAGGTCAATATCTTCAAGTGTTTGCCCCACACTTTCTTCTAGGATTTTTATCGTTTCAAGCCTTGAATTTAAATCTTTTCTCCATCTTGAATCAATTTTTGTAAATGGTGAGAGGTGTGGGTCCAGTTTCAGTCTTTTACATGTGGTTATCCAGTTCTCTCAGCACCATTTATTGAATAGGGATTCTTTTTCCCAGTGTATGTTCTTGTTTGGTTTATCAAAGATCAGGTGGCTGTAAGAGGGTAGTTTTCTATTTAGTTCCAAATGTCAATGTATATTTTTGTGCCAATACTATGTTGTTTCGATCACTATGGCCTTATAGTGGCCTTGTAGTGTAGTATAGCCAAAAGTCTAGTAGGGCGATACCCCAAGCTTTGTTTTTATTACTAAGAATTAATTGCCTTTGTTATATCAAGTTTTTCTGGTTCTACACAAAACATTGAATTATTTTTTCCAAATCTTGAAAGTATGATGATGGTATTTTAATGGAGATTACATTGAATGTGTAGATTGCTTTGAGTAGTATAGACATTTTGACAATGTTGATTCTTCTCAGCCATGAGTATGGTATGTTCTGTTTGTTCATATCTTCTGTTATTTTTTCCCTTATGGTTTCATAATTTTCTTTGTAGAGGTCCTTCACCTCTTTTGTTATGTGTATTCCTAGGTATTTTTTTTTTTTGAAGCTACTGTGAAGAGAGTTGTGTCCTTAATTAGCATCTCATCTTGGCTGTTATTGACATGCAAAGACTACTGATTTGTGGGTGTTGATTTTATATTCTGAGACATTGCTGTATTTTTTGATCACTTCCAGAAGTCTTGTGGTTGAGTCTTTGGAGTTCTCTAAGTATAAGATCCTATCGTCAGCAAAGAGGGAGTTTGACCTCCTCTGCACCCATTTGGATGCCTTTTATTTCCTTCTCATGGCTGATTATATTGGCTAGAACTTCCAGCACCATGTTGAATAGTAGTGGCAATAGAGGGCAACCTTGTCTGGTTCCAGTTCTAAGTGGAAAAGCTTTCAGCTTTACTCCATTCAGTATAATATTAGCTCTGGGTTTGTAGATGGCTTTGATCAGATTAAGAAATGTGTCACCTATACCTAATTCTTGAATGTTCCAATTAGAAGAGGATGGCTTCGATCAGATTAAGAAATGTTCCACCTATACCTAAATTCTTGAGTGTTCCAATAGAACAGGATGCTGAATTTTATTGAATGCTTTTTCTACATCCATTGAGAGGATCATATGGTCTTTGTTTTGCTTCTGATGATATGGTGAGTAACAGTTATGGACTTGTTCATGTTAAACCAGCCTTGCATCCCTGGGATGAAGCCTACTTGATAATCATGAATGATTGTTTTAATGTGTAGCTGTAATCTATTGGCTAGGATTTTATTGATAATTTTTGCATATATATTCATTAGTGAAATTGGTCTGAAATTTTCCTTTTTAGTTGGGTTTTTTCCGGTTGTGGTATAAGGGTGATGTTTGCTTCATAGAATGTGTTGGGGAACATTCCTTCATTCTCAATTTTTTGGAATAATTTCTGTAGTAAGGGTCTAAACTCTTCTTTGAAGATTTGATAGAATTCTGGTGTGAAGCCATCTGGACTAGTGCTTTATTTTATTGAGAAATTTTTTATTGTTTCTTCAATTTCAGTTCTTGAAATCGATCTGTTCAACAGGTGTATTTCTTCTTGATTAAGTCTAGGGAGAGGGTGTGATTCCATGTATTGATCCATTTCCTCCAGATTGTTAAATATATGGGTGTAGAGTTTCTTGTAGAACTCAGAGATGATCTCTTTGTGGCATCTGTTGTTATTTCCCTTTTATTATTTTTGATTGAGGTTATTAGAGATTTTACTTTTCTGTTTCTAGTTAATCTGGCCAAGGTTTATTAATTTATCTTTGCAGAAAGGAAACTTTTTGCTTTATTGATTATCTGAATGATTTTTTTGGTTTCAATTTCTTTCATCTCTGATTTATTTTGGTTATTTATTTTCTTCTGCTGGGTTTGGGATTAGATTGTTCTTCTTTTTCCAATTCCATAAGATGGTTCATGAGTTTGGTGATGGTCTCTCTTTCTGTTTTTCAAATGTTGGCATCTAATGTGATAAATTTCCATCTTAAGAGTGCTTTTGCTATATCCCACAGGTTTTGGTAACTTGTGTCTTCATTGTTGTTATGTTTGAGGAATTTAACAATTTCCACTTTTAGCTCTTCCTGAACTCAACTATCATTCAGCATAAGATTTTTTAATTTCCAAGTCTTTGTGTGGGGATCAACATTTTTGTTGGAGTTGAGGTCCACCTTTATTGCCTTGTGATCTGAGAAGATACAAGTTATAATTTCTGTTCTTTTAATTTTGCTGAGGTTTGATTTATATCCTATGATGTGGTCTATTTTTGGCATATGTACCATGGACTGATGAGAAAACTGTATATTCCTTAGCTTTGGGATGATGTGCTCTGTATATGTCTATTAATCCCATTTGTTCTAAGGTCACATTTAAGTGCTTTGTATCTTTGTTTATTTTCTATTTAGAGTATCTGTCCATTTCTGTCAGAAGGATATTAAACCCCCCAACTATTATGGTGTTATGGGATATCATGTTTCTCAGACCCATCAAGGTCTGTTGGGTGCATAAATATTTAAAATTGAAATTTCTTCTTGTTGTATTGTTCCTTTGACCAGTATATAATGTCCATTTTTATATTTAACTTTAATTGCTTTAAATCTGCTTGTATCTGAAAATAAGATTGCAACTCCTCCTTTCTTCTGATTTCCATTTGCTTGAAATACTGTTTTCTATCCCTTAACCCTGGGTCTTGATTTGTCCTTCAAGGCTAGGTGTATCTCCTGGAGATAGCATATGGATGGTTTGTGCTTTTTATCCTATCAGCCAGCCTGTGCCTCTTCAGTTGTGAATTCAGCCTATTGACATTTATTGAGATAATTGATAAGTGTGGTGGAGTTCTATGCATCTTATTTTGTGAAAGTCCGTGGTGTAGTTTTATCCTTTGCACCATTGTGGAAGGTAAATTTTGACCTTTAGCTTCTGGGTGTTCATTTTGCTGGTGGTCCACTGTGGTGGTCAGTGTTGAAAATGGGTCTAAGTATTTCCTGTAGAGCTGGTCTTGTGGTGAATTTCTTCAGTGCTTGCATATCCATAAAAGATTTGATTTCTTCATCAATTTTGAAGCTTAGTTTAGCAGGATACAGAATTCTGGGATGAAAATTGTTTTGTTTAAGAATATTGAAGGTGAGTGACCATGCTCTTCTGGCTTGGAAGGTTTCAGTTGAAAAGTTTGCTGTCATCCTAATGACTCTGCCTCTGTAGGTAAGTTGGCACTTACTCCTGATGTTTGCAGAATTTTTTCTTTCATCTTGACTTTGGACAGGTTCATTATAATGTGTCTTGCAGAGGCTCTGTTTGAGTTGATATGACCAGGGGTTCAATATCCATTTGAAAGGAGTGTGTCAGTGTCTTTAGTAAAACTTGAAAATTTTTTGTTTATTATAGTCTCTAGCAGGGCTTCCATTCCTGTGGGACAATCTTCTTCCCCTTCAGGAATCCCTATTATTTATAAGTTTGAACACTTCATGGAGTCTTGTAGTTTTCTAAGTGGTTGTTCTGCTTTTTCTCTCTTATTTTATGCCTCTTGAACTACCTGGGTTAACTCAAAAACTTTATTCGCTAGCTCTGAATTTCTTTTTTCTCCATGGTCTAACCTATTTTTGATACTTTGTCCTGCATTTTTACATTCCTTGATAGTATCCTTCATTTCCTTAAGCTCTGCCACATCATTTCTATATTCTACATATCTCTTTTCTGAGATATCTATATTTTACCATATCTATAGATAGAACCATATCTTTTGGTTCTGTCTTTCCATTTTCTCATCCATTCCTTTTATTGCCTTATTCATCTGTATTTGAAATTCCCTTTCTGTCAAGTCCATTAATTCTTTTTTTTTTTTTCAGGTTTTGGCCAGGACTGGGTTTGAACCCACCACCTTTGGCATATGGGGCCAGCGCCCTACTCCTTTGAGCCACAGGTGCCACCCAGCCCATTAATTCTTTATGGTGGAGTCTTCTGCAGTAGCTGCCTCAAGGTCCCTTGGGGGAGTTTGTCTGTTTTGGTTTTTCACATTGCCTGAATTTTTCTGTTGGTTCTTCCTCATGTGCACTTTCTTCTTATTCACCTCCTTGTCTTCCTTTTTTACTTCTCACTATCTCCTTTGCTTCAAACAGAAGTCCTTGCTCTTGATGACAGTATGTTGCAGTATTTCTTTGGGACACCAGGTGGTGCTGTGTAACATCACAGCCAACAACCATTATGATCCTATTCCAAACTTAGTTCCTTTTGGCGATTGCCGAATTATTTCCTCAGCATTCAGACCCTGCCAGGTTGAGATTTTAAAGCTCATAAAAATCCTCCAGGGGCAGGTCTTACAGTGCCCTCTGACTGTAGTTCCCATGGGGTGCAGAAAATCCTTGGCTTTTTCCAAGAGTTGAGTTCTTATCCTGGCAGGTGGAATTAAGAAGGTATACTTTAGGCCCCTGATAAGACCTCTCAACTTTCCCACAATGGTGGTCCCTGGCCACTGAGATCTTCTCAGTATGGTTTCTCACCAGCCACCAAACCTATGGCAAGTCCATTCCAACTGGCATTCAAATCTGGTTGCTGTATACTGTTTGAGTCCACTCACTCTCCCAAACTTTCCACTCAATACATAGTTTCCCCCTCAAACTGAAAACACCAGTAAGGCTTCCTCCTGTCCCAAGCCTCTGTGGGGAGCCAGCCAATTCCAGTCAGCTATAATCACTAGCCTAATTCATCATATTTCCATTCTGGATCATAGGCTGTATCCACCTTACCACCTCCTCCACCTGCCCCCTGACCTATGACTCTGGGTAAGGTCCCTATGCCAGGTAATGCTGGGTTCTCTCTTTCTCCCCAGTCATTCTAGGTGAGCTTGGCTGAGCAATTCTTCTGGTCTGCCATCTTGCTCTGACCCCGCCCCCCAATTATTATTAATTTTTTAAAGTATTAAAATGGCATCTAAACTTTTTTCTTTGAAGAAAAATATTAATTTCCTTTTATAATTACAAGATTTTTCACAAAGAAGGATGCTTTTAATCATTTAACTTAGAGAACTAACAGTAATGCTGTCCTTTACCCTGTTATAAGTCCAAGGAGAACTATATTTAAGTGAAATGGATTCTGTACTTTTTGATTTAGGCATGTTCAGGAGCATTTTCCTAGATAGGGGACTTGCTTTTCTTTTTATGTAACAATAATAATGACCCAGCCTGAGAATCTGCATATTAATACTTGAAACTACTGCATTAAACAAGCAAACAAATAAAAACACAAACCAAAAAACCCAAACTGCCCTTCAGTGGAAGAACAGTGTTCCCCGTGGTGTTCTTTCATGCTCACCCCTTTGTGGTGTTCCCAAGGCTGAAGGATGAGTCTTCATTTTGATGAACAGCCCTCCTCAGGAAGTGGGAGGCAGAGAATAAGAAACTAAACTCTCTTTGAAGTGTGTGTTAAATGATTCACAACAGTGCAAATGAATCAATTTCTGCAAGTATTCTCAACCTTTTAAATATGTTGACTGCCAAATCTCTGCTGGATTAGATTCAAGTTTCTTTTTAAAAAGCACCTTTCTTCATGACACCTCTCATACAACCCACAAGTATACAAGGCATTTGTAGTTGAGTTTTATTATGCTTGCCCCAGGGCTAGTGTTTTAGGGGCAATGTTTAATATTAATTTGCCTTTACATTTAAATGTCTTAAGGCCTGCCTGTTTCATTGTCATCATTGCCATTAGGATTAGAGTTCATTTTAGTGGTTCCAATTGTTTAGGAAACCAGCAGAAATAAGAGAAACTGAGTTTTGGCTTATGTCCTTTGATGTATAATTATGTATTCTACATGATGTAGAAGAGGGATTACCCCATCCCACATGGAAGTGAAATATACTCTTTTAATATATATTTTTTTACTTCAAGGAAAAATAAGTTAGCAACAAATTTCTTTATTCTTAGCTAATCTGTGTGTTTTAGGCAAAAGTTACTCAGTTCTTAAATCCATCACTGTAAATGATGAGCGTCTGTTCTGAAAACTGGTGTAAGAACCAGGTCTGATCTTCAGATATTATAACTTAACTTAAGGGGCAGCAGCTATTCAGGAGATGTTGGTTGTTGTATTTCAAGTTCAGTATAGTCAACACTCAGTGAACAGGAGAAACCTCCTACAAAGGTGCTTCAAAGGCTACTGTGAGTTTGCCAGGGGTTATTCAACATCTGGTTTACAGATGCTCACAGAATCAAGTATTCTTGGTTGCAGAATCACCCATAGTGCTTTTTAATAACCTTTTAAATTGTAGTATATTATTGTGATTGTGGTTATTCTATTTTACCCCCAAATCTATTGAAATATATATTTAAAATAGTTTCATTTTATTATTAGTTGTTAATATCTTCTTGTGACAAATTTATGAATTAAACATAGAGTTTGGTACTATCCATAGTTTTAGGCATCCACAGGGGGGACTTAAAATGTATTCCTGAGGCTAAAGAAGGACTATTTTTTTTCTAAGTTCAGAAAAACATGGGAATATAAATGTTTTGGTTACATAAATTGCTTTTATACTGTTTTAGTCAAATTGTAAGTGTGCCCATCATCCAGACAGTGTGCACTGCGCCTGTTAGGTGTGCATTTACCCATCTCCTCCTTTCCCCTCCTTCCTATTCTAATTTGATGAGTATTATTTCTATATGTTCACATAAGTGTTAATTAATTAGCTCCAATCTAATAGTGATTACATCTGGCGCTTGTTTTTCTATTCTTATGATATTTCACAGAGAAGAATAGTCGCCAGGTCTATCCAGGTTGTTACAAACGGTATTAGTTCACCATTTTTTATGGTGAATAGTATTCCATGGTATACATGTACAACATTCTATTAATCCACTCATGTATTGATGGACACTCAGATTGTTTCTAAATCTTTGCAACTGTGAATTGTACTGCTGTAAGTATTCAAATGTGGGTGTCTTTTTTGCAAAGTGTCTTTTCTCTTTGGATAAATACCCATGAGTGGGATTGCTGGATGGAATGGTATGTCTACTTTCAGTTCTTTGAGGAATCTCCTTACTACCTTCCATAGAAGTTGTACTAGTTTGAAGTCCCACCAACAGTGTATAAGCATTTCTTTCTCATCACATCTGCATCATCATTTGTTGTTTGGGGACTTTTTGATAAAAGCCATTCTCTCTGGAGTTAAGTGATATCTCATTGAGGTTTTGATTTGCATTTCCCTGATGATTAGAGATGTTGAACATTTTTTTTCATATGTTTGCTGGCCATTAGTTTATCTTCTTTTGAAAAGCTTCTGTTCTTGTCTTTTATGCACTTTTTAATGAGGTTGTTTGTTTTTTCTTTTTGATTTGCTTGAGTTCTTTGTAGATTCTGGTTATCAACCCTTTATCAGATGTATAGCATGCAAATATTTTCTCACAGTCTGTAGGTTCCCTGTTCACTTTAATGATTGTTTCTTTGGCTATGCAGAAGCTTTTACATTTGATTAAGTCTCGTTTATTTATTTGTATTGTTGCTGTGATTGCTTTTGGGCACAGTGCTTTCTAAACTAAAAGATTCCTGCCCCATCCTCAGATCTTAATTCGAGACGGTGGAGGTAGGATGCAGGAATCTATCTACTAGGTTCCCCAAGTTAAGCTTGTTCAGGTTTGAGAACACTGCTAAAGAGTTTTAACATTCTTTTTGACACCTCTATTCCCTTCTATGAATAACCAATCCCATTGCAGAAGTAGGGTATTTTATTCTGAGCATAAATTTGTTACAAAACTACATAAGAGGAAGACAGATTAGCTATCAGGTAGTTATTAATACAGAGTGTAGGAAAAGAGAGAGATAGATTGTTAGATGCAAATTGTTTTTAAGAAATTAGTTCATGAAGATTTGTGGTTTGGGTACTACATTCTCATATTCTCATACAGGTCAACTCTTCCATCTTTCCTCTCTCTCATTGTATATTATCAATATAGTAGAACTGTTATGAAGTATCTTAGAGTTTACATTCTGCAAGCTCACTAAACACATTTTCCCTCCTTTGTGGCAAATCATCATTACCTTAAATAACATGAGAAGTTTTTGACAGAACAACGAGGAACTCTGACCTAGACATAAACAATGGTTAGTGTCTTTAAAGGGTACAACCTAATATCTTTGTGTTATATAAGGACTCAAGATACTGTGGTATTTAGGTTGGGGTGCAAGAGAAATATGGTTATTATGTTTGGAAACATTTACAGTTTTGATTTCTTGGTATAAAATATTATTTTCTATTTGTCATTTGGCAGTTTAAATAGGTACAGTTGTAAATTTAGGATTGGTTTTTTTTTTGTTTAGACATAGCAGGGGCATTTCCTTTAGGTAAGAAATGAAAGTTAATGAGTTACTAAGTTGTGAAGCTCATACAGGTTTTGGATGGAAGCACCAGAATGGTTTCTTGTGGGTTACACTCATAGAAGTATTCCATTTTTTTTTTTTAAAACATCCACCTGACATGGAGGCTACATTATATTTCCTGTGCAGACCAGAGTGATTGAATTATAAACTTCTCCCCAGTGATGCCATCCAAATTTCATTCTTTGAACAATTAAAGCCAAAAAGATAAGAAAAGCACAATCACATTTTGTTGGCCTACATGTATACCCTGGTTGTCTTTCCTGTGCAATGATTAGTTCCTGGACTAGTCTAGGGCCAAAAGCAGGACAGTCCCACTTTTTAACAATTTGTCCCGCGTCCCGTGGCATTTTAAAAAAGTCCCGATTTTTGGAAAGAATGCACCAACGGGCGGGAGAACAGGAAGGGAATATATGGTTTTCGGCTGCCATGTGGCTATTTCACCAGAATATGAGTTTTATATTATTTTTGTTAATTTTATAATGTTAAACTGTAATGATAACAAGTAATTATTGAGAAGTGATTATCGAGAACTGCTTATCAAAGTTTGCAGTGTTGTTAGGCCCTGCCCTGCCCGGCCCCTGCTCCGCCCCCTGGACATGTTGTCCCGCTTTACAAATGTTAAAATCTGGTCACCCTAGACTGGTCAGGTAATGTTTCTGTCGCTCAGTTCTTAACACTGAAGTTCATTCTTCCCCCTCAAGGGTGAGAAAGTCAGTGCAGCCACTAACTGTTTCCTCTCCCATGGTCTTCCTAAGCCAAGCATGCAATGATGAGAACAGGAATGAGGAAAGAGGGCAGGGCGTGTGGTCTCATCTAGAGTCTAGCTACCACTTACCCTACAGATTGAATGTTCCTCAAATAAAAGAAAGTAGCTTTTGTTTTTCTTTCCTGCCCATGTCAAGATTTTATGTGGGGGTTGTTAAAGAAGAGTTTTAATCTCTAAGGTGATTTGTTCTCAGTCCCTACTGGGCTGAGGTCAATTCTGCAGAAAAGGGCACAACTGGGAGCCCTTAGCGGCTCCCACTCCCAGCCGCAGAGGCTGGGCTGCACTGGGTGAAAGAGTCTGGGTGGACCACCAAGAGTATCTACTTTAAGCCTTTGTGTCTCACCTTTTCAGTCTTCATTCTGTTCAGAAACTGTTAAAGACTACTCGCTGCCTACCTTTCCAATGATCCATTGTTCTTGTCTTTTTAAATTACCAATGTTTCTTTCATTGCTCTTGCTGCTATTCCTAGGTTAGCAATCCCCCATTGTCCTACCCAGCATGCATGAGGCCCTTCCTTTCTTCTCTACTTGACCTCCCTTGGTCATTTCTTCATCGTACATGCTTTCTTCTTCATGCCTGGAAGTCAACAAAACTGTGATGGCATCCCCATTCTAATACATTTGTGCTTTAACCTCTTTCAATCTTAGTTTCTTCACCCACAGACAGGACTGTTTAGCTCCTGTGGTCAAATGTGATGATGCATTTTAAAGCTTTATAAAATTCTGCCTACTTGTAAAGACAGAGCAACTCACAAAGACTCTGTGCTCTCTTTATTCTATGAACTTTCTTATACTTACTTGGTCAGCTCATAGGTATTTATCCTAACTATACTTGAATTAACAAGCAATATTACCTGTGGAACTACCAACTTCTTAACTACACTATAAGCTTCCCAAAGGCAAGTGCCCTAACCTAACCAGTTTCCATAATAGCTAATACAGGAAAATTTCCATGGAGTTTTATAAATTAATATGCTTGGTTTTAAATAACAAAGTACTTGGTAACTTATTCTATCTGGACTATAAAAGTATGAAAAGAAGATGAGTTTGAAGTCTGGGTGATTATAGTTGAAAAATCCTTGTAAGTTTAGGCTTACAGTTAAAACAGAAACTTAGAAGCTGGTGGTGATATATGATAAGCAGTGAACAAAGCTAACTGGAAAAGAGAGCTCTTTGTTTTTAGGAGAGACCTCTAATCTAAATGCATATAGGAAGTTAATGATTCTAGTTATTCATATGCTGTATTTCCCTGAAAATAAGACACTGTCTTATATTTATTTTTTCTCAAGAAGACACACTAGGGCTTATTTTCAGGGGATGTCTTATTTTTATTAAGTATAATACAACAATCTACATTTATTCAAATACAGTGAAGGCATCTTCTTCTGGAACCTAACAGGGGGAGCTGACCTTGTTGGTGGGGCTGGTGCTAGTGATGGGTGAACTCCTTTCCCCTAGCCATTCGCACATGCCCAATAGGATGCCTGCAACTGCAGTTACCACACCACACCTGCGCAAGTTCGAATGGCTCAGAGAAAGGAGGTGTGGCAGATAAGAGGTATTCCAGTCTTCCTTACCGCTCAGCACTGAAATGCATGGCATGGCTAGGCAGATACACTGCATAGCCATGCGCATCACAAGGTCTTATTATCAGGGTAGGGCTTATATTTAACAAATGCATAGAAATCCTGCTATGGCTTATTTTGGCGATAGGTCTTATTTCAGGGAAATATAGTGAAGAGGCTCCAAAAAATCATCTCCCAATTATGGTAGAACCTCCATAGTTACTACCTCCGTATATGGACCTCTTCCTACGTTGACCAAATTTTCATGTGTGTGAACCAAACATGCACCATTTATGTGTATGTATCAGTTTTAGGCCTAGATCTTTATGGGACCACCTCTGTATGTTGACCAATTTCTTACAGTCACTTGGGCACTCAACTAGAGAGGTTCTACTGTATTTGGTTTGTTTTTGATTTTATTAGGTTATAGTCAAATAAAATATATTTTTAAAGCATTGTCAATTTCCTTATATTTATGTCAAAGTCAAGGCATACTACTAAAAATCAGAAGGTCACCAATGTCATTTGGACTTATTACTAAATACGGCATTCTAGCAGACGCTTTTACATGCATTTTGAGTCCACCTTTTAAATATTATGCCTTGAATGTAGGCATAATTTTTGTCGAGGTTTCAGTGTATTCATGATTTTTCCTCATTTGTTTATTTTATGCAAACCATAAGAGACATTTTTTCTCCATGAAGATTGCTTCTTTGACATTTTGAGTTTGTATTCTATACCTTCTCCCAAGACTGAAATATTTAGTTCGGATATCTAATTGCAACTATATGTTAAAATGATCACATTTAGTTGGTTCATGATAAAAGGCAAGCGCATGAGGGGTTACTTATTATGTTCTTACTGGCTAGAGTTTGTCTTAAGTGTATTCTATTCTGCCCCAGCAGTGTTTGTAAACCAACCTTCTTAGCGAGTCTGCCTTTCATGACTTCACCCCATGTACTGGGCTTGCACAAGTGGCTATTGAACACCAGCCAAGAGGATTTACTTTACATCACAAGATGGAAAACTTCGTTCAGTCTGGTTCCGTCCAGGTATCTGTTTTCTGCTACTGGTTAAATACCAGTGACGTGTAAGGTGGTTAGGATGCACTGAACACATTCAGATAAATAGTTCAGGACTGTTTAAAAATCTGAAACTTGAGGTTGTGATGAAAAAACACAAGTGGACCATTTCATAATAAACTCAACTTACTCTTCCCCTTTATCTCCCACCTATAACCCTAACTACAGAGATAATTATTTCTAGTATAGTTAGTACTTATCTCCTTTTAATACAATTGATGGTTTATGTGTGTTTCTCAACTGAAATTTAGAAGATAAGATAGGATAGTGGGAATGTCATATACAGGGAAGCATTGCTGTCAAATGCATTATCAAAGCTGAGAAAAATGAAATTGAAACAAAGAACACCTGCTACTTTAACTCATTAAAAAAATGTAATGTTCTTTATTTGCTGGCTGGAAATATTGTATTTTTAGAGAAGAGAAAATTCTAATCTAGATGGGGGAAAATGGGATCCACTATGCAATGATAGGAAGTCAGAAATATTATGAATTGGATAGATTTCAGTTTGTGCAGGAAAAGGTGTTTTGTATAAAAGTGGTTTTGTTCATCAGGTGGTACACATTTCCCTCAAATTGCAGCAAAGAGAATAAAATCGGCTTGTCACGAAAGATTTTTTTTTTTATTGACATCTTTAGCTTGTCTTCGTGCCAGTAATTAAATTGCTAATTATGTGTTTCTGTTACTGTGGTCATGCTTTTATTACATAATTGCTTCAAGTTTAGCTCAAATCACTAACAATATTTATTTAACCTTTTGTGCATTAGATAAATTTTAATATATAAAAGCTTTGGAATGAGTTCATTGACTCTGTTTTGATTAGCAAAATCAAAGGAATTCTAACCTTCCTTATAGTTACATGGATTGTTGGTCATGTTTTCAATGAGATTGCTGATAATTATTAATTTGAGCAAGAGCAATCATTGAAGGACCATTGAGATGGAAGAGAAAAAAATACAAAGAAAACTTTTCAAAAACCTAAGGTGTATTCCAGGAAAAGAAATAGTTTTGCTTGAGGTAATTAGAAATACAAAATTAACAATTTGATCTTGATTATGTATCCATATTTTTAAAAAAATATTTGATTAAGTTGTGAGTAATTCATTTACCAAGCTCCCACCACCCCCCTCCCCCGCTTGAATGTAGGCATAATTTTTGTCGGGGTTTCAGTGTATTCATGATTTTTCCTCATTTGTTTATTTTATGCAAACCATAAGAAACATTTTTTCTCCATGAAGATTGCCTCTTTATTTTATTTTGAAATATTTGTATATTTATTTCATTAAATGAGATAATGCTTTTTCTTATTAACATAATTTCCAGTACATTAAACATATTTCTCCACAGACAGAAGAGAGGAATCAAATTAAATGACAGCTAAATCACTTGCAGCAATTTCAACTGTTAAAAGAAATAAGTGTCTCTGTTTTCTTTGTGATCACAAGATGTGCTGTAAAGGGAAATGAAATACTAAAGAAAGAAAGGAAAACATAAAGAAATAATGACTGACTTATTGCAGCAATACCATTGAGAGAAGAAAAATTCACTACGAATAAAAGGAAAAATAATATAGTGGTTTTGAAAGTTACCAAAATTCATTTCTTATTGATGAGTTCAGTGCAAGCCTAATACTAAGTAAGCTGATGAAAAAAAAATCAATGCAATAAACTATGAATGATGAAAGTTGAAATAAATACTGTGCGTATGGAGGACCATTATTCTAAATGTCTTTAATTTTTTAATAATTCATGTCTTTATGTTTATAAAAAAGGGAGGCATTATTGCTTGGTGGACTCAAAATGCATGTAAAAAACGTCTGCTAGAATGCTGTATTTAGTAATAAGTCCAAATGACATTGGTGACCTTCTGATTTTTAGCAGTATGCCTTGACTTTGACATAAGTATATTGGGGGGAGTGAGCTTGAATTTTAAAATCGGCACTGACAAAGGATGCTGGTACATGTCTGCAGCATACTCTCTATTGAGAACAAACTTCTTTCCAAAAATATCATTAATTCAGGAACCACAGAAAGCAAGACTGAGAATACATATTATATGTATATATGTGTACAGTAAATATATATGTATATATGCTTGTAAATATCCTGGGGCTCACTGATGGCACTTCTTGGCAAAAATCAACATTGCCATACACAGGCACATCCGTCCATCCATGCTCACACGTGGGTTTATGCTATTGTTAATGTGTTCAAATCACAGTGTACAGGTTACCTGGATCACAGGACTTGCAGGTGGGGCTTATTCACTCATTTTCTCTCTTTTTACACATTAAAAAAACAAATAACTGGTTAATTCAATCAAGAAAGCAGTCAATTCAGTAGGGGAAAAAATCACTCCAGCCATTTTTGCCAAATTGATTCAGACTGAATTAATCAAATACAGTCGATCTTACAGCCCCCTCTTTTCAGATGCTTATCTTTTTCTTCCCCCAATCTGTCTGTACCTCAACCCTTCACCCTCTCCTTCTTTCCCTTTGGTCCCCTTTCTGGTTCTTCCTTTTTTGGATTCCTTTCTTCTCTTCCCTCCTGCATGTTAAGAAGCCTTTTC
Organism: Otolemur garnettii; assembly: GCF_000181295.1. Classification (NCBI taxonomy): domain Eukaryota; kingdom Metazoa; phylum Chordata; class Mammalia; order Primates; family Galagidae; genus Otolemur; species Otolemur garnettii. The sequence continues at coordinate 15,979,936 of NW_003852419.1, forward strand.
CATGGAGACCTCTTCCCCTCATCCTCCTCTCGCCCTTTCCACTGCAAATACATGCCCCCCCCCGCCACCCCCGCTCTACTGGAAACAACAAGTCTAAAGCTGATTTTTCTTTCTCTGTTTTTGAATTGCAGACAATGAGACTATTGCTTTGCTGAATATGTCTGACTGTCAGTCTAGAATATGATGCTTAAGGTAATAATTGTGATTTTTTTCCCCCTACTTTTAGAGAACTCTTCATTCAAATGGCTCCTGGGCCTCCCCCTTGGTATAAACTTTCAACCATCTCTTGGACTGTTTTCTCAGTATAAAATCTTTGTGAGGTTATGTGGGAACTGCAAGGCAAGCAGTTTTCGGAGGGAAAAGGGAGGGTGTGGTGGGGGACAGTGTTAATGTTTGGAAGTCCTCTTGTGTGTTCACTTTGGAAACACTTCTTATCTTTCACTCAGGATGCCAGGGATAAGGCAAGAGGGTAGGCCACATGCAAGAGATTTTGAATTATGCATTAAGCTGATAATGCCCTAGAATGCAAACTTGTGTCAACAAATAACTCAGCTGGCAGGAGGAGGGCAGTCACCTCACCACGGTGGAGGGTACCACTTAGGGAGAGAAATAGAGGAAGACGAGGGGAAGGGTGGAAGGGGTCACATCCTGTTAGCTTGGGTGATGGAGAAACAAGAAAGCTAAGTTAATATTGAAATTGTTGTTTAAAGTGGTTTAACCAAGGCAAGGAGACATGTCCAGCGCGGGGCCTGTGTGTTCATGTTAGCATTTGTGGTGGGGTTAGTCCTTCTCTGGAGCTCTATGTAAAGAAATCCTGTCTAGGAGACAAGTTTGTTTGAATCCTTTAATGGAAACTATAAGCTCTTTGAAAAGGTGAGTTTTTTTGTGATAAAATTTGCAGAATTCATAATAGGACGCTAAAGGTTCTGTTGCCTTTTCTGCTGGATGTGTACTCGAAAAGCGGTAGAAGTTAACAAGTGGAAGAGGCAAGAGGGCTAGAAGAATGCTGTGAATTATTCCTCTGGGCCGTGACACAGGACTGCCCAGTGCTGATGAGAACTGAGTCTGTCATCGTGGCATTGCTTCTCCTGCTTTAGTCAAATGCGTCAGTAAATGCAACGTCTCGTACTATGAGGAAGAATGGAGGGACGTGCGTCTGCACACACGTGCACACAGACGCAAGAGACTTAACAAGATATTTAGTGACGTCCCCCGAGGAAATAGAAGGTGTCGGGGATGGGAGCCTCAGAGATGGACAGCTGAACGTTGCCTATTTCTCCTCTCCAAAAGGAGAAGGAATTCCACGTGCATTCCGTCATTTTCCTAGTTTTAGACAGCACTTTGCAGCCTCTGGTTCTGCACCGTGAAGCTTTTGCTTAGAGGCTCCGCATCGAATCATTTGTGAAATCGAATGCATTTGTGAGGCTAGTTCTATCTGCACACGTGCATATACACACCCACAAATTAAAAACGGATCTGGGAAAACACACTTCTCCTCGGAGAGTCCTATCAAGCAGTGTTTAAATTAAATAATTTGCAGAGTGTGGGGAATAAAGCTTTTGTAGCAGTATCTGGAGGTTATCGTCCCTTGGGAAATTCCTGCCATTTAGTACAATCTGGTGCGTGCCAATGAGACACACAGGCATCACGCACACACTACTAGATAGGTTTTATTTCACATCTAAATTATATTTATTTCATTAGGTAATCTGCCATTTTGTGTTCGTGTCAAGGGGGAAAAAGAGGCAAACGTCTTGGGAAGGGTTGAGGTCACTAAGATCCAAACAAAGTGAGGAGAGGTGATTCGTGGGCAGGAATGAGGGAAGGCTGACTGCTGGCTTAAAGCCACTTACCCCACAGCTCGTTGGAGGCGTGTGGCTGTGATGGGAGACTGTTCAGGCTCAGGTCTCGGATTTTGCTCCCAGCCCATTGACCCATGGTGAAAGCAGAGCCATTGCTGTGATGAGGTAATGGACTGGGTGAGCCACAAGTAGCTGAAATTAGCTGCATGTCCTGCTCAGCCAATATCTCATCTGACGTGGATGTTAAAGAGTTTTCCGGTTAGAGTCTCAAGCCAGGTCTTTAGTTAACTCATTCCTCTGTAGCTGGATGTAGTCTTGGCCTGATGAGCACACTCAGCCACCTGTGGAGGGAACCAAGTTGATGGCCTTGAGGATGGGGAGTGAAATGTTAGCAGAGGAAAGGCAGACAGGGGTGGGCACAGGAGAAGAAGGTGTCTACATATATGCAGGGAATTCAAAAAGAAGTCCTGGTTATAAAAGTTGGAATAAGTCTCAAGGGAAAGCAGTTATTTCCTTCAGGTCTAAGATTATCTTTGTGCCCTTGGATTCCCACTTTTATCCCTTACTTAGGAAAATTCTGTTTACAAATTACTAGTAGCCACTACAGAAACTGGGAGTAAACCCACATCCTGCCTCCTCGTTTCTTCGAAGAAAATACTGGTGTATATTAGACTGTTGGGGTTGCCTTAACAAAATACTACAGACCAGGAGGTTTAGGGGGCTGAGATTTGTTTTCTCCAGTTCTAAAGATGAAAGTCTGAGACACAGTGTGAGCAGGGGGGCTCCTCCCAGGCCCCTTGCCCCTCCTTGCCGAGAGCCACCTTCTCCTGTGTCCTTCCCCGTCCCTCCTCTCCTGCACAAATTTCTCCTTCTTACAAAGACACCAGTCGTGTTGGATTGGGGCCCATTACAAAGGTCTTATTTTTAACTTAATTACTTCTTTAAAGATCTTATCTTCAAGTACAGTTGCATTCTGAGATAGATTTGGGGGCTTAGGACTTCAATATATGAATTTTGGGTCCATGCAATTCAGAGCATAGTAACTAGACGGCCAGAATATTTGGTAGAATAATTCTTTCATTCATTTTTTGCTAGCTCATTTAGAGATTTATTCCCTTGACCTACATTGTCTTCTCCGTTTTTGTTACTAACTGAAAATAATTTTATTATAATTATTCTAGGCGATTGTGTTTTGCTGTTGTAAGAAGTGGGATTTGGGGAGAGAGGTAAAAGCTCATTTAAGAACACAAACATTTTTAAAAATTTTAGACAATGTAAATTTGAGGGGTTTTGTTTTGTTAGTTTAAGGTAGCCATATCTTTTTGCTGAAACATCATGGCACATAGTTTGATCTTGGAGGTTAAAAGAGCAGAATTATTGAGTCACTATTCACCGACCTTGGGCCACACTGTGACCTTGGCCACACTGTGCCTCCCATTCCTCCTCTCTATGTTATGGGTAATAAAAAGAATGTCTTCAAAGGATTGCTGAGAGGATTAATTGAGATAATACATGGAAAGTGCTTAACTTGGTGCCTGGCTCACAGTAAGTGCTCAATAAATATTGTTAATCTAATAACCACTGATACTCATAGAATTCTGTGTCATACAGTGGTGTCGGAGCCCCGGCCCATCAAACTGCCCGAATGCTCACACTGTACAAGCTTGCTGGGGGCATGGCTCCCCATAGATGCCGGGGAGCCCGTTGTCTCAGTCAGACAAGACTACCCATCAGGAGGTTCCAGTGGTCTCAGTCAGGTCAGAGGTGGGGAGCACCTCAAAGGTGAAGCAGTCGTAGTAGGAGGAGCCTAACAGGAGCACGACTAACTTTGCCAGAGGCTACTTACACCACAGGTGTGGAGCCTGCCCAGCAATGATGTACATGCTCTCCCTCTCCGGCTTTTTAAAGAGAAGCCAATCCCTTCTCCATTCCCTTAAAACCAAGGTGTTTCTTTTCAGGTGTCTCCTACACAGTGGTACTGGCAAAATGTAATACTCTTCCTGAATTTCATTTGATTATAGACTAATTTCCTGCTTTTAGAGAATTGAAGGTAGGAGTAAGGTTTTTTCTTAATTAATTTCTTTTTATTTTAAGTGGACTTTGATAGAGGATTGGATTTAACAAAACACAGCCAGGCTTTAATACCATTTCCTGTGTTCCCAAAACCCGAAGGGCCTTGGTCAAAAAGTATAGTTAGAGGGGCAGGGAACAGGGTAGCTGGAGTCTTCTGATGGCCTGTGGGTTCCTAGGAACCTGAGATTTTTCTTCTCCAGAGAATCTAAGCACCTGCAGCATGAGTGACCAGAGCTGGCACATGTCCTGTGGTCTCACAGAGGAACCTGGCACCTGTCCCTCTCTTTGTCCACTGGAGGCACTGGCTCTGCCTCCTAGTCTGGGTGGCCCAGACATAATCATGGGCCACTGGACATTCAGGACTGGGATGTCAGACAGATGATACCCACAAGTTCTTTCAAAGTGTATAGTTAAGAGCCAAACACCTTCTCTGATGTATGTACTGTAATCAGCTTGTACCACCCAACACTTTAGTTTTAAGATCCTCAGGGCTCAACTACTTTAGAAATAATGTGGTGCCAAGAAAATTGCTTTAAAGTAGCAATTCCTGAAGGAGCCCTTGGCCCCATAAAAGCCCATGAAAATCTGCACTAAGAATTGGCTCCTGAATTTTGAGAGAAGTTGGGGAAGTAGAAATACACTTTGAGTGACTACAGCAATTAAAGATTTTGAGCTATGTTAAAACAATAAGAGTAAACCATGGAGTACTATGCAGTTATTTAAAAAATGGTGTTAGAAGCTTTTGTAACAACCTGGATGGAACTGGAGACCATCCTTTTCACTGAAGTATCAACAATGGAAAAACAAGCCCCACGTGTGCTCAATGCTAAGTCAGAACTAGTGGACCAACCCTTATGAGCATCTGTGGAAGTCAAACTCGGCAGGAGTCCGGCAGGAGGAGGGAGGAGGGCTGGGTTAATTCACACCCAGTGGGAACAACACACGTTCCGGGTGAAGGGCACACTTATAACTTTAACTTAAAATGTACAAAAGCAAATTATGTAACCAACATTTGTGTATCCCTAGAATATTCTGAAATATAAAATAAACTACCCTCCCTCTACAACCCCAATCATGATAATAATCCTAACAGCTGTACAGGCTCTTCATTTTTCCTGTCTCATTCCATCCTTTCCCTATCCTATGAGACAGGTACTTCATCTCAAGTTTAGGATGAACAAAGAAGTGCAAGGATTGCTAGGACTCACACCCAGGTATTTGGGCTACAGTCTAGGATGGAACTTGGTATACTTGATGATAATAAGAATCAACTGGTGGGTTTTTAAAAACCACACATTTTTAAATTGTACATAAGAATACATTCCAGAGATAGTCAAAATCTAATCTTTAAAAACTATTCAAAATATGAAAGTCATAACATGAGTTTTTTGGTTTTTTTTATAATTGTCAGTTGGGGAAGTCGATTCTGAGGAACGAAAGGGCTGCTGTATATATACATTACATATAAAATTCAAAATCCAGTAGTGAGTTTTCAGAAAGTCATACGAGAAAGATAAATCATACAACAGAAAGATGGGTGTAGGACATGAAAGAAGAATGAATGGAAGAAATCAGAAGGGCTAATATGCCTATGAAATAAAGCTGAACATGAAACTTTAAATGATATGACATCTTTAAAACACTGGATTTATAAAACCTTAAATTAAGAAAATTATTTACCATCAAAGAGTTGTGGAGACATGGGCCTTCTTATACTTCTTGTGGGTGAGAGCACAACATGAGTTGGGTGTGGTGACTCATATTTGTATTCCTAGCCCTTTGGGAGGCCCAGGCAGGAAGATCACTTGAGGCCAGAAGTTGAAGATCAGCCTTGGCAACATAGCAAGACCCCCATCTCTGAAAAAAAAAAAAGAAAAATTAGTTAGCTGTGATGGTTAGTGCTGGTAGTCCTAGCTATTTGGGAGGCTGAGGTCGGAGGATCCCTTGAATCCAAATTGACAGTTACAGTGAGCTATGATTATGGTACTATATTCCTACTTAGGTAACAGAGTGAAACCTTCTCTCTTAAAAAAAAAATAATAAAATGCATAGTTCTTAGGTACATTTTTAGGAATCTGTACTGCAAAAACACTTGCATATAAATGAAGATAAAGTATAAGGTTTCTCTATTGGGTTTTTGGGTAAAGCTAGCTAATAAGTTTGGAACAATAGTAAAAGCAAGCTAGAAACTAAAATAATTATGATATAGACTATGGAATACTATGTAGCTATTAAAAATAGTAAGAAAATTCGTTGCTTTTGGTAGATATAAAGCAATATGATGTGAAGTAAAAAAGTGAGAAGAAAAATTCTCAGACTAGTGAAAAGGTAAATAGAAAAATTCATGGACTAGTCCAATTTTGACTGTGTAAAATATACACATGAATAAATTAAAAATGAATACTGAGAGCTACTATAAGAACACTTATATACATAAAAATAATTAACTTCATGCGGGACAGCTATTGAACTGATGGCAAACGTGTTCTTTCGTGGTTTTACTTGTACTGAAATGTGTGTTAATTTTTAGTTATGAGCATATATTTCTCTTTCACTTATAAATTTTAACATGACTCCCCTAAATGTTACTGAAACCATTTATTGACCTGAGAAGTTTTCTATCTAGGTACGCTTGGATAGGAGATGGATCATGCATGGTGGCTTTATGGGTGATGGATTTTCTTTCTTTCTTTCTTTCATATTTTACATGCCTTATATTCTTGGGACCCAGGGATCTGCATATTAAGAAGCTCCTGAGATAAGTCTGGCAGTTAGCTGGGTTGGAGAATAATTGGCAAAGGCTGCATGTCTCCTGAGGATTTAAGGGCAACATGGATCTTAGAATTTGAATGTGTCCCAGAGAGAGCAGTTTTAGTTCAATTTTGGTTAAAAGTAAATCTCAGAGAACATAATTGTTTCCTTTATGTTTCACGAATACTGACTCAGCTCTTCTTTTTGGCTTGCAGATCCCATGAGGATGCTGTCCGTCACTGGGTGAGTGTTCCACACACCCGGTGTGCCCTGCCCCTGCTGTCCGTCACTGGGTGAGTGTTCCACACACCTGGTGTGCCCTGCCCCTCCTCTTGCTGTTTATCTCCATTGTATATGGTTGGTGGCCTCACTCCAAACTCCATCCCTTCCCGCTATGTATTGACGTGTTTACAGGATAACCAGCGGGGTGGTTTCAGAAGGCCCATGCCCCATTCTCTGCATCTTCTTTGACCTCTTCTTGTTTATTTTTTGTTAGGGACAGGACACAGAGATTTTCAGGTTATTGAGCTTTTAGAAAAGAGACATTATTACCTTTCACATAGGAGTGCCTTCTTTTCCTGTATCTATCATTGGAAAAGAAGGGCCAGATGTGTGTGCTTTTTAAAAAAGAACCTTGAATTAATCTACATAACTTTGAAAATCTTGTCTGCCTGCCATCGTGTCTTTCTGACACGTCAGTATGCACACCAAATGTTTGTCCACTGCACAATGAGGCACTTATTTTTGTATTCTCTGCTCTGATGATATTCACTTAGAATGAAGTCACCTCTTGTCTGAACTGTGGACTAGGATCCATTTCCCTCATGTGCTCAGTAGGTCCAGGCAGCCCATTATACCTTCTACCCCTTATGTATTTCTTGTTGCCAAGGTCAGCTCATGGATGAACTGTTAAATCCCCCAATGGCTACTGCAGCAATATTCTTTGGAGAAAAATATAAAATATACATTTGTGGCCTGTCTGCAGCTTGAGAGTCTTCTTTATATTCCATATTTTGGAAGCTCAATAAAGCTGGCATTCCTAACCTGTAGGTCACAACATGTACCCCTGGCTAAGTTTCTCTTGTTTCAAAAGTAGCTCCAAGAATGAGAATTGTTATAAAGTTGGCAGGGCGGGGGAGGAGGGAAGCTCTCCGATAATTAGGATTCATCTACAACTAGAGTATTTTATTAATTACACATTGTAATCACATGGATAGTCACAAACCCAATCGTGCAAGTCTGTATTTAGAGATTTGTAGACAGAAGACTTAACGTAAACATAGAAATGTTAAAACCTACTCAACTGTAACCTGCAAAGAAGATAACAAGAAGGATTCTGTTCTCTGTATGATTTGTGAACAATGCTAAGTAAATATTCATCATTAATATATAATAACTGTTGCTTTTGGCAGTTCACTTTTCATTTAATTTGATAATGTGTCCAGTAAATGAAGTGGTACAGGCTACAGTGTTTTACCAACACAATTGCATATTTTCAATCATTGTTAAATGAAGGCAGCTCAAGGCAAAGCTTTAACCCCCACTAGTTTTGTGTGTGATAAAAAGAGAAGGCGCTATCAATCTTTATTGTCTGTCTCGCTTACTGTAATTGCATTCAATAGTCCACTGATTCTGTTGTCTGTGCTAATGTCAGGAACAGAGGAGAGCCAGATGCTCAGACTTGATCATATGCATCCAGTGGCCACTTTGATAAGTTGGCAGCAAGTCGCTGGGTTTGATGATAAATTGTTAACGCTATAGATTATGAACAGCTGAACACTGCAAGTGTACATGGAGGAAACTTCTTACCTTGTTTTAAATCTGGCATCATGATGCTAGCTAAAGGGCATGTCATGTATTATTCAAATGCATCTTGCACTGGAAACGTGCCAATGACTCATTGTATCCCTATGAATAGTAAAAGCAACAACAACAACAAAAATCCACAGTGATTTGAACATGACATTAATGGTCCCGGGATTATGAAAAGCATTTTGAAATACTGTTTAATAGTTTTGATTATCTAATTCAACAAGAAGAAAGCTTCTGAGTCGTATTCACGTTTAATCCATATTAAATAACACTCTTCCTGGTCATTTCTGTTATATTAGCTGGTAATGAGGAAGTTTTCTAAACGCAAACCTGTTTTTCATTAGTTGAAACCCATGGCAGTTTGCTTGTGAAGGGACATAAATTGGAGCTGGGAGGAAGGCAGTGTGTTGAAATTTTCGCTAAGGTTTTGTTTCATACAAATGAGGCTGTGTCCGAGAGAGATGTGATATAGGCCATTTTCACAGGGTACACCAAGAGGTCTTATTTCTACTAAGCCTATGTGACAGTTATGAAAGTTCAAGGTTATGGTCCTTAAGTCATTAGAAATCTATTAAAGTTGTTTTAAAAAGCTGAAATAACCATTTAACTGCATCATAGCCTTGTTCTACAGAATGCTGAGCTGTTGACCAGATTTTTAATGGGAGGTTCTAAGTGCAACTAGATGAAGTGTGTGTGTGTATATATATATATTTCCCCCTCCTTTGGAGGAGTTGCCTTTGAGTTTCTTATTATATGATTCTGTTTCCCTAAAGTAAACACATATAAGAAATACTGTTGTCCTTATAGCTTGGGACAAAAAAGTTCTCCTGTCTAACTAGTATGTTTCTTTTTGTTAGATAATCGATATTTTGTAACCCCTTGTGTATAATTTCGTCTGTGCTGCCAGGACACTAAAAACTCACTCCTAGTCACTGTTGTTGCTGAGTTTTCAACTGTGGTTATCTCTGCTTACGTTTCTCCTTCATTCTGGTTACTTCACCTAGTTTTTCTTCTCTCTCTTTCATTGGCAGGATGGAAGGGGAAAAGGATAGAAGAGAAAGGAAGGGAGGGAACAAACTTTACCATGATGTTTCCAGGGCAGAGCTCTGAGGGATTTAATGTCACCAGAATAAAAACCAAAGTCTGTAGTTATGACCAATGTGGGACCCTAGCTGACACTGAGAAAGTGTCTTAACTGTTCTTGTTCCTTATCTTAAAAAAATAAAAAAATAAAAAAGCAGGCATCATAAGATCATTCAGTGCGTAAAATTTGGGGAAGATCAAATTAATATAAAATAAACATTTAATAAATGATAGCAGCTATGGTGATGAGAACTTTGGACATGAGCCGTGGAATGTAAAGATAACATAAACTTATGACCCGAGTTTCCAATCCTTACAGTCAGCTTCCCATGATTTGGTACACTGTAAGTTAGATCCCACTTTAAACAAGCAGATACATGAAAAGCTTGGTTTACTCATTTGGTTTTTTGAGATGCACTCTTATTTTAGAAAAGATGTTTAACTTCATAAAATTCTTCATTTGAGAGTTCTTTGACGTATCAGGCTCCTTCTGTAAGAGTGAGTCATTAAAATTTAAATTTGTACGAGATTTGCAAGAGCGTATTGTCGGCCTAAAGTGAGATGCAGCTCCCATTCGCTCAACACTTGAAAGCATTCACCCCAGACAAGCACCCCTCCTGCGTTGGTACGATCAGTGCCAATCCTGGCTGCTTCTTTCTCTTACCCTCCATTTCCTGTCTGGGTTCAGTTTCTAAATTAGAATGCCCAGGGCGTTGGCCTTGGGCTCCTTGCTTGCTGTACCTATGTGCCCCCCCTTGGGGAACTTTATTCAGTCGGCAGACCTTATATGTCATCTGTAGACTGATGGCTACCAAATTTCTGTCTCCAACAAGACCCCTCTCATGGAACTTCAGATTCACATGTCAACCTCCTGTTTGAGATCTCAGCTGTGTCAGAAGCATTTAAAACTTAGCTTGATTTTTCCCTCCAGACCATACATTCCCCAGATATTTGTATTTCAAGAAGTATTCCCACCATGTAAGGTTACTCCAGCCAAGATTCTTAGTAATCATCCTTGATCCCTGTGTTTCCTCACCTGCCATACAATCCAATAGATATCCCCACTGCGACTGCCTCTTGATCGTACCTGCCACATTTTGGCCTGTGTAATGTGCTCCCATGTATAATGTACACCCAATTTGTGGCTCAAACTTTTAGGAAAATACATCCTTTGTTTTAATTAGTCAAGGGAGGTAGAAGTGGCCGCATAGTGGCACCCCCTCTTCTCATAGAGGTTCAAGGTGTGGAGCCACCTCTGTAGAGAAGCCGGGAGAAAGCCCAGGAACAGGTGAGAGTGGTGGTGATGTCGCGAGCACGGACCACCCCTAACTGTCCTGCATCCTCTGGTTTCTTATTCCTGCCCATATCTGTTGGTGGCAAGGTGGCCGCAGCAGCTTGGCTGAGAACCCCAAGGGCCAGCCCTGCCTGCCTGGGGCTTCTGGTGGTAGCTCCCTGCCCTTTCCAGGCTGCCTGGCCTCATGCAGCTCGCCCCATTCTGAGGTCCTGGGCCCCTGTGTTGAGGACGAAACCTGCCCAGAGGATACCCCAGTGACGTCCTCTGCATTTACACTTCTGCGTAGTGACTAGACCCTGACCTCCCTGAACCATCCAGAACATGGGCACTTAGTAACATCAGAAGGAACAACTCCAGCCATTCCCAGACTTGCAAATCTACAGATCACTGAGGACTATTTAAAATAGGACTTCTGAACCACACCCACCCATACTGAATCAGATCTCCATGAGGAAGAGCTGGGTGGATATCCATTCCATGAACAAGCATCCTAAATGGTTCTCCCTCCTGGCAAATTTGGGAAATTAGACTGAACATGTGGAAGGCTCGAACAAGTCACAGGCTCAAAATTAGAGTCTATGGGCACAGATATCCCAAGGTTTCATGCTGCCAGGTACCCTCACAGACAGAAACTTCCTGGGCACTGAGGTTCTTGGTGGCAACAATGGGCTACTAGTAGAACCAAGTTTCAGAACCCAGGTCTCCCACACCTCAGTTCAGGGATCTTCCTCCTCAGCGTGGTGTCGGGGGCCTCACGATGGGACCAGCTGCGGGAGAGATGAGACAGCACAGATAGGGCAGGGATCTACTATGAACCTGGGGCAGGCAGGGCCGGCCCTCGCGCTTCACACCAGCATCCCAGGAAATAAGCCCACCAGGTTCTCAGGAGAGCAGCCATGGCCACATTTCCACCAACTGGCATGGATGGGGATAGGAAATGAGAGGACGTGGGGATGAGGGAGGGCTGCGAGGGGACAGTGGCAGGAGGTCGGGCACTCAGTTCATCCAGGCCACCTCACCTGCAGCCTGGGCCCACTCCCTGCTCCTCTGCAGCAGCAGGGTCCCTGCCTTGTACCTCTTATGAGAGAAGAAGCCGCTGCATGGTGACTTCTGGCCTCCTCTCGCTGAGGTCCTGATGCTGATTGTTGTGGCATGTGGCGCTTGCAAGCTGGTGGTGCTGGCAGTGTCCAGCTTGATTGGCCAGGTGGGATGGAGGCCCCTGCAGCTGTGGTGCCTGTTAAGTGGGGGGTGGGGGTGGCAGGGAGGAGGGTTGCGTGAAAGTGCTGCAGTTACCACATTCCAGGGTGTATTTTGCATATGGATATCAGTACTATTTTCTAGAGTTACACTTTTAACATGTAAGCATAAGTAAAATAATTGAAAACATTTATATAGATGCAGAATTAGTACTGCCCATGTGTAATGCTCATCCTTTCCCCCTCAAAAATGTGGGCAGAAAAGTGTGCATAGTACATGGCAGAATACAGTAATCTGCCTGCTTCTGTCCGTCTTTTCTTTCCCCACCTTCGCCACCATGCCCACGCCACCTGTTACTCTCACTTGTGCCACTGCAATAGAGGCCGTAGACTTTGGATCAGATCCATGGGGTTTGAGTGCTGCCACTGCCACCCACTGCTGTATCATTTCACACAGTCGCCTCACCCTGGGTGGCTCAGTTTTCCCACGTGAAAATGGAGATTATAGTTAGTGTCTGCTTATACTATTGTGGGGAGCAAAAGGTACATTACAGGCAAGATGCTTATGACAGGTAGAACACTCAGTAGATTTTCGTGACTTTTTCTCCTCACTTAGAATTATACTTCGATATAGCAGATAGTCTATTAAAAGGTACACAATGATATTTTTATGTCATTGATGAATATATTTGAGTTTTGTCTATTTTAATGTTGATTTACGAAAAGATCACAAACTTTTGACCTCGGAATAGTCTAGTAATTAAAATATTTATAATCTTCAACCAAATGACCTATTAATGTATTGTCATTTAAATTTCTAATGTTGATACATTATATTTTCTGCCTAATTAGCCACTCATCATAAGTGATGAGATCACTTGGCTTTTCTTAATAGAATTCTGAAATTTGATCACTATTTTTTATTATATAAGTGTGACTTGTTATTTGGGGGAATTAGGACATAGAATTGAACAAATGAAAAAATAAAAGTAATCTGTAATTTCCATGTATGTTTGCACTTCCAGATTTCTCTGTATACTGTGATAGGCATTTTGTTTGCTATCAGCTTTCTCTGTTAGCTCAAAACAAAGGTTCATCGAAGATGGTTTATCTGGGAAGTAATCCCAGGGAAATTATTAACATAGCTACTATACACTACACTGTGTTTTTGAGTTTTTTTTTTTTTTAGTGTTGTTGAGTTTACATAGAAATACAATTGGTTTTTCACATTTATCCTAAAATCTTATTAAATTTAATAGCTTTTTTTGTAGAATCTTTAGGATTTTCTTTGTACATAATTATGTTGTCTGAATAACGATCCTTTTAGGTATTCCTTTCTGATTTTAGGCCTTTTATTTCTTTCTCTTGTCTTGTTGTACTATAGAGGACCTCCAGAAAAATGAAGTAGTGAGAGCAAAAGCCTTTGCTTTGTTCCCAAGGAACAAGGAAAATGTTCAGGGCAGATGATTGGATATGATGTTAATTGTGAGTTCTTAGCTGATTTTTTTCAAAAATCAGACTGAGGTAGTTCCTTTCTTTTTCTAGTTTTCTCTAAGTTTTTACCATGTATGGATTTTACATTTTGTTATTATTTTTTTTCCCACAGCATCTATTGGGATGATCCTTTTTTTTTAAATTCTGTTCAGGAATGTTCAACCTTTTTTCTTTTCTGTCACACATTGGAAGAATAAGAATTTTCTTGGGCTACACAATAAATATGCAAAGACTAATGGAAGCTGATTAGTAAAAACAAATGAACAAAACAAGGTCCATGCACATTTTTCATGAAGAGTGTTGTTTAGCATTTACCCCATTGGTTATGTGTTCTTTTCTTTTTATTTTATTTTATTTTATTTTATTTTATTTTATTTTATTTTATGACAGACTCACACTTTGTTGATCAGGCTGTAGCTTAGTGGCATCATCGTAGCTCACTGCAATGCCCAACTCCTGGGCTCAAGGGATACTCCTACCTCAGCCTCTCAAATAGCTGAGACTACAGGTGTGCACTCCCATGCTTGGCTACATTTTGTATTTTTATTAATAGCAGAGATGGGGCCTTGCTCAGCTGGTCTCCAACTCCTGAGCGTAAGTCATCCTCCCTCCTTGGCCTCTCAGAATGTTAGGATTACAGGCATGAGCCGCTGTGCTTGGCCAGTTTTTAGTAATTTGTTTTACCTTTCTTGTCTTCTTTTGGGTTAATTCACTATTTAAAAAATTTTTCTACTTTAATTTCCCTGATAGTTTTTTTTTTTCCTTCAAATGTTTGTTCAAGTTAAAGTTAGAGATTAATATACTCCATAGGATTTAGCCCTCAAAAATTTTAACCATTTTCTTTAGCACTTAAAATAATGCTGCTGAATAGATATTTGATAAGTATTTGTCAAGTTAATACATGACAAAAGTCATATTGTTATTCTTGCATCTTTTGATAAGTGCCTTTGAAATTTATCTATTTCTAATACTGATTTCTAAAACATAGTTTAACACTTTTTGAACCTGAAAAGATTAATCAAAATAGTCATAATTTTTTATCTTTTTTTTTTTAAACTTCAGATTAATGTGAGGGTACGAATCTTTCGGTTATATTGTTTTTAATTCTAAGGTAAAGTTCAAGTTGTAGTTGAGCCCTTCACCCAGGGGGCTGCTGAACACCCTACACTGTGCACATTAGGTGAGATCCCACCACTCGCCCTCCCTCCTCTCCCTTCCTCCTTGGTAGACTAGACTTGTGTTTTTTTCTTTTGTGTACGCATGTAGTTGTTTATATATTGGCTTCCTATTAGTACTGAGTACATTGAATTTTTGTCCATCTGGGTAGATACCTAGCAATGGAATTGTGGGATCAAATGGAAGGTCGACTTTTAGTTCTTTGAGAATTCTCCATACTACTTTCCACAGAGGTTGTATTAGTTTGGAATCCCAGTCATATTTTTTCAGTGACCCATTAACAATCATGTGTCCATTTAGATTTTTACAACTGATATTTCGATGACAGTCAGTAAATTAAAGCAACATTTTGTACACGTCCTAACTCGTAAAATAACTTTTCTCCTTTGTGGAATTTTAAATGGCTAATAACTTTCTCATGATGTAAGTAAAACGTGAGATTTGTTTTCTCTCAGCTATATCAATGGTCTGAAGTTCTTGAAAGGCCAATACTTCTTTGAATTGTGCCAACTGACTGTAAGTTGTGTCTGACTCTTTATTTCCTAGGTATTTAATTGTAAATGTAAATTGTGAGTTCTCATCCTCAGCATGGCACTATCTTGGGAATCCAGTGCAATCTGGATTAAGAGTTTGTATCTACAGAGTCTTTTTGCATTCTTTGCTACCAGAGGTTTCAAGAGGTATCCTGATGTGTGGGCAGTTTTTGTGCTAATTTCATGGTTTTGAAATTCCCAAATCATAGGAGGAGAATCAAACCACATTCCTTCCTCTCTTCACCTTGGCCTTTCTGGAGAGAATATGTTTCCCTTTCCATACATTCAGAAAGAGAGGAGCTTTTGTACATCTTCCTGTACCAGGTGGCAGATTTCTATTCTGCTCCACTAAGGATGTGTTTTTACCACGGTCTCAATTTTCATGATGATGTAGGACCAGGGTTTCTCTCAGTCTGGATCTCTTTCTTCTGAAGCTTAGGGCTCTTTCTCTTAGCTCTGGGTCTGTGTTCAAATCCAAGCCTCTGGATTACCAGACAAGAGCGCCATACACACCTTCACACCACACTTTTGAGGGCTGCACTTGACATTTGGCTCTGATTTTCAGGGTTTTTTTTTTTTTTTTTTTCTATTCATCATTTTCTTCAGTTTGGGCCCTGGAGATTTAGTTTACATTCTTGTTCACTCCCTTATATATGAATAAGATGTTTGTTATGTTTAATGCACTATTTTTAGCAGAAGGAAATTTCAGGTTATCTTGTCTGCCATATTGATGGATTTGGAAGTCTCACTATGCCTTTTCTGAAACAATTACTTTTGTTTAATATTTGATTTTAATTTCTTAACATTTTAAAAATAAATGTAAAGAGTAGTAAGAACTATGGCTGCTATTTAAATCTTGATGTTTCTGATACCTGAAGATTGTAATGGAAGTTTGTGAGCTGTTTTCAATATTTCAAAATTTCTGGTCCCAAGTATTTCATGTGACTATTCAAAAATCTTGTGCATGCTGACCAGAATGTTTTATCTCTTTTCCTTTTGACTTAAATTATATTACTTCAGTGTGATAACATTGATAAAAGCCCCTAGCTTTTGATGGCATCTGATACGATAGAGACATTCTTGTTAGACCAAACACTGAAGAGACAATTTCAACTATTCTCAGCATTTGTAATTATGGTGATGTAGCATAATTCCCTTTGCAGTATTTCCCCAAATTTCTGAATACTTTCTGTTACTAATTCATCCCAATAATTTGTAATTGACTCTTTGTTAGATTAATAACCTGTGATTTCGACTACATTCTGTTTTTGTTCCACTGTTTTATCTGCAAATTATGTGCTAAAAATCTACACTTTATAAAAAATAAAGAAAATATGGAACCACTGAGAAAAGTGAACTAGGCATTGATTATGTAAACATTTGGCCCTTATTACGGTATTATAGCTCTTTAGACCTAAATATGTGAGCTAAATATCCTAATTGCCAAAATTCTCTTTGGAACTTGGACTTCTTTGCTTCTATTCTAGGGCAAAGTAAGATTATATTTGAAATTATACGTTTGTGCCATGTGTCATAATTGAAATTCTAAAAGTCATACCACGAGGAATAGAAAAATATTTGCATTTTAGAATATTTTGTTCTAGAACCAGAAAAATTGTGGAGCACCTTTATGTTAGTATAAAATCAGTCCCGATTTAAGCATCTGGAGTCACTTAGCAATTAGTTCATAGAACTGAAATATAATTAAGCTAATTTTCTAATTTGCTACTCATTTCTCTCAACTACAGACAGAATCATAGAAATTTACATTTTCGATTTTGGAAAGGGTCTTAAAGATTAACTACTTTTAAAAGGGAAATCCCCTCTATAGTATTCTTACTGAGTACTCTTCAAATTTGGAGTTTGGCATCTGTTCCATAGCTGTGTAACCCAGAGGTAAAAGGTCTCCTGATTCTTACTGGCCAGCTAAATGCACTCCCTGAGACAGTCAGTGACCACCCCCCACATCTGATGAGGTCCTTGGTCTCAACTTTCTCTGAATTGTCACGCTCCTGAATCTAAGCTGGCTGTCCAGGCAGCACTGGTCAGTTGGGATCTAAAGCCCAATACTTTACTTGTTTTCACATGCAAAAAAATCCACCAGTTTTGAGCATTTAAGTGTGTGTGTTGTTAGAGGAGGAAGAGAGTGATGGAGGGCAAGGCCATCATTCTGCCTAAAAGGCCTTCCTCTAACTTCTACTCTCCAATATGTGTCTCCAACCCCATTCATGTAAGATTGAGGCAGATGCCACTCAGAGAGTTTCCAGTCCATTCAGTGTCAACCTTGTCTTTAGTTGTGTCCTAATTTTTTCGAAGACTTACTTTCAGCAAAGATTATACTCACTCTAAGGGAAATTCTGGGGAACAGTTTCTTCTTTCATCTTAGGTAAAAATTATCTTTAAAAAACAAATTAATGCCTTCTGACCTGTACAACCCCACCAATTTGAAACAAATAGCTTGCTAATTTGAATGTTTTACAAATGCATGGTGAGAAGTGGGAGGATGTTTAAAGTGTAATAATCCAGAGAATGTAAATTGGAGGAAATCTTATATAGGCATAACCTTTGCAGGGATGCCCGCTCGACGGAAGGAAATAACCTGCTAGCAGTTTAGGGAGTGATAAGCTGTTGTAAACGCAGTTACTCTTGTAGTGTGTTCACATAGAGAATCACTCCCTAAAAACACGTGGCCAGACATCCGTCCTTTATTATCTTCCTTAATAGATGCATAACACTAACCTGTGATCAGCACCTGCACCTTCTGAATAGAAAGCCTTCCAACAACTTCAGACATTAAATGAGCGGCTACCGTAAGTCAGACACTGTGCTGCCCGGCGTGGCCGCCCATGTGCTGTAAAGGGCTCAGACAACAGATCAGTTGCTAAAATGGGCAGATTTCCCTCCACAAATTCTTCTGGCACAGGGAAAACAAAGACAGACATCTTACTGAAAGTTTAAATTTGGCTAATTCTGAATTGCTGTAAATACTTCATTAAATCTTACTACTGCGATGCTGACTGTTATTCAGGGTTATGCAGAAGTATCAGCCCTGGTCCCTCTTCCAAAGGAGATTGTCCCTTTAGCAGAGGAGACATTTACCATTGTTTCCTCTCTTGGCAGCGCTTTTCTTTCACTTGTCTGGGCCGCGTTCTCTTTCTCCATCCCTTTCCTTGGTTTTTGAATGGTATGGACAAAAATATCTTTAGATCTGACTTAAAAATAGAACGTGTTTACCAGGGAAGAGCAACGATGGCTGAGAGCGCACTCTCCCCGGGGTGCACGTGACTCGGTGTCTGAGAACTGGGGGGCTGTTGACTGCTGCCCCTCCTCAGGTTTTTCATGGTTCTTTTTATAGCTAATATATTGTTCTGGAGCCAGATTCTCTCCACATACTGGCAAAAATAAAAAATAAGAAAGAGAGAGAGAAATCCAGGTCCACTGCCGTGCTTGTGACCATTAAGTTTTGAGGATAAGAAAAAGTGAATTGATAAGAAAACTACTCATTTTAAGGAGAGAAGAAACACTGGGAAGGATGGTGTTTTGGTTGTTGCAGAAGTTAGTGGGATATCTTTAGGTTTCTGGATCCTTCCATGCCTGGTGCTGGCAACAGTGGCGATCGGGGCATTGAAGTATTTTTACACTGTCTGGAATGTCGTTCTACGTGAATTTTCCTAACATTTTCCACAGTGACGGGGACCCGAATTTGTATGTTCGCATAGGAATCCCTATATATGATTGTGATGGAAAACAATCCCATCATAAAATACTTGTCTGCTCTGCTAAATTAATGTGAGTGTATTTATAGTCACGGGAATTATTTAATGTTGTTTGATAATCTCTTGTTTTGTTTATGCTGAAAAGTCATTAACTAAGAAGCAGAGAAAACAAAAAAATACTGGTTTGTTAAATTCATTTTACCTACTGTTCTTTCTTTTTTTTCTTGTATTTTCTTCAAATTAATCAATTAAAATGCACAGATGTTCAATTAAAACTATAAAAATTTTCCATGGCTACAGCTGTTTTGAAACTGCATTGTTGAAAATTTAACATATCTCGTAATGATTCCCTCTCAGAAGAAATTAAATTAATGACTCTTTGCTGGATTATTTTCCATTTGATAAATTAAATAAAATAAGAAAAAAAAATCCCAGAGACTTACCCTGCCTGCTACATTTATTAATTAGCATGATAGACTAGCAGATATTAATACGAAAAGGCAACAGAATGGAAAATGTTTCTTATTTTTCACATGAAACACCTTCAGGATTGCAGTTTATCTTATCAGCAAATGCTTACAGGGTATAAATTATTAAAGTTTCACCTGTAAAGAGCAGACAAGTGACAAATTTCGTCATCCCACATAATAGAGATGGCAGAGATGTGATTGTATAGGGCTGATATGACCTTTTTTTGCGTTTTTGTCTACCTTGTATGTGATAGACAGTGACTCTTAAATAATAAGGAGAGAAACAGGATGATTTTTCTCAGTCATGTTGCTTTATCTCCAGGAGAATTTGGTAGCTTTTTCTTATTCCCAATTTATTGTTTAATGTTTAAAGATCTTTTTATTCATTGTTTCTTATACCAAAACTTGTAGATATTCATTGCATTAGTCAGGGTTCTCCAGAGAAACAGAGCCAGTAGGGGTGTGTATGTTTGTGTGAGTGTGAGTGTGTGTGTGTGTGTGTGTATGGAGACAGAAAGAAAAAAAAAAGAGAGAGGGAGAAAGATTTATTTTAAGGAATTGGCTCTCACAACTGTGGGGGCTGGCAATCTGAAATTTTAGGATGGGTTGGCAGCTTAGAAACTCAGGCAGGAGTTGATGTTGTAGTATTGAGCCCAAAATCTTTAGGGCAGGCCAGGCAGACAGCAAAATTAGGCAGGGTTGGTATGTTGCAATCTTGAAACAGAATTCTTTCTATGGGAAAGACTTGACTTTGCTCTTAGACCTTCAACTGGTTGGCTGAGGCTCACTCACACTGGGAAACCTGCTTAATGTCTACTGTTTGTAAATGGTAACTGCGTCTAAACAATGCCTTCACAGCAACATCTACACTAGGGTCTGACCAAACAACTGGACACTATTGTATACTAAATTGTCACAGAAAATTAACTGTCACACTCATTATGGAAATTTTAGAAATAAAAAGAAACTAAAAGTTCAGCCGGACGTTGTGGCAGGCACCTGTAGTCCCAGCTATTTGGGAGGCTGAGGCAAGAGAATCACCCTAAGCCGAGGAGTTGGAGGTTGCTGTGAGCTATATGACGCCCCGGCACTCTACTGAGGATGATCAAGTGAGACTCTGTCTCTACGGAAAAAAAAAAAAAAAGAAGAAACTCTCTTAATGTTCAATATATATTTCTAGAATATTCCTATGTTTATAGTTTTTCTTTTTACAAAGTTGAAAATTAGTGTCTGTAAATAAAGATTTTCATAATATACACAGCTTCTCACGTCATTAAAATTAATTCTTTTACAACTCATATTTCATAACTGCAATGTAGCTGGTTGAAGGGATTGTATTCGTATGCTTTTAATCTTATATGAACATTATATCTTTTCATGCTTATCTTTTAAATATGCATTTGTTATTTAAAAATATATGTATTCATTTTCAAACTTTTGCATGAATTGCTTAATTGCCTTCCAGAAATATACCAGTTTACATTCTCAATAGCAATATTCTAGACTGCTATTTTCTTTCCTCCCTCTAATATTAGGTGTTAAAATGAAAAAATAAATCTAATCTAACTTGAAGATTAAAAAAACCCTTTTACTATTGTTTTAATTTGAACTTCTTTGATTTCTTAATGAAATTGAATGAGTTTAAGTTTATTTATATTCGAAGTTCTTTGAGAATTGTCTAACTTTTCCAATTTCTCAGTTGCTTGCTATTTTCTTACAAAAATGTATGCAATATACATGAATATGTGTAAAATTACTTTGTTTACCTTATATTTTACAGCTCTTTCCCCTAGTTGATTATTTGCCTTTCATTGAATTTATAAAAATACTACAGTTTTTAATCTTTATTTTTTATTACCAAACCCATCCATTTTTTTACAGTTATGTTATCCTTTGGGGGTTGTGCATTCCCAACTTTTTCTATTCTAGAATCCAACATCTTATAGTGCCATTATAGTTTATTTTGGTTTTTTAAGCTCTAGGACTAATTTGATGTGTGGTGTGAGGTAGGGATTTTTTTCTTTTAGTTTGCAATTTTGTTTAAAATGCAACTTTTCTATCTTTTATACCTGAAGGAGATAGCATGCAAAAGATTAAAAAAGCTAGAGAGGAGCTACTTAGAAATTTCACATCTCATAGACCCAGTGAAGATCAAAGTGGTTCGATAGCATCATTTTTCTGTCTAAAAGCTGGATTAAATGTAGCAACAACTCCCTGACACTTCCGCATGTATGAATGCATGGGTATGTACACAGGCATGCAAGAGAGAATGACTATAGAACGACAGAATTTTGGAAACCGTTTCCAACCTGGATCTATGATCTTGTTAGCTACAATATTTTCAAAATTTGGGAATATTTCTTCATCAAAAATACCTGCATCTTTAATCAGTGAATGTGCTAGATAGAACAGTACTAGACTACAGTGTTTTAACTGCAGGGATATACGTTTATGTACCAGGACAGAATGTGTCCAGGGCCAAGTGACTGCCTCTGTCCATCAATATATTCTACCGATGACCAAATCTTGTCATCAGGGTCTAAAGGTTGCGACACCACTTTGAGCATAGTGCTGTCTGTTGTAATTGTAACTGTATTTTTTATACCACCATAGGAAATGTCTTCCATTTATATTTTTACAAAATGGCAAGTTATTGGGTAAGTTGTACACACGAAAGTGCAATCACTGAGATAAATCTTACCCTATCTATTTTTCCTCTTTTTCTTGGCAGCTCTCATCACACTCATTATCGATTTTTCACCAGAAGATGTGGGGCAGGATATGGTCATAAAAAATTTCAAGCAAGGCATATTAAGAGTTACAATTTTCATAATTGCCAGAAGTAAGCAGGCTTAGTGATTTGTCAGTATGTTTTAGATATTCACCAATTTATTTCAGATTAGTAGTTCTTTTTTTAAGATTACTTTTGCAGGGTTATTGTAAAGTTTATTTTTAATGTGTCAGAATTCCTTATTAACATTTGTAGCTTTTTATGTGTAATATGCTGTTTTGAGCTTACAATTTCTAAGGGCTGGGGATTGGCATTTTGTATTTTATCAAGCTCCCCAGATGATTTATATAGCTACTGATGTTTCAGAAAAACTAGACTACTGCATTTGGCTTTAGAATTGATATATTTAGAGACATTTTCTCAGGGAATGGTGTGAAAAAAACATAGGTAAGATTGCCTAGCATAGTTTTCTGGTGTAGGGTAGCCATTGAATAAATGTGCATTTGTTATTTTGTCTAGCTATGATGAACAATTAATAAACTGATGTAGACTCGGTCTGTTTCACACTTGTGGCTATATTAAAGGAAGCTTCCACTTAAATGCATTTATTTTACACTGTATGCTTTGTATTACTAATCTTTATGAGCTTAACATTTAGAGGACACTGTTTATTGACTTTTTAGTGTTAACAGCTCATCATTCTATTCAAGATTTAATATTCTGAATATACCGGGAGCCTAAATATCCACAAGTATTACTTGCATTAGCCAACAGACTTGCCATATATTTGCACAGCTGTTAAATGGTTGTCTTAAAATTCAAAAAAAGTAGTTCAGGTGTATGGAATTATTCAAATTATGTAAATATTCAGAGGTTTATATTTATACCAAAATAAGAAGATGCCACCTTGTGGTACAAAAAAAAGATTCTTTAGTATGTGTGTAATATGTGGTTGACAAATCTTTTGAATAATATGTGGTTGACATATTAGAAATAAATAGTAAATAGAAAAAGCAACTAAAATGCTCAAGCTCACGGCCCACTGTTTTAATTCAGTAACTACGACACAAATAGAAACATCACATGGGGAAACTTACGTGGCAGTTATTGTTTCATGAAAGCAGGGATCTATTTAGCCTTGTACAATAGCCACATAGATATTAAACTGGACCATTTCAATGATGTTTAATAGAATATAATAAACTTGAATCATATATTTTAAAATTATTAATAAGATTGTGGTACATTTGGAAGAATGATGATTGAGTAAAATCGTAGTATGATTTAATTTTAATGAGCTTAATTTTAAGATAATCTTTTATCTGAATAACACTGATGTGTATTTAAATGATGTTTCGTTAAAAAGATAAAGATTACTTGAAGTGAATAATGAACTACGTCATTTACCCAGATGATGAGTGGGCTCTTTGCATCAAATGATCCTAGAATTTCTGAGGATGAGTCTTGGAAATCAAGTATTCAATATTCTGTCCTTTATAGGTGTGTAACATGAGGCATAGAGATGTTAAATGAATTTCCCAGAGACCCCACTTCCTCACCAGTTGACTTTTGTTATCCTGTGTTCCTTCTACTTTATTGTATTTGAATTGGTCTCTTGTATTTAGAAGCTTGTATTCAGAAAAGGAATAGACGAGAATACATTTCTCCCCTCTGAACCTTTCATTAAATGTTTATTCTGTTGCATTTCTCCATAAGCATTTTTATATTGCCATTTTCTCCTCTTATTAGAATACTTAATATAGTTCCAAATAGTACATAATTGAAAACAGTTTATCATATCCATTTTTATTTATTAGTATAATAGTATCTCTGCGATCTGGTGGCAGGAAAGTACTGCACTATTTTATTATAATTTATCCCATTTTAAATGTTCATTTGGGTCTATGAAATTGCATAATACTTTTTAGAAATACACTTTCAGGATATGTGTTGGGAGAAAACCTTCCAGTATCAGAATTAGCTTAGAAATTTTGCAGAAATAATATTGTGGGATATCCTAAACACAAACTTACATGACTGAAACAGCCAATCATTTCAAAGATTTTGAAAGAGCGTGCCTATGTGTGTGCACCAAAGAAATAAAAAAAAGTGTTCATAGACATTTGTTCATGATAAATAACAAAAGAAGGTACTGACAATTTGAAATTTTAGCACATCCTGAGTGGAAATATATCACAGATAAAATTATATTTAATTCTATCACAGTCTGAGAAATAAGAATAATTTAGATAATTAGATGGTGCTGGGGGAAGGGTATGCTAGGCAGAAATGGTATGGCCCAAGTCTATTTTTCTCTGAGACTGAGACGTAGTGATTAGAAATTTGTTTCAAAATATGAGGACTTACATCACATAAGAGTGAGGACGTTGAATGACGAACTAAAAATATTTAGCTTTTTTGCATATAAGATGCTATGGCAAGAGTGACTTTTGATTAAGAAAGTGATATGAATGAACCGCCATTATAATTGAAGTTGTGCCGAAAAGTATGTTTTGTTTTTGAAAACAACATAAAATGAAATGTTTGTGTGCTGATTTCCCTTCATTGAAAAAATAATCTCTGTTGAATTAAGTTTGTGGATGGGTTTAAGGTTGTGAATCAGCAGACTTCAAAACAGAGAGATTACAGGCAGCCCCCAGGTTGTGAATCAGACAGGCTCTGTAGGTTTGTTGTTAAAGGGAACTTGTATGTGAGTTGGATCAGGTACATTTATCTATTACCTGTAATAACCCCTGTTTGTAAGTTGTACTAAGTCAGGGGTTTGTATCCCAGGGACTACCTGCCTAGTAGAGCCTTGGGGCTAAGCATGTTAGCTCCGGATTATCTGAGTGAGTTCAAGGTAATCACAAGGGACCTTAAAAGCAGAGGGAGGAGGTTGGGATTTTAAAATGTGAGAACTCAACTCACCATTGCTGCCTTTGAAGATGGAAAGGTTGTATTGTGGGGGCATGAGACAAGGAATGTGGACAGCCTGTAAGAAGCTGAAAAAATCAAGGACACAGATTCTCTCCTAGAATCTTCAGATTTTAACCTTGACTTTAACCCAGTGAGACCTGCATCAGACTTGTGACCTATGGAACTGTAAGATAATGCCTTTTTATTATTTGAAACCACTAAGTTTGTGGTAATCTGTCATAGCAGCAGTACAAAACAAATGCAGCCCTGACCAAAAACAAAGCAATAATCGTAATGATGAAAATTAGGATGACCCACCTCCTCCTCTTCTTCATTGTGGGTTACTCTTTGTGGAGGGCTTACTATCTATTAGGTACCAGGTGAGTGTAATCTCATGGTTCCTGACCATGCTGCTAGGTATTATTTCTAGTTTGGAGCTGTTTGGATAAACAATTTGAGGGCTTTGAGTAAAAATTCCCCAGAGCTTTGCAGTTTGCATGTGACAAAGATCATGTTTGAATCATTTTGTCTGAGGACCATCTCATCCTCTTTACTGTAGGAGTGGTTGGGGGGCTGTAGGCTGAGCCTTGCAATTAAGTATGTTGGCTCTGCCGTCAGATTACCAGGTTTGAGTTCTGACTCCTTATCGTACTGGTTCGACTAGTAAGGTATGTCTGGGACATAATAAATCCTCAATCCATCTTGTTTATTATTATGATTAATTGTAATATTATTATTACACAACATAGATGGCACCATAAGGGTAGTCACTATCATAGGAAGGCATAAATTTCTTAAACTTCATATCATCCCTGGATTTTAGCTCTTGGAATTTGTTGAAATGTTTCTCTACCTCATTAAACATGAACTTGAAACTCATTAATTCATACCTTACCTGGCATGGTCCTTATTTCTAAATGTTGAGAATAGCCAGTTTAGTCTGTCAACCCCTGCCTATTGCCAGACAATACAATGAAATAATATTCTATAATTCTTACTTTTTTGACTGGCCTTTTCTTTGTTAAGGAGTCATCAGCACAGAAATAACTGGCTGTTAGCATGAAAGTCTATAAAAGCATCCAAGAAGAGAAAACAGAAGAGTAGACTACTCCAGAGAAAGGTGCTTGGATTTAGGAAAGTAGGCATCTGACTGCACAGAATACAGGCCCTTGGGTGTTAGTGATGATCCCTCTGCCACTGTCAGTAGATGGCGTTGTGATTTCACTGGACACCTCCCAACTTGCGGCACCATTCTATCATTGCCTTACAGACGAGCCCCATGCTCTGCCCAATCTTCATCCAGATCAGGAGTCTGTATCAGAGCAGCGTGAAGTCACTGGGTCTCCAGAGTACACTTTTGGTAATCCAAAAGGACAGGCTTCCTGTTTGCCCCAAGATTCTGATTCCAGTGGCTGGTACAAGGCTGTCACTCATCTTTGGCTCTAGACCAGGGCTGAAGAAACTATATGCAGGAAAGCCAATTCCAGGATCTATTGGAATCTGAGGTTAAGCAGAGCCCCAATACCTGGGACCATCAGGTGTTAATCTCTTCCTAGGCAGCTGCCTGATCTACTATTTGTTCTTCAGCTCTCTTGGCTTCTCTGGTAATATTTTCTTCTGTCTTATGTTCCTCTTTCAATTCTCATTCTTGATTCTTTCATGGATTTCACTTCTTTAGTTCTGACATTTTATCCAGTTTTAGATCATTTTATCCAGTTTTACAACTTCCACCTTCTACTCTGCTTGTTCTGTTTTCTCTTCTTGGATGCTTTTACAGACTTCCGTGCTAACTGCTAGCTCCTCCCGTGCTGATGACCCCTTGTCCCACCTCACCAACTCCAAAGCTCCTCCCTGAGATTCGGACTTATAAATTTCATTCTTAATGAGGTAGAGAGGCATGCCAACAGCTTCTAAAAACAAACAAAAAGCACACATAAAAAAATTCTAAAAGCTAAAATTCAGGGATGAAATGAAGTTTGAGAAGTTTCTAGTTAAGCTCAGCAGCATGAATGTAGGTAGTGGTCACTGTAACACCTTCCGGTGACAGTGACTCCCCTTACAGCGCCATCTATGGAGAAGGATAATAATAACAACCCTGCCAACTGGATGTGAAGATGAATCTTGAAATCATCTTCCTTTTATAGCCCCGGGTTCTCTTAGTTTTGGCATCATTATCCTCCCTCATTCAAATGACAATAAACTGTTTTTCCTAGTTTCATCTCTTTTAAAGTGTTCTTGAATCTGTTTTTTCTCCATCTTTATTATCATTGTTCTGATTCAAGCTCTCATGTTTGTCATCTGAATATTAATTTTGTTTTGATCATTTCCATGTATTGTTATAAATTTTATCATTAAACATATCCATCAAGCTTTTTATTTTTTAATTTCCTCCAATTGCTTTAATACTTAAGCAGTACTAATCTGCCGTGAAATAAGTTAAATGTTCGGATAGATTTCCCTCTAGATTATTATGGCTTCTTTGTCTTTATTAATTAATTAATAATGCTTTTATAATTTCTTTTCTTTTTAATGTTAAATGTTTTTTCCATTATTGTATTGCTTATTTAAATTTTGGCTACGTACATCTTCTTTCTTAATTGGGTTTCTTGAATGCTTACCCTAATAATGTCTGCAGAAATCAGCTCTTATAGTTCTTTGTCAAGTTTTATTATGTACATATATTTTAAACATTTTTACTCATTTCTACTTTCATCATTAACATTTTCTTCTCTCTGATTTTCCTAAGTTGGTTTTGCTAATAGCATTTAGGATTATGAAGTTGCCTCTAGGTTACAGCTTTTAAAGCAACACATGGGTTTATAATATGGGGTACTTTAGGAAATATTTCTGTGTTAACTAGTTTGATGAAAACATTTAAAATTGTATATGAAACCCGTACATTGTATCCCATGATTGCATTAATGTATGCAGCTATGATTTAATAAAAAAAAGAAATATTTCTGTTTTATATATTCAGAATTTGGCACAGATGCAATAGAAAGAGAATAGTTGAATTACCCCCAGGTACTGATCATCAACCTTCAACATTTATCAATACTTATTTTCCCTGTGCACTCTAGTTTTCTGGAAATATAGTAATATTTAAGTATATTTTAAATTTTGAGTAGCCCACTATGCCCAAAAGTGTTTAGGATATATACGTGTGCAGGTTTCTGTGTGTATGTGTTTATTTGTGTTTATGTGACTGTGTGTATATATACATAGTCTCATACACATGCACAAGCATTTTCAAGTAATTGGGTAATCTTTTAGGCTTGATTAAAATATTTGCAGTTGCAGGGTATATAGTAAAGATTATTTGATCTGTATTACTTCCACTTCTGATAATAAATTGAGCTTCTTCTCGTAGATTAATATCTTCCCAGTTTTTAAAAATATCATACACAATTCTTCAAATGCAAGGAAAATCTGCTTTTAGAGTAGGCAGCTTAATACATATTATTAACTATACTAGTTGAATTCTCATTTTACTGTTATTTTAATTATAATAACTCAACTCTCCACATTCTCAAATTCTTCATAATCTATCTAAGGCTGAGAAAGTTGTATTAAAAATCTCTTATGACAACTTTGTTTCTACCCATTTTTCATTTTTATCTGCTTGCCAGATTGGGCTTAATATGTTTGAATGTTACATTTTTTAATTCATGAAAGTTCGTGGCTGCTGTATCTTCCTTATAACATGTATCAATATAAAGCAACTTAAAAGCAGTCCATTGTATGCTTTTTCTCTTAAAGCTACATTGTCCAAAGTTAACATTGCCACCTCTAATATGTTTTTGCTTGGGAAATCTCTATTCACTCTTTTATTTTTAACCTTTATGTGCACCTGTAAATTAGAGATATCACAGTAGCAGCACATAGTTAGAATGTATCTTTTGACTCAATCTGATGGTCTATTTGGGTTATTAAAAACCAAATAGGTTTCTGTCTCTCTCATACGCTCTCTGTTATCTCCCCTTCAGTGTTTTCTCTCATTCCCTTTAATTTTTGTATTTCTTTTCTTTTCTTTTCTTTTTTTTTTGAGACAGAGCCTCAAGCTATCCCCCTGGGTAGAGTGCTGTGCCATCACAGCTCACAGCAACCTCCAACTCCTGGGCTCAAGAGAGTCTCCTGCCTCCGCCTTTCAAGCAGCTGGGACCACAGGCACCCGCCATAATGCCCGGCTATTTTTCAGTTGTAGCCGTCATTGTTGTTTTGGCGAGCCTGGGCTGGATTTTAACCTGCCACCTTAGGTATATGTGGCTGGCGCCTTAGCCACTTGAGCCACAGGTGCCGAGCCATATTTCTTTTCTTTTAATCTTTGTTTTGGTGGTAGTTGTTTTAATGGACTGTGCTTTCATCTTCTCTAGTGATTAGAAAAAAGTCAATCAATCCCATCTTTTCTGGTAGATAATGGGAGTGACAGAAGACTTTACCTCAGTAGAAGAAGACATCTTGATTTTATTCTACTCACTTTCCAAAATATTTAATTTCTATTTTTTCTGCTATTACGGTCAAGACAGAAACAGTAACTTTTAGTTATCCCCAAGGAATGTGTTTGTATTTCCTCCTCCCAGCCCTCCCAACCTCACTTACTCATATCAAAAGGGATCCTCAACTCAGACTCAGATTGATATTTCATAAAAGGTGAATCTTTTACAAAAATTATTTTTAACACTTGCATTTAGATTTGAAAATATGTTTACAATTGCTATTTAATTCTGCTTCTTCCATTTAATTAGTCCCGGGCTCATCCCTAGGTTTTATATTCTAATTTCCCCATTTGTGATGTTTTTAGTTTTAATTCGCGTTTTAGTAGTCTTTTCATCCCAACCCATTTTCCTTGCACCTCAGATTGTTCTTTCTTTATGACATATTGAGGATGCCAAACAGTTTTCTAAAAGATTTACTGGTTTCTATGAGAACAAGAAATATCTAAACCCCCTGAGTGATATTCCCTTTGCTTGTTTTTACAATAATTAACCACAGATCTTTTGTTTTATTTACATTTGCTCAAAGGAGAACGTTTTCCAGATTCATTGTTTTCCACTTTTCCTCTTTGCACCCTTCTCCATATGGCCTTTGGGAGGTTGGTGTGTTGGCTTTCCTTCCTAATTTCCAGTCACCAGAGGACACTCCTGTCATGTTGTCTTGCTCTACCGAAGTGAAGTCTTCTGTCACTCCCACTGTCCACCAGAAAAGATGGGATTGATTGAAACTCCCACCATCAAGATGCCTTGAGAGCAAAACTCTTCCAGTTTTTTTCTTCCCCACTTTATTTGTGGGTACAGCATCTCCCAGGATGATATGTGCTATAATTATTCTGCCACTATTCTTTCCCTCAACTATTATTTTTTTTCTGAATAGCATAGAAATATTAGTGGATTGGAAAGGGAATATAATATTCTGTCTGAAAATCAGCCACTTTGAACAGAATATCTGCTCAGTTTCTTATTTACTAGAGGCTTTGACTCTCTGATCTGTGCAGCACTTAATAGGAGAAGAAAAAAATACCCACAGCTTTTTCAAGGAGGTGGACGTTTCTGCTTTATGGGGGGATGCTTGGAGAGGCTACTGAATGTTTTCTCACTCTTGACTCATCAGCCTTTTAATCAGTTTAAATGTTTCCCAGATTTCTGGCCTCTGGGCTTCCTGTCACTCTTACTTTTCTGTATTAAACTTTTCCATTTTCATGTGTATGTTATTGGCAACTGGGAGAGGCAGTGCCAGGGGATGGTGGCCAGATGCCATTTTATACCAGAAGTCTTCTGTGATGTACATTCCATGGTTATAAATAATGAATGCATTTTGGGGGAATACTTTCACTTACTCTTTCCAACAAACTCGAAGATCAGTTTTCCTAGGGATCAATTAAATACAACCCCTACTATGTTCCAGAGACTTTTAAAAAATATTCCTAATACTTCGTAGAATAACAAACGGATTTTGCTCCTGAGTGTTATGATTAGGACTATAGCAGCGTTAGGTGGAAAGGTCCGTGGTACTTGGAATCAAGCCTGCTTCTTTGCCTGGGAAATGAGGAAGGGGATACAGACAGAACATAAGAAACTTCCGTGAATCTTGGGGTATGAACAGACGTTCAGAGGCTGGGTGGAGAGGTTGAGGTATCCTTGGCAGAAGGAAAAGCAGAGTGATGTGAGAGAGTGTAACTTGGGATCAGGACGTGGCGGATGGAGTGGGCAGTTGAGCTGAAGAGGTTTATGAGGGCCCCATTTGTGTGCATGGTGAACTGGACTGGGGAAAGGTGGACGGAAGAAAGTTGAGATATTAGAACAGTTACAATCATCTAGGTGAGAGGAGATGGGAGGATGCAGTCCAACAGCAGCAGCAGGGCAGAGGGGTTCATAACTCTAAAGGATGAGGGAGGGAAAATGCGTAGCTTGAAGATTGCTTTGTTCTTCTGATCTGCCAGTCATGTTCAGGTATATGTACGATACAGTGGACAAAGTAACGGATAGGTAAAGATAAACCGTGTCTGTTTTCAGCAGCTATAGTTACACTTCTGCTTGTATTTGGTTGTCATTCACGTCTTGAGGTGGTAATGACCCATCTCTGTTCACTGTAGCAAACTCTATCTGTAGTGGTACTGGTATCTTTCTATCATGCCAAATAGTCTCATTTCTAGGGACTAAAGCATAAATGGATTTGGTGTAAATCTTGAGGAACCCTTGAGAGGCCGCGTTGGATGATGACTCCACCTTTACCGTCACAGCAAAGCACTGTTTCCACTAGAATTATCTGCTTTCTTGCTCAAGAGGCGTTGTCTATCTGTATGAAAATGCATGCTAATTTACAGCTTAAAATGGAAGCTATTTTTTACCTTTGTCGTACCTCTTAGCTCCAAATAATATTTTTTCTTCCATATATTTCATAGAGATGTGATTAAAATAAATCATAGGAGAAACAAAGAAGAATTATTTCCCTAAAGTTTTGGGGAAAGTAATATTCTATTCAGAGAACCAAATGGTGTTATCCAAGGAAAAGTATTATTTATCCCCCAAAGGAATTTCTACTTATTACCTACAATTCGGTTAGAGAGATTTGCTTCTCATGTTTGAGTTTCTTCTCCAAAATAATTTATCTTTTATTCAACTGAAAAAAATACATTCTTAAGCTGTATTACTGAGTTTTTTTTACTAATAGGAGAGTAAACAGTAAAAATCTAGTACGTACCAGAATGGCTTACTTAAAGTACACATCTTATAAACTCAAGAAAATTCAGAGGTTTTTAAAACTGGGGGTGGGGGGGTGGGGAGTCTCCATTTTCTCTAGTCAAATCATTTTTTGGAGACGTACTGGAAATTTAAACACACACACACACACACACACACACACACACACTGCCTGCCCCCCCCAGGCTTAATAGCTTGGTGATGTGCATTATAAAAATGACATTCTTCTGCTGACATTCTTCAGCCATAAAGATTTTCCTAGCAATTCTCACTACCAGGGGTAGAGATTTTTTAGAAAATACTTCAGCATGAACTGAGATATTCACTTCAAAAATTAATACTAAAATGTTTAGTGATGTACTTGTATTAATTTAAAAATATAACTCGGTAACCATTATATATTATTTGTTTCCAAACATTTAACAAACTCTAATAAAGATCCTAACACAATTGTAATCAGCTACAATCAATATGCAGAGGCTGGTTTTCATTTTCCACTTCGCATCGAGAGGCAGTTCTTCAAAGTACTGAAGACCAAGCTGCACTTGAAAATGGCTGAGATTTACTTGTGCTTAGATCTCTTCTCTTCCTCCTCAACTTTCAAGACATGCTTTCCTTTGATAAGGAGGCTTTGGAATCTGAATTTTAGCATGTAGCTGTGTGCATTTTCGGCATGCAAATAGACGCACTGTATATTATTTTGCTTTTACTGTAATTATTTTCATTTATGAAATTCTAAATTCGATGTTAAATATTGAATATTTTGGTTAAGTGACAGCTTGTGCTAGCTTTAGGATATTCCTGCTTGATAATTATTCATGAGAAGAACAGCTGAAAACAAACTAGTTATACACCTTGGCAAATTACTGTGATTGTAATTCTGTGAAATTTCCCCATGGCCATGTGACTTTATTATAAGTACTCTAACAGTACAGATGTCCAGAATGTTGTCGTTGTCACAAATGTTATTCCTATATTCAAAGTTTCTGAATTACTCTTTACTGCTTCAGAGAAAACGTGACAAAGGAGAGGAGACATGCAATATGTATGATAGAACATATGCAGCCCCCTTCAGAGCCCGTCCTGCCTCGGATTGGAGTGGGCATGGTGCTTACAGACTGCCTCGCTGCACAATACAGAAGCAGTGGCATTCTTGTGAAATCTAGATACGATGAAAACATTTCCTATTAAATGTTAAGAAAAAAAGAAAAATAGCTCCAATTTATCATCCTTCAAAAAAAAAAAATTGCCGCCGAAAATCAACTGTTATTTCCCTTCTCTCCTTCTCCCTTTCAGTTCCTTCCCCATATGGTTCCTGAAATGTTCCTCCATTTAAATGGATTTTAAAGCTCATTCCTTATAGTTCCTAGAGCATTCATTGCTTTTGAGAAAAAAAAAAAAAAAGAAAAACATTTTAGCATGTGCTATTTTTGTTATTCTAATTAGCAAAAACAGCTGGTCCTGTGCGGCTCAGACTGTAGTCTTTTTCAACACATTGTTCAGATTTTTTTTTTTCTCTTCTTCTGTCAAGCTACAGGCTACCACCTCTCCTCTTCCCACACAAATCAACCCCCAAAACACCTGCACACACAACCTTAAATATCACCTACATCTGCCGTGAAAGGAAAGAGGAAAGAGCCTGTCCTTCCTGGTGGCTGGGCCGGGCACAGGCAGCAGTGACACAGCAGGTGAGCAGAACTCATCCTCAAGGTTTCCCGTTCATCAGGCACATTACTTTGTTGTCTCAAAATGTGCATCTATCTCACAAGGGTTTTTTTTTTTGTTTTGTTTTGTTTCTTTTATTTCCCCTCAACCCTTTCTGGCAAATAGGAGTAGCCTCTTGTAGAATCAGAGATTGAAAAATTGGATAATCAAACCTTACTCACAATTTGGTATCTATCAAAGGCATGTGACTGCCAATGATCATTGGAGCTGATCAAAGTCACACTCTGTTGCCATGGCAACGAATCCCCATCTTGTTTATATGGAGGGGTACACCACAGGAGAATAATGTTGAGATGAATTAAATTTGTGTTGTTGGGAAATTAACATGTGGGATGTTTAGGAGTGAGTTGAATGGGTGTTTATCAGTGTGATTTTTTTTTTTTTAAAGGGAGGTGGTGGGGACAAAATATGACATGAAGAGGGTAAAGAGTCCAGGCACACACTGAAATGTTTCAGAAGTGCGTTTCTGATACAGGGCCCAGATTTGAGGTCATAATCTTCATTTGGTTTGTGACATATTTCATGACTTACATCTTTCCAAGCTCCTCAGTTTTTACTCCCTTTTCAAAATTTAAAAGGGATTATCAGAGCATGTGCCTTTCAAGTTTTATATTTGTTTATGCATTGAGCTGGAAACCATTCTTAATCCAGTACCATTAATCTGCTGGGGGAAATGTAGTATGATTAGTATATCTTAGTTCTCAGTGACTTGAAACCTCTCCTGGCCAAATTTTGGGGTTGTATGAAGCTTTTTATGTTTTTAGTTTACAGGATATTATTTGGTCAGGAAAGTGATAAGTCACTAAGTTTTTTCCGCATGATTTTCAGACATTTCTTACTATTTTAAATTTTTCACAACAAATTCAAGTCTCTTCGGTGAAAGAATCACACTAGAGATGGAGTATTTTACTTTTTGTCCCATTCAGGCACTAGCTCTCCTTGCGTCCTTACTCATTCTTTCTCCAGGCACGGCTCTTCCGCCATTTTCTCTCACTCATCCTTCTACTCCATTTGGCCTCATTTTCAAATCTTTGCACTAGAATCTCCATCTGCTATAGTTTGGATGCCTGATTTCTCCCAACCTCTCAGTGGAATTTGATCTCCAGTGTTGGAGGTGGGTTCTATTGGGAGGTGTTTAGATCATGGAGTGAATCCCTCATGGAGGGTTTGATGCCATGGTTGTGGTAGGGAGTGAGTCCTTTTGGGGATAGCTCCTGAGAGAGCTGGTTGGTAAAGAGAGCCTGGAACCCCCACCCCCACATCTCTCTCATGCTTCTTCTCTGGCTTTGTTATCTCTGCACATGCTGGCTCCGCTTTGCTATTCACCATGAAAATCTCACCAGAAGCAAATGTTGGCAGCGTGCTCCTTGTAACCTGAAGAACCTTGAGCCAAAGAAGTCTCTTTTCCTTATAAATTATGCAGCCTCAGGTATTCCTTTATGGCAACACTCAGTGAACTGAGACACCACCCAGTGTGGAACCCTCACTTCTCTCTTCTCCAGGAGCTGCCAGGAATCATTGACTTATAGTTTTTGAAATAAATAAGACTATCATATATCCAAATATTAGTTTGCATTGTGCTTGTTATTTTGTCCTACTTCCTTTTTATCCTTCTCTTATTATTATTCAAAATACGAATCCCACAAATATTTGAAGTGAATGCCTCTTTCAACACTGTGCTGGCGTGTAAGATGTGATCCCAGTCTGGGAGTTTATAATCTTGTTATGAAAGAGGGAGAGAAACTAACACTCCCTGGCTGTCTTCTATGTGTCAGTGTCCCTGTTCAGCACTCGGTATACTTATGCCTTGTTGAATCTTTGCCCACACTAGGAGAGATACCCTCATTATTCAAGTGGGGAAGTCGCAACATGGAGAGGTTAGGCAGCTTACTTAAGGACCTGCAATGGCAGACCATCCCTAAAGTTTGAAGTGCTTTTTTCTAAGATCCATGTTTGTTTTTGTTTTTGTTTTTATCCTAGGTCACATTGGGTGATTAAAACAGGTGCACATACACATATAAATACCATACAAGATGCAGTGAAGTGAGTGTCATGCGAGTGTTATTGGCAGTACCTGCTTCACAGTGAAAGATTCTGACCAGAATTGTCAGGAATAGTTCCAAGGAGGAGATAGTATTTGACAAGGGCCCTGTGGACTGCAGCCTTTGTTAGGTGATGATGAACGCAGAGGAGAAGCTGAACAACTTGCCCTTTGTCACCTCTGTGGACCGCAGATGTTTACTGGTGCTTACGGTGTTTAGGAAGCATGCTCAAAACAGAGAAGACATCTTTGTGGTTTTTTGTTTTTGTATTTTTCTCGGTTTTCACATACAAAATATTCATTTGTATTTTTCAGGAGAGGGGTTACTGCTTTTATATTTTAATACCTGAATTGCTTATGAATAATAGCTGGAATAGGATATAGAAGATGATATATTCTTGTTTTACTGGTCTGTAAGGCCCTCGGGACCCCCAACCTTTGTTGGTCAAATTAAATTAAATCAATGAAGAACTAGTATAAGTAGCCTATACAATTCTCTATTGTATATGCTAATCAAGGACACTGATAAATTCAGACAGAGCCTACGAGCCCCTGCCTTCCCCATGTACTTCAGCCCTCTTTCCTACCAACTGATGGTGACCTGCTAACATGACAATGAACCACCTTTTGGATTGCTGGAGGTGTCATTAAAAATAAAGAAAGAGACACATCGGGAAATAGAAAATATCACAAATTATTTATCAAAGAGGATGGAGTCAAGAGACAACAGGTTCCTATACCAGCCGCTTAATTGTGTCTCTCTTACACAGTAAGGACCTTGGACTTCCTCAGTTCCTCATCTCCGTCCTGAGATTGATAATACTGCTCTCATCACTAGAGCAAGCGGTGCTGAGTACTTTCTATGTTATTTTTAACTGAGTTTGTTGATGCTAATTCACTACAGTAGCTTTATGAAGAAGGTTATTTTCATAATAAAACTATCTTGTCACCCTAAAGAGGTTTTCTCTGTGTTCTCATCCTGAGGGAAGTGGAAGGCTGTACACTTCCTGCTGTCCTCTCCAGTGGGCAGTAAGATGGGTCCGTGGAGAGCTTTGTGATTGTGTCACCTCTCTGTCATTGTGGCGAGAACCTGTGAGCAGGAGAGCGCCTCAGCACTGACCCTTTCTCCCATAGGAAGATTCTTTGAAGCCCTAGATTTCAAGAAAAATACATTCAGAACTTTTTTTTTCTTAAAATACATCCTTGGAGGCTGCTTTCTCCCCTAAAGCCCTTCCTCTGAGAATATAAGCCAAATGGCTAAATCTAGAGGACGGAATTTTTTAACAAAAAAATATTAAATATATTTGCCGGCTAAATATATTAAAACCACTTAACTCATTTCTTTGGTTAAGAGAAAAAGAAAATCTGGCCAGTGCCTTGCAGGAAGCGACTTAATCAGCTGGCAAACAATGCCTATGTTGTTATTATGGCTGACAGGTTATCTGACTGGTAAGAAAAGGTTTTCACACCACTTTCCAAACCACCATCTGAGTATTTTCAGGCTGTTTTGACCTTGTCTAAAGAAGCTGGAAGAATGTCTCCTGCTGTTTCAGTTTACAACTTGATGCACACATTGGGGAATTTTGAAAACATTCCTATCAAAATCTACAAAAGGCTGCTGCCAGGGCCAGCTCTGCCGAGATGACAGCTCTCTGGTACCTGTGTAGCTCCTCCCCCACCCAGTGTCTCATCCATTGCTCCAAAAGAGGTTTCAGATGGTCCTTTAGGCTGGAAGGCAGGTGAGGGGAATTCAGGGACGGACGGCACTAGATCTGCCTCCCGGAGTATTATTTGGGCCTGTGGAGTGCGTGGGGGGGGTTAACAGTGAAGTTGTGAACTTCTCATACGTCTTTGGCACTGTGTTCTTCCTTTCCACAGTGGGTTGTCTAATTAACAAGGGCATCGGGCCCTTCTCTTGTCATACCAGGAGATCTGCCACAAATTTCAGCTTAATCAACTTTCACTCACTTGGTGCACATCCAGAGAGTATTGGGGCTTCAGTAATTGCTCAATTATTAAGGAATTGTTTAAATAGGTTTTGTGTGAAATGAAGTTTTCTGAAATACATTGGCATCATCAGAATCTAAGCTTCTGTTCTGGGCAATTCTGTCTTCTCTTAAGTTTCTGAGTGGCTTTTTCACCCAGTGCTATTTTTATCCAGCATAGAGGAACAAATTCATAAAAGAAATCTCAATTTGTTAAAGCCTGATATTATGCACGTAATGACTGGATTCTACAATGAACTGACTTTTGAATTTTAGTGAGTGGTAAATGAACGGATTGGAAACCGCTGCTTTTAGAAATGGGCTCCTTCTGTTCCTCTATTCTAAATTTCATACTAGAAGGAAAGTTATTTTGCAGGTATAGTCCTTTTGCCTGGAGGTTGATTTTAATTTACTTGAAATGGTGGTTTCTTTTCCCTCTTTCCATTAAGGCTTTCTTTCTATTCAAGTCTAGAGCATTGAAAAGCTGTAGCAAGTATTTAGACCCTTTGTGATTTACAGGTTTTTGTGTATATATTCAACCTGGAGTAAGCCAGCAAGTATTTCCCTTCCCAGGCAGGGAGAAATATTGTCTAAAAGTAAATGAAAATGTCGGTGAGGGCTTAATGAATTTCACAAAGCCTTGGGAAAACAAGAGAGCACAAATGACTTCCTTCCTTTCCTTTCTCTCTCCTCTTCATCTTGTTTTGAATGCAAGAAACCAGATAAAATATTAGACATATCAGAGCCTAAATAGAAGATTCTGGTTTAATTAAT
Source organism: Otolemur garnettii (assembly GCF_000181295.1). Taxonomy (NCBI): domain Eukaryota; kingdom Metazoa; phylum Chordata; class Mammalia; order Primates; family Galagidae; genus Otolemur; species Otolemur garnettii. The sequence continues at coordinate 16,018,704 of NW_003852419.1, forward strand.
CACAGTAACAAGGTAGACAAGCAAGACTGGCACAGATAGACAGATGACATAAAACAAAAGAATATTTAAAAAAAAAAAACTCCACTCACTTTAATGCTGCTCCACAGACCACGTCGGGATGGCACCTGCTCCAGTGGTTCTTTGGAGGAGCTGGAAGCTGACAGGTGAGTTAACTTCTCCCAGTCTTTTTGTAAAGCTGAAGTGGCATCCCTCTGCTTTCCTGCTAACAAATTTTTGGAAGTGAAGCAACATTCCATATACCTTGAGGGGAGGAAAGTTCACATTGACCAATTTTATCTGATTTGTTATTAGAAGAACCAGAAAGTCCACACTCTTGCTTGCACAGAGTTATCCTGCAATCTCCCACGGAGAGATTACCCTGTTACTTGCAAAGGCAGAAAGTGTCTTTGGATTCTACTCCTCTGCTCCAAGTAGCTGTGTGACCTGGTAAGGTTCGGAATTTCTCGGCCTTCACTTGTCTCCTGTGTGTAATGGGAAGGATATTGTATGGACCTTCTAGTCCAGGGGTTCTCAACCTGTGGGTAGCGACCCCTTTGTAATGATGAAAATACATCCTGCATATCAGATAATTTACATTACGATTCATAACAGTAGCAAAATTATAGTTCTGAAGTAGCAACGAAAATAATTTTATGGTTGGGGGTCACCACAACATGAGGAACCGTATGAAAGGGTCGCAGCATTAGGAGGCATTAGGAAGGTTGAGAACCACTGTTCTAGTCCACAGAAACTGGAAAAAGATAAAACCTTAATGTTCATTCCAGGCGTGTGTATAGTTTTCATCATGGGCATGGGGCACTAATGTTCTCAGATTTTTATCTAAGTATAATAACATGAAGTTTCATGTTAGGCAAAGAAACAAGAAAAAAGTGGGAAGATCCTGATAATGACTCTGATTTTTAGAAAAAAATCAGTTTGAAACTGTCAGACACAAAATAGGCTTTTTTGGATACTTGCTAAATTATCATCAGTAGTGACTCAACTCTGCATGTTGCTGGTTTACTGAGTGGGCTACTGCGGGCCGTTCGTCTCTTTATGGCTTTCTGTTAAACAATTTGTACAGTGAACCTCACTCATTTCTCCAGTTTTCACGGCTGAATTTTTGACTACCCAAGGGTGGAATTACCACATTTTTGATGTACATATACTATCAGTTGGACCAAAGGTTTAAAATAACTTATTCAATTCCACGGTTGTTTCCTTTCATTTCCCCCAACTCATTAAACCTGCAATCCAGCTGGACACTTAAAAACAAGATACCTAATTACTTCCCACTTACTACGGCTGCGTAGAAAACCAGCCCCAGCTTCATGAGCAGAAAACGGTTATGTATTAAGCTCATTGATTCTGTGAGTCAGGAATTCAGCCACAGCAGGGAGGGGGACAATGTACCTCTGACTCACTGTGTCTGGGGCCTCTCCTGGAGACTAGAAAGCTGGAGACGGGAGCCATTTGAAGTTTGCTCATTTACATCCTGGCAGCTGATATGACTATATGCTGAAACTTACCTGGGACTGTTGACCAAAACAATATCCGACCTCTCCTTGTGGTCTGGGCTTCCTCATAACATGGTGAAAGAGAGCTGGGCAGAAGTTATGTCCTTTAGATTTGGCAGTCACATAACATCACTTCCACCCACTTTATTGGCCTAAGCAATCATCAGCCTAACCAAGTTCAAGGGAAGGAGAAACAGCAGTAAAAAGATTCTGAAGGAGCAGGTAGGACTTCAAATATGGCTGTAGTCATTTCTGGAAAGTGAAATCTACTACAGTTATCTTCCACTCCACATTGAGAATTTGTAAAATATATACAGCTAAGTAAATACCCAAAGCAAAAAGCCCTCCTCTTAAGTAGGTGCCCTGCTTCTATTTATGAGGGAGACATATTTCTCTTGGGGAGAATGGAAGAGGAAATAGTGACGAACAGAGAGTCATCTGTAACAACTTCACTAGATGGCTGTGAATTCTAAAATCATAGATCATACCCAAATTAAATACAAATACCAAGCCACAGTAGAAAGCTTAAATGTTTATGGATAAAGTGTTCTTCTGGATAATCTGGATCTCAGTGTTACTCCGTTGGACTGGATGTTCTAGTTGCTCTCTTCTCTTCTAGTTCCCCAGAATTAAAGATGGTAGTGCTAATGGTGTTTTCAAATGAAAGGATTGTGGTGCCCATGTATTATCTTTAGTCAGGCTTCTAACCATCTACCAACACTTCAGAGTGTTCAGTGGGATCAGAAACAATCCTCGGGTCATTGACCTATCGTGCATTCTTTGATCTAGCACACATTTGTTCAATACCTACCTACAAAGCATGCTGCTTGTTATTTTCTTTGTCAGACACAAAGATTAAAAATGAGTAGTATTTACTTCCAATAGTAATATTAGTTACCATTTATTGAGCACTCAGGATGTGTCTGGCATGGTGTTAAGACTTCATATATAGTGTTATCCATCCTTATAGCTTGAATTAAGGCCAGCATTATTGTCATCCATTTTATAATTGCGTAAACAATTTATGAAAGCTGATTACTTGCTTACGTGTGTACAGCTGCTTGGTAAAACATCTTAGTATCACACTTTTCTTTATTGAGCTGAAAAGCCTGTGCTTTTCGTACAAAGCGATCCTGCTTCTTCCAAGATTAGTCTTTCTAGGGCAAGGGGAAAGATAGGTACATTTATAAATAATTGTCATACTACAAAACAGGTGAAATTTGATAAGTATTAAAAATTATAGGAGTTTAGAGAGCCTACTTTTTTTGTGGAATGTTTGAGGGAGACCATCCTGGAAGCAGTGGCATTCGAATTCAGGTTTGAAGAAGTAACAGAATTTTAATATTAATCTAAGGAGATAGGGATAAAGAAGATAATCTAGAGGCTAACAAAACGTACTGGCGGCGTAGGAAGAGCATGGGGACATTTGGGGAATGGCAAGTCGTACACTTGAGAGGAATCCATGTGGGGAGATTAATGGGTTAGACATCTGGTGGCGTCCTTATCTTGAAAGATCATATATGGCCGCTGATGGGAAGTTCAAGTAGGAGTTTAGGATGTACTGGTGAGCAGGGGCAGGTGCTGGAGTAGCGGAGTGACAGAGACAAAGTGGGATGACAGGAAGAGAAATCCAGCTGGGCTCCACAGGATGCATTGGAAAGGGCTTGGAGGCAGCAAGGAGGAGGCTTGCAGTCCTCCGGAAGACGGTGATGAGGTAGAGAGGGGATTGGTGAGGGAGCTATAAAGGGAGAGAGTGAAATGTGTTGACATTTCTATAAAAAGTAAACTGCAAGTCTGGAGCAAAGAGAAGAGCCATTTGTTATATCTATATCTATGTTTCCCACCAACTGACCAGTTGTTCAATTAAAGTACATTCTCCTCTTCCCTAAAATTGTCTTCTTTTTTTCTTTCCCCCCTTTATTAAGTCATATTCTCTGGGGGCCCCACTGAGCACCTGCATCTCATTTGGAACTGTGTTGTCATGGCTCCTCTTGCGACTGTTCTGCATTTGGAAGTTTATTTTCTAGTCCGTTTATTTCTATTAAATGCTTTGCTATTAGACTTCTTGCAAGTCGTATCCCCAGAATCCGAAGCCAGAGAATAACGTGAGCAGCCCCGAAAGTGCTGAACGGCTGGTCAGTGTTGTTAGGAGCGAGAGGTGTAAAAGGATAACAGTGTAAGTTGCGAGAGATTTTTGTAAAAGAGGTTTATTCATTTTTTTGTCCCTGAAATAGTTCAGACTTTTTTAAAAAAAGAAATGATGTGCCTGGTTCATTCTGTGAACATTTCCCTGTCCCTGTGCCCCTCAAGGTAGGTCTGAGCACATGGAGAGGTTAATATTAATATTGCCTTTTTACAGCTAAATTATCTGGCTCTAGAACCATTCACAGATTCTATTAAAGACCCCTATGGAGGATTGCTTCTTCAAATAGGCATTTTAATTCACCCGGGTACAATAAGGTGTTACCTTCCTTTCATTAATAAAATGGGAACTCATAAAGAAAACCAGATTATCTTGAATTTATGATCAAGTAATTTTGTTTCTCTTAGCCTGGATAATAATTGTGAAACATCATTTTCCCCCTTCTTTCTTCTTCCCTTCATATACTTCGACATTCTTAATTTCTCATGTTTATTTATCTTTTTTATTTTAATTTGACAGGGAAAGCTATCTAGGACCCCAGGAGGCAAACGCTGTGACTCAGGAATTGGTCCGTTCCATCTTCAATTTAATGAAATAATAAGCCAGTAATTGATTTATATTTATATTTACATTTGCCTTACCAATTCTGGGATTTTTGTCACCTTTATTGTAATTTTATGAGTAGTCACTAAATTACTGCCATGAACTCTGTTTTTTCCTCACCTGCTCCGTCACTGACGTCCTTTATTTGAGTTTAGAATCTTTGTTCTTCTCTCCAGTTTCCACGTCATTTTTCTTACCTCAGATTTTAGTTTTCATTGCCAATTGCTATTCGGTTTTTTGTTTTGCCTCAAACTCTTTGTTCCTTTATTAGCAGATAATTTGCTTAGAACAATTTGGCTTTGGTGCCTTTCCAGTCTCTTCACAATCACATCTCAGGTATGCTGCTCAGGACGGGGTGTTGTCAACAGTTCAGGACACAATTTAGGTTGGTAAATAGCAACCTGGGTTTCTGAGCATTGCAGGTGAGGTGACTTTTTGTAAAGCCCGTTTACCCAAACCATAACCTTACAGAGGCTTCCTTCATTGAGACACCAGCTGCTTTATCCACTCTTAGGGAGGAACATGTGTGTAGCAGTATCTGGTAATGACTTAAAGAAGATTAGTTATACCCTATCAATAGGAGAACTGAGGCAAGTATCTGGTAATGACTTAAAGAAGATTAGTTATACCCTATCAGAAGGAGAACTGAGGCAAGTATCTGGTAATGACTTAAAGAAGATTAGTTATACCCTATCAGAAGGAGAACTGCGGCAAGAAGGATGTCTTAGATGCAGGGAAATGACATCATAAATGACAGCCAATTGCCTAATAGTTTAGGAAAACATAAAAACGAAAAACTTTTCACTGCATTGTTATGGGTAAATATATTCTCTGAAGCACCTACTGTGTGCAAAGTACTGTTCTCATATTTCATCCCACTTAATCCCACAATTTAAGTATCCATGTTCTCATTGTATAGATGGGCGAATTCAGACTGAGATTAAAATCGCGAAAGCTACCACGGCTAGTAAGTGGCACGACCAGAATTGCTCCCTGGGCTAACTCCCAAAGCTGTGAAGTCATTCTGCTCTCCATGTTCCCGCAATGGGCGCAGTGGGTGTCTGTGGGCTCTAGTCTTTCAGTTTTGCAGTTTATACTTGAGGAAGAAAAAATTCAAGTTGTCTTGAAGGAAATGCACTGAAGCGAAAGTACATATTTGGGGGGGTTAGGAAATGAACACCTAAGCCATTGGAGAAACTAGTTATGTGGAACACCTGAGTCCACAATGGTGCCATCATATTCCTGACATCACAGTTTCAGGAAACATGGCTCCTGGATTGGGTTTTCCTCAATTAAGAAAATGAAAAAGGTTGCCATGCCATAGAGCATTCATTCATTCATTCATTCACTCCGTTTAATAAACACTAAGAGACTGTTTCATACACAGAAACATGGCCATGGTTCTTGAGAATTCTACCACATCAAGAAAACAAAATGCAAAAAGCTTTAAGAGCTTACTTTCTGTAACTCCAGGGAATGCTGCAGTGGCACCCCTCCACTTGCACATTGCCACTGGGGTTACTCCTTTCCATAACCCTAATCTGATGGTGTCGTGTACTGGTTTCAAGCCTCTGACAAGTGCCATAGCCTATTAGTACCTGTCAGCCCTTCAGAACCCGTTGGCATAGGTCTTTTTCTCTCATGTGGGCCCCACCTGAACTGCTCACCCCTCTGCACTGTCAGTCTCCACCTGTCCTCTTGCTGCTGCTTCAGGACTCATGAGGCGTGTCTCTGCTTGCCCTCAGAATGCAACCCCCCCAAATGGCATCCCCCCATGGCTGTTTTTACTGACTACTTGTTCCTTCCTAGTAGAAAAGAAAACAAAAGTTCATCTTCCTATACCACTTCATACTATAGCATTTTATATTATAATAATGTTTTTTTTTTTGGCTCAGTGCCTATAGCTCAAGCAGCTAAGGTGCCAGCCACATACACCAGGGCTGTTGGGTTCAAATCCGGCCCGTGCCTGCCAAACAACAATGACAACTGCAACCAAAAGATAGCCAGGCATTATGGGTGCCTGTAGTTCCAGCTACTTGGGAGGCTGAAGCAAAAGAATGACTTAAGCCTAGGAGTGGGAGGTTGCTGTGAGCTGTGATGCCACAGCACTCTACTCAGGGTGATAGCTTTAGGCTCTGTCTCAAACCCCCCCGCCAAAAAAACCCAAAACCTTGACTCTATCTGTACAAAAAAAAAAATGTAAAGAAATATGCATACCCCCTAATATCCTATAATAATGTATTTTTTATTTCAATAGGAATAGCAGGTACAAGTTGAATTCTGTTACATGTATATATTCAATAATGATAAAGTCTGGGCTTATAGCGTACCCATCACCCAAAAAACATACATTGTACCCAGTAGGTAATTTTTCATCTCTCTTCTTTTCCCCAACCCCCTTTTAAGTTTCCAGTGTCCATTATGTCACTCTGTGTGCCCTTGCGTCGCCATCACTTAGCTTCCACTTGTACGTGAAAACATGTGGCATCTATCTTTCTGTTCCTGGGTCACTTTTCTTAGGATAATGGCTTCCAGTTCCATCCAAGTTGCTGCAAAGCACATTATTTCATTCTTTCTGATTGGTAAGTAGAACTCCACAGTATATATATACCATATTTTCTTTATCCACTCATTGGTTGATGGGCACTTAGGTTGATTCCATATCTTTGTGATTATGAATTGTGCTGCAATAAACACAGGAGTGCAAGTATCTTTTTGATATAATAATTTCTTTTTCTTTGGGTAGGTACCCAGTAGTGGAATTGCAGGATTGAGTGGTAGATCTACTTTTAGTTCTTTGAGAAATCTCCATATCCATTTCCATAGAGACTATACTAATTTAAATTTCCAACAACAATGTCTAGGATTCCCTTTTCACCTCATCTGTGCCAACATCTATTGTGTTTTGACTTTTTAATAACGGCCATTCTTATTGAAATAGTGTGGTATCTCCCTGTAGTTTTAATTTGCAACATTTATCTGGCAATTAGTGGTGTTAAGTATTTTTTTCATATGTTTGTTGGCCATTTGTATATCTTCTTTTGAAAAATGAGTGCTAATGTCGGGTGCCCACTTTTTAATGGGGATGTTTATTTTTTCTTGCTGAGCTTTCTGAATCCCCTATAAATTCTGAGTATTAGTCCTTGGTCAGATATATTGTTCCATAAGGTGTCTATTTACTCTTATTTCTTTTGCTGAGCAGATGCTAAATTTTTAATTTAATTAAGTCTCATTTGACTATTTCTGTTTTTGTTGGATTTGCTTTTAGGGTCTTAGTCATATATTCTTTGCCTAGACAAAATTCAAAATTATTTTTATTTAATCATTTCTGACTACAGTTTAACTCTCTTATAGAACCTGACTATATTTCACTTATCTTCCTATACTTAGTCCCATGGCCATCTATACATGGCCATCTATAAAAGTAAGATGAAGAGACTAGACCAGAAGGAGATGAGTAGGTAAGTGCTGTAGTAAGAGGGACGAATTTGGGGGAAGTAGCAGAGGGAGGCTTTCCAGTCAGGTTATATGCATGTGAGGTTGAAGAATAAGTAGGAATTCAGTAAACAATCAAGTGCAGGACTCTGGGTAGGCTGAAAGAAGAGAACTGTATGGAGAAATGCTGGAAAAGAAATGGCCTGGTTAGAGATTACAGATAAACTAGTGTCTTAAGGTTTAGTATGTACAAGAATGGAGACACAGCAGCAGAGTGAGCCCAGAACATAGGATGGCCCCATGTTGCTGGAGGGCCTGCAGGTGTGGGAATTTCATTTTCCCATGTAGAGCTTTAGGGAGCCCCTGCAGGTGTGGCTGTTACCCAAGAGCATAAGACTGGACTCAGATGGGCTCATTAGGAGACGCTGGAATAGTGCAAGGTAGAGACAAGGACCTCTCTGAGGTGGTGGTACAGGGATGTTGGTGGGCTTGCCTAGACTCCTAGGGCTGTTTCAGAAGAGTCTGGCTTAGCTTGCTCCTTAGAATCTTATTACAAATTTTAGTGCTGCTAACTTTTTGCGTCTTCTGTAATCTGATTTTATCCCCTACACATTCTCCTTTGACCCATCATCTTGGGCTACCTTGGCCTCTTTGTTGCTCTTTGAACCTTTCAGAAGACCTTACTCTGGGCATTGTCTAAAGTCACTCCCACCAGTCTCTGCTCAGGGAGTCTCCGCATTGACCTCATCTTACCATGTTTCCCCGAAATTAAGACACTGTCTTATATTTATTTTTTCTCAAGAAGACACACTAGGGCCTATTTTCAGGGGATGTCTTATGTTTGCACGGAAATGCATGGCGTGGCTATGCAGATACCCTGCATAGCCATGCCCATCACTAGGTCTTATTATCGGGGTAGGGCTTATATTTAACAAATGCATAGAAATTTTGCTAGGGCTTATTTTTGGGGTAGGTCTTATTTTCAGGAAAACATGGTAGATGACATTCTGTCAGTCACATTCTCACTTTACCCTGCTTTATTTCCTTCTTGGATTACTTGCCTATGTATTTACTGCCCAGTTTCCCCTCTTCAGAATGTAAGTTCCATAAGAATAAGCACTACTTGTAGCTCTTTGCTATATCCCAGTACCTAGAACTATCCCTAGCATATAGTAAATGCTCAATACATATGTGTTTAATCATTTAGTAAATGAATAAATGCCACAAATTCTTCAACAATCATTTTACCATCCTAAGGAATGATGGGCCTCTATATAATTGTGCTCCAAGTTTTTTCACCACAGGCCATAAAAAATATTATAATATTTGCTTGGCATCATGGTCTATTGGCCAGGATTTAAAGATGCCTACATGGTACTTTAAAAAACAAACAAACAAACAAAAAAGAATATTTTTGTTTAATTAGAGTAAGAAATAATAAGAGCAAATTTGGGGGAAACATTAAATATTGAATTTTCATAAAGTTCCAAAACCTTGTATGAAATTTTATAACCATCATTGCCTCATGGCCTACCTCTACCTGTCTGCCACATCCCAGTGGGTCTGGGCTCCACTGCCTTCTCCCATTCTGTCTTGATTTGGGATTTTGCCTTTGGGGCAGGATTTGCTGGCAGCACAATATCCCTAGCTGCCTCCCACTCCCTCCTCTTCTACATGTGAGCTGGCCCGTTCCATCAGGGCAGTTAGCTGGACGGTGGCCCATGCTATAATAATAAGGACACCAAATGTGAATTGTCTGCCTTTACCAGCATGATAAAATAGTAAGTAAGTAATGTTTGCGAAAGTTTGGCGTGTTGGAGGCCTCCTTGCTTAACCGCAGCTGAGCAGCACCATCTGCTTGGGAACAGCCAATTTGTTGTTTGTTTTACACTGAGTTTATTAAAGTTACCCAAGGGAGAGTAGGAGGGGCCTTATTTGGAAGCTCGTTTCCTTGAAAACCTGCATGATTTAGTGGAAAAGATACTACAGAAGTCTAAGTAGGACCCAGGTTCTAGTCTCACCCACAGCCTAAATGGTATGATCTTGTAAATTGTAGATTCCTCTGAGCTCTGGTGACCTCAGATGCAAAATGGGAATGGTGCCTTTCCTGTCTATGTCTCAGAGCTGTTGTGAGAACCACATCAAATCCTATAATGGCAAACTATAAATGCTCTGCTGAGTAAAAATTAGATTTCCCCTTGTAAACCATCCCACTGGGGTTGCTGCCAGGGTAATTCCTGTGCATGAGAGTGGATATCAAGAGTCAGTCCCTTCAAAGCATCGGTCCAGGCTTCCTTATCTGGAAGCTTCAAAAGCCACTATGCCTCTTACCCATTACAAATGAAAGACTCATGAGTAAAATGCATGTTCCTATTTTAAACCTGACAACTTGTTAAGTTATATACAGTATTCCTAAAATGAACTCATTGGCATCGAGACTTGTCTACAAGCTTTGAAATGAGAATCCAGTTATACATAGATTAACAAAGTTTTATTAAAAGGTTATTCATTCCTTCCTGGGACTATTTGCACATGCTTCTCTTTTCTCCCAGGGATTTAGACTATGTAGTTGAAATCGTTTACTCTCTTGCTATAAATTCCAGACACAACTGGAAACTTACTTTGTTTCTTTTTTTTCAAACACTCTATTTTCCAAAAGTGATTCCATTTAATTTGGTGAAATGATCTTTAATTCAATCTTCAATGGCAAGGCATGGTGTTCCAGGTCAGAGAGAAGAAGGCTTTCCTGGAATTATTGACTATCCCATTTTTTTTAATATTTAGAAGCATCAAAGGCAATAAAAATGCACCATCTTTTCCAAGCATTGTGTTGCCGAATGGTCGTTTTCATCATTTTACTAATCAGACGGTGAAGAAGTGGTTTGCACCCGTTTCTACTTTTTTCCAAGTCTCAAGGTCCCTGGGTGCTTCACCCCCATTTTTCTTCCCTTTCTATCTCCATGAAACCTTTCCTTCTTACATGTACTGCACGAGCACTGAGAGGGAAAAAAAAGTGTCTATAAAAAATTATCTTAAATTGCTCACATTTTTTTTTTAAGGCGCAAATATTTTCAATTTGGTGTTTTGCATTTCAGGTGAAGAGTGTCAGAGAGACTGTAGAAAACATCACTTCTGGGGAAAGCTCCTATTTTGGTTCCACAGATTGAAAATCAGATTTTTTCCTGGGATTTTGTAGCATATGGAAATTGACATCCCCTAAAATTTGGAGACACCAAAATAGAAAGTAAGGCCAGATTTATTTTCACTTTTAGTAATCTGGCTCTATTACCTTGAATAAACTAGATTTTAGAGATTTTTTTTTTTCTTATAGCGAAAGTTAAACTCATTAGGGAAAATAGGGGATAGTCAGAAATATATGAATAAGAATATAAATGTGCGTAATTCTACACCCAGATAAAACTATGTTTGATGTTTTCATGTATTTTTTTCAGTGCTTCTCAAATCAGTATATTTTTAAAAATCAGGCTGTGCTTCGCCTCTCCTCTTGCATTTGGCTTTTCTTTTTCCTTTTGCCATTCCATTGTGAGTATTTGTAGAATGAACAAATGGAATAAAAGTCATTAAATATTCAATAGTACATTAAAAGGCTGTATATTATTCTTTATGTGGACATGATAGAATTAATTTGACTGCTCCATTATCATTAGGTAGGGGCAAATTTGTTACTATTATTAATAACCTATAACTGAATATCTCTAAGTGCAAATTGTTTTTATTTCTAATTGTTTCCTTGGAGCCATTAAAGACTTTTTGTGATCCCGTTATCAATTTGGATCTTTTCTTTTTCCATTGCAAAGATATTAACCTTTATTGAGGCAAGTTTTCACTCCTTAGTTAGAAGATTAGAAACATTGGTTTCATTTAGTTAGAAATGTTAATTAGAATATTTTTCAAAATTTTCTTAACTATTCCTGATTCAACAAATATTTATGGAGTCCCTTCTGTGGGCTAGGGATGCTAGACAAGATAGACATGGTCTCTCTCTTCACCAGACACACACCCAAGCTTACGGGAGGTCTTTTATTTCTTCTTAAACTGAACTCCAATGTCACTTCGGCAAGATAAGAAAAAACATGGAGATTTTAGTTGTAAAAATACTAACCCTATGAAATAGAGAAGAAATTGACATTCTCACAAAATTGTTTTTTTCTACATGTGAGACACAAAATGTTTATTTGAGTGTTCTTTCGAGATTTTTAGGGAAGAGCTCTAATATTCATTTGTTCCTACTTTTGTGTGTGTGTGTTTTCTTAGGCACATTTTTTTCTTTGAAAGTTGAGAAACATCTCTGCCTCCCCTCCTTTATATTATTGTAGATATAGAATAAAAATATTCATCTTTGTATATTTAGTTTGTATTTGTCCCTTTTCTCGAGCTCTGTGCTTAGTTCCTTTAAGAGACGGACGTAAGTTTCAAGTGTGGCTTTGGCACTACCAGTTGTGTGAAACTGTGAAAGCCACAGGAGTCTTGGTCTCAGTTTCTCAACTGAGTGTGAGAAGGACGATACATGAACTTCATGGGCTTCTTAAGGTTTAATGAGTTACATACTAAAAACTTAGCACAGTGGCTGGCACATCGTCAGCATTTAATAAATGGTAGATTGTCATTGTCCTTTTCTTCAATTCTTTAAATTACTTACTTCTTTATTTTAATTTGGCCTATTGTTGTCCACTAAAACTAATGGTTTTTCTTTTATAAAGTAAGATACTATGTTATTCAGAGATTAAATTTTATTATTGGATATTATAACTACATGGCAGATGTTTACATGGCAGCTGTGATAATTTCTCTCTTCCATTTAATTTTTTAAATTCCAATTCTATATCTAATATTATAATTGCTACCCCTGATTTGTTTGTGTTGTGATTGCCTGATATTGAAGAATACCCTTTTCTTTTTAATCTGTTTGTCTTTTTGTGTTAGCTGAGTTTCTATTAGCAGCAAACATTCAAAACGATTTGCTTCAATCTCAAATCTCGTGTTTGCTTTAAAAAATTCTTCTCAGCTTTGGGAGGCCTAGGCTGGAGGATTGCTTGAGGCTGGGAGTTTGAGACCAGCTGTGAAACATAGCAAGACCCCTTCTCTCCCAAAAATAAGAAAAATTGGATGGGCAGATGGGCATAGTGGCTAGTACCTGTAGTACCCTTTTACTTAGGAGGCTGAGGTGGAAGGATCACTCAAGCCCACGAGCTCAAGGTTATAGTGAGCTTTGCACTATAGCTTGGGTGACAGAGTGAGACTCTGTCTCTTAAAAAAAAAAATTATATATTATATTCACATTTATGCCATAACTGTTATATTTTATACTAGAGCAGTGCCCCCTTTATCCACAGGGACTATGCTCAAGACACTCAATGGATACATGAAAGTTCAGATAGTACCAAATCTTATATATATTTTTGGGCTGAAAATGGGGATGGCTACTGAGCAGGTAATGTCTACAGCCAGGACATGCTGGACAATGGGATGATTCACTTCCTGCGTGGGATGCAGCAGGATGGCTTGAGATTTCATCATGCAGCTTGGAATGGTATCCAATTTAAAGCTCATGAAGTGTGTATTTCTGAAAGTTTCCATTTAATATATTTAAATTTGGGGCACCAGAATCCATGAAAGGTGCAACCACAGGTAAATGGGGGCTAGTTTATGGCACACATTTGTTCAAAACGTTTTTATGCCTCCTGGTTTCTTTTATTCCCCAGCCTCTCCCCCAACTCCATCCTGCTGCGTCCCACCCAGGAATTGAACCATCCCGTTGTCCAGCATGTCCTGGCTGAATACATTACCATTAGTATTATGGACTGATTTTTCTTCCTTTTCTCTTTTCTTCCTTCTTTCCTCCTCTCCTTCCTTCGCCTTTTCACCCCCACCCCCATTATTTATGAAGTAGTATACATTCATCTTTAACACTAATAACTACCTTTACATTAAAATGAAACTTCTTAAGCCTAGATTTCTCTAAGTACCAACATGGAGAAAATATGTCATTGTGTAGCCACTAGGAGGATAGGGAATTCCCTGCCTTTACTGCTCTGTTGTTTTTAAAGCATTTCCCATTTTGTGTTATATAACCTGGAGTGTTAGCTCTAGATAATAAATGTTAAATATGTTAAGTAACGATTTTTCAAATGTTATTCTTCATTTGTGAGAATCATTTTTAAAATGTTAATTCATCTTCATAATAAGATTTGAAAATTTTTAGATTCACCATAATTTATCCTAATAAGTAGCTATGTTCATTTAACATTTTTTTAGTGTTCTCTGTTAGTTTCAGTACACCTTTGAGGATTTTTTTTTTTTTTAAGGAAAGGGTCCATAGATGATAGACTTTCTGAGCTCTTGAGTATAAGCTTTTTATTGCCTTTGTAGACGTATCACTTAAGTGTGAAGACATATCATACTTTATAAGCTTTAAATTGGATACCATTCCATATTTGCATATGGAATTCTTGGGCCACAAAGTTTTTACCACTAAAATATATAGACATTAATTCATTGTTACTTAGTATTTACTGAAGCCCCAGAGAAGTGTAAGACCAGCTTGACTCTTTTACTTTTTTGTAAGTAGCCTTATATTTCTTTTCACTGACAGATATGATACTGTTAGTTTTTCCTTTCCTGCCTCCCTTTTATGACAGTTGTTCTCAGGCTGCCTCTCTGTTCTCTGTCTTCTGAGGCCTTGTCTGTGACTCACTGCTTTTGTCCTTGGCCTCTTTCTCCCCCGGCAAGTGTGCCTGGAATTGGCTTCTGTGTCACTGACCAAGGGCTTTCAGCAGGGCCCATCATTACTTCGTTCATCATAATAGAATTCTAGGTCCTTTTCAATCTTTTCTAATCCATTCAACTTCTTCATCACCCACACATGCATCTCAACTAATTCCCTTTCGAACCAGTCTGTTCCTAATAATTTTATTGTTAATTTCTTCTTCTTCTTCTTCTTTTTTTTTTTTTACTGTAGTAAGAACACTTAATGTGAAATCTATCTTTTTTTTTCCTTTGAGACAGAATCTCACTTTGTCGCCCCCAGTAGAGTGTTCTGGTGTCACAGCTCACAGTAACCTCAAACTCTTGGGCTTATGCCATTTCTTGACTCAGCCTCCCAAGTAACTGGGACTATAAGCACCTGCCACAACACCAGGCTATTTTTTAGAGAGGAGGTCTTGTTCTTCTTGGTCAGGCTGGTCTCATCGTGAGCTCAGGCAACCTACTAGCTTTGGCCTCCCAGAGTGCTAGGATTACAGGTGTGAGCCACCACACTGGGCCCTATTGTTAAATTTCTTGTTTGTGAATACAAATTTTCTTAAATTTTTATTGGAATGCTAACATACCCCCTCCCTACTTTAGTTAACAAGTGTTTTTTATGCTTTTACTCTGTTTTTTGTGTGCTGTTGTCCCCTATTTTTATGTTGGAGAAGCTCCTGATCAAGTATTGCTTGGTTGGTTTGCTTATCCAAGAATGAGGTGTGCTCTGTCAAGGCCAGGTTCTGTGACTATAGCGAGCTGGTCAGTACATTCTTCTTGGAATACCTGACTGTTTTCTTTGTTAGTACAATCCTCCACTCAGATCTCAAGCTGCTGGCCAAATCTCCAGTGCCATGTAGTCATCCATCTAGTGGCGTTCTTTTGAACTGGGATGGAATTTTATATTCTATTTTGGTCATTTTGGTCATCTCACTTTGAACAATTTTAAGCATCATTTGGTTTTTGTCATTCCAGAAGTAATGTGCAGAATCTGTGATCTCCAAACAGCATCTCTTCCAGGACTCCTCTTGATTCAGACACTTCTATCTCAGATTCAGTATGTTACTGCCTGCTCCCCCCATACGCATGGAGCCTTGCTAAAATTAGAGCCTATGACAGAATGCACACCAGGAGGGACCGCCAGGGTTGAGAGTGGGCTGAGACAGTGAAGATGGATGAGCTCTGGTGGTTTCATGAAGCATCTTCTCCTCTGTTCCTGGTCTGTGGGTCACCATGGTCCTGGGAGGGGTGAAGGGTAGGATGAGTGGAAACCACCAGCTTTCTTTTTGACCCTATCTTGCCTGTCTTGTCTCTGGGCACCATCCATTCTTTGGTTATGTGAAATTTCTCCTGGAGTATGTCAGATTATCTTTTACTATTCCTACTTTCCTCTGTTACTGCAGCTTCTCTTTTTCTTCCCTGTGTTTCAAGGGTGTGAAGAGAAGGGTGAATTAGATGCCCCTAAAATAACACAGAAGCAGGATATAACCCATAGAGAGAAGCACTCCACAGGTGTGCTGTGATTAAACAGTGAGCAGTGAGTATGCCCTCAATAGAAAGCAGTTGACAGAGGATCAACCTCAAGGCTCCTCTGAGTTCCGAGGGTGGGCGCCTCACCAGCACACATGTGAAAATCCTGGACGCAACTATTGTGTTCATGCAGAGAATCTAGAGGACTCCTCAAGTATAATAAATACAAGGCACGTATAAGGGGACTCGTCAGGGAGTGTTAAGATGCTGAGGATCTGGGAGTTTTGGTCAGTTGATGATATCTAGAAGAGCTTCGCAATTCCATTTATTAACCTGCTTACTCCTTAAATCAAATAATCTGTTTATTGAAGTCTCAGGTGCGTGTGGGGAATAACACTTCAGGAAAACTGTCTTTAGATTCTCAAGTTCTGAGCAGCCTGGGGGAGCCAGTTTTGAAGATATCTCTCCTTCGCTCAAGCGGCTTTTGAATTTGAGTTCTTGCCCCTTTTCAGAACAGAGCAGCTGCTTCTGCAACTGTAGGAGACTTTCCTCCTTAAGAGTGAGGACTGCCGCTCATTTTATGCAACTGAATCTGCTATTTGTTCTTAGTTTCTGAAATAATTAAATATTGCCTGCTGTTGTGTATCTTTAATCTAGGGCTCCTTTGCAAAGCACAGTTGGGGCCCCTGTTCTGAAACCCTTGCTCATTATTCCTTGGACTCTGTGGTTGGTAGAAATCTAAAGCACTTAGGTGTCTTCCAAGCTTGAGAAGGGTGCTCTGAAGTGATGGGAACATGGAACCAATGTCAGAACCAGGAGGAGGATCTGGATAGTGCTATATAGGTAAGATTTGGGAACCAGTACCAAAGAGTCCAGGGTTACTTCACAATTTCCCTTTCCTGCTCTGCACAGGTAGCTCCCTGGACCTCAGGGATTGAAGACCAGGGTGTGGAGTGTCACTTGGTTGAAAGATACTAAGGGGTAGAAGTACTGCTCAGGACTTACCCAGAGGATTGAGCCCAGAGCAGGAGAGATGGCTCAAGAGACTCATGAGAGAAATCTGGTCAAGATAGCCAGTGTCTGACTGTGACCACCAAAACCCATGGAAAATGCAACTGACAGATGAGTCATTTTGCAAGTTCTGTATTTGGCAGAAACATTTTACTTTGCCGTCAATAACGTTATGATTAAAATAAGGTCTTTCTTCAATAAGAGTGCTAGTCGAACACTTTATGGTTCCAAATACCCTCCCATTTATTCTGAATTAGCTTGTTCACACTTTAATGGATCAAAATTTCCATTTTAGGTTTTTATATATGATTATGCATTGCAGTTAAAGCCTCTTTTTGGGAAAGGTTTTACAATGTGATTTTATTTGTTTGCTAGTAAAATTTATTACCGTAATACTTTTACCATCCTCATTTAATCTTCAGACTTCTCTTAAAAAAAAGTCAATTCACCGTTACGTTAGCTACTCACACTGAGGTGAGGGGATTGGATTTCACAGTATATACGTTCTTAGTGGCTTTGTCTTGAGTATTTTATTCTAAGGACAATGAAGTCAGTTTTTGGAGAAATAAATCATTTAACCATGTTAAGATTTGAAAGGCTTATAAATGGTTTATTTTCAGCCATTAAAGTGAAAAACAGAAAAAGGGAGGGAGACACCCCACACTATCATTTAAATGTGTCAATTCTTCAAAATAGTATTGAGGAAAAGCTCCTTCATTTTTCTCTTTATTAGCAAGATTGGGTGAAAAACTTATATCTGGTTTAGTTCTTCTTGAGCTGTTCTCTCATCATCATTTAAACTAGGAATATACATTTGTGAATCAATAATTGTTATTTCTAGGGAGTATACTAAGAAATAAATCGCTCTTGCATATGTATAAGAAGCCTAAAAGGAATACTTCTTGTATATGTCTTTTGTATATACATTTGTGTGAATTTATTTATTTATTTTAAATCTGTGGATTCCAGAAATAAGACATAGAGTTCATTTCTGTTTCTTTTATAGCTCTTCATATTAAGACCCATTTAGTTGTTGGTATTTTTGTCCATGGATGTGTCTTCATTCACATATGTATGTTGTCTTGTTTGTTTTAATGCTCAGAGCATGACAATTTAAACCCTGTAATGTCAATGAACTTCACGTGGGTTAAATGTTTCCCCTAGGACTTAAGGGCTTCCTAGGAAACCCTACGGTGCAATGGGATAAAGACAATCTAACAGAAATAGTCCATTTGCATTGACTTTGGTCACTGATGTTGCAGGATAGCTCAAATTAATTTAAATTTTCAATTCTTTAGAAGTTTTTTCCTGAAATGTTTGCTCAATCTGGTCATATCATAGAGTTGGCCTTGAAGAGAGAAAGAATAGTAATTTAATTAATGCTCCATCTCTGGGCAAAGTATCATTTTACATACCAAGCAATAAAACCCCTTTTTATATTTTTAATAGATGCTGGATTTTTATTTTCATCTTGTTAATATGTAGCAGGTATTTTAAATACAAGTTTGCATGAATTGTGCTTAAAGCTTAGTTAACATGAAAGGTGCCATAAAAAATAAAATTGAATTCTATATACTTACCACAATCCATGTATATATATACACAATTCATCAGTCCAAATTCATATTCCTCTAAAAATATTTGTAAATGTTACTCCAAATACACATTTGGTAGATTCATTATTGAATCTTTATATAAAATCCGTCTTCTATAAGCTGTTCAGAATCTTTAGAATTCTCCAACATGTCTTAATAATTGTGTTTGAGTAATGTTTTACATTTATAGGAGTTTTAAAAAGGCAGGTGCAATGTGACATATCAGAAGAAGAAAATTAAACTCTTGTAAAGCACAGCTGGAATGCTAAAAATGTGTATTTGTAATTTAAATATGTGACACCATCACACTGTAAAATCAGTTCATAATTAGAAAACATCTGTTTTTTCCAATATGATGCCTAATAGTATATTTAAATAATTTAGAATGCAATAAGAAAAAAGTCAAGGAACAATAAGTGATTCATGGACATTTCTTTCCTTTTGTTTAATGCTCTATAGGAGATCTTGGAGTAACCTATCATTTGGAAGCTCCTTTCTGGATAGAGCATAATCTTCAATGATGAAATGCACATGCCAAACATATGTGCTGGTGTGACCTTATTGTGTCAGCTAAAAATAAATAAATAAAGCCAGGTTGTGTGGGTTGTGGTGTTAAGAAGGATTTACACACTGTTAATTCTCACTCACCCCATTCCTTTTTTTTTCCCCCCTTAAATCAAAAGACATTGAAGAAAATACAATGTTGATTATTTTCACAGGAAATTTATGTGAATGTATTGCAAATACAGGGGAGCTGTTGAGTTGTGTAAGTTCTGAAAATATACTTGAACGGGGTAAAATAGTGAATTAAAACTTATCAGAATCAATCCTAGTTTAGCTAATAAAGTTTGAACAAAACCACAATTTCTCAAATGAAGTTAACATGGTAGATTAGCCACACATCTGTCATCAGTGTTCGCATAGGAAGGTATTTATAGATGTGTGATGAAAACTCAAGTGAGTATTTTTATTCTAACTGAAGTATGCATGTTGAATAGTCTCTTGGTTTATTGGCAGTAAATCGTGTAACTTTTTTTTTAAAAAAAAAAAAAACACAGTCCAAGTATTTGTTTCAGATATGGACAAACCAAATGTGGTTTGGAAGGTTCTGTTTTTGCTATTTCCGGCCTGTGTCTGGAAAGGTTTGCAAATCCGAAAATAATAAAAAAAGAAAGAAAGAAAAGAAAAACAAAATAAAGCATATGCACCAGCTTGAAAAACTGAATGAAAGCAGTCAGAAATAACAGGTCAGGAGCACTGCTTACGCTTCCTCACCCAGCTGTGGTAAGTAAATTAAATGCAGCCAGGCCTGCCTGACAATGAACTTCCCTGAGAGAGAAGAGGGTATTGTCATGTACCCACTCACCTTTCTATTTTAATGCAGTTTTATCACTTAAATTCCTGGGTTGGGGGGTGGGGGTGAAAACTCCCTTTTTTGCTGGGTTAGAGTACACAAAGTTAATCTGCTACCATTTATATTCATCTACTTTGAATCGCCTTTTATCCACCTTTGCTGCTACAGCCCACCACTCGCCATTCATCAGTTTATGCATTGTGCGCCAGGGCAAATAATGACAGAATATCTAGCTAAAGAAGGGGTACTTAATCAGCAATCAAGATTCAATTTGTTTTAATTTTAGCAGGTGTTTGTGAGGTACATTGATGGGAGAGATAATATGTGCTGCTTTCATTAGCTCTCTTGTTTTTGTGCTTGAACATTTAAGAGCCAGATGTTCGGAGGTGAGCTGATCGGAATATTAAGTCTCCAGAGGTTGGTTTCCATAGTGTTTTACATTCCTTTCTTTATCTCCCTCGATTCACCCTGAGCTCGGAGGTGCAAGCGCAGGCAATGACAGACTCCATCTCAACGTCCTGTGCAACGAGGGCTTTAAATTAGTGGCTAATTCTTGGTAGAAAACACTTTGGTTTAATAATCTGTCATTAATTCTTGGACTCTGGGGCAGCCTCGTTTCTCATTCAAAACTCTTTCCGCTGATAATCTATTTTAGAAATTATTTGTGTGGCAGCTGGTATTTCATCAGGATATTTTCCCGAAGCAAAAACACGGGAATCACATAAGCTACAAAGGTAATGACCCCATCATCTTGTTAAATCAATATCCAAAGTTGATCACTGCTCTGTCATCAACTAGTCAAAACATGACAGCAATGACAGCACCATGGCATGAACAATAATAGCAGGGGCATTCAAAATTGGTAGCTTTGCTGAGTTTGAAAGTGGTTACCTCTCCGGAGGAAGTCTGAATATTCATACATGAAATTATTTTATAATGTAATCTAGGATTACTATGTTACAGTTTGCAATAAACTATTAATAGGACTCAGAGAAGATCTAATCAGTAGTTAGGCATTGTTTTACAATTTTAACTCAATTGTAACTGAATTTTCTTTTTATTTAATAGCTTTTCCAGTTACATTTTGATTAGCTTCATATCTTCTTTTTTTTCTCTCTCTCTCTTTTGGTTCTCCCAGATATTAGGAACATGAATTTTATTTTTTTCTGCTGAAAAACAAACCTACCAATAAAGAGTTAATTAAATTGGCATTGGCAAGCTGTTTTCTCCCACTATTAATCGTTCTCTGCTTACTTTGATGTTCAAGCATTGTACTGTTTTATAAGCATATTTTCTTAATTGTGTCACCTTGTACTATAAGTATGTCAGAGGGGAAACATTTGCAAGTGATTAGATATGGACCTATGTGTCGCCAAATGTATGAGGTACATACCCTTATAGGATATAATTGTGATCTTTTAATATGCGGCCATTGACCCAGACTTGTTATTATCTATTATAGTTTATAATAATGTATCTCTTTATGATTAAATGATGATGCCCGGCAGAACACTATGATTAGCATTTCAGTTATTTATAGATTATGTCAGAGCAGTAATAAACATAAAATGCTGTTAATGTGTGGCTAATGAAATCTGGACATGAACAAGTTTATGAATTGATATAATTCATTTGAGTGTTCTAACTGAGCTGCTGGTTCTTGTCATAATTCAAAAGCTTAGCAGGGTTCACCGATTAGGTGGTAGACTAATTTGCTACAAAAAGTCAATGGGCTTTCATCGTCTTGGGCCATCATGCCCAGCATGGCTGATTGCATAAGGACTATACTAAGTAATTCTCATAAATATATTTATTAAGCCTAATATGTTTTGTGAGAAAAGGATAGAATCTACTATTGCACAACATATGTAGAGGAAAAATCACAGTGTTAATTAGATAGCTAAGAAGATATATACAGCAAAATCATGAAAGTTAGAGAATTATGTGATTATTAAGAGCAGGAAAAACTGGGGTGATTCAGGAGCAGATGCTGATGAAGTCTACAAAATGGGGGTGTCTTTTTTTCCCTTGGGATATTCATCAAGTGCATGTTGAATTTTGTTTGGCTGGTGATGATTAGAAGCTGCAAGGTACACACCAGAGGTTGTTTGCTCCAGCTTCGCATCTGTAGCTAAGTTCTGGTCGCCAAGGGAAGAGAGCAGTTTGCGCTTGGCTTGCATGATACTAATATATGTATTGGAAGTGTCTGTTTTTATACCAAACATGAAACCATGCTTATCATGCTTTCTTTTCAGAAAATGGAATCTAAGGATATCTTTTCATTTCTTAGAGATCAATCTTTATGGCCAGACAGCGACCACTCAGCCTTGCTGATGGCAAACCTGTTCTGCGCCCCGAGGCGGCAGTAGTCCACTCCGTGACGCACCACACTTGCACAGGACATTGCTAAATGGCCACATCTGATGCCTGTGAAAAACAAGAAAGTTTCAAATGTCATACTGTAAAAAGAAGCAATGCATTGATTTCCCAGCTTCCATTTGAATCTAAAATATCTGATTTCTTCACTTTTTCTAATTGGTGCACTCTTTCCATAATAACCAAACCTTTCTTTTTATTAATACGTCAGAATTCTGTAGGAAGTTGAACTAGAACAAAGGAGAGGATGATGAGTCAAGGCAGATTTGGGGTCCAAGTTGTTGTCGTTATTATGAAAACCAACACCACCTGCACTAGCAGCTTTCCCACGGTAACGATCAACACTTTCTGGCCACGGAGAAAGTTGCCTCTGATGACGTGAGCTATCTGGATTACGAGAGTGATAGAGGTCTAGGTTGGAGTAGTAGTTCCCAAAGCGTGTTCCATGGGAATATCAGTAACTTGAGATGCTCTATTCTAAAAATAATGGATTCAAATTAGTATGAGAAACATTATATGAGCACTTGTCCTGCAGCTATGGCATAAGGGTAAGTTATTATCATTATTATTATTATTGCAGAGGAAATAGAAAAAAAAATCTAGGAACATAAAATCTTTCACTCCTTGTTGAACAGGGTTTTTTTTCCACAGTTAACATTCTGTTCCGAATGTCTGCATTTCTCCGAAATCTGCTGGGGCAGGATTCATAGGCCCTCTAAGAGCTCTCTGAGTTGAGAGGGAAGGGCTCCCTGAGGCTGGGAGGGTGGGAGAGAACAGAAGGATCAGGGAGGCCTGGGAACAGGACTGGTCCTGACGGCCATCTGAGGGCTGCGGAGGATGGTGTAGGCCGGAAGGCCACACTCTGCAGCCTGGCTCTCTTGTCTTCGTTCTCCATGGGAGTCTCTCTGCTTACAATCCGCTTGCTCTTCCTCTTTGCTCCCAGCTTTTTTACTTCTCTTCTAATGTAAGGAAATTTCTTGTTTTCCTTTCACTCATGAAATAAGTATCACTGAAGATTTCCCAGGCTCTTCCCAGAAGCCCCTGTTGCATTCCTGTGCTATAATGTGTCTGGACCATGTGGCGCATATGGTATGCGGGGATGTTTATCTGTCCATAAATATTTCTTGAGCTTAGGATGAGTACGGTCTGTGTCCTGTTTCTCTTTATATGTGCTCTAGTGCCTAGAAAAAAATGCCTAGTTAATGTAACTTTCCTGGTGAGTGGGCCTCGAAAGAAAGCAGGATTGCTGAGGACATTCAGCCAAGACGGTAGCCTTGGAGCTGTGGCTTCCAATCTTTGCAACTAGCAGCATAGAATGACTTGGAGCTTGAAAAAATACAAGGCTAGACTCCATTCTCAGAGTCAATTCATTGCAACTCGGAATGCCTATAAACTTGTATTTGGAAAAGAAACAAAAGAAAGACATGAAAGAAGTACCTTCTCAGGGTACCAAGTACCTGGGTTTAGGTCAGGAGGCCACAAACATTAATACTAAGGCTCAATGTCTCACGTAGGCAGTGTAGTCCTGAGAAGGACACGGAAACCTGGAGATAACTGGGGCTCACCCAACACTGCAGTTTTGCCTCTATTAACCTGTGGCTGGAAGATATTTTTACTAATCCCTTAAAAAGAAGGTGATCACTAAAGAAACATACCTGGAAAGGATGTACATAACATACATATGGGCGTATACGCAATGGACTGAATACTTGTGTCATTACAACATTTATCTGATAAAATCGTAATCCTAATGTGATGGTAATTTTGACGGGGCCTTTGGGAGTTAGTCATGAGAACAGAACCCTCATGTGTGTGGGATTAGTTCCCTTCTAAGAAGAGGCCAGAGAGCTGGCTAGCTCTGTTTCTATTGTGTGAGGACACAGCAAAAAGATGGCTGTCTGCAAACCCAGAAGAGGGTCCTCATTAAGAACCTGTTACCCTGATCTTGGACTTCCAACCTGCAGAACTGTGAGAAATTAATGTTATTTAAGCCACCCCATTTATGATGTTTTGTTAAAACAGCCCAACTCGACTGAGACTGTTACGTGTGTGTGCATATGTGAATGTATGTGTGTGTGTGTAAAATGTTTATATACAAACATATCATTGTTTTTACTTGTTAGAACTATAAAAGGTTTACTCATACTATTTTTCTATGCTAGACCAGTCAACCTCAAGTTAGGAAATTCCCTGTTGCCTTACCACAGAATTCTATAGGACCTGGAAGGTAGTAATAGAGGTTGATGAGCTATTTACAGTATTTCCAAAAGCTTAATTGAAATTGTAGGTTTACCTGTGATAACACTACCTATGATGACTTCCATGACAAGCCTTTTGCTTTTGTTTTAATGACATTGACTTAATGTGGCCAGGCTGATTTTCACATGATGTTCTACACTAAAGACAGAAATATCTATGTGTGTACATATGAGTATAACTATCGTCTCTATCTATCTATGTAGTAAATGTCTTCTTACCTGACTCAGTTGGGACTGAGAGTTGTTTAAATTATTGGAACGTTAACAAATTGAAGAGTCATAAAAGTAATATATTTGGAAGCGTTTTATTCTAACTTAAAACTTTAAGTATGGGCTCAGTGATTGAGATTCTATGTAGCCTTTTTGCATAAAGTATGACAATGATCTTGCTTTTATGATCATCAATTTCAGTTTCTTTAAAATTGAATGAAAACTCACAGACATTTTAAAGAAATCTGAAAGCAGAATACTTGAGGTTTTTTTTTTACACTACTTCCTAGTCAGTGGTGGATTTTCCCAAAACTAAAACTATAACCTTCGTGTGACTTAGTGGGGTCAGGGGGTTAGCTCCACTTTGCATTGAGTGTAGCTTCATAGACTCAATAACGCTTTCTTTTTGCCCTTATGTCTCGTTGGTTTGGGGGCTTTTCAAGGCAGTTTTACCCATATGCACATATACATAGGAACATATTTGAGTTATAAAATATTTAAAATTAATCATGATTGAATATATGCAGCTGTTTGTTGATAGAGCCTTTGAAAAAACAGAAGTCAATAATATCATACCAAAAAAGTAAAAATGAATTTTTAATGAATTCCTTGATTCCTGAGCCTGTTGAAAGAAAAATAT
This sequence comes from Otolemur garnettii, assembly GCF_000181295.1. Lineage (NCBI taxonomy): Eukaryota > Metazoa > Chordata > Mammalia > Primates > Galagidae > Otolemur > Otolemur garnettii. Next base: position 16,044,078 of record NW_003852419.1, read on the forward strand.
TCTTAGGTTTTTTGATTAGAAGTGGTTGACCACCAGGTTACGATACAGGTGTCTGGCTTGGGACAAACTCTGCTTCAGCATTCAAAATTCCGGTTGGTGACACTCTTCATGCAGCTAATTTTATAGGAAAAGGCTTCTCTGATTGAGGTAGAGAGGAACTGAGGTCTTACAAATTATCTTGATATAGGCCCTCTTATAGTAGAATTTTGCATTTATAGAATACAATACTTTTAATTGTTCATAAGGTTCTTTGTGAAATTCTGGAGTTTTTCCCCCCTTAACACCTGTTAGGAAGTGACTGAGGGGCTTTTCTAAAGGACTTTATGGAAGACCTTTCTATATTCCAGGATTGACTCAATCCTGTACATTCCATTTGAGGAACACCCATTTGTCATAGGAAGGGCAAAGGCTAAACACTTTGGTGTCAGTGGGGCCATAAGACTCCTCACCCGTTCTAGTCCAGGGATCTTAAACCACAAACTCAATGGTTGTGCTATGATGTAACACATATGAGAATGTTACCAGTGGTCTAGGTGTCCTGTGCATTTCCCAGCCCCTCTCCTGGTAGGTGTGTTTGCACAACTGATTCTTACTGATAGAACATGAATAGACGTGGTATGTCACTTTCCATCCAAAGCAGTACAAAGAGGAAAGTGGGTGGGACTTGTACATCCGTGCTGGTTGTCTTTCTCTCTGACTCTTGGCCTCTTCTCTTTCCTTTCTACCTTCCTCTCTCTCTTCATTTGTGTATAATAAGGGGAAGACCTTAGATGAAGGATTGCAAGATGGAAGTAGCCCAAGTCTCTGAGTCAACCAGTAGAGAATTATCCACAACACAGGATGTGTGTGTGCATGTGTGTGCATGTATACACGTATGTTTATATGTGGAGGAATGTTACTCTCCTGAAATTTCAGGGTTTATTGTTACCACAGCTTATATTAGCCTATCCTGAATGATACAGTGGTTTACTATGGCATAATTCATTAAAAGAACCAGAATCAGGTTAATATGTTCTTACCTGTAATACATTTCTTTAGTACAGTAACATTTCGAATACTAATGAATAAGATCCAACAAGTGAATAGCTATCTATTCATGCGTCTGCAAAAACTTGCTGTGTATGATCAAAGGAGAAATTTAAAATAGAACACTTATGCACAAACCAGCAGTGGTGGTCTTAGCATCCTCCTCTTCTTCCTCCTCAACTCATTGACATTAATTAGGTGCTTACTAGCTTCTACGTATTGTCTATGACATTGGTCTCCAACCTTTTTGGCCCCGGGGAATGATTTAATGGAAGATAATTTTTCCATGGCTCAGGGTGGAGGGAGTGGTTTTGATATGAGCCTGCAAGCAATTGATTCATTATGGTCTCCATGCAATCAGGGCTCTCTGCTTAGGGTGATCTGTATTCGCAGCCACTCCCCACTACTAGCATCACCCCTTCAGCTCCACCTTGGATCATAAGGCATTTGATTTTCATAAGGAGAATGCAACCTAGATCGCTGGCATGTGCAGCTGACAATAGGGTTTGCACTTCTATGAGAATCTAATGTCCCTGTGGCTCTGACAGGTGGTGATGTGAGTGATAGGAAGTGGCTGTAAACAAAGACCAAGCTTTGCTCCCTTGCCTGCCACTCACCTCCTGCTGTTTAGCACAGTTCCTAATAGGCCATGGGCTAGAACCAGTCTGTTGTCTGGAGGGGTGGAGACCACAGGTCTAAAAGATTTACTTGGATAACCTGAATTCACCTTCATGATAACTGTGTGAGGTCCGTAGTATTTTTTTTCCTCATTCTATGGATCAGGACACTGAAGCTCAAAAGGGTAATTCACCCAAGGTCACATAGCTGGTAAGTGGAGAGGAAACTCAGGGAAGCTACCGTCAGAGCCGGGTGCTTAACCCTGCATTTACATAAGCCACAGTTTCTCAAATGATGTTCATGGTCATAGATTTAGAGACTTATAAGCATAATGATGGGTGTGTAGCCACACTCCAACATATATTGCATAGGACCTCCAGAAGCCAACTGTTCTCAGTCTCTGAGTTGATAAGGTTTAGGGCTATGAATATAGGGCTGTCTCCTTCCAGGCAAGGAAACATCTCTTTGCAATTTACCTTCATTTGACCTGTTTTTTCTTGCTCAGAAATTCTGGTGGTCCCTTGAACTCAGAGATACCAGTTGTTCAGAGCTGTTTTTGGAGTGAATAGTTATGTGCAGATTGGATTTGAAAAGCCTAACACCACAGAAAAATATTGACCCTATGCTGTGTAAATTACTTCAAAATACTCCGTACCCAGCTCCAGAATTCAAGTATGGTCCTTTGCCTTGTTTGCAGGTCCCACTGATCTAACCCTATTTCTACCCTCTTTGGATCACAGGTACTTTATAAAACAAAGTTGTTAGTATAAATGATGTCTAGGTCACTTTGCTTTGACAGCCGGGCAGATCATCTAACTGTATCTACCCCTACAGTTCCTTTCCCCATGTAGTTAACAGTGTTCTAGGGTTAGACAGACCTGGTTTTGCATCCAATCTATACCACTTAATAGAAATCTGTCCCTGGGAAACTTGTTATTCAATCCCTCCCAGCCCCATTGCTCTCAACTATAAAAGAAGAATAATCACATTGACTTAGTACAACTTGGCCATAATAGAGTCTCAATAAAAGTCAACTTCCTTCACCGTTTAGTTTCTATCCTTCTGTACACATGTGCCACATTCAAAATCCTGGCTTTAGTTCCATCTCCTCCTTGAAGCCTTCACTGATGAGTTCCCCCCGCGTTCTATATTCCTTCTCAAATTACTTTTACAGTTATTTTCTTATGCTGTACAAATGACCCTCCATTCTAGTTGACATATCAGCTGACATCCATTATCAAATCTTGCTTATTCATCCTTCTGTTGGTTCTGATTAGCCAACTGGTCTGCAGGGTGAGAAGGCCTTTTCTCCTGCATTTCCCATAGAGCTGGGCACATAATAGGCAGCCAGTATATAGTTCTTTTAATTGATTGTCAGCTTGTTTGTTTTCATTATAAATCAGCACGAGAGGAGGGGGACAAATCAATTTAACAATTGCTTGATTATTTTCTATTAAGTGATGCATATGGAGACATAGGGAACCCCCAAATGAGGAAAATGTTAGGATGCAGGAAAAAAGTTAGGAAGGCAAAAGAATTGCTCTCATGCACCTTGAGAAATAGAAACACAGGACATTGAAAAGGTTGAGAAATATACACCTAGTTTGGAAACTTAGAAAGGAGGAATGCCGTGGTTTCCGTTACAGTGAGCACTGGGTATTGCGCTGTATTCATCTCTAGTCTGGCTGCTTCATCATCTAAAACAATTGAAAACTCCTCCAAAGTAATGTGGAAGTGGAGCGTTCACCTTCCTCCTGGCAAGCATTAGCAGGATGTCTTCTGTCTCATTTGGAATCCAGCTATTGAGGTACTGATGGCCCCTAATAACATGGGCATCCCTTCCCATACAACATATTTCTTGAAAGGTAAATGTCATAATGCAAATGTATTTGTGTATAAATTTTGATGTGCAGGAATTGCAGTTCTTAAAAAGCAAACAGATGTGTAGAGTGGAAAAGTGAAGAGTAACTCTTAGAAAACCCTCTGCGATCGTCCCGGTGCCTGTGCAGGGCTGTTTAACATTCTTCCCTCCGCACGTCTCTCTGCCCCAACACATGACTCTGTGAGCATTTGCTCCTTTATCTCCCCCATCAGCCTCCATTCAGTTACCTTTCAGTATCACTCACACTACACACATTCCTCTACCAAGGAACATAAATCTTTCTCCTGTCTCAACAAAAAAGGGCTTGGTGTAATCGTGCACCACCAGCTCTAGCCAATGTTGTGCTGATCCTTTCTTTCCTTTCCTTTAAAAATTTTCAGCTTCCAGGGATTAAATTAGTTTTTGCCATATTGTTCCCACGAATAAGTTGTGCCTCCCCTTTGAAGATAAACTATTTTCTTTATTGAGTTAAAGACAAAAAAGGATTTGAAAAGATTTGTAATTAAACTTATTACTCGCTTCAATAAAATCATCTATCGTGAATCACACTTTAACAAATTTGACATCTGTAATAAAACTTCGCTTTTACATACCTCTTTATGTCAGCCCAGATCTTTTAATATTCTTAGCGAGGGAACCAAAATAATCATAGACTCTTTGTCAGTATAATTAGCATAAATGCCCTGAATAATTCTGAAAACATCTACACTTTTAAACTTCACTGTGGCCTACTTTGTTTTAGCGTTTTGATCTTGCTTTTCGGAGTTGAGGGGGAGGGATAAGCCAGTATGTTCCTCTTTTCTTGATCCTAATGCAAAATTCAGTTTCTGCATATCTATAATACATATCTGACTCAACCCCTTAGAAACCTTACCCACATTTTTTATCTCCTTCTCCATTCATTTGCTTCCCTACTCTGTAAAGTTAAAAAGAATTATGAGAGTAAGCCAAGAGAATGCAGGTCTACGGAAGTGTGTGATTTGAAGATGGTGGTGATAAGCGCAGAGAATTACAACTACTCTCTTTAACTAGAAAGCCATGTGTTTTCCTCACTACCCACAAAATCCCACTGGTAACTTAGAGGCATAGTTATTTTATTTGGGTCTGTATCTCACTGCTCCGTTGTAAGAGAGCAGGCATGTTCAATATACAAGGCAAGTGAATTTTTTTAAATAGTTGGCTGATGTACACTGGTAAGTAATTAACTGCAAAGTTTAAGTAAAGTACATTACTTAAACATTAATTTTTAATTCAACTCGTTCCTATGTTGTTTAGGATATTGCATCCTCATTTATAAGTGAAATACATTTGTAATTTCCCCTTTATCATAATATATTTTCTCCAATTTTAATATCAGGTATATCCAGGTTAAGTAGAATGATTTTGAAGTATTTCTGCTTTTTCTAATGTCTATAAGATTTGGCATGATCTTTTTTTTTGAAATTCTCTTTTACTTTTATTTATAAATATGAGTTGTCTATTTTTTGAGACTTTGGGAAAAAAACAAGAAGAAGAAGTTAACTGATGACTCCATACTGAACCTCAGAGTCAAAGCCTTCTATAAAAGACCTACTCTTATTTGACAATGAAAAGAATTAACTCCATTCAGAAATATTATAACATTTCTGTAATCCCACTATCTAAGACAAAAGAGGTCTAATTCAGAATCTGGATAACAAGGGTTGTTAGGAGATGCATTACCCAAAACATAGGTGAAGATAAACTTTTCCAACAACCTTCAAGATACTTGGTAGCTTTTGTATAAATAAATATAAGTGCTACTTGACATAATAGGTAGCTATTATGTAGTATGTATTGGAATGCAGTATCCAAAATAAAAGAAAAATAGCTTCAGGATGGATTTAATTATGTTCATTAATTTGAAGTTGATGCCATTGAGGACCACTACACCATCCTATAAAAATACCCCCATTTCATGGTGAGAAAGAGGATATGGAACTACATTGACAGTGGTTAAGTTTTACACTTTATTTATCCTATTTTGAGATAGTTATGAAAAGACTTGCTGATGGTTCTTGCCCCATTTATTCTATCTTTGTGAAATTTTTTAGAGTAAAAATAGGTGTTTAATTATTCATCAGAATTTTTGAATTCATAAACAAAACATTTTTATGATTGAATAAAAATTAAGTATAGCTATAAGATGTTAATGTCTGTAAAGGAAGTTAGCCAGATGCAATTTAGAGTTTGCATTCTTCGGAAAGCATGGATGATACTCAGATTTTCTTTTCAGCTCATTTTGAAGTGTACTGAAAATGGTCCACCAAGCAAATTCTAGGATGCTTAGGGACAGAGAAAATTGATAGCAGATATGGTTTCTCCTCACAAGACTTTCTAGTTTGTTTAGAGAGAAGGCTTGGAGCATATATGAGTTATAATCTTATGCATCCAAATAAAATTAGGAGGAAGAAGAATGATTTGGAATAACGTAGTTTAAAAAGACATTTTATTTATTCATTATTTATTTATTTATTTTTTGAGACTGAGTCTGGCTCAGACACCTTGGGTATGGTGCCATGGTGTCAAAGCTCAGAGTAACCTCAAACTCTTGGGCTTAAGGGATTCTCTTGCCTCAGCCTCCCAAGTAGCTGGGACTTCAGGCACCTGCCATGACATATGGCTAGTTTTTCTATTTTTAGTGGAAATGGGGTTGCAATTTGCCCAGGCTGATCTCAAACTCTTGAGCTAAAGGGATCCTCCCGCCTTGGCCTCCAAGAGTTCTGGTATTACAGCATGAGCCACTGCAGCTGGCCTTAAAAAGATACTTTAGAAGAGAAAAAATGTAAACTATGGCTAGAAGGAAGATCAGGGAGGAAACAGTGCAAGGTGGGGTGGAAGAGAGCAGAGTGGCTCTGGGCTGTGGTCATCAGAAGTAAAACATCCTGAATGTGGGAGTGTGAATAACCACCGTCCACAACCTGGAATAAATGTCAGAAGAGGTCAATGTGAAATATTTGTTTCTGACAGTATTCTTCATTCATAAAATCAAAATAATTTTACCTGCTTTGCATATGTTATAGAGGAATCAATGACTAAAAAATAAAATAATGCTTGTAAAAGTGCCTTGTAAGTTACAAATCCCCGTTTTGCTGTGTTTGTCGCTGTGATGCATGAGTCGGACGTGGGAACAAGTTGGAGAGAAGTGCCAGAGAGGGCCCAAGAAGTGCAGGAAAGAGAGGAATCTAGATTTGCTCCAGGACGTGGAACTAGCCACAGGAAAAATTAGAAAGTTCAATTAAATTTTAAAACTGCTTCCTTCTACTGTAATATGTGGTAGTGGTAAAGAAGACAGAGGTGGGTCCTGCCCTGCCTGAGCTTATGGTCTTCCTTCCACACCCCTGTCCTGTGCCGGACCTCCAAAGCTCAACCATAACTATGGTTTCCGCCTCTCCAAAATATTAGATTATGGCCTGTTGAAGATTTAAACACATTGGAAAGAATGACTAAATCTTAAGTAACATCAAAGCGCCAGGTTCCTGAGAAATATTCCTAAGCTTTTTGCTGAGGCAGCAACACAATAAAAGTGGTATTTGGGGAACATTAGTTGGTTGGGAGAGTGAAGAGCATGTTACCGAGAGTACAGCAGAGGGACTGACGGCTCCCTGAACGTCCGAGGGCTTCGTCATACATTGCAGGTCCTTTTCAACTAGAAGCACCATGTTAGTAATTCTGGCTAAAGGGCTGTGCCCAAATGTGTTTTATTTATGGGCAACACTTTTAGGAGTCCATGCGTGACCCCCTGAGCTCTTTTCCTGTGCTGTGTTCTCTGGGAGAGGTGGCAGAGACCCCATGATGGAGACGACCGAGTCTCTGAATTACCTAACACAGAATTGCTTTGGAGATGAACATGAAATAAACTCTTTTGTTTTAAACAGAGTCCTATTCTGACTCTAGCAGGGAGATAGGCTGGTGACAGTAAGGTCTGCTAAATGGCAGGAGTGTTATTCTAGGGATGAGATGATATCGCCTTAGACTGGGAAATGCCTCCAACACTCTGCTTGTAGTTCCTAGCCCTTGGGTAACATCCAGTTCAGCCTCTTACCCATTCAAAGAAGGCTGCAGGTTGAAAACCAATAAAATTCATTTTCCTGAATCTCTTCAAGATTACATATAAAGACTGAAAGCAAGGCAAACAAGGATGGTAATTTGTTGCCTAAAGTTATGACCACCAAGGAGAGGCCTGGAGGTGGGTAAGACCTCCCTGGCTTATTCCTCTGCCACTTTCTCATAACCAGGCTCTCTTCTGATGACAGAGCAAGCCAGAAATAACGCTGACATCTACTGCCATGTCATGTGGGCTTTGTTTACTGTATGGGCAGTTTCTCAATGAAGAGAGGCATTTCAATTATTCCCAGTAGCCGTGTTCCTGTTGACACCTTGGTGCTCTATGGGAAAGAGTTAGTGAGCTTTAGCCTCTGGAGCTAAACACATTCCATCAGGAAACAATTGCAGCAATTGACTCTCGTCTGGTCATGTTACTTATATCTTGTTATCTCTCAAGGGCCCTGTAATTAAAGCAGGTGTGTGTCCTCTTAAATTAGAGAAGTGGCAACTGTAGACATTGTAGTAAGTTCTAACCAGGAAACCTTAATGACCCATAGATTCAGTAATTATAAAGAAGCCGCTGGTGTGAGTGTTTGGCCAGGGAGAGCGTTAAAATGGACAAATAACGTCCGGAAGTGATGGCTTAGACCCAGACTGAACCAGGAAAGTTTTCAAACAAAGTCACAAAGATTTCCTCCCTCCTTTCCTTCCTTTCTTCCTCCTTTTCTCCCCGCCACCCCGTCCCTTTCTACAAATCAATCAAAGCAGAAATTGAATTTAGATTTTTTTAAAATATTTAATGTGATAAGTAAGAGAAACCCTCTTGCTATTTTAATAGCTCATAGCTCCTATCCTAACCATCAAGTGAACCAAAATTGTGTCGATGGCAGTTTGGTAAAGGGCATGTTCCACGAATCTTGGAGTTTGTAAAAGGTAAAGCTGATGGAGGAGGAAGGAGGGAACTGTTGAGGTGAGTGTGAAAAGAAGGGAAGAAGAAAAAGAGGACAAAGAGGACCTCCAAGGGAGGACCGGAGGAGGACGAGTGGTGTTTATCTTGAGGAAAGTGGGGGAGGAAATAATAAAAACCTTTTCTTGGAATACATGTGTGTTTGGCAAAGGTAATTCTATATAAATAACATGCAGCTTTATTGCTGGGCTTGGAGCTTTTATATTTACTTTTTAAGAGGAACATAAAACAGTCTTTTCAAGTTATCCTAGAGGAAGAAATACTCAGTGGATGAAATTGGTGCTCCTGCCCACTCCCTCGGTTCCTCAGCCGTGGAAGTGCGTATTGTGGCTTCTAACCCCAAGCTTCTTTCAGCTTCCGTACTTGGACTCTTTGAAGTCTTAGCTTGTTCCCCGCCAGCTTGGTGGGGTCTTGATGTATGGGTCAGGGGAACTATCGCTTGTGGACAGGGATGGAGGCTAGATGGACGCTAAGTGACCTGGCCTTCTATTCGTTGTTCTGAAGTTCATTTCTGTTTGGTTTCTGAGGGACTCCGTAGGAAATAGCTTCAGGTGTCCATAGGTGAGATAATCGCCTCACAACTCCCCCTCACTTGAAGTCCCTCCTTTCCTACTGTGTTTTCCCTATCCCGTCACTCAGGTTCCCTGGGATCCCAACCAAATTACATCAGTTCCTCAAGCCCTTGTTTCAGTTTTTGCTTTTGGAGGAACTTGAATTAAGATACACTATTTCCATTATCGATTTACTTTGGTGGGGGACAGGGTCTCACTCTCTTGCCAGGCTAGAATCCAGGGGCAT